>NW_027526385.1:78547054-79147054 GCF_048455015.1 Haemaphysalis longicornis | reverse complement strand
TATGGTGCAGATGACACAGTGACAGAATCGCGCGTTTGAAAGAGGAATCCCGTGCGGCCAAATGGCAGCTAGCATGGCAGACGACCTGATTCTAGAATGAATAAATTTACTGCACGGGAAAATTCCCGTGGCAGAATCCCAGTACCTTCACCCAGTGGAGAACAGTGGGAGGTTTAGCCGGTTGCATGTGCCTTCTAAGTACCTCGTCACGTCGAGGAGAACTGTTGGCGGGAGAGAAAAAAAAATGATCGATTGTTTCTGGTTCGTTGCAGAATGCCCGTAGTGGCGAAGGGGCCAGGTTACAGGGGTGCAAGTAAAAATTTTAAGTTGGTACACGACAGCGAAATCTGGTGAGGGTGGCTTCGCAAGCTTGCGACTGGCTTATGCTGTGGTTTCATGAGTACTGGAGGTCCTCGAGCTCAGAGTCTGTGTAGACGGAATTGGGCGTTCTTCGAAGTAAGCACAGTCTACCGAAGTGAGCCGAAGTAATGAGGTTCATGGGCGGCAGAATTTCCGCTACTGGAAAGCCCAATGCCATTCTCATTAGAGCATCTGACGAATCATTAAAAAAAAAGGACTGCATGTTTACGCACCCAAACCAAATGAAGTTCTTAGAGGGAGGAGGGCGATAAAGAAGCAAAAGCTCGATGTAGGGGGGATCAGAGCAGAGCGAAGAGAAAATGAATGAGCATTATTGCCTGTTCTTTAGAAGAATCTAGGCATCCACTGTGTTACCCTAGAGAAGGCAAGCGTAGCAGGGGGCGGCAGAAAGTTTGATTGGCAGATGAGATCAAGAAGTGTGCAGGGATATATTGGTCGCAGTTAGCGCAGGACCGGGGTCGTTGGAGATTAATGGGAGAGGCCTTTGCCATGGAGTGGGCGTAGATAGGCTGGTGATGATGTTTAGAAGAATCAAGTTTACGAAGGGCTAAGACTATTGTGGGAAATTCTGCGTGGAAAGAAGTAATAGTCAGGTAACCGGAGGGAAAAGGCCCAATCTAGACCGGGAAAAGAAATGCCCACACCTGCATTCTCCTCCTGTACGGAGGCATCATTTGCAATAATGACGTGGAGAGGGCAACTATTCAGATGATTCTGTAGGAGGCCTGTGAAAAAGTTCGGTTGAAATAATTTAGCATTTCGGTGGAAAATTTCATTAACAGATAGCTGTAGATATATAAGGACGAGACTGTGAGGTACTAAAGCCGACAAGAGGGCCACATTTAATGTGTCAAGTAGAGGCTGTACAAAGACTGCCTGTGGCTGTTTGAACCCTGAATGTGAACTACCGAAGAACAAAGAAGGCAATGCGATAAAAGCAGTTTGTGGCCTGGATATGGGTGATTGTAATTGTCATTACTCTCTGTCACTGCCCCTTTTTCTTTTTTCGTATGCAACTTTTTCTGTTACTAGCTGCCGCCATCACCATTATCACCCAGAGACCAGAGTTGGCTCTTGATGGTGATAATGTTATTTTGCACAAAACCTGGTGAAAGGAGGAAGTTGGAAGTGGGAATCTTGCGCAACTGGCTCGAGACACTTCATAAACGACTTTTTGCTGACTGTTGACGACGGGCTCCGAAAATTCCTGGCGAAGTTGACACTATAATGGCTTTGCTGTAATAGCCACCCTAAAACTATAAACTTGTTTTAGCAGTGCCGCCATGAACAGTGTCCCTGAGTTACCGTGAAGGCATCGAGTGTCGACCGTGACAAAATCCGACCTCCTCCGCGGCGTCCCTTCGATTTTCGAATGTTGCAAAGGCCAACCAAAAGCAAGGCCATTGCCATATAGTGGTATACAAGATCCCAAGCAAAGATAGAAGAAATCCAAGGCCGAGAAACCTTTATAAATTCTAAAAAATTCATTTGTACATACACTTGTCAAACAATAACTTTCCAGCTATGCACTTCAAAACGGCTGGCGCGTGTCAACGCACAAAGATTCTTTCACGTCGTGCATCGTCCCCGTTCCCGTTCATTTTCCCAATGGTTCGGCGGAAATTCCGGCCAAACCCTTGCTTATGCTGCTTTCCTTCTCGGAAAAGAAGGCCAGCGGCTGATAGATGCGTCCACTGGCTGGGTTGGACCAGCGTCGTTTGCGACATCCGCCATCCTCGCTGCCCGGTGCACTGCCAGAACGCGACCAATGCGTGCTGAAATTTTACACACACACAGCGTCGCCGTCGTCGTTGTGACTTTGGTCGTACGCTGCGAACACGCACGATGCTACGCCGTGAACATCAGGTCGTGCGGCGTACCCGATTGATTGGCCTGGGCTAAAGCGTCGACTGCACCCCGGCACAGTCGACTTTGTCAGGGACGTGACCCTTTCAGCGCGTAGTTCTTTATGTTCAACCCCTTGGAATATTCCTGCGTCATCATGTTAAGGTTATGTTCTCTGTCAACTCTGCCTGCAGTTCTTTCGCATATATGTTGCCGTCGCTAACATAAGTTCATTTTAGAAGGATGGCTTCCTCTCCTATAGATGGGAAACGGTGGGGAAGAAGTCAAAAATGGACAGCCTTTATTGCTGTCCATGCTGTCGCCCACAAAAATGACAAACAGATCGCTGAAAACACAAAACATAAGCAAGGGTCTAAGCCTTCGCCTTAACGAACTCATGTGCCCTGGAAGCCCTGTCACTGCGACCCGTTCAGTGCCTCGTCCAGTCATGGAGAGTACATTAAAACAGAGTATTATGTGCCCCGATTATTTTGTACGTTAAACTGCGACTGATCCCTGCCCTGCTGCTCATCATAATCATGCTGGCCATCAAGATGCGCGACTTCACGTCGCCTACCTGTAGCAACATAACAGCAGCAAATGACATCGACTGGGTCAAATACCACGCCCTTTAGCCACTTTTTTTTTATTACGCAAGTACGCCCTTTGGCATGAACTAAATGTAGTCCAGCGGTCCCGTCTCCTCAATCAAGTCCAGGAGGCGCCGGTATTGGGGACCGTGCGGCCGGTGGCGAAGGTCAGGTGGTCGTCCTGGGTGATGCCTGAGGGCCCTCATGTGACGAACTCATGCTTCCTAGAGACCCGGATATGCCCCCAGGAGGTGGTCCAGGGTCGCTTCAGTGGCAGGGGCTTTACAGAAGGGACGTGATTTTGGGGGAACTTGCGTACTCCATGAGGCCTTTATTGCCGGGGTCAAAGCTGCGCCCACGCGGATTCTTTGAAGCGCCACCTCCTTGCGGCGGGTTAAACTGCCAGGAAGGTCCGACCCACGCGGAGGAAGAAGGGCACACGTGGAGCGCCGGAGAGAATCCTTGTGAATGATGAGGGTGTCACTCTGCGACAACTGGAGCAGGGGTAGAGGCCTAATCACCCTCTGGGGATGGCATGCTGCGTCAGTGTCAGTGTGGGCAGGTGTCGAACGTCTATTCCACAGAACTCGCGCGGGGCACGGAAATGAGTTCACAATGCGATGCACATCGCAGGTCAAGTCGAGCGACTTGGCGACGCGTTAGAGTTCCCGGGCTGCCTGTGTGGAGTCTGTGTACAGGTGAAGGCACGACGGCGGGTTTATGCGTAGGCGAGGCTCTAATGAGGATAACCCATCCCGGATGACCAGAAGGTCTTCCATTAATGAAGGAAGAGGTGCCTCGATGTTGAGGTATGAGCAGGTCTGCTGCACTTCCGGGTAAGTGGGGCACACAAGGCTGGTGTGTAGGAAATTTAGGGCCATTTCTGCGTCGACGTACACTTGCATTGCATCGGCTGTGCCATCCGACTCAAGGGAAAGAAGGTTGGGCTGCAGTGCTTGGTTATGAACACGGCGTATCCTGGTCAGTGACCGGTTGTCTGTCGATTGGCTTCGGCTCCAAGGGGGAAGGTCAGGCGATTTTTGTAATTGAACAGGTGACCTAGAATAGAAGTAGTAGGCCAATGCCGCAGCAACAGGAACTGTGTGAATTTTTAGGCGACGTGCTCTCCTCCGCTGTTCACCAAGCTCCTTCAGGGTGTTCAGCGTGACCTCCGCTTGTAGCGTCAGAGTTGGGGTCAGTCAAGGCACGCCTGTGATAACTCGCATAGCCTCTCGGTTTACACTTTCCAGTAGATACCAGTCCCTCCGTGTGAGATGCTGAAACGTCGCTTGGTATATCAGCCGGGGTTGCAAGACAGATTGAACTAGGATGCGTGCCATACGAGTACAGGCACCGCCGGTCTTCTTGGAGATCCGTCGGAAGAGATTCAACGTCTTGGAGTCTTTACCGCGCACGGAGCTGGTCCATGAAACCGTAGACCCAAATGCGTCTAGTTCAACTCCAAGCACTCGCATTGACGATGCAGGATTGAGGGCATGGCCGTTTAATGTCAAAGGTGAATGGCGTCTGTGGAAGACGACGTCGGCCCCACCTATTTGTAATCGACATGAAGGTCGTCTTTGCAGCCGAAACTGTCAAGCCGGTCTTGGCACACCAATGCTCCGTTTTGCCTAGGGCCGCCTGGAGGTCTGCCTACTGTCTGTTCAAATCTGCATATACTGACCAGACTGTAATGTCATCGGCGTAGATGAGAAAGAAAATGTCCGGAATGGTAGCTAACTGCCACGCGAGGGGAAGAAGTGCCACATCAAACAACCTTGGTGCCAACACAGAGCCCTGAGGTACTCGAAAGAGCGCACAAGTTGCAGACCATGACAGGGTTTTTCAGCTGACGAAAGATGGTAAGGATCTATGAGTGACTGACATGGTCATAAGCCTTTAGGACAACCATGGTTAGGAACGTCCGTATGCTACGAGCTCTGCCACCCAAAAGTACCATGTTCAAAACACGTTCCACGCCATCTTCTGTACCGAGGTGTTAGCGGATGCCTACCTGAGCTGGATGATAGCACAAGTAGCGCTCAAGCCACCAGGACAGGCGAGTAGCGAACATACGCTCCAGCAGCTTGCAGATAGTGCACGTCAATGCAATCGGCCTAAGGTTACTCATGCGGTCCACTGGCTTACTTGGTTTTGGTATCGGCACCACATCCGCATGTTTCTAGGAAGCTGCAGCTGAGCTCCCCTGAGGCCCAGATGGCGTTGAGTGAGTCAAGCATCCACTCAAGAGCTGGGCCACAGCGTTCTTGAACACTTCATAGGTGATACCATCTGGCCCAAAAGGGAAGGAAGTAGGCAAACTTTATTTTCCTAGCACCCTTAGTCCAAGGCGCCATCTTGGGAAGCTGTGTCCATGGCTTCCTCTGCTCTGGACGTCAGTAGGTGCTGTGTCGCAGCGCTGGGGTCATCCAGACTTGCCTCCGAGGATGCCAGAGTTGGATTCGGAATGCGGGTCAAGGAGCTGTGCGCAACTTTGCCGGGTCGATGGCGACCCCAAATTCCGCCTTTTAAAATCGAAGCTCTTGAGAAATCGTTTATGTATGGTCTCCGCAGTTAAAAATACAAAAAAAAAATGCGGAGCGCTCGTGCACGTGTGCATCGATAGCATTTTCGTCAAGCCAAGCATACCCACTTCGTGAGATTGGCCAACACTGGCCATAAAAAACACCAGCGTTCACCGTACCGTGGCAACACTTCCTCAGGACGAGAAAGACTCATAGCGAACGCCCCTCACTCGTTCGCCCTCGTGTCGACGTGCGCATGCGCTCTGTACCGTAGCGACTTGAATGTCAAAGCTGCTGCCGTAGGAAAACGTCCACCAAAACGACGAGCTCACTCTGGCCTTGCTCATGCATAAGGTCACTGAAATGCCATGCCTCCGACGTCAACCACGACACCACTACAATACTAAAACTTGTGTCCATGAATGATCACCTACAACAGCTTCGCCATTCAAGACTTGCGCGTGAGTGGAGGCTACCCTGAATTTTTTTGTGGTAATTGACGATGCCGGGCTAATGAAAAAATTTCCCCGCATTTCCCCGAGGGGAAGAATGTGAAAGTGTGATTGCACGAGTTGAATTTGCGCGGTTCGGTAATGTTCGCGAAAGAGAGATCACACACACACACACACACAACTACAAAGAAAGAAAGATGCATTTATTCACAGACACCTATTTGTGTTGTCGTTGTACTTGATTGCTAGAGCGGATCTCAGCTTTGAAATTTCGTGTCAGTACTCCTTTAAGCGGGTGCATTAGCCCTTCTCACGCCCGATTCCTGGCCAATCCCCCACGTGGGTATGTGCCATGTCAGCGGCCAGGCAGCGCGCGCCCATCTCCCCCCGTTGCCAAGGAAGACGAGGAGCGCGCGCACCCGCGGCTGTTGCTATGTGGACGGACGGCGGTCGCCGGAATTCAGGGTCGCTTATAAAGTGCATTCGCACTTAAAATTGTTAGTGGCATTGCTGTGGAAACCGGCCTAAAACAGTAATTTGCTTTTAGCAGCTCAGCCACAAACTATGTTTTCGAGTTAATGTGACACCGAGTGTTAACGGGATTGCCGGGTTACCGTGCACGAATGTGACAAATGTTTGGGGGAACAAGAAAGCTCCCCATTGACGCCCGTTCCGTCTTCTTTGCGAAAAAATGCCAACCAAGAGACCATATGTGTATAGCAGAAGGTACATAAAATTTGAAGCACAAGAAAACGCAAAGGAATCCCACGGCGAAAACCCTTTATCACTTCAAGAACGTGATTAGCACAAAAATATTCGTCAGATATATCAAGGTGCCAGCTGGCGATTCGTAAGGCCTTCTGATGTGTCCAATGCCTGACGCTAATCAATAAAAGCCCGGATTTCTTCTGCACTACCGCCATACCGTGAGCTCGTGCATGGCCCGCATCCTCATTCGCTTTCCCAGCTTCGGCCGGTGCGTTCCAAGCGAGTGGCGGCCATTGCGTCCATAACCCCTCACAGGCTTCTCTCCGTTGCTGAAGAGAATGGCGGCTGGTGACTGATGTGTGCATTAGCCGGGTTGGGCTAGCGGCGGTATGGGCGCCCGCGATGCAGACTGGCCACGCAGCAGTCGCAACGCGCCCGAGGCTCTCGTCGTCCCAAGGCTTGCGGAAGGTCGTAGGCGCACACAATGTCGCCGCCGTCGTTGGGAGTCGGGTTGTACGCCGCGAGCACGCGCGAGGTCGGGAACGTGAGGTCGGGGTGCGGCCACCGTTTTGCAGCGGAGAAGAGGCCCCACTCGGCTGCTGTTCCTGGGCATTGTTGCACGGCAGGTTCGTGCAGCTGGAGCTGTGGCAGTGGCCGTGTCACGTACTCCTGCGGGGTGGGGCGACGCTTGTAACGCTGAGTGCCATAGACCCCAGCCAATGGCCGCTGGTTGTCACTGGCGCGAATCAGCATCAGCAACCGAGGCACGACGGCGTACTGTCTTCCGCTTGCGGCGGGCGTTGGGCCCCCGTGAGATGCAGCCACTCCACTGCTACCGTGCGCCCGCTGTTGTTCCTTCTGCGGCAAAGCGGGCGTGAGCGACGGACACGGGATCTCGTTCTCGACGTTGACAGCGAGGTGATCACCGGCCGAAGAATGCAGCACGGAAGGGACGATGTACTCCTCGGCGGCCACAACTGCCGCATACATCGTGCTGTCCGTTTGGAAGCGCCGAAGTCGTATGTGAACGAGATTTCCGCCTGTAGTTTCACCTTTCGGATCCCTCCAAGCTGGGGCTGGTTCGTTCGCGGTCTGCACAAATGCCTGCCGCTTACGATTACCAGGCGCGAAGGGCTATGGACGGCCGCTGAGATTCAAGAGGTCTGCAGTCAGACGGCTGCAATGGAACGGCGTTCGAGTGAGGTTGCTCGCGCTCGGCAGCACGTGCTCGAACAATGACGACGACGAGGACGATGATGATTATTATAGGGCCGGTGTTAACATACGGGTATATATGGATCATTAAGAACTTGAAATAGACGGCTTTTTTTACTCATGACGTACCAAGCTTAGTGAAATGGCTCGGCTAACCTCGCTTTTGCCATTAAACGCATTTTGGGTGCGATATTTATATTCATGTTACAAAAACAAGTTTTGCAGTTCTTGACTTCGTTTAAAACGCTCATGTTCTTAATATTTTGAAATTCTGCTCACTGTTTCTTTGCGCCCGTCTCAGAAATTTTGCGTTCGTCTTCTATACCTTAGGCAGAGACTCCTGTAGGCGGTCGCAAACGCTGGCGGAGCTCTACGCCTATAATGATGATGATGATGATGATGACTATGATGATGCCGTTAAAGTACTTGACACGTAGTAGGAGGCATTCACCAGTGCTGAAGCGTCGACTGCACCTTGGTTAAAAAAAAATGGCTTGTACCCACTCAGGGGGATTGGCCAGGAAATGGGCGCTAACTGAGAGACGAGGCGAAGATTATGATTAACGCGCGCGTTCTTGTTCGTCCTCTGCCTATGAGCCCACCTACGTAGGGGGATTGGCAATAGCTTATTGCGGCTTGGAATTAACTTGCCGAAATCGTATTCACGCCTACCTCCCCACCTGGAATATCTGATCCATACCCGGCTCTCTCTACCCCATGGTATGGGAGTACGAGCTGTAACCTCCAATCCCCACCAGACCTACGAGCAGTGGGCGGGCCAGCTGACCAGCTCCGACCTTGCATCCAAGCGCCGGCCGGTGGTGAAGACCGGGGTGGCCAGTAAAGCCCATAGCTATCTCGACTGGGAGGCGTCCCACCATCAGCGGTCGTTCCAAATAAGAGTTTACACTATCTCTCATCGGTTTTTTTAATAATCGACCAGATCTAAGGGAAATGCCCAAGGTGGAGTAAGTTTCTGCGACGACGGAAAATCTGACGTACATTTGAAACGCAGCCGTAAGGCTGCAAAGAAAAACTATACAGCTTTCTAAGAAACTTCGCAGTTGGAAAAAATTCGTCCTGGTCCTTTGTAGCCGAATACGGATGCGCTTCAGATGGATGTCAAACTCTTTCGTGGTTTGTAATTGTTTTAATGTCCAGCCTGTCGTTTTTCATTTATTCAGTGACCGGAAAATTTGCGGCTCTGTTGCTTGAATTGAATTGATTTCGTTGAGATGAAAGAAGGACTCGATGCTCGGGAGCTCATGTGAGTATAGGGGGCAGAGTTGGTTGAGTGTCATGCAAAATGGCTGGAATTCCTGCGCTTGAAGACGCGTCCCTGCGTAAAGCCGACCGAACAGTTAGCGACGGCGTTTCCAAGTTAAAGGAGTACTGACACCAAATTTTGACGCCTAAAAATTATATAATTGGCTTCAGTAGTTTGTACAGATGCCTCACAGAAATGTTTGCAGCGATCCGAGGCCGGAATCACATCTAAAATCGATTTTGATTGTCCAGGCCGCAAGCTTCCACAAATCGGCAGCACTAGCGAAATCGCTTTCGGCGTGACGAAACATCGGCCTGCGTGTCTGGCCGGTTCAGGGTGACGTCATATAGGCGTTTTCGGAACCGGAAACGATATCCTGCGCTGCTGTTGTCGGTGGTATTCGTTTGGGCAGGAGACGTGGGAGTAGCTGTGTGAGCAATGCTTGTAAACGGTGCGTGTTTGACGCCTTTGCTCTTCAGTTCGTGGCCGGCGCATGGTGTTCCCTTGCACTAGTGCCGAAAACTGCGCGGTGCGCGATGTCGACGGGCACCGCGGCCACGCGGCGGTGCGCGTCGCCGAGCTCGCCCAACTTGTGCTATGGCAAGCTCGCGGTGTGTGAAGTACTGCTCGTGGAAGCCTGTCCGAGCAAATCGACGACGACGCCAAGATGCATTATTTTCCACGCGACGACATGCAGCTCTAAACGTGGAGTTCGTGCGCGGCGGCGGCCGCAAGAACTATCGCCCAAGCCTGCGGGCTCGGGGGTTGCACGGGTCACCTTGGGTGTTGGGAACTTTAGGCTTAGTATCGTGGCGACTATTTGGTCGCTGGTATCTGTACAACTGCGAATGCCCATCACTTAAACAACTTTTCACCACACTATCATCCCCTTTTTCGCATATCGAGCTTTATTTTGGCAATAATTTCCATTTCAGCGATCGGTGACCAAGACATCTGCCGCGGCCTGTTTTGATTCTAGCGCGCAGGTGGCGTCGTCTTTCGGCCGCTCACCGCACCGCGGTGCCGGCAGTGCTGTGTCGGAGCGCCGAACCTCCGCTGCCGGTCAGCGTAGGCTTACCATCGCGGCAAATATCTGAACGCCACTTTTAAATTCAGCGCTGATAACAACCCCTAGCACAATTTTTCAACACACTAACATCTACTTTCTCGCATGTGGAACTTCTTTTTCCAGATCAGATTGATTAGAAGAGTGGCGACAAGCTGTTGCTATCACGGTCTGCGCCGGTTCGTGCCGCAGTGATATTAAAAAACGGGCGACGGCGAAGACATCGCCGGCCTAATGCCTGGCCAAATAAAGTTGTTCTGTCTGTCGGGTGGCAGCGACTCATCCGAGTCTGACGATTCAGACGACATGTCGACTGCGCGGGCGAGTGCGGACCATGCGCTATCGTAGCAGACGATGCGGCGAACGCATGGAGGAAAGAAAAACGTCCCTGACGTCACGGGTGAGACCGTGACGTAAGGCTGGCCCGCTTGCAGGCTGGCCTTCAAACGGCCATTTTCCCGCGCGGCGACCAAATTTGTAATTGGTTGCAATAAACGTGCTATAATTAATGCTGTGTTGGCGGCTGACGGCTTTCGGTTCGATTTTCGTAATTACTGGGCCAATAGGTATTCTTTACAGCATAAAAACTGAAAGCGAGAAATTTCGTGTCTGTACTCCTTTAACCGTGAAGGAAATCGTGCGTAGGGCGGAGATACGGGACGGCGAAATAGCGCAAAACAGGAGTGAGGTCATGGACGTCATCAAAGAGGTGCAGCCGCAAGGGCTACGAGACTCGATCGCAGGTAGCACGAAGCTTCCATACCTGCGGCTCGCGTGGTCGATCTGCTCAACGTCGACCTCGACGAACACCGTGAAGAAGGCTGTGGCAGCGTATACCCCGGCACACAGCGCAAGGGCAAGTGTGTTATCATCAACACGTCCATTCACCAGACATTTTTTCCGGCCGCTCGTCGAGTTCGTAGATGCATCGAAAAGCTGCTCGTCGGCGATCTCGTCGTTGTCAAGAGGGACTTTGCCTCATCCTGGAGACGTTAGCGCGAATGCAGGACTCGTGCGTCAGGGCAATGGAGGTATAGACGAGCGACCCGTCGAACAATTTAGCGACATCGGGGGGTCTTGAAAGACAGATCCAAAAGCCGGTTGAGTCCATCATCCTGCCCTTAACGCACAAGAACAAAATCACGAGCCTTAGGAAAAATAATCCAGGAGGGGTTCTTCTTTACGGGCCTCCTGGACCCGACAAGATCTTCATGGCTCGGGCCTGTGCCGCGCTGGCCAAATCCGCCTTCATCAAACTCGCAGGTCCCGAGGTGGTTCAGAGGTCCTTCGGCGATAGGGGAAAGATGATGAGCCACGCGTTCGCTCTGGCAAAGGAGAAAGCTCCGGCGATCATATTGACGACCTGGATGCCATCGGAAGCAAGTGATTCGTCTCATAGAGGGATGGCGACAGGAGGTGGTGTGCACCATGCTCGAGCTTCTTATCCAACCGGACGGGATCAGCCCGAGCGACGACATCAATGTCATTGCAGCCACCAAGAGGAGGAGGAGGAGGAATAAACGTCCCTATAAAGCAGTTCGCCTTGGGGAAGAGTCCTCATTCCAGGACCCCTTGAGACCGTCCGGCTTCTTGAGCCCTCTTCACCAGCCAAAGCTGGTCATCAGGGTCCGAGCTGGACAGTGCTCTCTCCCAGTGCTCAGGGGAGGGGAAGGGCAGGGGGGGGGGGGGGAAGGTTGGGGTTCTTCTCGCAGCCCCACACAATGTGGTAAAGCGTGCCCGGAGCCTCACAGAAGCGGCATTCCGAGGAGTAGAGGGTGGGGGCCAGAATGTGGGCTCTAGTTGGGTGGGGAAAGGTGTTGGTTTGGACGCATCGAAGGTGGTGTTCTTGCTCTTTTGTGAGGTTTTTGTGTGGAGGAGGGTACATTGTTCGCTGCAGGCGGTAGTGCTGCGTGATTTCTGTGTATGTAAAAAGGGGACAGACACGCCACTGCTCGCCGATCTCCTGACTAGCCCGGTGTGTCAAATTTCAGGCATGCTGGTGGGCAGCTTCGTTGCCGGGGACGTCGGCATGGGCGGGAGCCCAAATAATCCTTACACGGTGTTGTGGAGGATGCTGCTGTAGAATTTGTGTGGCGCAGGGTGAGAGGAAGCCAAGAGGGTGTACATTCTGCACCCGGCCCTGCTGTGACCAGGTACACTGGACAGAAAGATTGAGTTGGCTTTCTCCAATGAGGAGGCCCGGGCACGAATCATGCAGATACACTCCCAAAAAGGTGAACTATAGATAAGGAGGTGAGGGCGTCAACTTCGAGCACCTTTGCCCGTTGCACCCACGACCTCAACAGGGCCCAGAAAGCGGTGTGCTTTGCCCTGGAGCGAGACGGCGGCTGGGTAACGCGTGAATACTACATGGCCGCCATCACGGAGGTGAAACACTGGAAGAAATTCAATCTTCGCTACAACATCTGAAGGAACTGAAACTATTTCCCCTCTCATTAATACCTCCTGGTCTTTCAGTGGTTAGTGTACTTGCTATCTTTCTTCTCGCGTGGTGCTTTCCGCGCTAGCAGGCTTCTAATTGTGTTTTTTTTTGCACATAATTTCAGGCACATATATTGTCACTTTACATACCGTATGTGCAACCATAAACTGTTCCATCCTAATTACGCTGGTTATTTAGGGTGCCTGACATTAGATGGCCTTCGCATAGCGGCATAACAGTAGCAAAATCACAGGCTCGGCAGGGTAAAATGAAACGCTCTGTAGCTACAAAATTAATCCCTTCCGAAAAAAGGCCATCACAATATAGCGCCGGAGTGGGGCATGCTCAAGATTATCTCGGCTCCCCCCTTTTTGTACCACTTAAACTACAGCTTTCTGTTCGTAAACACAATTCTTGTTGGTCGGTCTCCTTTAGCAGGTATGCGCCATTTCCTCTGGACCACCACGACCACCACCACTACCATCATCATCATCATCATCATCCGGGCATTCGTTAAAGCGTGCGGGAAGAGTCGCGTGCGACTGGCTGAAGACATTCCAGAACAATTTTTCTGACGATTGAAGACGACGGGGTTACGAAAAATTGCTGAGAAGGCAGCACTAAGAGCCTCGTGAAAGCCGCCCTCACAGTAATTTGCTTTTAGAAATGGTGTTGTCGAGTTACAAGTGATTATACCGAATGTTAACGGTGTTGGCGGCATAGCATGAATGCACCGAATGTTTGGCAGAAAAACCGACATACTCAATGACGCCCCTTCCGTTTTCATTGTGAAGAAAAGGCCAAGCAAGGCGCCATTGCCGGAGGGGGATGTACATAACATCTCAAGCACGCGCACAAAAACAAACAAACACATAAAACCAAGGCCGAGAAACCGTTATTTGTTCGAAAAGAAAATTAGTACCAGAATATTCGCCAGACATGAAGCTTCCAGTTGGGTATTCGCTACGCTGCGTGGTGCTTTGCAATGGCCGGTGCTTCTTAAACAGCCCATGGCTTCTTCACTCGGTGCATACCGTTAGCTCGCGCATTGTCCACATTGCCGTTCGCACTCACAGCTTCGGCCACTGTGTGCCAAGGATGTGGCGGCCACTGCGCTTACACCCTCTTTCGCGCTACCTTCCTTTGCCGAAAATAACCGCGACGGGTTACTGAAGTGCTCATTGGCCGCGTTGGACTAGCGTCGATGTAAACGTCCGTGATGCGCACTGGCCAGGCAGCAGTCGCTACGCACCCGCGGTGCTCTCATCGTCCCAAGGCGTGCTGAAGGTCGTAGGCGCATATAGCGTCGCCGCTGTCGTTGGTGCTCGGGATGTTGACCGCGGCCACGCGCAAGATCGCGAACGTGAGGTCGTGGTGCGGCCACGGTTTCTCAGCGGGGAAGGGGCCCCACTCGGCTGCTGCTTATGCGCATCGTTCCACGGCAGGTTCGTGTAATGGGAGTGGGGGCTGTGGCCGTGGCACGTACTCCTGCGGTGTGGGGCGACGCTGGTAGCGCTGAGCGCCGTAGACCCCTGCCAATGGCTGGTGGTTGTCATTGGCGCGATTCAGCAAGATCAACCGTGACACGACGGGGTACTGTCTTCCGCTTGCGGCGGGCGTTGGGCCCTCGTGAGACGCAGCCGCTCTAGCGTTGCCGTGCGCCCGCTGTTGTTCATTCTGCGGCAAGGCGGGTCGTGAGCGACTTATTCGGGATCTCGTTTTCGTCGTTGACGGCGAGATGATCACTGGCTGAGGAGTTAGGCAAGGGAGGCGCTTCGTACTCTTCGGCGGCCACAACTGCCGCATCCATCTTGCTGTCCGTTTCGAAGCGCCGTCGATGTCAGTGAACGGGCTCCTCCGCCAGTAGTTCCACCTTTTGGATCCTTCAGTCACATTTTTCTCGCAAACGCACTTGGCTAAAGGTTCCGGGACGTGAAGAACTCTCGGTTGCGGCTGAGTTTGGAAAGCCCCAAGATCGGGCGGCTGCAATGAAACTGCGTTCGATGGAGGTCGCTCGAGCTTGTCGGCCCGTGCTCAGGCGATGACGACGGTGATGATAAGGATAAGTACTCGTGTGATTACTATGAACTTGGTTTATAAACTGCACTTGCTTTTTCTAGTCATGAATTTCGCATTTATGATAAGAACAATCTTTGTAGTTTTCATTTTATATAAACAAGCCCGCACACTGCTTTTATAAATTGTGACATCTGTATCCCCTTTTATCTTCTTTGTCCTCCTCTTCCGGGTTTCTGTTCATCTTTTATACCTTGTCCTGAGGCGCGTGCAGGTGATTGAAGACTGCAATGTAACGGATGCTTTGAATGAAGGTCTTTCTTTCGCGCGCATTGCTCAAGCTCTTTCTCTTCTAGCTTATATTTGACAGCCTTGCTCGAAATGTGCCCACTGACGTATGGTTTGCAAGTACTCGTCGTCACTCTTGTCATCATCCTTACTATCTGCGTGCAAGGGTGGTCGAGCACGAGTCGTAGCGCACGTGTCTCGGCCAATTGCCCAAGTGGGTACGTGTCATCAGTGAAGGAGCATTAACAAACACAGTTCCATTTCAGCCGCCTGCCCTCGAGATGGATGAAAATGGGTGGTCATCGAGAGCCCTTTGAGCCTTTAGTCACCGTGGAACCGTTAATTGAAGGCATTCGTGAAGTAAAACGTTTTATAGCCGTTTTGGTTTTAAATGCAGAGCATTTCAGTAACTCACGATGTCACCCGCGTTGACATCCGTAGTGGTAGTCCGCACCCCTCCCCCTACACTATATAAAAAAAAATACTATCCGGCGCCTGGTTTCTATCCCTCCACCCTGCGGGCGGAACGCAATGTACATGGTGCTCTACCCACTGCGCCAAAAAGGCGACACAGAATGGGAGGCTACGAACGCGCCTTATATCCTTGACTCATTCAAACTACGTCAAGAAGCTGCTGATACAACGCATTCACTACCACCAACTCCCCAAACACTAAACGTTAACGCAATACACCCACCCCCTATGCGACGCGTTTACTCGAGTCCCCCTCGCGGGGAGATCAGCCCAATTTCACGATAGTAAGCGAAATAAGTGACTGCAAAAAACAACGCGTTGTGGACTGCGCAGTAAGGTGCCGGCACGTGCGAGAACCGCTCGCGCTGTTCGTTCCAGGCAGGGGGCGCGCGAGCACTGCGAAGGCGGGAAATTTGAACTGCTTTGGACAAACCTCCGTTCAATTCATCATGAGAGAAGTGAGACAGGGAGGCGAAGAGCGTGATGGGTAGTAGCAGTAAGCGGATAACGGTGCCACAGGCCGTTATGGCGAATCACTGCTCTGCATTTACGACAGCTTTCACGTTGAGTGGAACGGCTTTAATTTTTCTTCTCCAAGTTGTAGGGCCTTCACTCCAGGGCTCCCTGCGTCCTGGCTTCCTCCTCAAAGTTACCTCGAAGGTTTCATCTGGTCGTTTTAGACGGCGTAGGACGTTGCTCGCGTCTGTAAGAATCGCCGATTCTTTGAAACGTTCTTGTGTTTCTAGCCAGTGAACAGCTCGCTCAATGACTATCAGCTCGGCCATCTCAGGTGTCGTGTTGTCGAAAAGGTGTATCTTACGCTTTTTATCGCATTCTGGACGCACGAAGGCAGCACCCGCCCGTCCAGTGATTGGGTCAACTAAGCCGTCGGTGAATACCCCGAGAGCCATGTTCTAATCCTCATATAGCTGCTTAAGTGCCTAGGATGCTTGACCTAGTTTTCGTTGTTGGGCCCTCCAGCCATGAAGGCCGGTGTGGTGTCCAGGGATTGGAGCACATGCGGGCACATCTGCTGTCCATGGTGCTTGCGAGAGCTGCCTTCTCGATCCTTGCGGTTGCTGTTTGAGATGTTGCTTTATGATGCAACGACGTCCGGCTGTTGTCATAGCTAGGCGATGCTGCTGCACTAGATGCCTGTCGGAGATGAGGTCGGCAAGAGTGTTCATGCAGCCTCTGTGTAGATGTCCCGGCTGAGAGACTGTGCTGGAAGGCCAAGTGCTATTTTTATGCCCCGCCCGCTCAAAACCTCGAGCTTATTAGCCCAGGTCTTGGTAGGGCAGGGGTATGGTAGGATATAATATCCGAGATTGAGTGCGTCCTCGGTGTAGGTCAAGGAACGTCTTGGTTGAACAACCCCCATCATAACCTGCGCACCGTTTGAGTATGTCGATAAGTCGTAGGCAGGTATCTCGTAGTCCACCAACCTGACTTGTTGCGTAGGTTTGCGTCGACTATGAGGCCCAGTATGCGGGTTAAAAAAACTCCGTGCACAGCTTTCACATGAAGGTGGAGTCGGAAGTCCGGGGTCTCCGCATAACTGTACATGCCTCGTAAGTTGTTTTTTTTTCTGGTGAGAGTTCGACCATGATTGTAAAGAAATTCCACTGTGATGTCAATACCTTGCTGGATGGTTCGTTGTTGTGTTATGATATCACCTTTTGTCGTTTAGAGCGTAACGTCATTGGCATGAATAGTAGTTCTTAGCCAAGGAAAATTGCGAAGCACCCTGGGAAGGTCAACTATAAAGATGTTGAATAGTGTCGGGCTTACTAAGGCGACACCCTGGGGAACACCTCGCTCAAGCACTTGAGGGCTAGATAATTCTTCTCCTACCCATACCTTATAGGAATGTTGCAGCGGAAAGCCCTCGAGAAACCTATCTAGCCGTCCACCAAGTCCCTTCTCTCTCAGGAGACGTATTATCGTTGCTGGCGGGGCATTATCGAACATTTTCTTAACGTCGAGCAAAATGGCGAGGCCACTTGATTGCTTTGCAGCTTCAGGGTCATGACTGATCATCAACAGGCTGTCGGAAGTTGATAGGTGCGCCGAAACCTGCTTGAACAGGAGTGAAGACGTGATCCTTGTCTAGTTTCCAACTCTGGCGGCGTGAAACCCAATGCTCGAAAGTTTTGGCTATGGTGGATGTCAGAGATATAGGACGAAGGGCCGCACGACCATTTAGCAATTTGCTGGGCTTGGGAATTGGTTTGACTCATGCTTTTTTTCCTTGTCACTAGGACGTCTTCTGTTACCCATACGTCCGGCAACGACGTTGTCAGCGCCGGTGACCAGAAGTATCTTGACCTCCGGGTCCGAGCTGCCCAACGCTCCCTCCCGTTGTTGCTCTTCATAAACTATGGAGAAAAAACGCGCCGGCATAGAGTGGACCAGTGTGGCTATGTCCCCAGAGTGTGGGCAATTTACTCAGAGGAATAGCGAGGAGTGCATACGGTGCAGTAGTGCTCGGCAGGCAAAGGAACTGACCGCGATGCACTACGGCATGCCGCGATTGTAAACTTCAAGAAAGAGAGGAATCGAAGCAACACCATACTAAATGTGCGTCGAGCTGTGGCTACCGGTTGACCGGTTAATGCCCCGTTGCCTAGAAGCGTGGCGTTAGGCCTAATTTCGGGCCGTTGCATGCCCTGTCGCCTCCTACAGTATGGCTCGAGAACTCGCAATTAGAGCAGGAGCTAGCTCGCTCCCCTGTGATGGTGCCAGATCCGCTAGAGACCGGATGACCGCGTAGAATGAAAATTTCCGCCCATTACCGCCTCTATCGCCGTGTTTATCCCCGGCACACACCCAACTCACCATACATCAAGAAAAAAAAAACATGGTGTCTTTTACAAATGAACACAGTTCCCAATCCCGCTAAATTACACCTAATTAAGCCAACCGTATACCCTTCACCTAGCTGTTCTACCAGCCAGTCGTTCGGCACCCTTCAGCACCTAGATCTCTATCCGAGGAGGAGGAATACCTTTATTATCAGAGGGGGCAGAATGCCCTGTTGGGGAAGGAAAGGGACATGAAGGAAGGGAGGGAATAATAAAAAAAGAGCAATGTTCAAGGTTCAATCACCTGAAATGGTGGATAGCATTTTAAAGTCCGTGAACATATAGTTCGCAAAAACCGTGAAGAGATAGGTGCGACGATTTTTATAGGTGTCGGTCCTGGTTATTACACCAGCTTGTAAAGACCACTGGTTAGTGCGTATTCAATAACTTCCTCAAGCACTGAGGGGTCCTCTCGAACGCGTTGCAGGTGCGCAAAAAACCACGTGTGAGCAGTGGGAGGAGGCGTGGGGCTGCTCAGACCAAGAGGCTCAAGCTTCACTGGTCGCCCGGGCGGTGGCGGCCACCATCATCAACTAACTGTGATTACAAATAAATGCGTTTGTCCTCCTCCTCCTCCTCTTCCTCCTCCTTCTTTTTCTTCTTTCTTCTTCTTCTTTTTCTTCTTGCTCTTCTTCTTCTGCCGCCGCCGCCTTTGCTGCGCATCAAATTTTGCGCAAGCGAGTAATAAAAATAAACGGGAAAATACGGGAAGCTTCGCAAATGAGGTTTCAAGGATTGAGGCTTCACGAACGTACCTGAAAACTAGCTAAAATAGGCTAATGGTGCTTTCGCCCTAAATTTACACCGACAGCAATGGTGTTGCATAAAACAAAACGGCCAGCAAATTTCAGGCACGGGAAACCGAGACCATAAAGAAACGCAAGGCCTTTCACAATTCCAGTGCGCAAGGTTATATATTTTATTTATAAGCCATCTTTTCTGTTTCTGATTTCCAAGGCAACTCGATGCTTCGTAACAGCCGATCTACTCGTTCTTCTCGGTCTACACCGCGCAGATTAATTTCTCACAGGCATACCGTGAGCTCGTGCACATCGCACATTTCCACGTGCCTCGTTGACACGCAGCTTCAGAAGAATCCCGCAGGCACTTTGAGCATAAAGTCTCTTCGGCTACTATTTTCAGCTGAAAAGAGCGGCACAAACACTCAAAAATTACATATGTGTCCACGCGCCGGGTTCGACTAGCGTTTTACCATTAAATGCATTCTCTCTCTCTCAGCACCTGCCGATCCAGCTGCTAAGACAGCCGCTGCCGCACGACCCTGCCCGTCCCAACAGGGGCTGACCGCTGCGAGCACCACCAGCTTCGTCAATGTCAGTGCTGGAACTCTAGTAGCAAGAGGCGGCAGCACGGAGCACTCAGACTGGTTGGCTGCGCCCCAACGGTTTGGCCCGCGGGTGGAGGGTACCAGCGCCAGTCCCTTCCGAGAGGGCAGCCACGGAGCTGGAGCCAGGGACGCGGCCGTGGAACGCCATCTTCCGTGTTGGCCTACGCTGGTAGCGCAGAGGGCCGTAGACTGCCGACGATGGTTGGTTGTCGTCACAGGATCGAGTTAGCACGAACTCCCCAACCGCGCGCACAGCGGAGTAGGGTGGTTCACCTGCGCTACGCAGATGCCTCGGCTGCACGTGCGGAACGGCCACTTCGGCGTCGTGCGCTTGCAGCTGCATGCGGGGACTACCCACGTGCGGAAGTGGATCACGCGGGACGTTCTGCTCGGTCGATTAATGCAGAGTCCACGTTGATGGCGTCGCCAAAGGGCTCCTGCGTCCTCCACTTTAAGTCCCGAGTTCAAGCAGGCTCTGTCCAGTTCGGTTGTGGCGTCTGGTTGACGATTCCGCGGCACAAAGGGCTCTCGATGGCTGTCGAGCTTCAGCAACGTCGATGACAAGACGGCTGGAATGGAACTGCGTTGGCACGCGGCGGCTCCTGCTTACCTGCCAGTGCTCGCGCATAATGGAGATGATGATGATGAGCGCTCAAAGGGGAGGAGGCAGAGACGGAAAAACATTTATTTCTTCGAATTGGGGGAAGAAAACGGGGAAGGTTAAGAAAATGGGCAAGGGCGGCCATTCTATTCAGCTAGGCCACGCGGCCACTGACCCAGTCCGTTGGGCCAGTGCAGCCTGGTCTTTGAGCTGACCGCTGCGCATTACGAACTCCCACTGTGTCGTAGTCTGATGAACGTTCATTTATAGCAAAAAAGGACATGGTGCTACCGTTGAATTGCGTGGAAGAAGTCCTCAGTTCAGGCTGTCCTTAGTGCCCACAAAAATTTTAGCAATAAAGCGTCATACCGGTCATGGCCACTGGAGGAGGAGGAGGAATAAACTTTATTTCAATATTAGTTTTTGTAGTAGTGGCAATGGGGGGTCTTCTCAGTTCAGAAGTCCCTGGGCGGTCGCTGCCAGGCGGGCCCTTTCAACCAGCCGAAGCTGATCGCCGGGGTCCGGGCTGGCTAGCATGCCTTCCCACTGCTCATGGTTGGGGGAGGGAGTAGGGGGGAGGGATGGTGTGTGGGAGCAAGCCCAAATCATATGATACAGTGTGCAGGGTTGGGGACAGTACTTGGAGGTGGCGGAGTAGGAGGTGGGATGAATGGCGTGGTGGAGGGTGCCGTGCGGGTAGGTGTTGGTTTGAAGGCGGCGGTACGTGGTGGCTTCTTCCTTAGTCAACTGGTAATTATTATTTTTACGGAGAAGATGATCTCCTATTATAGACACAAGAGAAATTCTCCAAGGCTGACTGGGCAACTTCCTTTCTTCTAGTGTTAAGACATGTTTCGGCCGAGAATAATTGTGCGGCATGTCGCAAATTTAATATACAAAAAGGAGAGAGAAAGGCAAATGAGAGAGGGAGAGAAAATTAATGTTTAATCGAGCACACGGTGGCCGTTGAGCCGTCACTATTTTCGGCATTGTCTACAAAGCGGTCTTCTTGCGTTTACGGTGCTCAGGATGGGGGAAATGGCATGGAACGCAAGGATAAGGGCCACAAGAAAATATTACGGGGGATGCTTAGACTTCTTTTTTCTTCTGGTGGTGGTGCCAGAAGGTAAGGCTCATACCCACTCATGGGGATTGGCCAGGAAAGGGGCGCTCACCGAGAGAAATTAGATCGTGATTGCTGTTGTTGCTGTTGTAATACTTTATTTCAAAGGGAAGGCCATGCGACCACAATCAGGGAAGAGGGGGAAGAGGCAGGGAGGAGTAGCCGAGTAGCACAAATAATAAGTAATGTGTCCTTGAACGGCATAGAAGAGGTCACTTTCCAAAGAAACACAATTAAGGAATGAGACGTCCCTAGCTGTCGGCATGTTCACTTGTTACTTTAGTTTTTGGCACAACCCGCTCGGGGGATTGACCAGGATCGGGAACATTTTAGGGCTTATGTTCCTGCTTCACGAAACTATGATCTGGAAAAAAAAGTTTGATTCATTGATTATGCGGTAAAGGGCGCCGATGCTATTTTCGATGAGTAATCATATATGAGAATTGGTAGAAGAAAAGTGCGCACTATACGAGAAGGTGGAAAAAGCGCAGTTTTTTTTTGTACTGAGCCAATATACTCGGCGAGAGCAGCTAACAGGGAAGGCGCCTGGTTTCCGAAACGCATCCGTGGACGGCTGTAACCACATCCGCGTGAGTGAACCTATGGCACCAAGTGAAAGTTGTCAAGGCGGCTCGTATTTGCGCGTGCGGCAGCGGCCTATCCTCCTCCCGCATAGCTGTTTCCCTTTCCCGGCTCATGCTACCCGGCTCGAAAGACTTGTACCACCTATTTTCTGACACACCCGAAGGGCGGGCTTGAAACAGTGATTTAAAGCTTTCGCATTAAAACTGACCCCAAGAAACACAAAGACAATAGGGTTTCGATCGTATCCGGAGTATTTATTTCAGGTAGTCATCAAACGACCCGCTTCCTATTCGCAGGCCACTCGATGCACCGCAAAAACTGCCACTTTGAATGTAGGGAGCGTACCTTCTTTCGTTCTAGCTACACCGTGAGCTCGTGCGAATTCAACATCTTCACTAGCGTCCACAACGTAGGGACCAGAGCTTCGAAGGACCCAGCAAGAATTCCGCATACAGTGTCTCCTCGGTGGCATTATGCGGCGGAGAAGATGGACAGCGGCTTCCTGACAATTAATACGCCTACGCGCCGGGTTGGACTAGCGTCGTTTGCAGCACACGAGGGGTGCGCTGCGCGAGCCACCGCTTTCGCGTGGCCAAGCCCTGGCAGGTCCCAAGCCGTGTCTGGAGGTCGTAGGGGTCGGCATCGTCGTCGTCAGTGCTGACATCAGGGTCGCTGGAAGCGGAAGCACGGGGCAGCGGGAAAGCTGGTTGGTGGTGCGCATGCGTAATGGCCGGTAAATGATCCCCTGGATGTTCCCTTCCAGACGTCGCACCAGGAACTGGTTGTATGGCTGGAGGAGTGGATGTGGCCGTGGCAGGGACATCTTCCGTGTTGAGCGACGCTGGTAGGGCATTCTCACCGATGTTTGGCCGTCGTCACCGGTTGGAATCGCAACGAATTCCCCAACGACGGAGGAGTAGGCTGGTGCGACTGCGGCGGGCAGATGCGTCGGCCACGCGTGCGCCACAGCCTCCTTGACGTCTTCATGCGCTTGCTGCTCTTCCATCGGACCCACAAATTGGAGGGACGTGTGCTGGACCTCGTTCTCGGATGTGGCCACCACCTGACAGATCATGAAGTACGGCCCGGGAGAAGCGACGTCCTCCTCGGCACGAGCGACCCCCATGGCCGAAGCAGCCGTCAGCGCCCTGCTCGCGGCGAAGTGGCCGATCATGTCAATCAACGTTGATGATGTCGGTCAGGCTCCTCTGTCTCTAGTTCCACCACTGTAGATCCTCCAGGCTGGAAGCGGGTGGTCTGTGGCCTTCACGAATGCCTCTGGTCGACAATTACAGGACGCAAAGGGCTTGCGATGGGGGCCTAGATTAACAACCTCGATGTCCGACGGCTGGGATAGAACTGCGTTGACACGGGGCTGCTCGTGCTCACCCGCCAGTGCATGCGGGTAAAGATGATGGGGATGATGATAGGTGCCCTGTCAAAAGTTGAAGATAAATATCAGGACGTTACTGGATACTGAAGAAGAATATTATTATAACGAACAATATAATGGCACAGCGTTATTATGGGGACTCTCCAAGGCTTTTTCTGATGGTGATGAAGGTGATAATGATCACGAAACACTTCTTTGCGTCCGGAATAGGGGAAGCAAGGGAAGTTTTCAATGGCTTTCCCCCGTCAGATGGCTTCCAATAATCCGTGAGCCGTAGCGGCATCTTCGTCCAGTGGGACAACGCTGCGTTGAGTTTCTGGGTCAGAGCTGCACGGCATGGCCTCCCACGGTTGCTCTAGAGTCCTTACCGATATTGTCCGTAACGTGCGTTGTCGTTTTTGATGACAGGCCCTGATGATAAGCTGTATATTAGGTTTTCAATCTTCGTAAGAGAAGGAACCGATTATTTCAACAAAAAGGCTTTTGATTCGATGAAACAAACATTCTTTTTAAAGACGATAGTCTTTCTTGGGCTACTTAAACCCAGAAATTTTGGTCTGTCTGTCTGTCTGTCTGTCTGTCTGTCTGTCTGTCTGTCTGTCTGTCTGTCTGTCTGTCTGTCTGTCTGTCTGTCTGCATGTCTGTCTGTCTGTCTGTGACTCGATTCACCCACCCGGCCAAAGTAAAACGAGGCCTGCGCAAGTCTAAATCTACCCGTCTCAGTCCGGTGTAATGTTCACAGTTGTCAACATTGGTGAAGAAGAACAAGACATTACGCAAATACGAGACAACAAATTAATACATAAGTGATATTTGCCGTGTTCCTTTATAAAAATCACAGATGCTTGATTTTCAGGAAATTAAATAATTCAATTTTTTATATGATGTAGCGGCATTGGCATCCGCGGTATAGCACTTGGTTTAATAAAAAGTTACCTGTATAATTTACCTGTCACCCGCCGCGGTGGCTCAGTGGCTAAGGCGTTGCGCTGCTGAGCACGAGGTCGCGGGTTCGATTCCCGGCCGCGGCGGTCGCTTTTCTGATGGAGGTGAAAAGCAAAAATGCCCGTGTGTACGAGATTTCGGCGCACGTTAAAGATCCCCAGGTGGTCAAAATTAATCCGGAGACCGCCACTACGGCGCGCCTCATCGCCTGCGTTGCGTCGGCGCGTTAAACCCTACAATCAATCAAATTTACCTGTCTAAGTTACATGTATATATTACCTGTATAAAAGTTACCTGTAAATGTTACCTGTGGCAGTGGAACTGTGCCAGTTTTAGGAGGTGCAGGGCTCTGCTGCAGCAGTTTGTCACAGCCCAGGCGGTCAAACCGCACGTAATTCTACTATACAGGAAACTCTCGGAGAGGCGCTGTCCTTCACAGGCTACCGGGTTATCTCGGAGCGCAAGGAGGGTAAGCGAGGTTTGGCAACCTTGGTCGCAAGGAAATGCTCTTACCAGGTACATGAATTACAGATGGGCCAAACCATGCAGGGCAGAGGTGATGTTGGTGGAAATCATGCCCAACATCTGCCTCACGAGTAGTGTATTTATTTTAAATATATACAGCTTGCCGGCGGACAACCTGCAGGAATATGCATCGATTTTGGCAAAGGCGGTTGCGCTGGCAAAGGGCTCCCCACTCGTAGTGGCAGGTGATTTTAACGCTCCGCAAAACGCCTGGGGCTCCACCGGACAATCCGCTATGGGTGTTAACCTGCTACAGGAGGTCACGGACTGCTCTTTACAACTTCTCACGAACCCGCATTGGCCAACGCGCACGGGCTCGTCGGCCCAACGCGATACAACTCCGGATTTGGCATTATTTAAGAACGTCACCGGTGCCAAGTGGCAGAATTTGCAGGAAAATCTAGGCAGCGATAATTTTATCTCAATCACCCTAGATGTAAACGTGGCTCTACCTAGGGATTTTAAAGTAACTGAGTGGGATGCCTTCCGGAAATTGTGGAATGAGGCCCAGAAGGAGTATGGCTGCCTTGACAGCCCCTTCGTAATGGCGTATTCGTAATAGCGCTCCGGTCCTCTGGCTCGGAGGCGCCAGATGCCAAGGTGGCTCACAATCAGAGCGCGAGAGGCAGCGTACCAACCGAATGCATCGGAGACCTCGGAGCAGCTAGGCACCCTAGGACTGACTGACTGAATAAACTTTATTGAAGTAAAGATGGAGGAAAGGGGAAGGGGAGAAAATGATGAAAGAATCATAGGTGGAACCCTTTGTCCAGGGCTCCAGTGGCTTCTGCTCCCGTCTTCGCCCGGCTGATTAGGTCCCTTTGGATCTGTAAGTCGGGGCTGGTGAGGGAGGCCTCCCATGATTCACGGGAAGTCAGTGGCGGGTTCTTTTGGTGTTCGGCCCCTGCCCAGAGGTGTGGGCAGGCCCACGTGGCATGGAAGAGGGTAGAAGTCTCTCCGCATAGCCTGCAGTCTTCTGTGTAGTCAGGGTGCCGTTGTTGGAAAATCTTCGCCCAGCGAGATTTATGTATGAAGGTGTTCGTTTGAATCTTACGTAGCATCTGGGCTTCACTTGCTGTTAGTTCGCGATGCGGGATTGGATATGTAGCCCCCTTTTTTCTGGTATTTTGTAGGTATTCTCCGTACGTAGTGGTGCTTGGGTATCGTAAGGCGTCAGTCACAGGGGGGTGGTGAGTGAAGTCGCACGCTCGCCTGTTCGCCGCCTCGTTACCCGGCAGTCCCTCGTGTCCGGTGGTCCACGTAATGTTGTGTACTTTCACGAGGGATTCCGGAAGTACCTTTCTAAGTGCAAGTGGTATTTTTCCTGCCGCTAGCATTCGCACAGCCGCTTGCGAATCGGTGATGATGTTGAGGCCGCGGCCATTTCGTTCTCCCCAGCGAATCGCGAGAAGGAGGGCTCCGGTCTCCGCGTGCTTTGTGGTGGTGTTTCGCATGGTGAGGCAGTCTATGATGTCCCCTTCACGGGTGGTCACCACTAATGCCGCCGTTTCTTCGTCATACTTCGCTGCATCAACGTACACCGTATTATCGTGATGTTCGATTTTTTTTTTGCAGGAAATTGACCCTGGCCTTTCTTCTTTCTACGTGGATATTAGGATGCATGCCTAGGAGCGGCGCGCATGTAGTGCCACCGTGCAGCCAGCGCGGGAAGCCGCCGGGTAAACCGCGGCATTTTGTGTCACGTGACCCGTCCTCCCGGCCAGATCGCGCCACGCTCTCACTTCGGAGTCAGAGCAGTCGGTAGCGCTCCCAGTCGAGGGCTGACGCTCCGAAAGAACCAACCGAACGTAGTTCGAGCGCTCGAATTCTACCAACCGAAGGCGCGGCCGCTTTCCAGAGCACTCCAGAGCGTTCGTAAACGCCCAACCGAATACGCCATAAGGCTCAAGGAGGATGCCAGAGCTGCGACCAAGGTTATCCAAACAGATCTGAAGGTGGCCAGGACGGACGCGCATCTTGCGCCACTCTTAGAGGCTAAACATTCCGTGCCTGGTCACCTTGCCAGGTTCTGAGATTGGTACTATGCGGGCGGCTATGTGGCTTCAACTCTGGTTCAATGTGGCCGGCCACCCATGAATAGTCAAACGCTGAGAGAAGCCGCCGTTTCGCATTAGCACATGGAGATGGCTCTGAACCGCACAGCTAATGTGGTCAGAAGCTTGGGAAGAAGCTTTCGGGACTGAGGCCAGGGCGGCCTCGAGCTCTGCCATGGAAAACGGTGTGCCCAGTTAAGGTGTGTTCACAGATGGAAGGCTTATTGATCCTACGGTGAACAAGCACCGTAGGATCAACAAGGCGTTCATTGGCCCGAAGGTGTGCTCCACAGGCTCAGTTACATCCCTTCACCGCAATCTTCTTGAGAATGAAGATAACAGACCTTCATGTAGCCGAAACCTTCTGCACAGAAAAAAAACCTGGGGAGGGACGAAGCGTGCAGTGTATAAGCGTATCCTTGGCACATTGACATTTTTGCCGACGAAGTTGGGGAGTAGACGTACACCGCTTTGCTGTAAAAGTCTCTTGTTTTTGAAGCATGAAGCTCTCTAGCGCGAGGTGTCAACGAGTTGCCAGGTGCTTTAGTACCATGACTACATGAAACGACGATTACGACGACGACAGAAGACGCCAGCAGCCCCAGCCCTCAGGGGCTTCGCCCCTAATAGAAGGCCGCGAAAAGAAAGCTCAGTGTGATCCACCAGAAGGAGGCACCACGAAGTGCCTTCTTTTCGTGCCCACGAACACCCACTAAGGGAGATTGGCATAAACTTAGTGTGGCTTATATTCTATTCCCTGAAAACGCAAACGGGTTGTTTTCCATCACCTGTTTGTAATTGTTGCGACGTGCAGTTTGTCTTTTTTTGCTTGTTCAGGGACTGAAAAGTTACCGCGATGTTGTTTTAATTGAATAGCGTTTGTTGAGGTAAAAGAGCAATAATGCTTGGGCTCTCACATGAGTATCGACATCAACGCGAGGAGGCAGACGTCGTTGAATGGCAAGAAAGATGGCTGGAATTCCGGCGCTCGAAGACGCGTCCCTCCGTAAAGCCGACCAAGCTGTTGGCGACGGCTTTTCGGAGATGACCATGGAGGAAATCATTCGCAGAGCGAATATACTGGACGGCGAAATAGCGCGAATTAGCTGCGAGATCACGGACGTCGCCAACGAGGTGCAGCTGCAAGGGCAGAAGATTAAGGAGCTACGAGATTCGATCGCAGGTAGCACGAAGCCTCCATACCTGGTTGCTCGCGTGGTCGAGTTACTCGACGTCGACCCCGACGAACATTGCGAAGGAGGCGGTGGCAGCACAGAGCCCGGCACGAAGGGCAAGTGGGTTATCATCAACGCGTCCATGCACGACACATATTTCCGGCCGCTCGTCGGGTTCGTAGATGCCGAAAAACTGCGCGTCGGCGATCTCGTCGTCGTCAAGAGGGGCTCCTACATCATCCTGGAGACACTACCGAAAGTGTGCGACTGGCGCGTCAAGGCCATGGAAGTGGACGAGCGGCCCACGGAGCTGTTCACCGACATAGGTGGTCTGGACAAACAGATCCAAGAGCTGGTCGAGGCCGTGGTGCTACCCCTGACGCACAATGACAAGATCACGAACCTCGGGAAAAATCCTCCAAAAGGAGTTATCCTTTACGGGCCTCCTGGAACTGGGAAGACACTCCTGGCTCGGGCCTGCGCTGCGGAAACCAAATCCGCCTTCATCAAACTCGCAGGTGCCCAGCTGGTTGAAATTTCTTTCGGTGATGGAGGCAAGATGGTGAGAGAAGCGTTCGCTCTGGCAAAAGAGAAAGCTCCGGCGATCATATTCGTCGACGAGCTGGATTCCATCGGGAGTAAGCGCTTCTGCTCGGATAGGGATGGCGACCGCGAGTTTAGGAACATCATACTCGAGCTTCTCAGCCAGCTGGATGAGATGAGCCCGAGCGACGACGTCAAGGTCATTGCAGCCACCAGCAGGGTGGACATCCTGCACCCGGCCCTGCTGAGGTACGGCAGACTGGGAAGAAAGATTGAGTTGCCGCTCCCTGACGAGGACGCTCGGGCGCGCATCATACAGGTTCATTCGCGCAAGATGAACTTCGACGAGGACGTGAACTTTGAGGAGCTGGCACGCTGCACCCACGACTTCAACGGGGCCCAGTGCAAGGCGGTCTGCGTCGAGGCCGGCATGATTGCCCTGGAGCGAGACAGCGAGAGTATTACGCGTGAAGACTACATGGTCGCCATTAAACAGGTGCAAAGCAGGAAGAAAGTGAACCTCGACTACTACACCTAAAGAAACTGAAACCTTTTCCCGTCTCATTAAAACCATCTGGTAGGAGTTGGTTTGTTTGCTTCGTTTCCTTTTGCGCAGTAGTCTCTTCCCTAGCAGGCGCTAGACTGTTTTGTTCTACTATTAATTGGAGGCACGTCTAATGTCACCTTACATACAATATGTAGTACATCGATGAACAGTTCCTTCATAATCACACCGCTCATATAGGTGCCTAACTTTACGGGGCCCACCCATAGCGGCAATTCAAACAGCAGAAAACGACATCGGCTCGACAGTGTGAAATACCACGCTATGTAGCTGGTAGTTGAGTGTCGTTCCCGTTCCACACAAAACACGATCACGAAGCGGCGATTGCTTTATTGATTGGTTGATTGAAAACATGGTTATTCCATGTTGTTGCGCTTGGGCGCTGCTATGTATAAGCGTAGGGTTGGTAGGGGGATTGGTAGTGAAGGGTGTAGTGGACCTAGAGATCCTCCGGCTGCCAAGTCGTCGTGAGAAAGAGAGCAATCGTCTAGTTAGGATGATTGTTTTAATCCAACTCGCTGCGGGTGCAGCGCCAGGGTGCAGCGCGGGCGCGTGCCACCGCTTCGTTGCCAGATGGCACTGATGATGATGAGTGTCGTCCACCATGCCCGACGGGGAAAGAGGTTCCAACAAAGGGGAAGTGTGAAAGAATAATTATGCCGCCATTTACTGCGTCAGCGGCCTGGATGCAACACTGTGGCCACCTGGAGTCGTAGCCGTCGTAGTGTCCTGCACGCCTCCCCAAAGCCGGCAACCAGCGACTGGTACTGTGGAGTCCAAGAGAAAAAGCAGCAGTGCGCGCCAGAAGCTAGTAGCGTACCCAGCAGGAGCTTTAGCCGGCAGACAGGACCAGGACTCGCCCCGCAGGGGGCACCTTGTGTACTCAAGGTGTTTTGGTGAGTAGCGCCACCACGGTCCCGAGCTCCGCAGGGGTGCCTACTGCCGTAGGCACTTGGTGTCTTGCAACACCACGGACCCGAGCACATGTGGGTTGGACCCACCCACGTCCCGGCTGTGCGTGGATTTGCCGTGTCCGTGGAAAAGGGGAACCTGGTGGCTGAGCCAAAGTTGGGGTTGTTTTGGACCTTTACGGCCCCCCAGCTGCGGCAACACGCCACTTCGGCCCCCGCTTCTCGCAGACGGTGCCCCCGGTCTGACCCGCCCGGGGGGAATCAGCCAGTCGCCTTTTCCTGTCCTGCTCTCAGCTCTTTCTCTTTCCTATTTCCTTTCCTAACACTGTCCTGTCATCTCATTTCTTCCTTATTTCTAAGTTTTTCCAGGCGGCGAGGGTTAATCCTGTGCGAAGACATCACCCTCGATCCCGAGCATAGGATTATAGTGGCAAGGTACGGCTAGCGTGTTAAGTCACGTTCCCTTGTTGGACTCGGTGGTGGGCGGCCGGCCTTGCTACCGAATGTACACCATGTATTTATGGCTTCTTTTTCCATCCCAAGAAAACCTGATCGGTCCCTGAAAAGGGGCCGCACCGAAGTACTTAGCATCAGAGCAGCTCCACCTGTCGAAACCTTTAACAAATACCTTGTGGTACACTCTGAAGAAGAAAATGCACCCCTAGCAAAAAAATCGGTGTTCCTCATTGCAAAATGCCTCGAGAACATCGTTGGGAAAGACTACCATGAAAAAAAACTTGCCTCAGGTGACCTGCTGGTAGGAGTACAAAGAAAAAACCAAAGTGAAAACCTCCTGAAACAGGACTCCCTGGCTCAACTAAAAGTGACGGTCACGCCACATCGTAGCCTAAACACAACCCAAGGCGTTACCTCTGAACGAGATCTACTTCATGAGAATGAAGACGATCTCTTCGAAGGGCTCAAAGACCAAGGCGTAACAGCTGTGCGGAGGATAACTATACGTCGCGCAGGTGAGGAAATCCGAACTAAGCACATTGTTTTGACTTTCAACCGTCCAACACTTCCCGAATCGGTCCATGCTGCATTTATTTCCTGTCCAGGGCGTCCATACATACCTAATCCGCGAAGGTGTTTCGAGTGCCAGAAGTATGGCCATGGAACTCTGTCGTGCCGTGGCCGATCCATCTGTGCTCACTGCGCAAGCACTGACCACACCAGTGACGATTGTAACAAGCAACGAGTGAAATGCCCAAACTGCAGTGGACCACACTCTGCCTTCTCACGTGCATGTCCATCGTTCAAAAAAGAAAAAGAAATAATCCAACTGAAAGTCACTGAGAACCTAACGTTCCCACAAGCACGCCTGAAGCATGCCTTGCTATCGGGCAAAAGTTACGCAGACGCAGCTCGCCGGGGGGTGGGGCGTCGTCTGGTAGATGCGGGCACCCAGTACAGCGAGGCTGACCTGGTCCCGTCGCAGCCCCCCACTCAGCAGCAGAAAGTCGCTACCGTGGCTTCTGCTGCTGCACTCCGACCTAGTGCTGGGCGAAAGGCCGCCAGCACGACTCCTGTCCAGGTCAGCGATGTTGACCTGGCCTCGTCTAGGCACCTGTGCAACAGCAGAAGACTGCCCCTGTGGCTAGTGCTGTTCCAGCTGTGCCCAGTGCTGCGGCTACGGCCTCTAGCACAAAGTCTGGTTCTGACAATCTTTCAACTTCAGAAACCGCGGTTGAGGCCATGGATGTCTCTCCAAGTACGTCTGCTCCTGAGGCATCACAGGAGCGCCGCGGGGCCACAGGTCGTGGCAAACCGACCAAACCAAAGGCCAGTAAAGTCGCTGCCCCTGGAAATGACCCCAAAACCTAAGTGAACCTGCTCAGAAGGACCCCGAAACACGGCCTGCTAAAAAGAGGGGAAAAACATGATCCAGAACATGATCCTTTTTTCTCTTTTGCTCATTTTCATGGCTGCTGAAAGTGTTATGTACTGGAATTGTAGGGGGTTGTTAAGAAATCTAGACGATATTTATGACATCCTCACCAATCACAAACCACAAATACTGTGTCTCCAAGAAACACACCTGCGCCCATCACAGACAAAATTCCTATCACAGTACATTGTTTACCGTAAGGACAGACAAAATTGCATCCAGCCGTCTGGTGGTGTGGCAGTAGTACTCCAAAAATCTGTGGCTTGTCAGTACCTCCAGCTACAGACGTCACTCGAAGCTGTAGCTGTCAGAGCCACAGTTTTTGGCAAACTAGTGACAGTTTGCTCTCTCTACATTTCACCCGACTATCGCCTTTCCAACATCGAATTTGAAAACCTAATCAATGAACTACCTGAACCTTACATCATAACCGGTGATTTTAATGCTCACAACCCCATCTGGGGATCTGTGCGAGCCGATGCTTGAGGGCGGCTCATTGAAAGGTTTGTCATGACATCCGGATGTTGCATCCTTAATAAGAAACGCCCCACATATTACAACTCCACACACCACACATACTCAGCAATAGACCTTGCAATTGGCTCTGCAATCTTACTGCCTATGCTTGAATGGAGTGTATTTAACAACCCGTATGGCAGTGATCATTTTCCTGCAAAACTAACTGCTGTAAACAATGACTCTCAAGGCACAGAACCACTTCGAACATTTAAATTACAAGCAGCTGACTGGAAAACATACAAAGAACTTTCCAGGCTACCCCCTGCAGCAATATGCCATTTAGATGTTGAAGGAGCAAGTTCACTGATTACAGCCCACATTCCTGACTCTGCTCAGAAAAGCATTCCAGAGACTACTTTTAAAACTCTCCCAAAACCCAGACAATGGTGGAATGAGGACTGCGCGCGTGCACGGTCTGAACAGAACAAGGCGTGGGCACTTTTACGCCGCTATCCCACGGCCGACAACCTTCTCAAGTTTAAGCAGGCAAAAGCTAAAGGGAAGCGTACGCGACGTATGGCAAAAAACGAAAGTTGGACCAGGTTTATATCATCTATAAATTCTTATACGGATTCTAGGAAAGTCTGGACTAGAATAAAGAAGCTAAAAGGATACAAGAGTCATCCTATTCCCCTAGTAAGTAGTGTGGGTAACTCAGTAAAAGATCAAGCAGATGCTCTTGGGAAACACTTTGAACATGTATTCAGTTCTTCACATTATACACAAACATTTTTACAGCATAAGAAGGCAGCAGAGCGTCAGCTTTTTCGTGTGAACCAACGCTCGAATGAGGGATATAATGCTCCATTTACCATGCTTGAATTGATGAGTGCACTCTCGACATGTGGTAAGTGAGCCCCTGGAGCTGACCGAATCAGCTATGACATGATCAGACACCTACACAGTGAAACCCTGCATGCAATACTCTCTCTTTAACAAAATATGGCAAACAGGTCGTTTTCCAAGAACATGGAAAGAGGCTATCGTTGTACCACTTCTAAAAGAAGGAAAAGAATCCTGTCTTGCTGCGAGTTACAGACCCATCGCCTTGACGAGTTGTTTATGGAAGCTGCTCGAAAAAATGATAAATCGGCGACTATTGTACTTTCTCGAGTTTAATGGTCTGTTAGACAAAAATCAGACAGGCTTCAGGTCTGGAAGGTCAACTACAGATAGCCTGGTTGCATTTGAATAATATGTGAAAGACGCCTTCATCCATAAGCAACACTGCTTCTCTGTGTTCTTTGACATGGAGAAGGCGTATGATAGAACATGGCGATACGGTATATTGCTAGATTTGCAGTCATTTGGCCTTACTGGTAATATGCTCAACGTTAATAAGGACTATCTCTCTGATCGCACATTTCGTGTTCGTGTGGGTAATGTGCTGTCTAGAACCTTTGTTCAAGAAAATGGTGCACCCCAGGGGGGAGTGCTGAGCTGCGCACTTTTTCTTGTTAAAATGAGTTCACTAAAAAATGTTCTCCCACGAACTGTCTCATACTCCACTTATATTGATGACATTCAAGTTAGTTTTAAGTCCTGTAATTTATCGATATGTGAACGCCAAATCCAATTAAGTGTCAACAGACTGGTTACATTGGCTGACAAGAACGGGTTTATGTTTAATGCTGATAAAAGTGCTGTTGTGGTATTTTCCAGGCGGCGTGGTGTCCATCCCCCTCTTTGTATTACATTACAAGGTCAGCCCATACCAGTAAAAAATGAACACAAGTTTCTGGGTATTTTACTTCACCACAAACTCACATTTATACCGCATATTAAATTACTAAAAACGAAATGCCTGAAAACAATGAACATTTTAAAGGTACTATCGCATCAGTCATGGGGAACGGACACAAAGTGTCTGCTTTCACTTCTAAATAGCCTAGTAAGGTCAAGAATTGACTATGGATGCATTGTATACCAGTCTGCAACCACAACAGCACTGAAAATGTTGGACCCAGTATACAACTTGGGGCTTCGCTTGGCAACAGGTGCATATCGAACAAGCCACATTCCATCCCTTCACGTTGAATCTAATCAGTGGTGCTTGGAGTACCAGCGCACTTACACTGGTCTGATGTATGCTGCAAAGACTACTTCTATGAAGGAACACCCTTTGAACGCAATTATGAAAAATAACACCAATAATAAACTTTTTGAAAATCGACCATCTATAGCACCACCCTTCCCTTTGGCAGTGTCACGCCTCTCAAAGGACCTACAAGTTCCTCTTGCTGGAGTTTACTGCACCTCCATTCATGATTTGGTTGCTCCGTGGGACATTTGCCCAATTCAGTGTGACATGTCTTTCAGAGAACTGCAAAAGAAAAATGTGCCAAACTTTGTTATTACTCAGCACTTTCTGTCACTCAGGGACAAATACAAGGCAGCTGAATTCTACACAGATGCCTCGAAGACTTCTGCAGCGGTGTCTTGTGCTGCAATTGGCCCCATATTCAATTTGTCCAAAACAATGAACACGAACACTAGTATATTTACTGCAGAGGCATATGGTATCCTCCTAGCTTTGAACCACATTCTCCAAAACAAAATTAAGAGCTCAGTTATATACACAGACTCACTGAGTGTTGTTACAAAGCTTTCATCTCTGAAGGCTAGTAAAAACCCAACTTTTAATGCTGTTCTAAGAGCTCTGTACTCGGCTTATAGTCTCAAGCTTGCTGTCACAGTGTGCTGGGTTCCGGGCCACTGTGGCATTGCTGGAAATGAAGCCGCTGACCAAAGTGCTGCAGCTGCTGCCCTTCGTGAAAGCATAGATATTAAGCTGGTTCCATATGAAGAACTCAAACCTTATGTGAGGAGGAAGCTGCGAGAGCACTGGCAACAACAGTGGGATAAAGAAATTAAGCAACAAATTACATGTCATTAAACCTAAAATTGAAAAACCTCCCTCTGAGAAACATGCTAGATCAATAGAAGTGGCCTTATGCAGGCCACACATACATCACACACTCATACCTTTTAACAGACGCAAACAAGCCACAGTGCCATCGATGTGGGGGTCAGATTTCTGTCCTTCATATGCTTATTGAGTGTGACATGTGCATCATTGAAAGGAAACGTCATTTTAATGAAGCTTACACATATAACATTCCCTTGCACCCTTCACTATTTTTATCAGACCATCCAATGTTCCCATACAAAAAAGTTTTTAGTTACCTAGCAGATGTAGACTTTTTAAAATACATATCATATAGACCATAACCTCACCTGTGTTCATTATGTGTTTTAAAACAGTGGTGGAACCTGAGACTTTACACCTTAGGTGCTTGCACTCACTGTTTTAATATGACCCTATACACCATTTATCTTAGTATACTCACTATGCTTTAATTATGGCCCTATATACCAACCCCCTGAGTAAAGTTTTTTAAACTAGTGGCTCCTTTACAAATCTTTCTCATCTCTTTCATCATTGTCATGGCGATCTTTGCCTTTGTCGGCCTTGCGCCATTAAACCCAAAATCATCATCATCAGGACCAGGACTCGACAGACGTGAACCACGGTCCAAGTCACACGTTGGTGAGGGCACGGTACCGAGGAATACTTTAGGGGGGGGGGCAGTTCCACACTAGATATTGTAGGTCTGTGCTGGTATGGCAAGTGCTGCACGTGCTCGGGACACTGGGAGCGGCACCACGGCGATGACAACGGTGGAGCAAAAACGGTGTGAGCAGTATTCCCATAAGAACCCGCCGTACAACAGCAAACGAACTTTTACTGAGAGGGATGGCTCAAGGCCGCATGGGAAAAGGGAGGGAGAGGAGGAGAAGTACTCCTCAATACTCTGACAAATCGCCACAGTGCGGATAGAGTATCTGATGCGTCCTTTCGGACGGATCCAGCCCTCGTAAGCAAGGACCCAGGCAGGCCGATGTGTCTCGCGTGGGCCTACCAGACCTATGCTGTCTTATACAAGGTGATGGATGGTTGGCTTCAGCGCCTGCCCGCATGCTTAGCAAACGTAGCAGAGGAGTACGAACCGGGGTCCAAAGAAGGACCTCGTACCCTTTCGAGAATTGAACGGATCGGTGTGGAGAGTCGTACCGAGCCTTCCGTTTTTACTGGCTGGATTCGGGGCGGTGTCTGGCCACAAGTCGACCGTGCGCGATCCTTAGGACGAACTGTTCGTGAAAGGGGCAAATAGCAGGCACCGGAGCAGAGAAAAAGGCGGTATCTAGAGGAAAAGAGGCTGGACGACCGTAAATAAGAAAGAAGGGTGAGTAACCGGTGGTGCGCTGGACAGCTGAATTATATGCGAATGTCATGATGTTCCAGTTCCTGTGGTCAGGGCTGACGCACATCGAGATCATATCGGACAGAGTGCGATGGAAACGCTCGGTCAGTCCATTTGTCTGGGGATGGTAACTAGAAGAGGTTTTATGGACGGTGTTGGCAGACCGAAGCACTTCCGCAAAGATGTAGGAAAGAAACGTTTTTCCACAGTCGCTCAGCAGAACCCGTGGTGTTCCATGCCGCAAGATGATATTGCGTACTAAAAAGTCAGCGACTTCTTGAGCACTGCTACAGTTTAGGGGAGCGGTTCCAGCCTATCCGGTAAAATGATCCACAGTTGTGACAATCCCCCGCACGGGGCACCTTGAGCAATCTTGGTGACGGTACTGGCGATACCGCGGACCCCGAGCCCCCAAACATACGCTGGATCCAACCGTGGCAATGTGTTTATAGGTGGAGGGTTAGAAACCACGAACGGTGGCCGTCGGAGCCTTGGTCAAGCTCCGGCCGATGGGCTCCCTGCCTGTCTACCAGGCAGGGAGCTCCGGGACCTCTTTGACTACCAGGGTAAGGTCAAAGGAGAAAGTATCCCCGTCTCCCTGCTTTCCAATGTATCATATGGCATTTTCCAAACCCCCCCCCCCCCCAGACGTGATCGGCCCCCGAAAAGGGGCCGCACCGAAGTACCTTTTCCTGCGTTGCAATCAATCTCGCTCCCAAAGCCCGATAATTTCTCGCGCTTTCTGATCATGGAATCTGTTGACAAAACAAAACCAATCACTTCCCAGTCCGTCTTTCTAATCTCCAAGTATCTTGAAAGCCTTGTTGGAAAGTCGTACAAGGCTAAGAAACTGAAAACGGGAGAACTTTTGATTGAGGTAGACAACAAACAGCAGTCCGCAAACCTCCTTTCACAAACGCGCATGGTCAATGTTGACATCAAGATCACACCTCATCGCAGCCTTAATAGCTGCCAAGGCGTGATCTCTGATCCAGATCTTATAAGTGAAACTGAAGCCAATCTGCTCGAGGGCCTCCATGATCAGGGCGTGACGGCAGTGAGGCGAATAACCATACGCCGAAACGATCAAATCATTCCTACCAAACACATCATCTTTACGTTTGACCGCTCAACGCTTCCTGAGTCGGTCAACGCAGGCTTCGTTAGATGTCCGGTCCGACCCTACGTGCCGAATCCACGCCGCTGCTATAAGTGTCAGCGGTTTCGCCACGGCACAAACTCTTGTCGTGGGAAACTGACGTGCGCCAAATGTGCAGCACAAGATCATCCAACCGATAACTGTGAATCTGAGCACTTCACCTGTCCGAACTGCCAGGGACCGCATGCTGCCTATTCCAGAAGTTGTGAGAAGTTTAAACAAGAGAAACAGATTATTGCCTTGAAAGTAAACGAGAACATCACCTTCCCCGAGGCGCGAAAGAGGTTCGCCTCCTTCCCTCTGGGCAGGTACGCCGACGCAGCTCGCCGGGGGGCGGAGCGGCGTCTGGTTTCGGCGGGGACCCAGTACCGCGAGTCGGACTTGGTCCCGCCCCCGCCCCCCCAGGGTTGCCCCAGGCAGCCCAACCAGCCTCTGCACCGCTCGCTCACCCAGCAGCGGCTGTGGTTGCAACGTCTGTTGGGGATGCCGCTGCATCCACTGCATCCTCCCCACCGGCCCAAAGCACACGCAAGGGCACGGAGATGGAGACGGAGGCAGTCGCAGCGACCCCCTCCTCTGCCTCACTGCCTGTGCCACCTGTCGTGCTTCCCACGCCTTCGGCACTGGCAGCGCAGGCAAAGAATGCCCGAAAGGGTACCACGTCAAGGGGGCCTAGTCCGCTGAGGACCCCCTTGCCTTCAGATGACGACATGGACGTCGAGCCCTTCCGGCTTTCATCGCAGCGGAAGGAACGGGCTGCGACGTCCAGGTCAGTAGAGAAGGCCAGAAAGCCCCTCCCAAGAGTCCAAGCCCCGAAAGACCCTACATAAATAATCACACTCCAGTAGCTCTGAACACATAATAATGGGAAGAGAAAACATAGTTCAATGGAACTGCAGAGGCCTTCTGAATAATCTTGACGACGTGCATGAGATTCTGCATGCCAACCAGCCAAGTTTAATGTGTGTCCAGGAAACACATCTGAATTCCAAAAACACAAATGTCTTGAATAGTTACCTGGTATACAGGAAAGACAGGGATGGCTGCACCCACTCTTCTGGCGGTGTGGCCATAATCGCCCGCAAATCCTTAGCATGCCACCCTGTCGCCTTGAACACTATCCTTGAGGCTGTAGCCATCCGCACAATAATATTTAATAGGTTGATAACGGTATGCTCCATTTACATCCCTCCTGATCTTGCACTTTCGAGCTCTGACTTTGAGGCGCTGGTCGACCAGCTGCCGGAGCCGTACATTCTAACAGGCGACCTTAATGCTCACAATTCTCTTTGGGGCTCTTCTCGTACGGATGCCCGGGGTCGCCTGATAGAGAGGTTTCTTACATCCTCTGGAGCATGCCTTTTCAATAATAAACAGCCTACATATCATAACATAGGACACAATACATACTCAAATCTTGACTTGGCTATTGGTTCGGCAATTCTCTTTCCATGTCTTGAGTGGGGTGTGGGCACGGACCCATATGGCAGTGACCACTTCCCCACATCACTAACATATATAGGTAAAGGCCCAAGCAGTTCATCTTCCCATAATAGGTTCAATGAAGCACGAGCTAACTGGAACACATTTACAGAGACATCGAAACTGCACCACACATCCATAGGACACCTACACGTTGAAGAAGCTACCCAACTCCTCACGGCACACATCCTCGACGCCGCCGAAAAGTCCATTCCCCACGTCTCTGGTGCCCCGTGCAACCAGAGGAGGCCGTGGTGGAATGAGGACTGTAGGCGGGCGCGAGAGGCCCAGAACAAGGCGTGGGGTATCCTTCGTCGGTAGCCCACGCCGGGTAACCTTATTTTGTTCAAACTGGCCAAGGCGTTTGGAAAACGTGTGCGCCGTGAGGCAAAACGAGAGAGTTGGCACACCTTCTTGACATCCATTAATTCATACACAGACACACACAAAGTCTGGACACGTATACGCAAGCTCAAAGGACAACAGACACACAGCCTGCCCCTGGTTAGCACAACAGGGGACACACTGGAAGACCAGGCTAACACTCTTGCACAACACTTCGATCACGTGTCTAGTTCAGCACACTACACAAACACTTTCATGAAACACAAAACATCTGCAGAAAAAAAGCCCTTACACGACAAAGACAAATCAAAAACTTCTTACAACTCTGAATTCACTCTCTATGAGTTGAGGGCTGCCCTGAGCACGTGCAAACCTTCAGCTCCAGGCGCAGATAAGATTACATACACCATGATACAGCACCTACACCCAGACACTCTTGAAACACTCCTACATCTATACAACAACATATGGCTTTCGGGGCACATTCCACGCTCTTGGAGGGAGGCCATAGTAGTGGCTGTCCTAAAGGAAGGGAAGGACCCTTCCTCTCCTGCCAGTTACCGCCCCATTGCCCTGACAAGCTGCCTGTGTAAGCTCTTGGAGAAGATGATAAACAGGAGACTTGTGTACTTCTTAGAGTACAATGGTCTTCTCGAGAGCTGCCAGGCGGGCTTCAGGGCGGGGCGATCTACCAACGATCAACTCGTTGCATTAGAGGCGTATATAAAAGATGCTTTTCTCCATAAGCAGTACTGTATGACAGTATTCTTTGATCTAGAAAAAGCGTACGATACCGCGTGGCGGTATGGCATCCTAAGCGACCTCAAGTCCTTTGGCATGTCGGGTAACATGATGAACACGCTTGCCAGTTACCTGTCTGAAAGAACGTTTCGCGTGCGAGTTGGAACTGCACTTTCTAGGGTTCATGTGCAGGAAAACGGCGTGCCGCAAGGTGGAGTTTTGAGTTGCACTTTGTTTATTGTAAAAATGAATTCTCTTCGGAAGGCGCTACCACCATCGATTTCCTGCTCCATTTACGTAGGTGACGTTCAATTATCCTTTAAGCCTTGTAACCTGTCTGTCTGCGAGCGCCAAGTCCAGCTTGGTGTTAACAAGCTAGCTGGTTGGGCAGACAGCAACGGTTTTAAATTTAATCCAGGGAAGTGCACTTGTGTCTTGTTTTCCAAGAGGCGTGGCATGCGTCCGGATCCAGACATTCGACTCCACGGTGCCTCTATTTCTGTCCAAAAGGAACACAAGTTTTTAGGTATAATCTTTGACGAAAAGCTCACATTCATCCCACACATAAAACAACTAAAACATAAATGCTTAAAAACAATGAATATCCTGAAGGTTCTCTCGCACATCTCTTTTGGTGCTGACAAACAACTTCTTTTGCGTGTTTTTACCAGCTTGATAGGTTCACGATTGGACTATGGCAGCATTGTCTATGGGTCAGCCACTAAAACATCCCTCAGAATGCTGGACCCTGTGCTTCATCTAGGGCTCCGCTTGTCGTGTGGCGCCTTTCGGACTAGTCCAGTCGAAAGCCTGTATGTAGAGTGCAACAAATGGAACCTAAAACGTCAGCGAGAATACACAGACCTCCTTTATGCTTTTAAAATTTCATCCATGCCTCACCATCCTTTTAAATCAGTTTTCCATGATACCTCCATGACTGAACTCCTTTTAAATCGACCATCGTTCTCTGCGCCCTTCTCCTACAGAGTTAGAGAGGAAGCGTCAGAGCTTGCTGTCTCCTTTTTAAATACCATCCAAAGTTCTGTTACAGATTTCATAGCACCATGGCATCTCCGCCCTGTCTCATGCGACACATCATTCACACATGTAGATAAAAACCGAGCTCCCACATGTGCAATTATGCAGCACTTCTTGTGTTTGCAGCAGAAGTACCAATGTTCTGAATTTTATACGGACGCCTCTAAAACTTCCACCTCGGTGTCCTGCGCGGCGCATGGGACCGGCCTTAGTGTCACTAGAACTCTTAACAGTAATACAAGTATCTTTACGGCAGAGGCTTATGGTGTACTTTTGTTGTTAATCATATCCTTCAAAGTCACATCCCACAATCCATTATATATACAGATTCTCTCAGTGTTGTGCGGGCGTTGTCTTCAACAAAGTATTCCAAAAATCACGTTAAAAATTTAATAGTCAAGGGTATTATGTCTGTGTATGTCCACAAATTTGAACTAGTCCTTTGCTGGGTCCCTGGCCACTGTGGTATAGCCGGGAACGAAGCAGCGGATCGAATGGCTGCTGCTGCTACACTCTCGAATGCAGTAGACATAACCACATTACCCTACACTGACGTGAAACCACACATCAGACAACTACTTCGCAAAACATGGCAAACACACTGGAGTGAACAGACAGACAACAAGTTACACGTAATAAAACCACACTTGGGACCATACACCACCGACACACGCAATAGATACACTGAAGTCGCCTTGGCCAGATTACGGATAGGGCATACTCATGCAACACACTCGCACCTTCTCACTGGGTCTCCAAGACCTCTGTGCAGTAGGTGCGGAGAGGCCCTATCCGTGATACACATCCTCATACAATGTAAGGCACTCGACACTACACGACGCAAACACTTCCCTCAACTACACACACGACATATTCCACCACACCCGTCACACTTCTTAGGAGACGAAGCCCTGTTTTCAATCAAACGCGTTTTCGAGTTTCTCACCGACGTAAAATTTTTACATCTCATTTCTTATCATGCATGTTGACAACCTGGCCCTTTACACCAGTCATCTTCATTACGTTGTGTTTTACTTTGTTTATTTTTACTAAAGTGTTCTTTTACTTCCATGTCACTTTCATGTAATCACTTTTGTTTGGCGCTCTTTGCCCTTAGTCGGCCTTGCGCCATTAAACACTAAACATCATCATCATCAGTTGTGACAATCCAGCGGAAACCAGTAGTTGTTGCAGGTAAGGGCTCTTACAAACGTATGCCTACGGATTCAAACGGAGCGTAGGGGCACGGAACCGGTTGAAGCAAACCTACAGGGGGTGACGTGGATTGCTTGCGAAGCTGGCACGAGGCTAGAGGCCACGTACTGTGCGACACTGGTAGAGATGCCGGGCCAGAAAAACAGACTGCTAATGCCATCGTATGTCTTCGGAAATCCGTCGTATGATCACAGTTTCCCGCGGTGAAAACTCACGGGAAGGAGCTGCAGGGATGTGCAGAGGGTTGGCCATGGCTGCGAAGTAAGCAGTCCGGAAGGCGTTACTAAGCTGTCGTTCTGCCGTGGGATCGAATTCTTCTTGAGGGATGCGTAAGGACGCCGTTTTCACGACTAAGGAGAGGCTCCGAGCTAGCATGGAGAGTAAATGCGCACGTGGTAGCTGGTACCCTTTTTCATTTCCGAGGATACCGCAATGTGATGGTACCCGGTGGAGTGTGAAGCCGTTACTCGATGCCCGGAGTTTCAGAACTTTGCGGAGAATGACTTCGGTGACGGGGCACGAAGCGATCCAGGAGCGTGGCATGCTCAAGATTATCTATTGGCGCTTTTTTGTGCACCATTAAGATTACATCTGTCATTTAGGCCACCTGTTTCCAATTTGTTTACCGTAATTACCCGATTCTAACGCGCACCTTTTTTCCGGAAAAATAGGTCGAAAAATCGCATGCGCGTTAGAATCGGATACGAAACCGAAACCGAAATTTCGTCTCGCCCATCGCCATTTCAAGAGGGCGCCAAAGCTTTTAGCAACAATTTTTCGGACGCAAGAAGCATAGGCGCCCAGGCTTTTCTATCGGCGTTCACACAAATCGTCAAATCGTTCCACTTGCGCACTTGATAACAGCAATGGCAGCAGCGGCTCTCGCGCGTTCAAAACGAGTGGTCGGCTGAAGCGTGCGCCTCTGGAGAAGTTCGCAGGATGGGTGTGCGAGGCGTGGGCCACGATCCCATCGATCATGGTTCAACGTTCGTTATGAGCTAGGTGTGGCATCGCGAACGCGCTTGACGGCACCGAGGACGAGATGTTGTGGTCAGCGGAGAGCGACGTGGAGGGAGATGGGTGAGATTACTTCGAGAAATAAATCGCCCGTTTATCTCGTATTCGTTTTCCTTGCTTTCCTTTCCTTGAAAGTTCCGCGCGCGTTACAATGGGAAGTGCAAGTTTTTTTGTTTTTTTTGCCAGGAAAATAGGGTGCGCGTTAGAATGGGCGCGCGTTAGAATCGGGTAATTACGGTAATTGGTTTCACTGTCTAAACACAATTCTTCTCATTCAATGCCCTATAGTTGGTATGCGCCGTTATCTTTGCACCTCCACGACCATCATCATCATCGTCATCACCAGTAGCAGCAGCCGCAGCAGCATTATAATACGGGCGTTAGCGAGCTTTCTGGGGAAGACACGTTCGGCTGGCTCAAGACATCCCAAAAAAGACTTTCTCACCATTGACGACAACCGGATAAAACAAAAATAAGAAGGTAGCGCTAAGAGCCTCGCTAAGGCCTCGCTAAGTCGCCCTAAAAAAGTAATTTGCTTTTAGCACTGAAGCCGCAAACGGAGTTTCAAGTTATTGCGGTGCAGCAGAATGTTAACGGTGTTGCCGGCTTGTATGTATGTACCAAATGTTTGACAGAAGAACCGACCTCTTTGTAGAAATCCCTTCCGTTTAATTACGATGAACAGGTCAAGGAAGAAGATATTTGTGTAGGCAGGGGTACATAAAATCTCAAGCACGAAACAAAAGAAAAAAGCCAAGAGCGAAAAACTTTTATCAAGTTCAAGAAAATATTAGTACAAAAATATTTGTGAGACATTAAGTTGCCTGCCGGTGATTCGCTACGCTGCCTGATGCTTCAAAACGTGTGGCGCTTCTCAAAGAACGCTTGGTGGGGTCTGCACTACTTCCATACCGTGAGCTCGTGCACCGTCCACATTAAATTTCGCTTTCCCAGCTTCTGCCAGAGCGTCCCGAGGAAGCGACGGCCATGGCGACCACAACATCTCACAGGCTACTCTCCGTGGCCGAAAAGAACAGTGGCTGGTGACTGATGTGCGCATTGGCCGGGTTGGACTAGCGTTGGAATGGACGACAGCTATTCGAACTGGCAAGGGAGCAGTCGCAACGCGCCCGAGGTTCTCGTCGTGCGAAGGCGTGCGCTAGGTCGTACAGGCATACAGTGTCGCCGCCGTCGTTGGTGTTCGGGTTGTAGGTCGCGACTACGCGCGAGAGGGAACATGACGTCGTGGGGCGGCCGTCGTTTCGCAGCTCAAAAGAGGCCCCACTCGGCTGCTGCTCCCTGGCGTCGTCGTACGGCAGGTTCGCGCAGATGGAGCGGCGGCTGCTGCCGTGGCACGTACTCGTCTGTGGCGCTACGCTGGTATCGCCGAGCGCCGTAGACCCCTGCCATGGGGGGCTGGTTGTCACTAGCGCGTATCAGCAAGAGCAACCGAGACACGACGGGGTACTGTCTTCCGCTTTCGGCGAACGTTGGGACCCCGTGAGCGGCAGCCACTTCAGTGCTGTCGTGATCCTGCATCTGTTCATTCTGCGCCAAGGCGGCCGTGAGCAACACACACGAGATTTCGTTCTCGACGTTCACGAGCTTTTCGCTGGCTGAGGAGTTAAGCATGGGAAGAGTGACGTACTCTTTTGGGCCACAACTGCCGTATCCACCGTGTTGTCCGTGTTAAAGCGCCGACAATGTCAGTAAACGAGCCCCTCCATTGGGTTCCAGTCCCTTGGTCCTCCCAAACGCACCTAACTGAAGGTCCCCGGCCGTAAAGAGCTCTCGGTGGCGGCTGAGTTTCGAAAACCACTAGATCTGAAGTTTGAAATGTAACTGAGTTCGAGGGAGGCCGCTCGCGCTTGCCGGCCTGTTCTCGGGTGATAATGACGATGACAACGATGATGATAAGGATAAGTACCCCGTGCGAGTATTAGGAACTTGGATTAAACTGGACGTGATTTGGTTATCCAGATTGTCGAATTGATGACAGAGCAGTTTTGTAGTTTTTAATCTTATGTATATAAGCGCGTACTCGGTTTTTATAAATGGGGACATCGGGATCCTTTTTCATCTTCTTTGTCTTCCTCCCTGAAGTTTCTGTCATCTTATATAGCTTATTCAGAGGCGTGTGTAGGCGACCACAAACGGCAAGGGAACTCTTTGCTTGGAATGAAGGGCCTTATTGCTCTTGTTTTTTCTTCTTCTCGTAGCTCTGTTTCGACTGCCTTGCTCGCAATGCGGGGCCTGACGTTTGGCTCGGAACTACATGTCACCATCACCGTCATTATCAGCGTGCAAGGGCAGTCGGGCATGAGCTGTAACGTATCCCTTACAAGCTACCACGTTTCTTGATCCGTCCCCCCCCCGTGGGTACGTGTCAGCATTGAAGAAGCAACAACAACCACGAAAGGAGTTGAATTTCAATCGCCAGCCTTCGAGATTGCTGAAACTGGGCGACCACCGGGAGCCGTTTGAGCTTATAAGGACGCGTTCACTACAGGTATACGTGAAGGCAACAGACGTTGTGGCTCCATCCTGTTAAACCTTGCAGGTGGAGAGAAAATAAAACGTTGCATTGCCGTTTCGGTTTTCGTCTCCAAGGGGGCGATACCATCACTCCGGGGTTCGCGTGTCCTGGAGCCCTCCGTCTATCAGTATTTGCTGATCAGCCCATTCGGAGCTCGTCAATGCTGCCTCCCAAAGTGTACGGCCTTGGCTGTTTGGGCTGGGGGAATGTCATATGCAGGGGCACTCCCACGATGCGAGGCGGGGGCATAGTAAAGAAGGGGGTGGGTTAGTGTCAGAGCACCCCACGAAATTTTCTGAGTGGCGTTTTTTTGTCCGCGCTGTTCACACTCCGGATCGGTATATTATTGTGTAAAACAAACTAAACAATTAGATGAGGCAATTGAAATAAATCATGTTTGCGGCCAGCTATGTTTCCTTTTAGTCGTTTTTTTTTGCAAGCTGCGTGTAACAGTCTCCGAAAAATATTTCTGGCTACGCGAGAGAGAGAGACGGAGAGAATAAACATTTAATAGAGCAAACGGATGATATAGATAACAATAGTTTGGACCCCTGGCCACTCTGGTCTAGCTGGGAATGAAGCGGCCCATGCCGCAGCCCGCGCTCTCCACATCCAGGCACTCCCCTCTGCAAGGCTAGATACCACAGGACGCCCAGATTCCGCAAGCACCACCTCAACACCGCTGGACTCTACCTATAGCTCCATCCTTTCCAACTACACAAACAACAGAAGAAGGTACCCTCCTCCCCACCCATCCCTTACCCCACATGAAGCCAATGTCTATCGACGCCTTCAGACAGAAACTTTCTATAATCACACGATTATCTCACACATCTCCCCATCCCTATTCCCCCATAACTGCCAAGCGTGTGACCTTCCTCTTACCACCTTCCACCTAGTCTTCTCCTGCCCGCAGCACCCAACCCCCCTTCACTCCCCCACCCTTGAGCAGTGGGAGTCCGCTCTGACCAGCTCGTCACGCGAGAAAGAGAGAAAGAGAATAAACATTTCATAGAGGAAACGGTGGTGGTTGAGCCGTCACACGGTGGGGTGGGTTCGCCTCAGTCCAGGTACCCTTGGGCCTTGGCTGCAGTCCTGGCACGGGTGACCAGAAAGATCTGGTCAGTGTGACGGGAGCTGGTCAGCAGGCCGTCCCGCTGCTCTGGGGAAAGTTTGGGATTGGGAGTAAGCGATGGGGTGTTTTGACAGGTCCACACCATGCGGTAGGTAGTATTAAGAGAAAGGAGGGTGTATTGGATAGGGGAGATAGCGTGGAGCATGGGGGCGTTGCAATAGGTGTTTGTAATCGACGCCAGATGATTGCTTCGTCCTTGGTTAGTTGAAGGTGGGGTTGAGGCAGGGTGAGGCGAAGGTTGCGATAATGGTGCAGGATGTCGTGGTAGTGGCTACGCGAGAAATTTTTTTTCTACGCCAGAAAACTCTTCCTCGCATTTGACCTCCTTTTTAACTTAAGCTTTCGTGTGGGGTTGGATAGGTTTGCCCTAGTGCGCCTTAAATTCTTGGCTGTTCTCCAAAGGAGTACAGGGGAGAGGTGAGGCCATGAGAAGTTTCCAAGTTCACGGGCGGGGCATTGGGCGGCTTCGCTTTCCTTAAGTCATTCATGTCCTGGGCTCCAGGCGATGCTATGGGTTTTTCTGAGTACGCTAGTCTTCTGACGACTGGGGATTGTGTGATTCGAAGTGTTTGCTCTTCGCGCATTGCAGATTTCTTTTTGGTAACTCTTCGAACGGTGCGCGCACCTCATTGCGTTGCACGTTTACGCTTCAAAGTTTCAATGACTACAGGTAGAAGAGCCATCCCGTTAAACTGTCACTGGATGGCTCCTCCACCTATAGAATAAACTACAAGCTGCCGACAAGCTACGGAAGTGCACGGTTTGTTGTCATGAAGGTGGCAAAATGAATAGTTTTCGATTCTTTGTGAGGAGAGGAACCTGCGAACAAAATATCGTGTAACATATTCCTGCTCCCCAAATTCGCTCCCCGTCTTTTAGCTGATGAAAAAACAGCCTCGCTGATACAAAATAATATGACACTACAACAGAAACGTTTCGTTTAAGCAAATATAAGCAAAGAAAAAATTCACAGCATATCCACGGGGTGAATGATGATGAGTGGGCGAAGCTCCTGAGGGGAAATCATCGGTAAAACCGTGACTCTTCAGTGAAAGTTCGCCCACAACATCTGTGTCCGAACGTAACGTCTAGAAAGTCTCGCTTAAACCGCGCGTCGGCACCTTGGGGCTGAGCTCGCCTGATGCGTTTTGCAGACGCCTCACGAGCTCTAACTGCATCGGGGTCTGCCTGCCGATACGCGCGCTTTCTCACCGCTTCCCGTTCTCTGACGTTTTGGAGATCCTCTTCGCGCCGCAGCCGTGCCGCTTCGCGTACGGCAGGCTCCTCGCGCCGTTTCCGTGACGCTTGGGCCTCTCGTTCTCGAACGCTGGGATCTTGGCGGCGTCGTCGCGCAGCCAGACGACACGCTTCGGCCTCGCGCTCTCGTACGGCAGGATCTTGGCGGCGGCGTCGCGCAGCTTCACGGAGCGCTTCTTCCTCGCGGGCTCGCACATCTGCAGCCTTATCCATCGGGCGACTCCGAGCGCGCGCCAACAGCGAACGGATTTTATTACAACGCTCCCCGCCATCTAGTAAACAATCCAAGAACTAAACTAGAGGTAGCCACGCCATCTAGTAAACAATCCAAGCGCATCTTTTCATCATATACAAGTACCGCCATCTAGTAAACAATCCAAGAACTAAACTAGAGGTAGCCACGCCATCTAGTAAACAATCCAAGAACTAAACTAGAGGTGGCTACATACATACGTCGAGGATGGACAGACCCACGCCTTAAGGAGCTTCGCCCCTAAAAATTATACAAAGAAGACGCAAAGCCTTTAGAGTTCGATTCAATTAGGAGTAGATATTTCTCATTGTCATAAAAATTATCCCACATCCAATTCTCAATGCAACCCGATCCACTGCCAGATATAGTACTTCCCAGTCTAATCGGCGTGTACACTACTCTCCCGTGTGTACCTGGAGTTTGTCCATTGTCTACATTCCCATCGGCAGCCCTAGCTTAGCAGAGGTGCTTCGAAGAATGCAGCAGGCATTCTTGGTACAGTTTCTCTTAAGCTACATTTTCAATGTAAAAAATGGGCAATGCATTCTCCGTTGTTAATGCGCCCACGCGCCGGGTTGGACTAGCGTCGTTCCTGGCACCTTTCGGTTTCCGTTGAGTCGACCAACGCTGCCACGCGACCAGGTCTATGGTAAAGGTCGCAGCGGTCCTCATCTTCGCCATCACTGCTGAGATGTGGGTCACTTGAAGCAGCAGCGTCTGACGGCAGGGTAGCTGGATAATGGCGCACCTGCGGTTTGGCCGCTGACCGTAGAGTCGTCCTGGCGGTTGGTTTCGGCAGTCGCACCAGGAACGAGTTGTGGCTCTAGCGCAGGGTATGCGGCCATGGCGCGTGCATCCGCTGCAGGCGCCGACAGCCGCAGACACCAGATGATGGCTGGTCGCTGTCACTGGCTGGAATCGGCACCATCTCCCAACTACAGGGGAGAATGGTGCTGCGCCTGCGGTGGGCAGATGCGTTGGCCACACGTGCGGGACACCCGCACAGGCGGCGTCGTCGTGCCCTTGCTGCTCTTTCCGCTGACCTGCGTATGAAAGAGGCTCGTGCCGAGTCTCGAATTTGCAGGTGACGGCCAGCTGACCGCTCATAAAGTACCGCCTGGGAGGAGCGACGTGCTCCTCGGGACCGACCATGCCAAGGTCGAGTCGACAACGTCTGTGAACGGCTGCTCCGCCTGTAGCTTTATCTTTTCACCAGACTGGGGCCGGCTCGCCTGCGGCCTTCATGAGCCCCTCTAGTTGCCTATTCTGAAAAAAAGGGCTTCTGGTGTCCGCCGAGTTTCTTCAACGTCGAAACTCCATGGCTGAAGTAGAACGGCGTTCAATAGAGACAACTCGTGCTCACCCGTGTGTCCACGCAACATACGACGATTATTATCTCCAGCAGGATCATGATGATGATGAAATATTAAAAATGCAGTCACGCTGTTCCGGCTCGCGTATTTGACAAACCTGGCACACCGTTTTTGCATCCTGCACGAAGAATAACAGAATTAATAAACTTGTTACACCAAACCGACCTAAAAACGTTTCATGGAATCCTTGCGTCCGAAAAGAATGGGTAGAATTATTCTAAGAGCACATGGCGCATCAGTAAAAAATTGCTTGGCTTAGAAAAAAAATCACGCCATATCCACGGAATGAATGATGATAAGTGGGGCGAAGATCGAGAGGGGGAGATCATCGGTAACCGTAACTCTCCCGTGAAAGTTCGCCCATTACATCATTAAGAAAGACGTAAGACTGTGTGCGTACATTGTACAAATCAACTTTTATTTTCGGCGTCAATGCTCCCAGGCCCAGACCTGGTGAAAGACCCCGCGCCATCGAGGACTACCCCGCACCCCCACCACAATGTGTCACGTAGGATGGGACCCAACGGTAAAGAAAGAACTTTTATTTAGGGCGAACTTGTGCCCGAACAAGACGAGAGGAAACGAGCAAAGGTCCTTGCGTCTCGTTCGATCTCCGAGAACGACTGCCTGCGTTCGTGGCGTGATCTCTTGCGTGATCTCCCCCTCGCAGTGCACGTGCGCTCGCGCCTCCGTTGGCGAACACAGACAAGCTCGCGCTCCCGGTGCCGAGTTTGCGCTGCCGGTTGCAGCCGGTTCTTGCGCGTGCAACGCGGCCCATGCGGCGGTCACGTACCACGAGACACAAGGGATGGACAGGCCCATGGCTTTAGGAGCTCCGCCCCTAAAAATTGCCCCACATCTCCCCATAACTGCCAAGCGTGTGACCTTCCTCTTACTACCTACCACCTAGTCTTCTCCTGCCCACATCACCTAACTCCCCTTCACTCCCCCACCCTTGAGCAGTGGGAGTCCGCTCTGACCAGCTCGGCGCTGGAGCAGCAACTCGCTCTGGTGAAACTCGCTCTGGAATCGGCGCGGCCTCGCGGCCTCCCGGGCATGTGAGGCTAACCACTTCCCCTCGCCTTTCCCCTCAAGCTCAAATAAATGTTTTTTTTACCACCACCCCACTGGGGGTCAAACCGAGCCGCTATCGTGAAAACCCACGACTCAACTGTAAGCCACCGAGGTGGAAAAACGGCTTTGCATTTGCAGTTTCTCAAGAAAATGGAAGGAATGCTTTGCAAGCGAACTAGTAGATGGCACTACGGTGGATACGTCTAGGTGGCCTGGTTTGTCGATTCCACGTCCCTCTAACGATTAATTTATTGTGGTTATGACGACAGTGATAACGACGTCTTATTAATGGACCCTGCAACACTTTAGATAAGCGATTCCACTCTTTTCTTCGAGTCTGGAACCACTGCGAAAACTACAGTTATCGCCAGCACGGAGCGGCACTGCGGGATTTGCTCGTCGCACCAGATACGCCTTCAATTTCTGCTTTGTTTTTGTGGCTTCTTTTTAAAGTTGCTATCGAAAAGCGTTCATTTTTCATTGACGCAACTGAAGGAAAACCGGGCTTAGATGGCTTTAGTGACGTAATTCGAGCCGTCGAAGAGCGTCAAGACCGGGAAAGATTGATTGATTGATTGATTGTGGGGTTTAACGCGCCGACGCAACGCAGGCGATGTGGCGCGCCGTAGTGGAGGGCTCCGGGTTAATTTTGACCACCTGGGGATCTTTATCGTGCGCCGAAATCTCGTACACACGGGCGTTTTTGCTTTTCGCCTCCATCCAAGACCGGGAAAGAGAGAAAAATCTTTTGAGCGATGTCTCTATGTTACCTAATGGGTATAGAGCAGTAATTTTTGGCTGACGTGCTTTGCGACCCACTAAGGTAAGTAATGGGTGTGTTGGGTGACTACATTCTGCAAGCATTTAAGATTAAAAAAAAAAAGTTGCAGAAAGTGTTACAGGGCCCCTTAAGAACCCATGAAGGGGATTCACGATGTCCAACGAGGCGCCAGTTGCACCTATTCGTAAGCTCATTCATGAGTGAACACGCAGCGATGCACCAAGGCATGTCGCAATCATCAACGGCAAGAAGGATTGAAAGATTGTTAAATGAACGTAGTTTCTAACAAAGAGTTTTGCTGGCGTTCATGATCGAAGCAGCCCCATAGAAACCGGGTGGCGTTTGCATGGGGATACCGTCCCTTCGGCGTCGGCCGCCGCTGGCAAACTGGCGGAACGCCGGTGTCGGTCAGCGCGGCGTACTTGTGCACCGCTTTCCATCGCCCTTCGGGGCGGCTAGGAAAGTCCAAACACCCACATGAACTTTTTCAGTTCGGGGGATCTTGGGAGCGGAGTTAACCTTTACGACGCACGCCACGTGTATGTACGATTTACGCGCACATTTAGTGAGTGCAAGCCGCCGGCGACTCTAAATGCGCCAAGCTGCAATATCAAGGTGGAAGTGAACGTTCATTCCATCATGGTGCCGTCGTAATATGCAAAGCTAATTTTTAATGCCGCATTGTTCACTGCAGCCGTGCAGTTTGGCAAATCCATGAACATGAACATGAACATAAACCCGCAGTTTCATAGACCGCAGTTGTTTTCTTGAGCAAGAAAACAAGAATGTCTGTACGTAGCCGCAGCGGTGCCGCCTTGGGCTCCACTCCCACCGCCGACCAGTGATGGGCCGCACCTCGTCTCCAACTAATGCATCTTTGGGCTGCCTCTTTGGCAGGCAGGCAACTTTTCAGGACGGCCCAGAGCGGCCCTGTCCGCCATCTTTTTAACACGAAAGTGTTTTATTTCCGGATACACCAAGATTTCGGTGACGTTATACCCGTCACGGAAGTGACGCCATTACAACGAAGCAATCGGCGTGTAAAGGGTGCACCCCTGCACGCAGGGTCTTCTTGCGGGGAAGCAAACTTTAGTATAAAAAGTACGTTATACTTAGGGTTGTTCGTTTTCTGGTATTATATTTTAACGCGGAACCATTTTTTCCGGAATACAGCAAGATTTCACTGACGTCATATCTGTCACGGAAATGACGCCAGCAGACCTTTGTCGAGGCTACCCGCAGCAGGACGTCGCTCGCCAAGCACACCCACATGACAGCCGCCGATCCGCAAATCATGCTCAGTTGTAGATTTCGCTGCACATTTCACTTCCGTGTTTTACCGATTCCTATGACAGTGGAATCAACCACAGCTTTTTGGTACCGTCAATTGTCGCCCCCCACACGCGCACAAACGCACGCACACACGCACGGGCACACATAGACACACACACACACACACACACACACACACACACACACACACACACACACACACACACACACACACACACACACACACACACACACACACACACACACACACACACACACCTTTTCTGATGGAGGCGAAAAGCAAAAACGCCCGTGTGTACGAGATTTCGGCGCACGATAAAGATCCCCAGGTGGTCAAAATTAATCCGGAGCCCTCCACTACGGCGCGCCTCATCGCCTGCGTTGCGTCGGCGCGTTAAACCCCACAATCAGAATCAGAATCATCATCACACACACACACACACACACACACACACACACACACACACACACACACACACACACACACACACACACACACACACACACACACACACACACACACACACACACACACACACACACACACACACACACACACACACACACACACACACGCACAGATGCGTACACGACACGCACAAACGCACGCACGCACGCACGCACACACGCACGCCCAAGAGCACACACACGCACGTATTGTAGCTCAATGAGGCAAGTAATGCTTCCGCATTGAAAAGAAAATTGGTTGGTCTATTACTTTTTCATGTACCTATAGTTTCAACGGCGTTTTATCTTTAACGCGGGAGCATTAGCAGTGCTAGAAGCCGAAAACTGTCCTGCGTCGGCGTCAACTTCCACCTGTCAAGCGTGGCAGGCGGCGTTTAGAGGGCTATCATCCTTCCCACCTTCCACGTGCTAACACATGGGCTAGATGGAAGGAACTGCTATAATGACTCACTGACTAAAGGGGAAAACCGGCGATAGCAATTTGCTAATGATACGTCAGCAGCAGGCGACCGCGATTGGGTTCTAGTAAAGACAGTAACGTAGTGTATTCAAGAGCAGCGCTAGTGGTCGCTGGTACTTCAAGGCTGCAGAACGGTAGCACAAAGACAGAGAAGGTATCGAAGAACGCTACCGGATTTCCGCCGCATCAAACAAGTTTATCGCTCTTTATTTCAGCTTAGTTGCTTCCTATAGTCTTACCTCATATAAATACTTGTTGCGAACACCCTTAGATTAATACAAAATATTCAACTAGTTGCTAACTTCAGTCCACGATGTCAATCTTAGGCTATAAACAACATAACAGCGCGATACATGCATAAAGAAGGACATTTTATAGCATTTAGTTTGTCAAAAAAAAACACTTTCCGGCTATTTTTGTGCGCAACTAAATTTTCTGATTGGTTGAAAGGGAAATCACCGCAAAATTTTTAAATGCCAAGGACCCCAAAAATATCGATGTTGGTGTGACCGGCTCGATATTTTTCCGTTCGCTTAACTGTTCCCAGAACCGTTTGACTAACGGTGATCGGGACCGGTTCGGAACGGTTCCTTCGATTCGTTCCGGTTAGGGTTCAGTTCCGAAATGGGTGAAAAAATACGGGTTTGGTTGGGTTCTGTTTCGGGCAAAAATTCTGGTCTACTTCAGGTTTTCGGTTTGGTTCCGGTTCCAGTTCGACACCCTCAGTATACAGCTGTGCTTTCTTTCTCCTGTTTCCAATTTGTTTAACTGGATTCGCTGACTAAACAAAATTCGTCTTGGTCGATCCCATTTAGTATGTAGGCGCCATTTTCTCTGGCCCACCGTGATCACTATCATCACCACTATGATGATGATGATGGTGATGATCATCTTCTCGACTTACCTCGAGCTTGCTGTAGAAGACGCGCGGCTGGCTCACGGCACTTTGTGACGATTCACGACAACCAGCTAACGTAAAATGGATGAGGAGATAGCATTGGGAGTTTCGCGAAAGCCGCCCAAAAAACTAATATGATTTAGCAGTGCACCTACAATTGCTGTTGCCGAGTTATTGTAATGATACCGAATATTAACGGTGTTGCCGGGTTACCAGGAATATTTCAAGTGTTTGGTAGAAAAAAAAAAAGCTCCCCAATGACGTCCCTGCCGTTTTCCTGGCGAAGAAAATGCCAACGGAGAGGCCATAAGTGTGTAGGAGAAGGTACATAAAACCTCAAGCACAAAAAAAAAACACAAGAAAGCCATGGGCGAAAAAGCTTTATCAGTTGAAGAATCTGATTAGTACAATAATAAACGTCAGATATCAAGGCGCCAGCTGGCGATTCGCGAAGCCTTCTGATGTGTCCAATGCCTGGCGCTTCTCAATGAAAGCCCGGTTTCCTTGTGCACTGCCGCCATACCGTGAGCTCGTGCACCGTCCGTATTCTCATCCGCTTTCCCAGCTTCGGCCGGAGCGTCCCAAGCAAATGGGGGTCATCGCGTCCAAAACCCCTCACAGGCTTCTCTCCGTTGACGAAAGGAATGGCGGCTGGTGACTGATGTGTGCATTCGCCGGGTTGGGCTAGCGTCGGTATGGGCGTCCGCGATGCACACTGGCCAGGCAGCAGTCGCAACGCGCCCGAGGCTCTCGTCGTCCCAAGGCGTGCGGAAGGTCGTAGGCGCACACAATGTCGCCGCCGTCGTTGGGAGTCGGGTTGTACGCCGCGAGCACGCGCGAGGTCGGGAACGTGAGGTCGTGGTGCGGCCACCGTTTCGCAGCGGAGAAGAGGCCCCACTCGGCTGCTGTTCCTAGGCATCGTTCCTCGGCAGGTTCGTGCAGCTGGAGCGGTGGCGGTGACCGTGGCACGTACTCCTGCGGTGTGGGGCGACGCTGGTAGCGCCGAGCGCCATAGACCCCAGCCAATGGCCGCTGGTTGTCACTGCCACGAATCAGCATCAGCAACCGAGGAACGACGGGGTACCGTTTTCCGCTTGCGGCGGGCGTTGGGACCCCGTAAGACGCAGCGCCACCGGTGCTGCCGTGCGCCTGCTGCTGTTCCTTTCGCCAGAAGGCGGGCGGGAGAGACGTACACGGGATTTTGGTCTCGACGTTAATGGCGAGCTGATCACTACTGGCTGAAGAATGCAGCACGGAAGAAGCGACGGAAGTCACCTGATCCACTATGGCCGCAACGGCGGCATTCATCATGCTCCTCGTCTGGAAGCGCCGAAGTCGTTTGTGTATGAGACCTCCGCTTGTGAGTTCCACCTTTGTGATCGTCCAAGCTGGAGCTGGATTGTTCGCGGTGTGCAGGAAATGACCTTTCTTTACGATTCGCCGTGCAAAGGGCTCTCGACGTCCACTGAGATTCAATAACTCTGATGTCGGACGGCTGCAATGGAACTGCGTTCGAGGGAGGTTGCGCGCGAGCGTTAGCACGGGCTCGAACGATGACGACGACGAAGACGATGATGATAATAATGAGTGCCGGTGTTATCATATGGATTGGTCATTAAGAACTTCAAATAAGCTTGACTTTTTTTTTACTCATGACGTGCCAGGCTTAGTGAAATGGCTGGGCTAACCCCGTTTTTACCATTAAAAGCATTTTCGGAGCGCTATTTTTATTCATGTTACAAAAACAGTCCTTCCAGTTTTGGAATTTCTTTAAAAAGTCCATACTGTTTGTCATTTCGACATCTACCTCACTTTTTCATTGTGAATGCCGTTTATCTTCTATACCTGAGGCCGATACGTGTGTAGGTGGTTAGAAACGCTGGTGGAACTCTCTGCTTTTAATGGCGATTAGGGTGGTGATGATGATGATGATGATAATGATCATGATAATCCCATGCAGGTGTTTTGGCACGTGCCCACTCGGAGGGATTTGCCAGGGCGAAAGTGTCGACTGCGGCCAGGCTATTTTATCATGTACGCGCGTGTTGTTCTTCGTCCTCTGGCCATGAGCACACCTTAGCAGGGGGATTGGCAAAAGCTTATTGTGGCCCACCCTACACTCTCTACCACAGAGTAGGGGAGTGCCAACATATCCCATCCTTAACCCCTAATTCCACCCCAACCTACGAACAGTGGCCAGCTTAACTGCATCCCAGCGTCGGCCGGTGGTGAGGACTGGACGGCCACAGAAGACCATGGTTACCTCGACGGGGAGCCTTCTTGCAGGGCGGGCACCCCAACATATACAGATCTCAAATTTTCCTTCGCATAAGCTTACTCCACTCACCTGAAAGGCAGCGCTTCCAAACTCGGCGTTTGAAATGTAGCCAAAAAATCGCTTTTTGATAAAAACGATGCTACCACTTTTTTCTATAATCGATGGCCTGCGTAGAAAAAAGGCAGAAAGTTCGAGGATTATCGAAACTGGATGCCAAATATTATTCATTTGCTACGGATCGAAAAAATAAGTTTTCCTCCATTGTGTCCTAAGAAAGCAAAAATATGTTTCTTTACGTAAAGTAATTTAAAGAGTATCAATGATCATAAAGCTTGGGTTAGCTGCACACTGCTTTTCACCCCTTTTACTGCCTCCTCACATTCCCGTGACAATTATAAATCGTCAACCGCCCGTCCCCCTCCCTCGCGTTGAATCTGAAGCGCCCGTGAACCGCCTAAATACCACACTTCAAACTGACGGCTTTGCTTAAGTCTTCGACACGATTCTTAAGTCAGGTGATGGATAATATAAAAAAGCGACACAACGTGTTTCTCATTGTACCGGTGAGTAGCAGTAGAGGAGGTACTTGAAACCGATTTCCCCATGCATGAGCATTGCGGAATCCTTTCCTCAGGCGAGTGGAGGAGGGACTCAGAATACAACCGTAACTCCGTGGGCCCAATTCGGCACTTTGCCATATCCTTCCCATTTTTTTTGTTCCGAATGGCTTCTAGTCACATATTCACTATGAAAAGCGCCGTACGACCAAATAAGGCCCTTTTTTCTCGAATGTAACGTGTCACATCACCGCTCAAGGGAGCCAGGGAGTAGCCAAGTCGCCACACTAAAACTTCATCTCCCCGATCCTCCAAAAGTCTCTTCGTTGTGTGACAAATCACCTAACGTGGCAACCCTGTGTACGAGGCGGAATGAGTTGAAAGGGTTTATTGCAACTATATACTTGACTTAATTTGTCGGCAACATGACCAGTACATGGCGTGTTAATCCATTGGCCTACTCCGGCATCGCCATAGTGGCATTCTGTTCGCAGTCAACTCTTCTTTGAAGACACGCTATTTTTGTTATTCGAGAAATCTGGTCCCTTGTAAAAACGAGAAAGGTTTGATAGAGGTTGAGTAGCTTTTGCTGATATCACGACGACCTCAAGACCATCGCCCCAAAAGATATATTGCTACAATTAGGCCTGGTCACCCGGAGATGTGGCTAACCTAGCTGCGGGCGTAAGTGGTGGGGGGTCCAACAATATGGTGTATGCTTTGTCTCATACAACTCTTGCAAGACCACTGGCAATAGCGTATCTGCCTAGTAAATGAGTAGATTCAGGGTTGGGGTAACGTGCGTTTTCCGAAGAGCTGCTATGCACTTTTACTGTAAAAGCCACCCGGAGAGTGTACAGTGATTTGAGGGGCGTAGCGACGCTGAGTTATTCTCAAGATACCGAAGGTTAGAGGCACTGCTAGAGTACTATGAAGGTTCTAAATGTTTGTCGTGACGACCAACACCCCCCCCCCCTCCCTGACGAATTTTCTTCTGCTCTCGCTGGAAAGAAGGGCAAACCATTACTTAGCAACACCAGCATTGCTGTAGGAGGAGGTATGTAATCAAGCAAAAAAAAAAATAAAAAAGCCGTGGGCGAGAAACCTTTATAGGGCCGGAAAAATCAGCAGTGCATATACATTTATCGAAAATCAAGGTGCCCGCAGATGATCCGCGATGGCACTTGATGCTTGATTACGCCTGGTGCTGTTCCACAAACTCCCGGCGCCTTTTGTACTCCTTTCATACCGTGAGCTCGTGCACTGTCCATATTTTCGTTCACTCTCTCTGCTTTCGCGTGAGCGTTCCAAGAAATCTGCGGGCGTTCCTGGTACAACTACTCTTACGCTACTGTTAGCTGAGAAACAGAACGGTGGCCCAAAATGACAATTTCCATCGGCCAGGTTGGACTAGCGTCGTTTGCACCACCCGCGATCCGAGCGGCCCGGGCCCTTGTCGCAACGCGACACCAATGCGTGCTGGAAGTCGTACGCACACACAATGTCGCCGTCGTCGTTGGGCTTGAGTTGTACGCCGGGGCCACGTGAGAGGTAGGGAACGTGAGGACGTGGTGCGGCTGTAGTTTTGCAGCTGAGTGGAGGGCCAACATGGCGGCTGGCTTTTCCAGTCGTCCTACGAGCGGTTCGTGAAGCCGTAGCGGCGGTTCGTGGAGCTGTAGCACATGACCCTGAGGTGTGGGGCGACGCTGGTAGCGCTGTACGCCTGACCACGCCATCTCTATCCTGACCATGATGGTGAAAAACTTGAGGTGTTTCGGTTGGACGACTACGCGTTTGCAGTTGTGGGTCTCTGGAGCCGCTTCATCAGCAAGAACACAACGTCGTCAACTTTGCCTTTCCCGCGAGTTCGCGAAGGAGCCTCGCGACATTTTTCGGCTTCGTCCCCTTACTTTTGCGGGGCCTCCATCAGTCCAGCCGGCAACCTTCGGAATTCGTCCGTCGAACTTTTATGACCCCTCTTGTCAGCGCCGCAGTCGGGCTTCTTTTTTTCATTTTGCCCAGTTGTTGTCACGGGTTCCCCTGGGGTTGCCGCTTCCCAAGCGCTCTGTAGGTTCGGCACGTGGGTCACCCCAAACTCGTGTGGCACAGCCATTACCAGTCCCCTGCCTGCAACGTCCCGTGGGAGGGTCACACCAGAAACAGCTTCGGGACAACTGGGGCCTGGCTGATTCCCCACGACGCTAGCACCCTCCGAGCCAGTGCCATCGGGACTTGAGACGGGCTTCTCTGCCTCCATTTTCTGTTCAGCCCTGCCCACGGTTGCAGGAGCCTTGAGTGGCAAGTCTTGGGTCGAAGCGCCAACGGACTTCCGCTCGGGGGCCCTCTGATGCCCGCTGGTGTCACTGCGTGCGCCTAGCAAGGCTGCGGCTTGAGGCGGCGACGTCGGGGAGGAGGAGAGGCTCCTGCAGGCAGATTTTCCCCACTGCAGGGGGCTGGTCCCGACAAGCTGCAGTGGCTGGCTGCATGGGGTCCCCCCAAGAAGTCCCCCACCTCCCCATCTTCGGGTTCCATGTATCCAACGTCCTCGTCTTCCAAGTGGTCCTCTGGGTGGTATAGTCAGTCCAGGGGCAGAGGACGAGCTCCAGCGGGTGGCGCTGTGACTGTGTACCGTCCAACCAGGGGACGGGTATCTTCTGGACAGGGGGCATGATGTCCACTACGTGATCCATGAAGACGGCCCTTTCCACGTCGGGGTTGGAGGCGTTGAAGACAAAATAGGTTGGATCGTAGCTGAATTCTGGATGTGTATGGGTGTTGTACACACTGAACTTGTATACACCGACCTCTTCAAAGCCAAACTCTTCAGGCTGCAGGTTTGCCGCGTCGGCTTTGTGCATCCGGTACTTGGCGACCTCAGCCGTCCTCCCCCAGTGGACATCGCCGCATACCCTTGTCAACGACAGTTTTGTGTCACTGGCGCGAATAAGCAAGAGTGAGCGAGGCATGACGGGATACCTTGTCCCTTCCGCAGCGGGCGTTTGGTCCACGTGAAAGGCGGGCACTCCGGACTTGCCGTGTGCCTGCTGTTCCTCCTGCAGCACAGATGATGTGAGCCACGCAAATTGGATTTCGATCTCGACGTTGGCTGCGACCTGATTGATGGCGCAATACAGCCCGGGAAGTCTCACGTACTTCTTAACGCCAGTCACATCGGCCACTGTGGAAGCAACAGCAACATTACCCGCGCTGCCCATCTCGAAGCGCCGACAGCACCAGTGGTACCTCCTCCGTTAGTTGCAATTTTCAGATCGTCCAGGCTGGAACTGGGTCGTCCGTAGTCTTCACTAATGCCTGAGGCTAGCGATTCCCTGGCGCAAAGGGCTCGCGACAACGGGTTCGCGACAACAACCTCGCGACATCGGGCAGCTGCAATGGAGCTGACTCCCTCGAACACAGTGCTCACGCATGACGACTATGACGACGAGCACGATAGTGGTGACGATGAGTGCTTTGGGAAGCATTACGAACTTGAACAAAAGGGAAGTTTAATTTTAGACTAGCGCTTTTCCCATTCATGTTTAAAAAAACAAAACTTGCGGTTCTTAAAAAGCCCATACTCTACTTTGAAGATTCTGATATTCCTCGCCGAATATGCCCAATGCAGGGAGGTGTGCGGGCTATCGTAAACGCTGGCGGAACTCTTCGGTGCTGAACTTTATTGTAGGGACGGGGCTATTTGATTACATTTAGTTTATTCGAAAGGACGTAATTGCGCAACAAAAACTTTAGAATCTTGGTTGGTTGGTTGGTTGGGGCCAAGAAATGATTGCGCATACCCACTCTCGGGGATTGGCCAAGACTGATCGGAATACCATTGTGAAAAAATGTTTAAAATTTAAACGAGAAAAACTGAACTTAGAAGATCATGCGGAAAGGGGCGTTCACAATTTTGAGAATAAAAGAGAAGATTATAACTCATTGAAGTAAAAATAGGTACCGGAGAAAGAATGCACCTGATGGGTTTTTCTCGCCCATTTTCATGCCTCTCCCTCTTTTTTTTCTAGTTTACACTTGTGCCATTTTTTGCATGTACGTAGAATTTCTCATTGTTTACGACTACTCGTAACCATCACCATCATCACTACCAGCCTGCGCGGGCAGGCGAGCACGAGCCATCTCCTGCGAAGCCAGTTCTATTTCAGTTATCGGCCTTTGAGTTTGTTAAAAGTTCGCGGCCACCGAGAGCCCTTTCAGCCCCACGGAACCGTTAATCAGAAGCATCTGTTAAGGCCACAGATGTCCCACAGCCAGCCTCGTGAATCTTCAGTACAGAAATACAGGTAGAGGGAGCCATCAACTGGTGTTGTCAGGATTGACCGTCGCACGATGGGTTACGTTGAAGCGAGAAGGGAGATAGACGCTTCTGCTACTACCACGGGAGAAACGGCCACCGATGACTGGGCAGTTCCTGGGCAGACTGGGCCGAGCGCTGACCGGCCTCGAGAGCCGGGGCTCCTCCCGTCCCCTGGTCGCCCCGTCGCACGAGCGTCTCGTGCACTTCCACAGGCTCCCCCGGAACAGCGAGACGACTCACGGGCTTCTATTAGTGCGCGAGCATTTCGGCGGCCGCAACTGGGGCTTGGCGGTGGCGACGGCGTCGTAACCGAGCGAGCGAAGACAGAAAAAAAATGGCGGAGGAAAGTGGGGCGAATGTGTGAGGGCAGGGCTGTATGCTCATCCCGCACGAGACGCTTTTCAACTGTGACGCGTGGCGAAAGTGTGAGAGGGAGGGCGGCACGCGCTGCTCCTCACACTTTGGCCAGGCGGTGCTAGAGTTTACTACCCGCCGCGGTGGCTAAGGCATTGTGCTGCTGAGCACGAGGTCACGGGTTCGATTCCCGGCCGCGGTGGCCGCTTTTCTGATGGAGGCGAAAAGGAGAAACTCTCGTGTGTGCGAGATTTCGGCGCACGATAAAGAGCCCCAGGTGGTCAAAATTATTCCGGAGCCCTCCACTACGGCGCGCCTCATCGCCTGCGTTGCGTCGGCGCCGTAAACCCTACAATCAATCAATCTAGTGTTTACTAGAAGTTGCAAGCCATGTGACGCTTGCGCGGGAGGTTCAAACACTTTTCGCAACAACATGCTCGCCGGCAGCGGCGATGCGCTACGAGATAACGGCAGAGTAGCGCGCGCCGTCGTGCCTCCGCTTCTCACGTGATCACTTCCTGAGACGCAGCAGATATGCACCGTGACCGAGAAGACTGCAGTTCGCGCTTCGCACAAATTTCGTATTAAGGACCATAGTAGCCGTCAGTGCTTTTTTAATGGCGTTTATGTTGCAATAGGGCATAGATAGGGCATGACATGATTATGAGGAATGTTGATTAATTTAAAATGACAATGTTCGCTTCGCGGATGAAGTCCAGGAGGGAACGATGATGAAGCCCATGTATCCACGCAGTGTATGCAGTCGCATCGTCTGCAGGCCCGTATGCAGTCGCATCGTATGCAGGCCCGTCGCTGCAAGATGTCGCATCCTCTCCTAGTGGCTCTATTAGGTCTCCTTTGTTACGCGAACATGTGGTGTGACAGGTTCACAACCTTTTACTGTGAAGCTGTTAATAGCTAGGGCTCCGTGGATTTTTGTGTCCGTCAACAAATCTGTGTTGAGAAGCTCGGTTCCCAGATTTAGTGCAATTGCGCGAGGCGTTCCGTCGCGTTAGACGTTTGTGCGTGTGGGTTCGTTTGCGTGCTTGCTTGCTTTTATTTGGCTCCGAACTTGCTTTTACTAGACAAGTTTGCGTTCTCCATTTCAAATTTCCCGCCTCTTCTGTAGTAAATTTAAAATGGGCAATGCCGTTGGGAGGCCCCCAAACCATGGCCGAGGTGCTGTGCTATAGAGTGCCTTCGGACGGCACTGTAGACGCTGCGTCATTTATTTCATTAGCCACTTCATGACGCTTTGGCCAATCTCCGTCCGTTGGTACGTGCCACTCTGTGAATGTTTGGGGGACGACCGAAAGTGACACTACGAATTTCAGTGCGGGGTGGAGAGGATATTGGTTGAAAATAAGCCAGTCCATGTCTGGTCCGTAAGAATAGGTCTCAATATGTATGTATTGTCTCAATATGTATTGTAACTTGGCAGAGGAAAGATGAGACGAAGCGTAGCTTGGAAAAATTCATAGCGTATGCGGACGCGGACAAGGAAAGAAAACAGACACCACGGAGCGCTACTTTCAGCTAGCTTTTATTGCAAAGACACATCGATATATGTCCACACTTTTATCGATATATGTCCACACCGCCATTGCCCACGTGTCGAAGCCACGCGAAGAAAAGTCGACTCTTTATCTGTCAAACTAGAAGGAGCCATGAAAAAAAAACTGCAAGTTTGGTTCACAAGAAAGGCTGCTTTGTCCTGATAAAAATGATACCGATTTCATTGCAAGCTTCGGAAAAATAATGGAGATATTAAGGAAAACGTGTGGAGCTGTGGCGACTCGCTAGCCAGTTTCCGGCAACTTTTCTATGACGTACAGAATCTTGTTTGGGCGATTGACGGCGGCCGTACTAATCAATCGCCAGGACACATGACTTGACAATTGTAGTGGGGCCGCTACTTCCGTTTGATCGAATCACTTGAATGCTAACGTGCACCTAACCTCCGAAAATTATGTTTTTAGTGCTGGCCCACATGACGTCACTGGCGCCGATAACACGTCACTGTGGCGCGAAATTTGAAAGTTTCTTAGTATTTCTTGCGTTTTTATCGGTTAAAAAACGTCTTTCGTGGCCAGAATGGAGCTGAGTGAGGTACTGAAGCCTTTAAAGTTAAACAAAGTTGTATTTTCTCTTCATGAACTCTTTAACGACGGCACGCTCACACACGTCGACCTCGCTCTCACAATCATTTCTGCCTCCATAATCTCTCTTACCGACTGCTCTCTATGTTTCATAGAGAGCAGCGCGTGAGCGTGCCGTCGTTAAGTTTGACAGGTATGGAGTCGGCTTTTCTTCGCATGGCTGCGACACGTCGGCAATGGCGGTGAGAGGGGGCAAAGTGTGGACGTATATTGATGTGTCTTTGCAATAAAAGCTAGTTGAAAGTAGCGCTCCGTGGTGTGTCCGCATGCGCTATGAATTTTTCTGAAATGCAACAACAACTCGCCCAGGAATCCGTACTCACAGCTGAGAAGAACGAGCGATATATTTACAAAGCTTACAAGGGGGCCATTACAATGCCAGCCAAAAACCGTCAGGGCCCTTGAGGCCTCCGCCACCCAATGTAACATAAAGTGGCATTCTTTTGAACAGCGCAAGTAGACGAGGACGAGAAGTGGACAGGACACAGCGCAGACTAACAACAGGCGATTTATTGCACGAAAATACTTAAATACATATCTCCGTTTCAACGAAGGAGGGGAAGGGGGTGGGGGAAGATACACATGGGGGAAGGGGGTAGAGGAAAGATACACATCCATTTTTCGAGCCAACACGGCGGATCACGTTCACTAACAAGATAAAAAGGCGATTTCTTTGTCGGTTGTTCGTACCAGAATGTCGTACCAACACGCCCAAGCTTCTACCTTAATAAAGTGGCACTACCAATACTGCTGCGTGCTGCGTGTTCCTCTGTCGTCATAGGTTGTAGGTGAACATGGGGCTACAGGACACTTTGTACTTCTTTTGCTTCTCAGGGCAATACGTATATACGTTGAAGCGTAATGAACCGATCCATGCACTTTGAGGTTCTGAGTACACCATCTATACCGAAAACATCAATCCAAGACCTTTAAAAGTATGCTGTCAAACGCGCGTCTACGCGAAGATGCACCAGAAAGAAATTGACGTGGTAAGCATTTTTCTGGGGTCCCGTATGTCCTTTCCAAGTTGTCACGTTGGTTTGTTCGCGCCTATGATTACCGTTTGCTTTTGTTTGCAGGTGTTACCGTGAAAACTGCTAGGGGAACGCTCGGGAGAGATGTCGGTGGGGGCGCCAAGTTTGCCTACGAAGACTACTCGTCCTTTGATAAGCCCCATGTGGCAAGCGGTTCGGGCGTAATGGCACGTCTATACACAGCGCGGCTGCTCTTCAGCGCCATTTGTTACAGCGCTTTCACTACGTTCATTTACAGCAACAAATGACGGTTTTAAGCTCAGTTCCGATGCTTATTAGATGCGAAGCATCTCATGCTCGGGGCTGTGTCCCTCCCTCCCTCCCTCCCTCGTTGTCGTTGTCCGCACTCTACTGCGCATGCGCGTCTCTTCAGCCCCGTCAGCGTTTGGCCTGACGTCAGCGCAGCGCACTATAAAAAGAAATAGTTAGGCGACGACCGGTTTCGATCCCACGACTCTCTGGCCGCAACGGAAGGTACATACGTGGCGCTCTTCTCACTGCGCTACAAACCGAGACGGGAGCATGTGCTACGAACGCGCCTTATGTAATTCACTCATTCAAACTACGTCAAGAAACTACTGATACAACGAATTCAGGCGAAGCTGAATGTCAACGGAAGTGACGAACTGAAAACTAATTGGAACTTCAGTCGACCCCATGGCTGCTGACCCCTGAACCCTGACCCCATGGCTCAGGGTTCCCCTACGGGAAGATGGTGTAAATTTTTTTATCGATAATCTGGGAGCACTCAGTTGCAATTCATCGATGGCTGCATAGAAGCTCTAATGTGATAACCACCCTCATACCAGCAACGTTTAATTCCGCTACGCATCGCACCATTCACAAACAACAGACCGTATCTACGATGCCTTTCAAACTACAATACAGTCAACGGCAGTCAATTTCGGTGGCTCGTGCGGGACTCAAAACATATAACTTGTGGTGTGCGAAAATGTCAGTGTCCCGACACCTTGTGTTTAACTCGCACGTACACATTAAATATGTATTCATGTAGGGTCCTGGAAGGATTCCGAACAAGACACAAGCCCCCTGACGTCACATCTCTGCTGGATTGGATGTACCCAAAGAATAACGCCAACGACGTGCTGCTTGGACTGTGGGCCTTCGTGAAGGAGGCTTACCTTCTCAATAGAAATTGAACTTTATCGACCCGAAATCCCTTCCCCTATTTCCCCCAACAGGCCAGACTGCCATCCTTTCTATAATAAATTTATTCATTCATGCATTCATTCATTTTTACAGGGAACCATTGCAATATACGCGGATCTGTCACTCTGGACGTTGTGACGCATAAGAGAGGTCTAGAACAGCCGACGCAACCGCTTCAGGGCCTTGCAGCGCGCACGGACCGGTTGGAAATTAGAATAAGCTTGTGGCATTCAATTTGTTTTCGTTGATTGCAAAAAAGTTCAAATCCACTCGTGGGTGATCTCCAGTTCCCACACCCGATCCTGCTCCAACAATCGGTTCCACACCCATTCCTAAAGTACACACCCTTCGTATACTCGGAGTCCAATTCCATCAAGATGGCTCTGGCGCTGCAGTTCTTCCCCAGCTTCAAGCCACTGTCACCCAACTTACCCATCTCATCAAACGCCTCACAAACCAACGTCAGGGCCTCAAAGAAGGCGATACAATACAACTAAATCAAGCACTTTTAATTAGTCGCATCATATATTCCACCCCATACATCGCCCTCAAACCCAAAGAACGGGAGAAAGTCGACATACTAATTCGAAAAGCTTTCAAAATTGGACTTGGCTTCCCCGCTCAAACCTCTAGCTGTCGTTTCTTCTAACTCGGAATCCACAACACCCTCGAAGAACTCCTGGAAGCTCAACGCAACAGCCAACTCACCTGACTCCTCCTTACCACTACCGGCCGACACGTCCTCCAGGTCCTCGGATACCTAACCCCACCTGCTTCACAAGCCCTTCAGCACATTCCATCTTCAATCCTGTCCCACATTACTGTATCCAAAATTCCTTACAATATGCACCCAGAATTCAACCAAGGTAGAAGGCTCTCCCGGGTTAAGCATCTTCGATCACAATTCCACTTTCACCCCGATACTCACTACACCGACGCCGCCCTCTACCCCACACGCCAGGCTCATGCTCTAGCGGTTGTAAATTCAGAAGGCACACTTCTTACCTCCCTCACAACTCTCTCGACATCAACCACCACTGCCGAAGAAATTGCCATAGCCATCAGTGATACAACTGGCTCCGAATACCTTACAATAATAAAAGATTCCCAGCAAGCCTGCCATAAAATTCAACATGGACGCATCTTACTTCCCGCATTACGCATACTCGCATCGATCAATCCCCTCCCCCAGCTGTACATCGTCTGGACCCCTGGACACTCGTCCCTCGAGGGAAATGAGCCGGCTCACGCCGCTGCCCGCGCCCTTCCACACCGGGCATTTCCCTCAGGAACAAATCCTACGGTCCAGCCTCCTCGACCTCCCGCTGTTACATCACGCTACCACGACATCCTGCACCATTATCGCAACCTTCGCCTCACTTTGCCTCAACCTCACCCTCAACTAACCAAGGAGGAAGCAGTCATCTGGCGTCGATTACAAACAAACACCTATTACAACGCACCCATCCTCCACGCTATCTCCCCTACCCAATACACCCTCACCTGTCAATTCTGCCCCTATCTTAATACTACTAAGACATGGTGTGGGCCTGTCAAAACACCCCATCGCTTACCCCCAATCCCAGACCTTCCCCAGAGCAGTGGGAGGGCCTGCTGACCAGCTCCCGTCATGCTGACCAGATCTTTCTGGTCACCCGAGCGAGGGCTGCAGCCAAGGCCCAAGGGTACTTGGACTGAGGTGAACCCGCCCCACCGAGTGACAGCTCAACCACCACCGTTTGCTCTATTAAATGTTTCTTCTCTCTCTCCCCTCCGTCTGACCTCGATGATGATCGATTGAAACGTGAAGCTTTATGGCGTGCGAAAATGAACTGACGAATTTCCTGAGGACGTCAAAGACACTCCAATAGAAGTCAAACCGTCGACGATCAAAAAATCAAATTGCCAATGAATCAAAGTCCGAACTCAGACGACAGCAAACCAGACCTTCACGAAGAAGCTAAGCACCCCCCCCCCTCATTCGTCGTCGTTAGACCGTCGTCGCTATAGGCGGAAGAAATTTTAACTTCGTTTTAAAATCCACGATCCGGGAGTCCAAAAACAAACTGCCAGGGTTCAAAGCCAAACTCAGCCAAAGTACAAAGCCAACGCTGGCGCAACAAGCTAAAGGGAAATGCTGAGGTACCCGAATATGACGATGATGCCGTAGGATAGAGTTCAGCTTCATAACGCAAAGCAGCCAGGTGCGATTTAGGCAACGGGAAGCATTTTATCATCATCATAATCATCACTATCGTCATTTGCTCTTTCATTGCGTAAAGTCGCCTTTCGAGCAGTGCGTTTTGGTTACGACACCGCGATCAGTGAGGCCAAGAAATCTTCGCTTTAAAAAAGCCCTCGGCTGCAGTCGGCTCGGAAAACGTCAACAAGGGCTCCCGGTATGCATATTGCACAGCATTACATGAGCCTCAGGCCAATATCCAGATAAATGAGCCTATTTGTGCCGGTGTACCAAAGAAGTGGCAAACAATGCCGCGTATTTAACGAGTACTGTTAAAGCAATACCATGACAATCAACAAGCAAAAGGGAATGAATGGAAAGAAGTAGCTACTTTCGTACAATAAATAACAAACGATTTACGCTGTTCCGTGACGCTACCGTACTGCCCTCATGTACGTAGGAAAGAGTTTCTGCTCAGTGTTCTACATGCACTCGAGAAATTAAACTAGGAATTTCCAGTGCACGTAGATGTGAGCAAGGCACGCACGACATGCCTTTGAGTCGGGTACACTGGTATAATGGGGCTGTAGTGATGATATGCGATGCACATAGCAAGATAACAAGTGACAAGTAGTGCAAAGAAACGAAGCAAGTAGACAGCAACAGATTCGTAGCTTCATCTAGCGCCGCACAAAAAAAAAAGCCATTAAAACATGCTGGCCCCGACAAGAAAAAACGAACAAAACAGGCCATCTCCACTAACGTGAAACCTGGGCAGGGGCGAAGCATGCAGTGATAAGTGTATTCTTGGCGCCTTGGCATTTTTGCTCACGGAAATGAAACCGTTGGGGGTAGAGGTGTACAGCATTGCAGTAAAAGACTCGTGTCTTTGCCGCACGAAGCTTTCCAGCGCGAGGCGTTGGAAAACGAGCGTCCCGGTGCTCTTTTAGTACGCGTTTTTGCCCACGGAGACGAAACGTTGCAGCACGAGGCGTTGGAAAACGACTGCCCGGGTGGGTTTAGTACGCTTTACGTTCTAGCGCGAGGCGTTGGAAAACGAGTGTCCCTTTGTTTTAGTACCGTGACTACATGAAACGACGACGACGACGAAAGGAGACGCCGACAGCCCGAGCCCCTACAGGGATTCGCCCCTAGTACTGTAAGATGTATCAGAAATGCTGGCCTTTTGTGTATTACAAGGACGGTAGTTCTGTACGGAATGTGTCGCCATGCTACTACCATCCCTCGACTTCGGCGACATGTTTGCCTATTTTTGCAATACTCATTGCGTCTGGTAACGTCAGCTTTATGTAGCGTTCATCGGTAACTCGATACAGTCACTAAGAGGCGGTTTCCGCGTCGGGGAATCGCGCGAATGGAATCGACCTGACCCAACCATTCCAGGAGTGAAATTGAAATTCATCGCATTTGAAAGGAATGGAATAAAGTTGTACTTCCTCGGAATGAAATTGAAATGGAATGGGCATGCATATTCCGCACGGACTCCTGGCTCAACCCCTTATAGTCGGAAATAGGCAAAACATTTACACCATCTTCCCGCGAGGGGAACCATGGGGTAGATGCGACGCATCGGGGGTTGCTGTTGCTTTATTCAAATCATCGGACGATGACATCGGAGCGCCGGCGGCGGAACGACTGAGCGGAGGGGCGCACTTACCGCGTTTATATGCAGCGGAATGAGAGAGAGCAGCGCATACCAGCGCATGCGCATGTGTTAACCGAGCGCAAGCTGCGCGCTAACGCACAGCTGGCATGGCGGCGGGAGCGAGCTGACTGCGCTGACGCACAGATGGCGCTTCGGTGGGAGCGGCGGAGCGCACAGCTGCCGCGTCGAGGATGCGGACTACGCCGCGACAACGACGCGGGACAAGGCGAGTCAAAGAGATGCGTCGCATCTAAAAAGTCTACCTGACCTGACCTCACCTAGACAGAGAGTCTACGATGTTGGTCTTTACAGCAAGCAGAAGATCGAAGATTGGAACTCAAGCAGGAATGGGCCGTCCGGTGGCCATCGTCATTTTTAAACTACTCACCGTTCCCATAACGACGCGTAAAATCTAGGATTGGCAAGGCCCAGGAATAGGGAACCGCCGTGACAGAAATGTGCAACGAGGACGCATGCGTTGCGTGGGATCCCCATACTCAAAATCTTATCGACCGCCTAGAATAGTTTCAGAATCGTGCTGCTCGATTTGTGGCCCAAAATTACCGGTTTCCAACAAGCATTACTCAAATAAAGAACTCGCTTCGCTGGCTTAACCTTTCTTTGTGACGGACACGTTTTCGCATTCGTTTCCTTCGTGACGTATACTTTAAACGCGCTGCCGTTACCAGTGATCTGTATTGAAAAATAGCTGAGCGTACCTCAATTTTTATGAATTCTTTCCCGGTTTCGCCAAGCATTGGAATTGCCTTCGCAACACGTCATGGAAATGATGAGCGACGATCTAATTTTTGAATCATTAACCCAGAATTTTCCCAATGAGTAGCAGTTTTTTCTTTTCGCCTCTCCAAACACAGTAAAAGATTTATCTTGTATATGCCCTGTTTTAAGCGCAGTTAATGTGACTTGTTTTATGCCCTTTTTTTGGCTTGCTGGCAGTCTTTACCACATATCGCTGCAATTGCTAATTGCGGTGCTTATGCTTTGTTATGATATTGTTGTTTGCTTGCATGTTCCAATTCTTTCTCAGTCCAAATTTTTCCCCGACTGCAGCATTTCACACTGACGCGCGCAATTCTTTGACTTGCAATAATTCGCCCCCCTCCCTACGTAATGCACTCGGGCGAATGTAGGCACTGAAATAAATAAATAAATAAATAAATAAATAAATAAATAAATAAATAAATAAATAAATAACCTTTACTGAAGGTTGACACGTCTGTCGGCATGGGTTATTGAATAAAGGAACGTGGGGGAGTTTAAAGGTTACATTCGGTGGTCGACGCCTGAGTAGTGCGCGAACACACACAGAGAAAGGAGCGTCTGCTGTGCAGTGGCGGGTTGAAGCGGCGTTGTACAGTACACAAGCAGCTGGACGCCGGGCGGGAGACACTTCGAAGGGAGCGTTTGAAGGCCGCGACACTCCCACAACATGTGGTGTACAGTGGGCGTGGCTCCTGTGGAGGAGGAGGGGCAGGCAACTGCGGCCACAGGTTGCTGATCCTGGACGGCATGCTGGGGACGTTTTGGTACATAGGCACGCCACTTGGCCAACGCATCATCGGTTAGCGCGGCACGAGCCCGTGCCTTGTGCAGAAGCACTTGTGCTCCCCGGGGCAATCCAACGGGCAGGGGAGCGGGGTCTGGTGGAACCAAATTCCGCAAAGACTGCTTGGACGCGTGCCTGGCTGCAGCGTTTGCTTCTGAGGGGTCGGGGTCGTACTGTGCGAATGGGACGGGTAACGCCGGGTTGGAGCGGAGTTCAAAGTGCTCGCTCGCGCTCGCGTAAGCGGTCTCGCCGCCCAGTGGCGTAGACTTCTTATTTTTCCGGGGGGGGGGGGGCAGACCTGGAGTGCGCCTCGCAGTGGCAAAGGGAGGGGGGGGAGGAAGTGGTGGGGGGTCCCTATGAGATGACACATCATCCCCCCGCTACAAAGAGGCTACCACTAATCATCATCATCATCATCATCATCATAAGGGGCACCTGCAGCAGTGAGGGCCTTTTACATTGTGTCGGCTAACTACGAGGTGTCCCCAAATAAGACGCCCCGCAAATCTATGAACCGTGAACTTCAGCGGTTTGACGCATCCAGTAGAAATTTCCTTGAATACGTGTTTTACTGGTCACATTTATTCAAAAATGTTGCATGACTGAACCATCAGCACAAAAAATCGAGTCGATTTGTTTTTCTTTTAATGGGCAGTTCGAGGGTAAAAAGAAAGGGACACGAGAAAGGGACACGACAGGGGGGCTACGCGCTGCTGTTCCTTTCCGTTAAGAGCCCCCAAACGGGTCTGACTTTGACCACTCATTTTTGTATCCGTGTGTGTGTTGTGCCAAAGCGCCCGACACAAATTCGCTGCACCTGGCGACGTGCCGATGGCGGGGTTGATTCGCGCCTAGGTCAAACCGCCCGCGTCAGACGTGCCGCGACTTAGAGGGAAAGCGCCGCCGAGTCTGCTCTCCCTTTCCCATCGCGACGGCTGGACCAAATCATGTCTGTGATGAACTAATCCCCGCAGACACGCAGCAAGTAGCGCCTGGAGACGTCGCCGCAGAGTCGCCTTCCCTTTCCCGGTCCTGGCGGCTCGGCTGACGCAATCGCTTCGCCTCCATTCGCCAGATTCATAATGCGGCCAGTGATAGCTCCGACTGGAGGCATTGGAACTGCACGCGGCTGCAACGGAACCCTGGGAGGGACCATACTGGGGGTATAAAACCAGCCCGGAAGTGAGAAGTGCTATCGCGCTTGTCTTAGCCATGTAACGCTCTTGCTACCTTTGTATATATAGTATATAAATGCTGCTTCAAATAACCGTCAGCTCGGCTACTTCGTCGCTATGGTCTGCGCCGCGTCGATAGCGGACTGGGCAGGGCAACGTCGCAACAGTAGTGACTGAGGTGGGATGGCCCAGTCCCAACAGTGTATGTGTTTTGGAGGCTTGGAGCGGGTATCGCTCACAGTCGACGGCCACAGTGCACCCAGTTGCTGCCGGTGCTTGGCAGCCGTTACAGCACTGCCCAACTGCTCTGGCGTGCTTTGTGACCTCGAAAACAAAGTTTGCAGACAGGCTTTTCGGAGGCGTGATAGCTTGCACTGACGTCACTGTATTCCCGTGTTGGTGCGTTGGTTGCACAGTGGAAATCTACAGCTCTTGGTTCGAGAAGCGCTGATGAAGCTGAGAGCTATCGATAAAAAAATGCGGCGGCGTCGTTATGGGCAAGCAACATGTTTTACGAGACGTTCCAAGACGCGAGCTAAAGGTAAAAACCCAACGTCTGGCGTTGGCGTTCATCATATAAAACGGCCCTTTCATGAGGCCTTCAACAGTGCGAGCTTAAACTCGGCACAAGTTGCTAGCGAGGAGTGGTCGCCCCGCCAGTAAACAGCAGATGAAAGTAGGGGAAGAACAACCACCGAAATTCACCGTCGTCGTCAGCCTCATCATTACACCATGGCATAAATGAGAAGCGGCGCATCGGGTTGCCATTCGAAAGCAAAACGCTCCTCCTGCAGCAAGATGCCAGCGCTGTTCGACAAAATATGCAAGGCGATACAAGGCACCACACGCGTTCGACTGGACATTATGATGTCCGATTAACAACCCACAACCTGCACGGTGGGGCTATATGCGCACTTGTAAATGGACAGCACGAGGACATAGTCCTACCAAACCTGAGCAAAAAAATTTCCCGCATTTCCCCGAGGGGAAGAATGTGAAAGTGCGAATGCACGAGTTGAATTTGCGCGGTTCGGTAATGTTCGCGAAAGAGAGATCACACACACACACACAACTACAAAGAAAGAAAGATGCATTTATTCACAGACACCTATTTGTGTGTTGTCGTTGTACTTGATTGCTAGAGCGGATCTCAGCTTTGAAATTTCGTGTCAGTACTCCTTTAAGCGGATGCATTAGCCCTTCTCACGCCCGATTCCTGGCCAATCCCCCACGTGGGTATGTGCCAAGTCAGCGGCCAGGCAGCGCGCGCCCATCTTTGAAATTTCGTGTCAGTACTCCTTTAAGCGGGTGCATTAGCCCTTCTCACGCCCGATTCCTGGCCAATCCCCCACGTGGGTATGTGCCAAGTCAGCGGCCAGGCAGCGCGCGCCCATCTCCCCCCGTTGCTAAGGAAGGCGAGGAGCGCGCGCACCCGCAGCTGTTGCTATGCGGACTACGGCGGCGGACGATTCAGGCTCGCTTAAGAAGTGCATTCGCACTTAAAAGTTTCAAAACGGGAGCCTAATAAAACCATGTGGTTGACGTAAACCATGCAGTCAATTTGACGCGAATCACGTAAACTAACTGCGACTATTTAAATGAGCGGTTCCGCTCACGAAACGACTCCAGAGCATGACATGCATCTATGGAAACTGCTTTAAGACCGGAAAAGAGCGACTTCGGTGCGCGTAGTGCATGCATTGTGAGCAACCCCCACTGGAATGCCCCTAAAACAATTTGAATGAAGCAAGCGGAACGAAGCAGCTACGCGTTCCCAGGCCGCGCATTTGTAAATAAAAATAACTGCTCCAATCAACAGGTGCCGTAGAAACAGAGCAACTGTGGCCGCGTTTCCCACCGGGACCTAACCCCCTCGTTTTTCTCTTTTCACCGCGACCCCTTGGCGAGCGACCGCCGAAAAACGCTAACAGCGCCAAACAAGGACAGGCAATGGAGGGAGGTGCAGTTTTCGTTGCCTGATTTTACCATCCTTGAGAGTTAAGCAGCACAGCGCCACCGCTAAATGTCTGAAACTCGTACACGTGCGTCCAGACTTGGGTTTGTGATAGAACTTGTTTGCACTGCTGTACTCACGAGTGCATGTACTCACGAGTGCATGTACTCACGAGTTCAAGCATGAGTTCTGTACTCACTTGTGGACTTACCCCTGTACTCAATCGTCATCATACTCACTTTTTTAATCTGGGTGTGTACTCACTCATCATCGTGCTCACTCGTGAGTTTGAGTACAAATGAGTACAAATGAGTGTACTCACGAGTGAGTGCGCCGACCTTTGCTCCCGACAAAATGTCGCTTTGCTGGCGTGCTGCTGAAGCCAAGCTATGGTGGCTCGAAGGGCCACCCTTCTAGCCACCATAGCAAAGCGCAGCGCTACATTGTGGTCAACAATCCACACACTGAGCACGTCTAACTCACCGTGAAGAAAAGCGACACAGCCCTGCGTTTCCCCCTGCCCATCGGGAGGACGGAACTGTCTTTCAAGATCCCAACCCCTATTGTAAACAATAGTTGGCAGACAGGACGCCCAACAGTCCGATGTCGACGGGCGCAGAGCCGAGCCAAGCCCTTAAAAAAAAAACCCTCAGCCGGGGCCGGAGGGGGCTCTGCCCCCCCGTAAAGCCGTCCGGGGGGGGGGCACGAGCCCCACTGCCCCCCCGTAGTTGGCGCTTCTGTCGCCGCCGATCCCGCCTGCGTGACCAGGGACCCATTCTGCCCGAACGACTAGAGTGCGTGAGTTCCGCAGTCTGCGACAAATGGTCTTGACGAGATCGCAGGTGGTTCCAACGTATGGGATTTGGCCAAGTCGATCGAAAGCTTCGTAGCTGTCCGTAAATATTGTAAATTGGTGGTTGTCACCAATTGAGGCGCCCTAAGTTGCCTCAATGTTCTCCGCAGCGAGAACTACCTCGAGGCGTGCCTGACATGGGCTTGGCGGGCGAAGAAACTGAATTGGGCGGGACATGTGCATTTGGCCGTCAATACACGACAGTGATGCGCGTGATGTTCTTATTTAGGACCGCTGTAGTAAAGATGGCCCCGGCTCGGAGGTCAGCGCGTGCAACAGCGGCTGCGCGCTCATGGTGGTTTAGGTTACGGCCACGTAGGCGAGAGAGAGGCTGTAGCACACAAATCAACACATCTTCCCACGAGGCTCGAACAGGCGGCAGGTGCGAATAACTAACTAACTAACTAAGTAAAATAAATAAATAAATAAATAAATAAATAAATAAATAAATAAATAAATAAATAAATAAATAAATAAATAAATAAATAAATAAATAAATAAATAAATAAATAAAAATAGACTGGCAACTGCTCACAAAATCCAGAATATTCATGGGGAAGGCGAAGATGATGTTGACGAGTGGCTCAAATGCGAACGCGTAAGCAAGTAAGATCCTTGGGCTCACTTCTGCGAAGCTCGCGAATGTTACCTCCTTCTTTGCCGAGGCGGCCGTGATGTGGCTTGAGAGCCACGAGAAAGTCTTAACTTGGAACCGGTACGTAGAGGAAAATGAGAACTGATTTGGTGTGAAGACAACACAGAGAAAAAAACACGCCGGAACGTACACTGCTTCGTTGCGCCAAGTTAAGTTCTCGGTGATATATGTTTTGCTAGTGATATTGATGAGATAGGGATCAAGCATGGTTTTCCATTCCCCCATGCCAGAAGCCAAATTCTGCTGTGCAACGAAAGGAATAGCCGATATATGGGTCTGATATTCTTATCGGCGAAGAAAATTTACAATTGGTTTCACCCGTGAATAAACACTGCCTCCCTTTTGAAAATTTTGAAGGCCCGTGTGATAACACCAAAGTTTGACCGTTTAGCCAATGTAAGGACGGTAGCCAGCGTTGACATAGCAGAGTCCACTGACTTGTCATTGACCTTTCCCAAATCGCCTGAGAAGAGCTTCTCCGCCACACAGACTAAAAAAAAAAATTGTTAGGTCGATATTTTTTACAAAAAAACGAACTAAACAAACGGACCACCCTGGTTTAGCAACATTTACTGGCTCCTTGGGTTGATATCTATACCCAGTTATTGTCACTTTCACCCCCTTTTAAACTTGGGTCTATCGGTTGTGGTAACCCGGCAATACTGACGGGGGACAAACCCACGGGATGGACATGTGCCGGGTGAGGATGAAGATGTGGCGCGGGATTGGAACATGGCGGACTGGGCTGGACTGGCTGTGCGCAGCCAGATCGGCTGAGGAGTGGACCTCAACGGAACAGGACTCTTAGTAAAGGTGTTCTTCCTCGGGAACCGCGGCCGGGTGCAATAACCCCGGTACCACATTTCGGTATAATCCCGATACTCATGCTGCACACTACATCGCATATATTCACATCGCGTAGGTCCAAGGGAATCCTGCCGTTTTCGGGTACATTAGCTACAGGTCAGGATAAGGTATTAAATTTTAAAGACGATAGGCTTTCTTGGGCTACTAAAACGCAGAAATTCTGGTCTGTCTACCTGTCTGTCTGTCTGACTCGATTCAGCCACCCGGCCAAAGGGAAATAATATCTGCGCAATAGTCTTATATACCCACAGCCATATCTAGACGTCTGTCTCAGTCCGGTGTCAGTGTTCACACTTGTCACCATTGTTTCTGTGCCCGGACATTAGCTCGAATTTCTTCTTTCCCCCAAACTACCGAACAAGAACAAAACATTACACAAATATAAGGCAGAAAATCTTGTGCTATTTGCAGTGTTCTTTTATTCAAAAATTAATGAGTGCTTGGTTTTTGCGATAGCAAATTAAATACTAACTCAAAAGCAGGAAACCGTCGCCTGCTGTTACCAGCGCTGCCTCCTGGCGGCATTTAAGAAATCAAACGGCAATAGCAACGGAAGGTTCCACTAGGTTGGATCACTTTCCGCTTGTAACGCTCGCGCAGTAGGGCATCGTGGTTCAATAAATGATGTAGTAGGGCGCCTCGATCCACGCGCGTCTCCGCCGTACGGTAGCGCTGTCATCGAGACACCCGACTTGGAGCCGTAGAACGCGGTAAATTAAAATTGACTTGAGCAAACCTCTAGCGTGTTATCTGGGAGGAGCGAGACAGGAAAGTATCAGCATGCGAGGTGAGCGGGAAAGAGAAAGGAAGCCTTTACTTGGCAGTGACGCCAGTCGACTATCGTCTTTCGGCGACATTTTCAACAAAACGAGCAGATACGGGGCCTTCTTTTTCATTTTTCCTGACTGAGTTCAACATCGTTAGTAGTAACAAAAGCTCGACATAAAAACAAACGAAACTATGTACTAAAAAGAAGTAACATATAAGTTTTGACAAATTCGATTATTTGAACGGGATAATTCTTTCATACCTCACTCAGCGACCGTTTTTTTTTTTTCCTGTACCATTTCTTCCAAGGCAACCTTTCCGGGATCACTTCTTCCGGGACCCTTTTTACATAAACCCGTTTAACGCGTCGATTCCAAGGCTAATTACCTGCGGCCGTGGCCAGACGCTGACATCATCCCAACTTACGTTGCAAATTGATTGCAGCATGTAGCGAAGACTACAAGCCAAATTGTAAAACAAGGTTTTGTACGCATCTTAACATGGCAGCGTCCGACCACAAGTGAGTTTTCGAATCAATTTTCGAGGAGAAGAAGTACTACATTATCATTATAGTACAAAGGATGGAGCAACTGAAAGGACAAAAGAAAATAGGTAAAAGAACCATTCACTGATGCAGGCAGATTCCAATCTAACTGGTTTGGGCTCTTTTAAGCCTCTTCAGCAAGCCGCTTGGGGCGTTGAAATGGTTATGCCGGTCAAAATATCCTTCTAAACAACAGTCAAAACCGAGCCCTTCACGAGCATCGTTGGGCAGTTCAGTGATACGTTAATGAACGATTAAGTCGAAGGTGACATCATGGTTGACACCGTCAGTCACGATGACTACAACGACTTCCGGTGGCGTCACTGGAGTAAGCGGCGACGTCACGTCCGCCGTCACCGTCAGTAATATTGCGCGGGGAAGGCCGGCCCGTAGCGTGCCGTCATGGCCTGTACGACGGCGTGGAGCAGCTCGTATCTTTTGAACTCCACCGAGACGCCACCCGCGGACACATTGGCTCCCCGGCCGTCTTCCCCCAGGTCGTCGAACACGATGCACTTGTCGTCCGGGTAGGCGTCCAGTAGCTGCGTCACCTGCGCGGCGGGGGAGGACGATACACACGCACACACAGAGAATAAATTTATTTATTGTTTTCCAGAAAAGAGTCTTTAAATCGGCCTTCCCATTCCAGGTGTCCATTGGCTCTCCCTCTCACTCTCAATGTATACCAGATGTACAAACCAGCGTGTGCTTCCCTACGAGAGATAAAGTGCAGGACCAATTCTAAAAATTAGCAGTGTCTTAGCTCGGCTATGCCAGGATATACGTAGCGTGAGCTAAGGTTCAGCTGGTTATTCTTAGGTTTCCTGGTTGTCTAAGATTAGCTGATTATCATGCTTACTGCTGCTAAAACGACTTCCTATCCATCCACTCCAACTCCAGTCCAGTCACTGTTCCTCGCGCATGCGCACTACGGCTCTCCAGGAGCCACGCCGCGAAACGGCTATCAAGCGGCTCCTGCGCAGCGTCAGACTTGGCTACTGCACAATGGAGGCGCTCAGCTGGGCACGCGCCGCCGCCAGTGCGTCTGCCGCGCCTATGACGTCACTCTTCTGGAATGAGCAGATTGGCGAATGTGAAGACCCAATTCTATACCCACCCGTACTCCAATTGGATTGGATTTCCAATCCAATTCAATTTAATTCAATCCAATCCAAATCCAATTCAATCCAATCCAATCCAAGCCAAGCCAATCCCAGCCAATCCAGTCCAGTCCAATGCAATGCTCCTCGCGCTTGAGAAGCACGACCCTTCAAGGTCCACGCGAAACTGCTGAACCTCGGCAAGTGTAGCTTACGCTACAAAAAATTCATGCATCTCCACGAAGATTGCCGTCTCGCGCATGTGAATGACTGATAACGCGTGTGTACAGTATATACAATTCCAATGCAATCCAATCCGATGCAATTCAATTCAGTCCAATCCAATGCATTTCAATCCAATCCAAATACAATCCAATCCAATCCAATCCAATCGAATGCTCCTCGCGCATGCGCAACACTGTGTACACGGACGCCAAGCCTCGGACAGAGCGAGGTCTTAAGGTGGTTCGCCCCTAAAAGTTTTTTTTCCATTTGACTATATCGCAGTGGAATGAATTGGCAGACTACATCGTTTCGACTAGCCTTGTGGCGTTCGCTGGCGCGCTTAGTGAATTGTGATGCTGTCATTGCGTAAATGGAAAATATTTTGTTGTGTGCTGCCTTTTAGTTATAATGTATTGACAAAACAGTGACTGTGCAAGTGACTTTATTGCCATTTGTACTTTAAAACCCACTCCCCTGCTATAACGCGTCGGCGCTGCATGGTACTCTGTAAATAATAAATAAAGTAAAAGATAGACTGTCGCATTAAAGGGGCCATGAAGACGAAATACAAGTTTGGTTCGTTAAAGAGGCAGCCTTGTGCCGATGACATCGATACTGATTCTGTCGCTAACTTGAAGCAAACATGGTGAATGTAATTTAGCGCACTTCCGCTCTGTGAAAAAGGACGACCTGCGAAGCTGAACGCAGTCCACGGAGTGCACGAAACAAAACACGCTTGTTTGTAATTTTCGATTGAGCATACTACTGAGCCAATTAGCTGGGAGGACTGCAAAGTTTTATTCTAGCGAACAAACATTGGGCTCTCGGTTTCCCTCCCGCGTTGAACGCATCCTACTGTTTGTGTAAAACACCAACCCGACACGCTCCAGCACTGAGGAAACCGGACAGGTCTCATTGGGCAGTTTGGCGTCCTCGTTTAAACCTCCCGCCAGCACAACGAATGTGTCATCAGTAAGGACATGAAACATTTAGCTGCGCGTTCACGCACCCGCTCCCTCCACTTCAACCCGTGCACGCATAAACCAGCAACCAGTCATATGTGCGTGCTTAGAAGTGAAAGACACCATCGAAAAGCCCGCACTGAAAGCCCTTTAAGCTGAAGAAGCATCATTGGCTCACGTCGGCGTTCCAAGCCGGCAAGATGCTGTCCATCTGGGAGGGATTCGCAGCTACTCGACCAGCTGGAACTTGAGGCGGCAACGGTGGCGGCAGTGGCTTTCGGTTGTTTTCGCGCCTATTCGCTCTTCTGTTTGGGCCGCCAACGCTTATTCAATTCCCCCTCTTCTTCCCAATAGCGAACGACGTGCGTCCGTCCCGAAACGAGCTAAACCTGTAAAGACTCGAGCTTCATGCAATGTGGCTGCCCGTTTCCCTCCTCCGTCGTAGGCATGTTACTGCCTTAATCGACCAGATTTAGGGGAAATCCCCAAGGTGGAGTAAGTTTCTGCGAAGGAAAGTTTGACATCCACCTCAATGCATCCATACGGCTACAAAGGAAAGCTATACAACTTGCTCAGAAATTTCGCAGTTAAAAAAAAATTCGCACGAGGACGAATTTTTCTTCATCTGCAAAGTTTCTGAGAAAGCTGTATAGCTTTCCTTTGTAGCCGTATGGATGCATTGAGGTGGATGTCAAACTTTCCTTCTCATGTGTAACCCACCAATCCAGACCCAAACCGCTTGACTGCGAAGGACAGAACACAAGGCGCATTGAGCCACGAGGCTTCCACGTTTAAATCTCCCACCAGCGCAACGGGCGTGACATCGGTAGCGGAATGAAACTCAGCTACGCGTGCACGCCCCCCTCCTTCCACCCCCAACCCGTTCACGCATAAACGCAACCGGTAACTGGCGCATACTTAGGCGTGAGGTACACCAGCGAAAACGCCGCTAGGAAAGCTTTTCAAGCTTAAGGAGTACGGGCTCCCCCCGGCGTTCCACCCGGGCGAGTTTCTGTTCAACCGGGAGGTATACCCAGCAACTCTGCGAGGTCGGGATTTGAAGCGGTAACAGCGGCGGCGACTTTCGGTCGTTTTTACGCCCGTTCGCGCTCCTGAGGATCATGCGCAATCATCAGTTAACGGCGCTACTCCCGTTATCAGCCGATTGCACAACTTATAAAAGAGGCATTGGGCGGTGGCGAAGGGAATAACGGTTGTGAAAGAAAGGTCGGCGGTGGCAAGAAGCAGCGCTGTAGCGGTGCCGAGTAAAGCGGCTTCACCGGAATGGAAACTATAGTTCATTCCACAATCTAGGTACAGCACTGTGGAGGCTACATTGTTGTCAACAGCCCGCCCCTTCAGGGCGCCTAACTCAACGCAAAGGAAGCGACAAAAGGCGTCGGGGCCTTGCGGTTCCACTTGCCGAGAGGGGAGAAAGGAATGTCCTTTCAGGACCCCCTTCTTCACGGCGAGTTAGGCGCCCTCAGTGGGCGCACTGTTGACTACAATGTAGCCTCCACAGTGCTGCAGCTAGCTTGTGGTACGAACTATAGGGTGTCAGACATATACTGCTTCGCGGCAAAAAGAAAACAAGCCAGGCAATGGCGACCCGTCAGCCACTTTCCGGTAGCCTTTTTATGACGTTACAGAATATTGTTGGTGCGATTGGTGGCGCCGGCCCAAATCCCGGCTAAAACATATGACTGGGCGATTGTAGTGGGCGACACAGTTTAGTTTGATCGCACCACTTGAGTGCTAACGTGCTGCAGCTAGCACACTGATAGCTATGTTTTACAGCGAAGCTGTATACGTCTACCCCCAACAACGGTTTCATCGCCGTGGGCAAAAGCTATCTCCGTGTACAAAAACGCCATGTTGCCAAGGCCTAAGAGGCCGAGCACATGCGTCAAGCTAATCAGGCATGCAGCATACCGCTCAGATTTCGTTTAAGGAAACTACAAAACAAGAATTCAAAACGCATTACGGATGATTAGGCGCCTGTGAACAATGCCCCGCACCATGTGTCCCTGGTAAAGATTGTGTTTGCAGATTCACTTTGAAGGCTAGGCAGGACCAGTGTCACTGAATAGAGCAGCTCTTGCCCAATGACACCGAGCGCATGCGTCAGGCCAGCGAGGACCCACGATTTGCCGCATTTTGGGACACACTTTTGCTTCTGAAATGCTGTTACACTCGTTATCTTTGATTCGCATTCGGAACGGCGTCAGTCGTGCGCAGCCACCGAGCAGGGAGGACAAGCTAAGCCTAAAAACGCATAAACAACAAAATGGCGGTGCCCATGAACCGTCGCAGTGTAATGAAACGTCACGTAATGCGAACTAACCAATGATCATGGCGGCGGCGCGGAACAATAGGAGAAAAGAGTGCCAATACTACGTACCATTACCTAATGACACTAGCCTAGAGCAAGCGACAAGCACGCCGCGCCGTAGAGAAGCATTTCATACCCTCCTCCATCCCCATTTGCAGTGGTTGGTTGGTTGAACTTTATTTGAGCCCATAGAGGGGTCACCATCAAGGCGGCCGATGGGGCGGTCCCCTATTCTCGGGGCCCGTATGCTTCCAGCACCTCCACGCCCCGAGCCACGAGGGCTATGTGGGTCGGCACGGTAGGACTGGACCGCAAGATCTCCCATCGCTCTTTGGGTGAAGAGTTGGGTGAGGTGAGGGAGGTGGGTGGTGATGGGGGTGGAATCCGTGGGATGGGGTCTTGAGGGACGTGCACTCTGCAATGACGTGACGCAGAGTGCCTCTTTCTTGTTTACAAAATGGGCATGTGTCATCATACCGATTTGGAAACATTTTATGTAGCATTGTTGGATGTACTAATGACCCTGCCTGTATTCTTCGTAGTATTGTTTGCTCTTTTCGTGTTAGTGAACGGTGAGGCTCTGGTAGTGTACACCGATCCTCTCTGTACATCTGCAGTGGTTCACAACATCTTTGCTGGGCATCCACTTTCGCAGGGCGGGATGGCGACCAGTTTTTGTAGTGGCGGCCCATATGACGCCACTTCTGCCCATAAAACGTCACTGTAGCGCGAAATTTGAAACTTTTTCAATACTTCGTGCGTTTTTCTTTTGAGGTACAAAAACGTCTTTCGTGGCAGTAAAGGAGCTGGGTGAGGTACTAAAGTTGTATTGTCCTCATGGTCCCTTTAAGGTGGCACATAATATGGGGAGATGGCAAATTTTTGCGGAAACATGTGCGTGTGGATTCGTTCGTTGTTGCAATAGGGCAGTTACCCTGCGAGTTGTGGGCTGCGCCATTGAAGACACGTATAAAATACTGCGTTCGTCACATTCCTGTCCGAAGGTGTGTGGCTGATTAGATCAGCGTAATTACTCAGTTTAATTTAAGGTTTCGCCCCTCCGCTCGTAACAACAATGTGGATTTTTCCGACCCAAGCAAATTTTTATCTGACCACTACGCTCTTCAAAAATTGAGAGATGTTCCTCCTCACAGGTCTTCAAGACTCTGGTTCCTCCATGAACAACTCAAAGGATGCGAAGCACCTAACTGATTAATCCCTTATGAGAATCGCTGGAGGCGTGCGATAAAACAAGTGTGTAAGGTACGGCTTACACGAGGTTATTTTCACGTCCTCCAGCTCACATCAAAGCATCCTTGGTCGAATTGAATAATTGATTGTAGGCTTTAACGCGCCAACGCAGCGCAGGCAATGAGGCCCGCCGTAGTGGAGGGCTCCGGATGAATTTTGACTACCTGGGGATCTTTAACGTGCGCCGAAATCCCGTACACACGGGCGTTTTTGCTTTTCGCCTCTATCACAAAAACGGCTGCCGGTGCCGGGAATCGAACCCGCGTCCTTGCGATCCTTGGCCGAATCGAATGGGGGCAAATGGGGGCAGGCTAATCGCTGGTTCGTTAGAGGGGACAGGTGCGCATTTTTGGATAGGCGAAAAGAGAAAGGTCGCGTGCCATCGGAACGTGATAAAAGAAGTCACTGGCTGCATCAAAGTTCACTGCGTGTTCGCTCCTGCAGCGGCACCAGCTGCACTGACCACAGAGTTTCTTACAATGTACACTAGAGAGGAATCTGGCGCTAGCGTCTATGCGGCTCACATCAAGGCCGTCCGTGTCGTCATGGGCCGCCATTATATCATGCGCTCGTATTCGTTTCATCATTGGCTTGGATCAATCTTTTTTAAACCTTCTTGGCTTGAATTGAAACGTTTTTGTGACCGCAAATTTAAACGAAGTACCACAAAAGCGCGAAGAATAGTGTGCAATTATGTAAGGGGAAAATAAAAACAGGCTGTTTTAAAACTAAGGAAAAAGGAAGTAAAGCGTATTTTTGCCGTAAAGTTTGGGCCTACTATTCTGCAGACCAAGGTGGTAGATAAAAAAATGTTAATATTTTGTGGGAAACTTATTAGAGATGCCTCTCTTATTAATTGAACGATTATTTCAAATAGGTTGCTTGAAAAGCTCGGAAATGTTCTTTGAGCATGCCTATGAACACGTCGGCTTCGTGGTGAACCGGTGCACCGACCGCCAAACCAGTTTACCAAGAAAAAAAGAAAACATGGCGTTAAACAGTCGCGCACCATGACAGGATAGGACGCATACAAGTGCCCGTATCTGTCGTTTCCTAGTGGTCGTATCTTGTCTTCGTCGAAGTACGTTTTGTTTCTTCTTTTCGTCGGCTACAAATTTCGCCGCGGCACATTACCCGCTCAGTTATGATTGATTGATTGATTGATTGATTGTGTGGTTTAACGCGCCGACGCAACGCAGGCGATGAGGGGCGCCGTAGTGGAGGGCTCCGGATTAATTTTGACCACCTGGGGATCTTTAACGTGCGCCGAAATCTCGTACACACGGGCGTTTTTGCTTTTCCCCTCCATCAGAAAAGCGGCCGCCGCGGCCGGGAATCGAACCCGCGACCTCGTGCCCGCTCAGTTATGCGTCCTTCTACTGTGGCACGAGCAACCTCAGGTGCGATCACGCACTGCCTTCTGTTTCAGCGAACACGGCTACCATAGAACAGGGAGGATTTCGGCTTCCTTGTAGCTCGGAAACGTGTTAATGCATAGTGAAGAAAGCAAATCCCCAAAACCGCTTAAGAATAGAATGGTCAGGCCAAGCCCGAGCCAAAAAGGGGGGTCTTCCCATGAACCCCCACGACGACATGGCTTACAATGCGCAGTTTCCCCTCTAGTATAGTTACTAAGCAACTCTAAGGCACTGACCAGCGTCTGTGTTTTGTCTCGCCGTCCAAGTGGGTGAGCGTTCACTGCGCCCTCTAACCCGAAAGCAGAGCTTTCGATGGGAAAATTTTGTTTGGCTGCGTTCAATTACTGCGAAATGTGGAATTACTGCGAGACGCAACACTCTGTCCTAGGGATGAGCGCCGTTCACAATTGAGAGAAATAACACTTCCTCATACATTTCGCCTAAATTCTGTGTCGCCTCTATGTCGTAGGCTAAATAGTTTCGCTGTTCATCCACCTTTATCGAGTGGAATGTAGTTGTAGTGGTAAACCTACATTAAAACAAAAGGGAAAAGGTTGGTGGGGAAGCGACCCTTGCCCCTTGATTGGGCCGAATCGATGACCCGGGAAAGCAAGGCCCTCTCACGGGCCGCGTCCGGGCTGGTCAGCTCACTCTCCCACTACACCGGAGTAGAAGGGGGCTAGGGGAAAAGAGTGAGGACAGGGGTATACCAGGTGGAATGGGGTGAGCGGGGTGTCGCAGTGTTGGCAGTGATGAGGGTAGACAGAGGGTGCGATGTGGAGGAGGATGAACGTGATCATAGCAGGTACTGAACTGAAGGCGCTGTTATATGATGGCTTGATGGTTGGTTAGGGCTGGGTATGGAGAGGGTAGGCGTAGCGGGTAAGGATGCAGGAAGACAGAAGGGAGTTGTACGCATTACACAGCAGAATTTGAATGTCGGGGTCGTTCGTGAGCATAGAACGGCTCGTGATTTTTTCGTTTGCCGCGCTGTTTTCTTGTTCGTCACCTACCCTGGTAGGCGAGGGTAGTCGGTATTTATAGGTTAGTAGGTACTTATATGCAGAAAGGCTCTGCCGTTTATATCATTAGCCGCGAATGTATCGCTCCTTCGTTTTGATTTTATGCAGATGTATACGCGCATGTGTTCCGGCTTATTCTGTGACCTTCCGGGCGAGGAAACGACGACGAACTCCGTGTTCCGACGAATAGCCGAGAAAATGTCCGCCTAAAAACCGCATTCGCTTTCATACATTCGCGTAAACACAAATCAACAACCTCGCACCTCCATGCTACAAGGAAAGCTACAAGCCTACGAGGGACGCCACAAAGTCTGCAAGGGCGACTAGACTTGCGTCGCTGGCTTGTGATCGCAACGCCCGTCTCATAGACCGGCGCGAGCCACCCACCTTCGGCCCGAGCGTGTCGGCCTTGTCATACGCGAAGAAGCGCAGCAGCGTCTTGTTTTGGTAGTAGTACCTCCAAAAGTGTGTCTGCGTGTGGTTGTCGAAGCCGTACGTGCAGTCCTCCTCTTCCACCGGCAGCAGCCTGTCTTGGCCTACGATTCGCCTCCTGGCGAACTGCGCAAGAAGCCACAGTGAAAGAGCGAGGTTGACAAAAAAAAAAAAAACGTAACAGGAACGACTTTTAGCAGCTGCCTCTCCCGGGTAGAGTGGAGGGGTGCGGGCTCCCAACGCTTAGAAGGCACCTTGAAAACGAGAATAACGTGCGCAGTTGTGCCCGGCAGATAAAGAAAACCCAAACCATTGCAGGCTTGTACAAGGCACCCAGAGTAACTCGGTACGAGGCGGAATAGATATTGCGTACCTAGCCCTGGCATCCAAAAAGGATCGGAGTAGGCTCACTAAATCCTCGCAACGAAAACTCTCACTCCTACTATGCTCTCACGGCTTTCAGATAGTAGATGTATGCCTCGCTCTTAGGAAATTTTCTTCTGTTTCTTCGCGCGTACCAAAGTCACGGAATCCCAATAATCACTATCATCATCATTAACTCTTCACCACTAAAAAAAGTGATCGGAATGAGAAGTACGTTTACGATTAGTACGTTACTTAGTACAGGACTTTTACGCAGCTCTTCTATCGTTTGTGTGGCATGACCACGATGCTTGGCCTATTACGACACCAGAAAAGACCGAAGTTAGAGTCAAAGTCATTGATCTTATTCTTAAGAGAAGGCTCAGTACAACGTTAAGATATACAGGAGGAGGTCCCAAAATGTGTGATAAGGGGACACATGGGCAATTCAAGGATGAATTGTTATCTGTCTACAGTAGACTCGCAATAACTCAAACTCGATCGATGGCACCCCACGAGTTTGTTTGAGTTATCAGAAATCTGAATTACCAGAAGTTCTTTTAAATATGACTCGGGGCAACTTTTCGACTTGTGTCGGAATAAAACCTTCACATATATTTAATAATACAATATTTACACACAACACTGAAGTTCTATTCTCGCTTTGCAAAAAATGGCCGCGTATCTGCTCCTTTAGTTGCAAATGTCGAACAACGACGATAGTCTACTGGTTCCCCTGGCAAGTAAAAGCTTCCCTTCTCTTTCCTGCTCACCTCTCATGCGGTTCCTTTCACGTCTCGTTCCTCCCAAGATAACAGGCTAGAGATTCGCTCAAGTCAATTTAAATTTACCGCGTTCCCCTTTTCCAAGTCGGTGGTGCGATGCTAGCGCTGCCGCACTGCGGAGACGCGCGTGAATCCAGGCGCCCTACTACAACGTTTATAGACCACGTTGGCCTACTCCACGAGCGTTCCAAGCGGAACATGGAAACTACCTAGTGGAACCTCTCGTTGCTGTTGCCGTTTGATTTTTTTAAATGCCGCTAGGTAGCGCGGACAACAGCAGGCGACGGTTTTCTGCAGTTGAGTAGTATTTCATTTGCTATCACAAAAACCAAGCATCCGTGAATTTTTTAATAAAGGAACACTGCAAATATTACTCTTGTATAATTTCTTTTCCTTATATTTGCGTAATGTCTTGTTCTTGTTCAACAATGTAGAAAAGTTCGGAAATTAACACCGGACTTTGACGTTTAGATTTGGCTGTGAGTATGTAGACAATTGCGCAGTTTGTTTCACTTTGGCCGGGTAGCTGAATCGAGTCAGATGGACAGACGAACAGGCAGACAGACAGACAGACAGACAGACAGACAGACCAACATTGCCGCGTTTAGGTAGTTCAAGAAGGACTATCATCTTTAAAAAAAAGAATCACGAATGGATGACTGCTTTATCTTTGGATGACAATTCAAAACAAAGTTTTCGATGGGAGTAAGGGCAGCCAGTTTATTGCGAGAATCTTCGGCATTCGGGGATCCCAGAAATGTGCTGAAGTGATGAAAAGATGAAAAGATGCAGATAGAGCAGATAGAGGCGGAAAACGCTTAAGATACTTCCCTCAAGAACCAGCGAAAAGTCGAAATTACCCCAATTTACCAAATAAAGCAGTTTGAAATAAGCGGCTATAAAATACATTGAAAATATAGCGGGCATACCAAAATTTTGAAGTTTGTTCGAATTAACAGAAAGTTTGAATTATCCGAGCTTGACTTATCGTGAGTAAAAGCTCATTAATTCGAACCTGGTCAGTTCAAACTCACGCCCTGATCCCGGCACATCCCTGTATATTTCAAAGGGGGAAAAATTCCCGACAATTCGAACGCGTCAATATCCCAAACGGTTAATTCGAACCATGATTCTCTGGTTTCCATCGTTCCTCGCAGGAGAAGTCGGCCCAGAGTGATTAAAATGTGCCGCAAACCCAAACCAAACCATATTTACTAGAGCTGCAAAACATCGAAACAGAAAGGCAACAGGGTGGCGCGCGCTACGCTCCTGCAGCAGCTTATTTCGTTTCCAGGGCTCGGCCGCCTGCAATTATTATTTCTGAAACTTCATTTACGATATCACCTGCCCCAAACGTGCAGTAGCGCCTAATTTGCGATAACGAGTCCAGAGGTGGCTTGTCTGCGTTGCGCCCGTGCAGTGTGGCGCGATTTTCAATTATTCTAGCACCCGCCAGCTAATTAGAACTCCGCTTGATTCGAACAATTTTATGGTCCCCTTCGCGTTCGAATTAACGAGGTTTTTGTGTATTACTGAAAGCTTATCTACCCTTCGTAGGGCAATTTATTTGAATAGCTGGAGCCTTCGCTTGTTTCCAAAAGTATAAAATGAGATCCCTGGGCCAGGCGCCACCCTGAGCAATGACGTCACGCCATCTTTTCGAAGTAATGAAACGCCCTTTAGGTGTAATTTGTAGCTAATATCGACTGCGAGTATCCTGATATACAAAGACAGACGTACGGGGTAAATGGTGATACGTGCGCGCCTTTTCGCGAAAAGAAATTTCTCAACACTTACGCGCCGCGATGGGAAATGACAGAGCACCTAGGGTAACAATTAGGCGATAATGCCGCAAAGCGGCCGCATGCTATAGCATATCCGTGGGTCGAACCATTTCAACAGTTGAGTGAAAACACGTGCTGCTACGCCGCGTGTATACCACAACGGCTTTCCACCGGCGGCGTGATCGAACGCCTAGCTTTCCGCCGGCTGCGAGCAGCGAGCGCTACCGGACCGGTGAAGTCAACGGGCCACGTTAATAACTACGCTCTTTTTTACCACCGCTCGGACGTCTTTCCTCCACGGGTGTTATTTCGAGGACAATTTGAAAAAAGGGAGGGCCTCTTATGAATCTTCTGCAGGGCGGGGCATTCACTTGCTCATGAAGTCGAACGGAGCACCGTATCCGCCATTGACATTCTCGTAGGATGGCAGCGGTAGCTGCGCTGTAAAAATGGTGGTAGCAGGGCCCAAAAGCAATTCACGTAGCCTTCACATATCCAACTGCGCTTATCAGGAGTCCCAAACTTTCGCCAGGTTAAGGAATTGCCATAGAGGTCCCTCCCCATGAATTCAGTCCCTTGAATTCAAGTTACGCAAGAGCACGTGAAGCCTCATACCTAACAAACATATTAGAGCAATCGCACTAAAGGAAGGCCATAAGGTAGCACAAAATTATCGAACATCGGGCCTGCGAACGCGCCAGCGGTATGGACAAACAAATGATACAGGTTAAGCAATAATGCAAGACACCTTATTTCTGTGATTATATATCAAGCGAATTGCTACTTACGGGTAGGTGGCAGCCACACACACAAATGCTAAAAGACTGCGGTTGATTCCTTTGTCATGGCAATCGGTAAAACACTAAAGTGAAATGTGCAGCGAAATCTGCAGCGAAATGAGCATGATTTGCGGGTCGGCGGCTGTCTTGTGAGTGTGCTTGGCGAGCGACGTTCTGCTGGCGGGTCGCTTCGAAAAAGGTGTACTGGAGTCATTTCCGTGACGGATATGACGTCAGCGAAATCTTGGTGCATCCCGGCATAAAACACTTTCGGTTTAAAATATACAACCCGAAAACAAACAACCCTAAGTATAACGTACTGATGATGATGATGATGATGATTTCTATTGGTTTCCCCTTTGTATCGGGGTGATGACATGTCATCTTACCAAAACGGACTAATATACCTATGTTTTACACTTTTGGTTCAATACTAGCGCTGCTTAGGGCAGGCACAAAAAGCTGATTAGGCACAAAATACTTTTTTTGTTCTGTTACAGGTGGTAACTGTCCTAGGCAATATTCCCCTCTCTGCTTTTCGTCCACCAGCATTCTAATCTTCTTTTCGTCCCCTCGACAGCCTTGAAGTTAACTTCCTCTGTGATACCCTTAAATCCTAGGGCTTCTGAAAGCCCAATATTCCCTTCATGTAGATTTGGATGGATACCCTCACATTCTAACACGATGTGCCGCATAGTTTCTGTTTCTTTTACGCAGACCACGCATACCCCATCATTTTGTGAATACTTCCCCACAAAACTCTTAGTTCGCAGGCAACCTGCTCTAGCCTCAAAAAGCAAAGCACTGCCCTGGGAATTATCGTAGAAATTTTCCTTTCTGATGTTCATCTTCTCAGCCATGTACATCTCTAACGACGTTTTAGCTTCCATTTTTCCCTCCATTTATTCGTTTCAATCTGCCTTGCCTCTTTTTTGGTTACCTTGGCTGTTTTGGATTCCTCACTGTTCTTTCCGTATTTCATTGTTAGCCTTCTAGTCTTTCTTAACCACTGCGTGTCCACGCTTTTCAAGTATAGGTACCTAAAAACCTTAGCTGCCCACCTTCGTTGATCCATTGCCCTCAACCTCATCTCAAAGCATATTTTACTCTGAGCTTCTCTAACTTCAAACGACGCCCAGCCCATATCTCCCTGGACTGCTTCGTTAGTTGTTTTTCCATGCGCGCCTAAGGCGAAACGTCCTACCGTTCTCTGGTTTACTTCAAGGCCTGATAGAACGTCCGATTTTAAGCAGAGTACAGCATTCGCAAACGTGAGACCCGGAACCATTACTCCTTTCCACATTCATCTTACTACTTCATATTTGTTATACCCCCACAGAGCTCTATGCTTCATTATAGCTGCGTATCGCTTTCCCTTAACCTTCAGTTGCTCCTCGTGAGTACTTAAGTAGTTATCCCCTTCGTTTATCCACACTCCCAAATATTTATATTCCTTCACTCTAGGTAATTCGCCTTGCTGGATAGACACTACGTCGGTGGTAGCGTCATTGAAAACCATTATTCCTGATTTTGCTGAACTGAAATTTAATCCGAGGTCAGTGGCTTCCTGGCCGCAAATATTTATTAGCCGCTGCATATCGGTTTGGTTATCAGCTAAAAGAACAATGTCGTATGCGTATAACATTCCCGGAATATGCTGTTGTACCACTTCGCCTTGCAGCATATGGGTTAGGCTAAACCCTACTTGACTTTCTTCCAGTTTCTTTTCTAACCCTGCCATGTAAAGCATGAACAGTATTGGGCTCAAAGGGCATCCCTGTTTCAGTCCCCGATGGATGTTGACCTGCTGGGCACATTTCTGTCCTTCCCAAGTAAGGTGCACTCTATTGTCTTTATAGATTGCTATAAGGAACTGTACTAACTCGTCATCTAATCCCTGGAGTTTCAACATTCTCCACAGCCGTTCTCTGTTTACGTTGTCATATGCCCCTTTAATGTCCAAGAACGTAATCCATAGTGGTCTATTCTGTGCTTTCGCAATTTGAATGCATTGCGTTATCACGAACAGATTGTCATCCAGTCGCCTGTCTTGTCTAAATCCATTCTGCAGTTCACCAAGTATTTCATTTTCTTCCATCCATGCTCGAATTTCTGATTTTATCGCCTGCATTACGAATCTATACACCACTGACGTTACTGTGAGTGGTCTGTATGAATCAATACTGGCTTTGTCTCCTCTGCCTTTATATATTAAATTCATCCTACTTTCTAACCAGTCCTTTGGTGTTTGTTTGGTTTCTATCACCTTATCTATTGCCCTCATAAACGATTCCTTACTTTTAGGTCCAAGTAGGTTTTTCAGTTGCATTGGTATTCCGTCCGGGCCCACTGCTGTCTGGGGGGAAACCTTTTGCTCTGCTTTTTGCAATCAAGGTTGCTCAAACTTATTTCCCTCTCCGCAGTCTTTTGTGGCGCTGATGTTATCGGTGCAGGTTTCCCTACCACTATTGTCCTAAACTTCTCACTAATCACTCGGTGAATATGCGCCAACGCGTGCTCTCCTTCTAAATGTTCCCCCTCCTCATCAATCAGGAATTTTTGATGGTTATCGTTTTTTGAGCTTAGTGATTTTACATGGTTCCAAAACTTCTTGGATGCGCTTTTGCCCTTCTTCCGTATTTCTGCCATCCATTGTTCGCTTTTCTGCTTGATCTTTGCTTGCACCATTTTCTGCACTTCTAGTTTTTTCCCACGGTAGATATCCCACTTCTCCTTCACTACCTCCGGTTCCATACCAGTTCTTTTTGCTTCTCTATGCTCTCTCGACGCCTTTCTTCGCTGGTCAATAGCCTCTTATTTCCTTATTCCACCAGCTTCTCGGCTTTCTCTTCCCTTTCCATCGGTTTCGTTCCTTTGCTTCCTTCATCTTACCCTTTATGAACGCAATCATTTCGTCGTAATCCCAATTTTTGCCTGGGTGTTTATTCATTTCATCTTCCAATCTATCAGCGATGATCTTTACTGCTCATTATTCAAATTATTTCCTCCTATTGTACCTATTTCTGCATTTGTCCGGGTTGATACTCTTTGATACTAAAGGTTGCTTCCCCACAAGAAGACCCTGTGTGCAGGGGTGCATCCTTTACAGGCCGCTTGCTTTGTTGCACTGGCGTCACTTCCGTGACGGATATGACGTTATGGAAATCTTTGCGTATCCCGGAATAAAACACTTTCGCGTTAAAAAATTACCGTTTTTAGGATTATAAATTTTCTCGTCCGTAACCTTCCGTGAAACGCGGTTTTGGTGAGAACGCACAAGCGTACTTCTGCATCTCCACCGCGACTACCACGGCAAGAAGATGCAACAGACCTCAATTTGGGTCCAATAATTTGGTGCGCAGCACTTAGGCGGCCCATACTGTGGTTTGAGATCGGCGTCGGCGTCGTAACCAAGCGAACTAAGATAAAAAAACTGCGGAGGAAAGTGTGGCGAGAGTGTGAGGGGGAGAGCAGTACGCTGAGCCCGCACGAGACGCTCCTCGGCGGCGACGCATGTCGAAAGTGCGAGGGCGACGTGCTGGGCATGCTGGGCGGTGGCCAGTGAGGCATGCTGGGCGGTGCCAGTGAGGCATGCTGGGCGGTGGCGACGCGCTGCGAGATGGCGCCATAGCAGAGCGTGCCGTCATGCACTCGACGACGACGTGCGTTCACTTCCCGAGACGCAGTTCGCGGTACCTTCCTGAGGCGCAGTTCATGCCGCTGACGTTGTCGGTGAGATGTTTGAGTGGCGCGCCCTGGCTCTGGCGTCAACTTAGGGACTGCAGCCGCTGTCATCTGCTACACTCCGTTTATGAGGGGCAGCAGTGTGTGCTCTAGAAATAGCCCGCTTTGATGCTTTAGTGGATTGTAAAGCTTATTTCCAGCAATTCAAATATTTTTGCCAGTTTCTGACACTTCTGAATAATTTGAAGCTGTATCTCGCACAAGTTTGCAACGCACGAGGAGAGAGAGAACAATTTTCTTCAGAGCATTGGCCAGATGATTATGTGTATAGGTGAGATGCTTTTATGAAGACTCAACAGTCTAGTGATACCCGGATTAGGCAGCGGCCACCCTCTTTATGCGCAGCAGGAAATAAAGCGCCTGTATTCTATTTCTTTCGTTGTTGTTGACTTGTATCAGACGAATATTTTTTAGTGCAAAGGAGTATATGTCTCACCCCCCCCCCCCTGCCTTTATTCCGGTGAAGGCGATTTACTCGGCCCCGCTCCGGGGCTCCTCCTCGCCACCGCCGACCCATCTTTCACAACGGTTATCGCCAAGGTTATCGCAAAGGTTATCAAATGCAGAGCATTTTCGGGGGGCGCACGACGTTAAGTAGGTTGGGTTACGTTAATGTTGTTGCAGTTGTTGCTGTTGGTTGTTATTGTTGTTGTTGTTATAATTATTATTGTAATTAATGAGGAGTCGTAATTAAGTGGTCACGTGACATCATTTATTATCTGGTTCGAAAGAAATTGACAGCGAGAGCGAACGCCGAGAACCGCCTCATCACGGCACGACCGCGATGAGGCGGCACGACCGCCTCATCACGGCACTTTAGTATACTTACTAAGAAACTCTATATGGTTGCCGCCACAAATTCCGCCTCACCCACTAGCTTCGGGAACCAGCCGGTTGAACGCCACTTGCCCCGTTAGAACGCCAGCGTGAGCTCATATTTCTTCTTTAGCCTGAAAGCCATTCTGAGCGACATTGTCGCGTCGGCGGCCCTCGTTGACCAGTTCGCCATTGTTCTTCTGGCGGAAGAATAATAGATCTTAGTCTGGCCACATATGAAGTATTTCTTTTTCCCGGCGCCGGTGTATTTCATGCCTAATTGTGTGCCCAGCCCCTGTTGCCGGTTTAGGCGTGCGCAAGTTGGGCGTGGAGGGAGGTGGCATGCACGCACAGCTGGGCTTAATGCCGCTACCGATGACCTCCCCGTTGTGGTGGTGCGAGATATAAACGTGGGAAACTCGTGGCTTAACGCGCCCTGTAAGCTGTCCTCCGCAATTGAACGATTTGGGTCTGGGTTGGTGTGTTGCACAGACAATAAGATGCGCACGACTGGGCAGCGAAAAGGACACACACGTGTGTCCGCTGAAAATAAGGCACAGGCGTTCGCTATGGGACGGACGCATGTCCTTCGCTTGGAGGACGAACAGCGGAAACTGAAGAAGCGTCAACCCGAACAGAAGCGTGAATGGGCGGAAAAACAACGTAAATCCGCTCCGGCGCCGTTGCCGCCTCAACTTCCAGCTGGTCGAGTAGCTGCGGATTCCTCCCGGCTGAACAACAACGGGCCCGCTCGGAATGTCGACGTTGGCCAATATCACTTGTTCAGCTTAAAGTGCTTTGAGAGCAACATGTTCGACAGTGTCTTTCACTTCTAAGTACCCGCTCATAACAAGTTGTGGGTTTATGCGTGCTCGGGTTGCAAGTGAAGGGGTGTGGGGGCACGTGCAGCTGAAAGTTTCAAGCCCTTACTGACGACATGCTCGTTGTGTTGGAGTGAAGTTTAAACGTGGCCGTCACACAGCCCATTACAGCCGGTTTGGTCTCCTCAGTGGTAGAGTGGATTGGGTTGACGTGTTACAGAAATAGTAAGATGCCTACGATGCGAGAGGGAAAGAGACAGCTCTACGTTTGTCCGCTAGGATAAAGATCAAGTTTTTAAAAATTTCATTCAGGGACTTGGCTAGAAACTATGATCAGTCGTAAATTACAAACAGACGTGCTTTGTTTCGTGCACTACATGGAGGCCGTGCAGCTTTGCAGGTCATCCGTTTTCACAGAGTGGAAGGGCACTAATTTTTTTTTTCTGTGTCCAACTTATTAATTTTTCTGCACCGTCACAAAAGTCTTATTAGGAGGTTTGGGGATGTTGGGAAAGCTCACAAAGTTCGTGTGGTATATTCTTCAGGCTGTAAAGCAACCAGTACCTCCTCCACAAATTGACTCTCGTTATTGCTGCGTGCAAGAAGGTGCACATCCGCAGCGTGCGTTATTTATTGACATGCAAATTCAGTGAGAAGGTTTGTGCTATGCCACCGCGAAACGGCGTAGACAACGTTGTCGAAAGTATTCGAAAGCGGCTTTTGTGCTCCGAATTTCTATCGTAACCTTCGTTATCATAGCTGCTGACTTTCAAACCGAATAGTTATGACATGATTACGGTGTTGAAGGTTTGATATACTCGCTAATGAAAACGATAAATAGTACATGTGCCGGTTTCCAGTATAACAAGAATCGAAACCACTGAACAATATTTATCAACAAGAAGAAATCATGGCCTTCTCGGGATGGCGTTCTATGAATTGAAGAAAATTAATATCTTGTCTTCGTCTGAGAAACCCGCCTACTATTACCAGCTCGATCTTACTGTTAAATGTAGTTTTCTCCCCCTCCTCTTGAGCGCAGTTTACGATAACGCATATCTGATGTCCCGACACATCCCTCCAGGTCTGAACAAGAACAGCGTTAGTGTATATATCTTTACCGTAGACGTGACTGGTTTTACTCAATAAACCTCCATAATAGTTAGAAGCCAGGTATAAAACCAGCACGCGCCTATACACACAGTAGGTTATTTGGAACTTAACCTACATTTTTTTGCGCCCCATAGTGTATGTCGGCATAGTTTAATGCCATCACAACATAAAGCGACGTGATACAATTTTTTCGAGCGTTCGGCAAGTTTGCAAAAACTTTGGCCTTACATACGATTACAAGGAAACGCAGTGCCTTCTGGCAAAGCCGACAGCCTCGAAGGCCTGGAATTTGTTTTGGCATTGCATTATCGTTGTTGTCAGTTATAAGCACCTGGCTGTACCCTTTGCTCGAATGATTGTCGAATTTAGAAGCTGACGCCTAGCTCCGACTCTTCACGCTCCGCACAGGACCGGTTTCGCAAGGGACGGGGCGCGCCGTCAATGTTTCTTCCGGAGTGGTATCTAAAACCATACTTTAAATCACGCCTTGAGCTGGTGTACGTGCTTTTAAGTCTTTTATATGACAAAAAATTGGCCGCCATCCCGCCCTCCGAACGTGAATGTCCAGCGAAGCTGTATCAAACACCGCACATGCTGATGGGGGGTATGATTTATTATTGCGTTAGAGTAATGGTAGTGATAATCGCTTTGTGGTCGCTGTGGTAGAGCGTGATTGGTTCCGCGACCATTTTCGCTACATGTTTATGCAACCGGGAAACACACGCGGGGTGAAGGAACGCGCTCCCATTGCCGCAGGCGCGGTTATAAACCGTTATGCTGTTTGCACATCACACGAGAGTTTCGAATGACGTCAAACGGCCCTTACGAAAGCAGCTGCAACCTAACCTCTACCGGGAACGCGTGCGAGGGTGTTCCCATTGTTCACAGGACCTTATCATATGCGGTTTGATGCTTATGGAAACTAAATTTAAACCATCGTCGTCGTTGGACAGAGGGGTGCATATTTGTTTGATTACTTGGTACGTTCATGTATCCCTCTCCAAATCCGAACTGCTTCGACCGTGTCGCAGTGGCGCTGTCGTATTGACGTCGGCTACATATCGCGAGGGACCCAGGTTCGAATCCGAAGACGGGAACTGTTTTTTTTTCTTCAATTCACCCACTACCATCACCATCGCCAGTGAAAGTTGGCTTTCGTGCAGTGCGTTTTGTGTTTACGCCACGACATTTTCCCATCAACGAGAGATATACAGCTTCGCTGTAAAAGTTGCGCACCGCAAAATGTAGAGCGGACAAGCATCAAAAGTCAACCGAGTGTAAAGAAACAGCACGGAGAGCGAGCCCGAGTGAAGGAGACGACAAGTGCGAGAATCCCTAAGCCGACGTCACGGCGACGCGCTTCGCAGCGCCGCCCGTGGTCGCGCTCACCGCCAATAGGCTCACCATCGCTGCAGTCGAGAGATCCCACGAGTGAGTGCTGCGGCACCATTACACGACTGAAGGCACAAGACCAAGTGGACGCGAAAAATTCTCTAGATGCTGACAAATTTCCTCTTTTCCCCAAAGACGACCCTTATCCCCTAGATCTAGGGAACTTTCCCTAGAGTTGGTAGCACTGCTGCCTCAGCGCACTGCAGCACTGAGGAGAGAGTGCTGGACAATGAGTGAGGCAACCGGTGAATGTACTTCACGTCCTCCTCGTCTCATGGCTCATCCGAACCACGTGACATTTGCGCGGGACGTTCAAACACGATTTACAACAACATGCTCGGCGGAGGCGACGCGCTGCGAGATAACGGCAGAGTAGCGCGCGCCACCGTGCGTTGAGAAGCAGCAGCTACGCGCTGTGACCGATAATACTGCAGTTCGCGCTGTGCACAAATTTTGATTTAGGTAGTTCAGTCATCGTCAGCCTTTTTTTTTTGTTTTTGTCAACAGGCCCTTGTATGGGGGCGTTATAACATCGAAGTTGAAAGTTGCGACCAGAAATTGGCGCGGTAGGCGCTTTGCCAGTGGCGCATCCAACGACAAAATAAACGGACGTCCTTATATTCACACAATCTCAGTTTCCCACGCTAGCCCCAGATGCCGAGTGCAAGCTTGGAATTACAAACCGGTACCGGGAGCGTTGAAGTTGTACACATTTAATCCAAAGCAGGATGCCCCCAACTTCTTTTTTTTTAAGTATGCAGCGTTCCACACGGCGGCGGGGATTATCCAAGTTTCGCCTAGGCTTGATCGCGTAGCTACGAACGATCTCGCGTGGATCTCGACGCGCTTTGGAAAGTCCCCAGACCTTGGGCAGAAAAACTGCAGTGAACTAGAAAACTTAAGCGTTCTAGTTCACTGTAAAGATACTGCTGCAAAAGATTATTCAAATTTGTTTTGTTATTACAAAACTGACGCTCCAAAGATATTTATTGGTCAGTGGTTATGTAGATGCTCTTCATGCAAGATGAACGAAAAGATGTTTCCTTTTTTTGTCTATTTTGGATTCGAGACAACGAAGAAGCCTTGTAGCTAGCCAAGCCACGTAGACGAGGAACGTAGCTAGCTGATATGGCGGCGCCCACGACGGCCCGCGATTGCAGCGCCAGATTTCCCTATAGTGTATCATCATCATCACCAGCCTATCTACGCCCACTGCAGGGCAAAGGCCTCTCCCATTAATCTCCAATTATGCCGGTCCTGTACTATCAGCGACCAATTTATCCTCGCAAATTTCTTGATCTCATCTGCCCATATAACTTACTGCCGCCCCCTGCAACGCTTGCCTTCTCTAGGGATCCACCCTGTTACCGTTAATGACCAATGGTTATCTTGCCTTCAAATTACATGTCCTGCCCACGTTCATGTCTTCTTAATTTCTACTAATATGTCCTTAACACGCGTCTGTTCCCTGACCCACTCGGCTCTCTTCTTGTCTCTTAATGTTACCCCTATCACCTTCCGTTCCATTGCTCGCCGAGTCGTCCTCAATTTTCATTAAACCCTCTTAGTGAGCCTCCAAGTTTCCGCCCCGTAGGTGAGTACCGGTAAGAGGTAGCTGTCATACACTTTCTTCTTCAGGGACAATGGTAGGCTGCCATTCATTATCTGAGAATGCCCGCCGTGCACTCCACCACATTCTTGTCCCTCTAATTATCTCTGCCTCATGGTTGGGATCCGGGGTCACACCCTGGCCTAAATAGATATATTTTGCTTAACACTTCCACTGCCTCGCTGCCTAGTATATATCGGTAGGAAACTCTATGGCACCCACACTTACCCTCTTGCGAGTGTAGCGCTGCACGGCTTCGTCCTGGCCTCCGATTTCGTCATAGAAATCGATTTTCCGAACGTTGCTGGTGGCGTAGTTGATGGCCGAGGTGACCGAGAAGCAGAGCCGGCTCTGGTTCAGCGTCTTCTTCCAGTACGAGAAGTCTTTCAAGATGTCCAGCTGCGGAGAGGTGGGCAATGTATGGTCGCGTACTCTATGGCATATGCTCGTTTGCCGCTCGTGCCATAGTCTGCGCATCTCGATGGATCTCCCCTCGGTCCGCGCACTGTCTACTAGCTATCGGCCCGCTGCCGTGGTAGTCAGGGCTGGCGGCATGCACCAGTGGCCACCACCCCTGAACGCAGGGAACGCATGCACATAGTACGCAAGAGAATGAGCCCACTCCACGGAGCAGCGGACACGTTATCAGAAGGTTGTGCGTGCGTTCCGACTCTACCGGAACGAAAAGTTGTCTCCGTTTTCTTCGCCTATTGTCTTCCGAGATTCCCATTTTCAATGAATAAACAGTTACAGGCGGTCCAGCGGATCGAGGCAGCTCTCGCTCGCCAAACGCGCAGGGATGCATCCGACGCGATCCAGGGGCTGAAGCCTCGCGGAGAGCGTTGGATTCCCCGACGTAAGCGACGGGACACGACTTGATGACTGCCCCCACATAGTCAGGTAGCAAGAGGGCCCTGCGCGGCACCCCGCTTCCTCCGCCGGAGACTTCAATAAAGTTCACTTCTCTCTCTCTCTTTCAATGAATAAAATATACCTAATTTCTCTACACGCTCAATTAGGCTCCGAGCGACTGGCCTTTCTCAATGTGCTCATTCAACAAGCCCCTTATTCCCAATAAGCATAACATTAACTTCTACGCCCTGTACATAGGGGGATCTGTATAGGTTTATGTTTTGTACCTGATGCATTACCGTGCCTGGCTATATCCTTAACCACGGTTTCGATGTCGGCTCCCGTTCATTCCTTTTGTCATTATGCCGCGCTCAGCAACAGTTTATCAACAATATTCTCTACATATGCATGCACACCCGTTGCCGCAGCATTAGGACACTCGACCGTGCACTGCGCATGCATGCGCGCGCGCGTTTGTGCGTGCGTGTGCGTGTGCCGCAGTAGCCGTGGTTTCCTGGGGAACACCTCGTTTCGCTGCCTGCAAACAAATGCCATACGGTATATTGGATGCTCCAGACTGGCATGGCCACAGCGTCCGTTACAGCGGGCTCGGAAATTTGTGCGAGCCTTAAAGGAGCCATGAAGAGAAAATACAAGTTGGGTTTATTAGAAAGACTGCTAAGTCCCGATAACAATGATACCAATATCATCGCAATCTTCGAACAAATAACGGAGATAATAAAGAAAACGTGTGAAGCAGTCGCGACCCCTAGCCAATTTCCCGCAATTTTTCTATGACGTCACGGAACCTTGTTTGTGCGATTGGCGGCCTCCTAACTGACCTGTCGCGACGACACATGACTGGACGTCTGTAATGGGGCCTCTAGTTCCATTTGACCGCATCACTTGAATGCTAACGTGCAGTTAACGCACTGAAAATTATGTTTTATTGTTGGCCCGTATGACGTCATCCTTGCTCATAACACGTCACTGTGGCGCAAAATTTGAAAGTTTTTAAATACTTCTTGCTTTTTTTTCGTTAAAAAGACATCTTTAGGGGCTGTAATGGAGCTGAGTGAGATACTAAATCCTAGTTCTTTCAAATTAAACGAAGATGTATTTTCTCTTCATGGCTCCTTTAAGTGTGGAAATGCACTGGCGGGCATGCTCCGGTGGTTAGCAGAGAAAGGCTACGCATTGCTCCTGGCGCAACGACGACCCCTGAATTTTCTGCCCGGATATGCACAATCGCGGCACTTCCTGTATACACCTAGCACTATCTACTGGTTCGCTTTGAGCACTTCCGCTATTCTCTCGGGTAACTGCTGAAAGGACCCTGCTGTTCGCCATCCGTAAAATTCGTAGAGGAAAGAATGACGGAATTTGAGGAAGGATCGCTCGTTCTAAATTCAAGTACGAGAAGGCGGGGATTTTTGGCCGTCCCGTGCTTTTTTGCTACAGCAGAAATGTTCTCTTAACTACGGATTGTTTGCGTAAATCGTTGGTGGATTCTTATACCTCTAGGTACAGCCTTTGTCGAAAATCCCTAGGCCATGCCAAAAAGCAAGTGGGGCACAAAACATTCAAAGCACAAGCAGAGTCCTTCAATGCTTTACTGGTCACGAAACTTCGGCGCTCGTTTAATATAGGGACCGCGGGCGCCACTACAGGCGCCACCGCCGCACGAAGGCCATCCAGCCGCCGCGCGTGCGGCATATTGCCCAGCTCTTGGCGTGCAAACGCTCGCTGCTTTTGGTGTCTGCGAGCTGATTAAGTGTGCCTTTTTTCGTAGTAGTTAGCGATGAATAGTCCAGTAATTCTCTCTATCACCTCCGTTCAATTTGGTTTTATTTTTCCAAGTAAATTACCGTAGACTTCGGCCGCGAACGGCTTCTCCGTCCTCTGGCACAAGCGCTGCGCCGTCGTGTTTACGGATTTTTGAATCTCTATTGTAAATCTCTTAGTTTTAAATAGTTGTTAATCTCTTAGTTCTAAATTTTTAAATCTCTAGTTGTAAATACCACATATACGGTGGCTCCGTAGTCACGGACTGCTGCGGGCCTATCGATAATAAAATAAAAAAAAACTGAAAGAAACCAAGTATGCGTCGTTCAGACTACGCTATTAATGAATCCGTTGATTGCTCTGGAATTCACAGAACGCTAAAAAAGATAGCCCAATAATACTGTCGTTTCGATGAGTCGTTTCGAACAACTAAAAACGCTGCAGAAACGCGAAGGATCAAAACACGAAGAGATATATCTTGCACCGTGTGTCTTTCCGCTTCCACGCTTTGCAATCCTTGCAAAAAAAGGAAGCGAAGAAAGAACAAAACTGATTTTATCCCACGCAACAAAAAATTCAATATTACGAAGGGAGACAAATGAGCGTGGTCCAGCATACAACTTTTTTTTTTTTTTTTTTTGCGCTGCGATGTGCAGCACACGGAGGGAACAGACTATTGCCACGTAGCCAAGAACGACGCGAAGCTTTTCTGAACGAAGTAATTAAAGCGACCTCCTGCTCTACAAAAGACTACAAGAGACACAAACGTCGAAGAAGCAGTCCGCATTGTGACGTGCACAGATGAACGCCGATAGAGTGAGTTGCGCGGCGTTTGCTATGCATGCTTTACTCGGAACGTTATTAATTTCAGATCCATGGAAATAGGATCGGGATCATTGTCGAAGAAACGAAAAATCAAGTTAGCGACAAGGTGACACCCTTTCCATATCAAACAATATTGCCCGACGGGACGTACGACAAAAAGAGCAAACGGGCGCTCTGGTTAAAACGCCAGATTATAAAAACCGGAAGCGGCCACGCGCTGTTGCAAAACAAACAAAATGAAACTTAAGGGCTAATTCGCGGAAATATAAAAAGTAAAAGCACGAGGACGTCCAAAATCTTTTTTTTTACATGCGAGCCTGAGCGCAAGGTAATGAAAGTTTGCAAACAGGTAATGAAGCACCGCTACTACCTGATTGATTGTACAATTATAGTTCCAGGATGCTCTCAAAAAGGTACATTGCTTTTTCATTCTCACACACAGTGCATTTCCACACATTGTCGCACACTTGTAATCGAAGCTGAAATCTCCCGTTTCTTGCCTCGGAATGGTGCGCCTCAATTTCTCACGCAGCTCCCCGTCGCTCAGTAAACAGAACAAGGAAACATTTTCTGTTGTATCGTTGTACAAGAAACGACATCCCGGGACACAACACGTGTTCGGCATCGTCGTTGCACTACCTAAGTCGCATCACAACAGCGGAGATGCACGCAACATTTTTTCCCCGCACAAAACAAACACAACTCGCCGCGTCTCCGCCGTTCGAGCCAGCGCAACGCCGCCCGAGGAGTGACCTCAGTGAGATGGTGGCGCCACCGCGCGGCGGCCAAACGCAGCATATGAAGCTCTCCCATTGAGTTACGGAGCAGTTTCGTGACCAGTAAAGCATTCAAGGACTCTGGCACAAGCTTACTATTTGAACGACGCTGAAAATGTCTGTTCCAAAATGCGGGAAAAAGCACCTTTCTTGCTTGCTGTCAATAGCAAGTTTGGTCGCAATTAAACGATAAGGTGTTACGTTGAATTCCATCCGATGCAGAAACCTTTGGCGTGGCCTAGAAGACTTTGGAAAAGACTGTACGTTCATCTGCAAGACACAACCTGTCAGCACGTATAATTCCCGCTGTGCATCGCTCAGGGAAGGACCGGGCTTCTACCTATTGGGGAACGGAAGGCCGCCCGAAGCTATAGCCTACGCGTGCACACCTCTTTCGCTTGCCTTGCGCGCCTAATACATGTGCGGAGAGCGACGCGTCCCCGACCACTGCAAACCGGTTTCCTCCTCCGGAAACCGGTTTGGCTGTGGTCGGAAACACGCATGAGGGCTGCGGAACCCGTTCTGGAGAGCGGGAAAACGCTTGCGGAGTCGCATTGCTCTCGGCAGATGTGTGTGGCCCTTAAACGGGATTGACACAACGGAGAAATCCTGTCTTTCTGACCCGTGGAGCCCGCTCACGTGACCAGTTTATAGCGTGAGATACATGGACGATTGGTGCAAGCGATTCTCATGCGACTGATCGTTACGACTGATCGTTAGGACCGGTTTTGGCGTCGTTCGCTGGTCGGATGAGGCTCACGCGTCGTCCGACTGGCAAGCCAGATGCAGTCGTGCCATCGTTGCGATCGTCGTGCGGCCCCAGCCAATGAGAGACCGAAGGTGTCATTGCTGAAAAGTTTCTTTCAAAGCCCCGAGGAGGCGCCAGTGACAATTCCGAGTGTTTTGCGGGGAGCAACTCTCCGCCTCCGCTGCCGCCGACCCCTGCGCTCTCCGCCTGGTAAATACATGTTGCCAGCGGTGCCTATAGCATGGACGAGCGGAATCATTGGTGCTAAATGTTTCCACACCGTTGTGCTGAATATATAAAAATTCAATGTATAACGTATTAGCACTATTCATTTTCACTTCAAGTTGATAAATGTTTTCTTTTCCTGCTCGGATTTCTCTTGCACATACCTAAATTGGCCTGAGTGCACCTAAACAGGGAGGCAACCATGGAGAAAAATTTACACCACCTTCCCGCGAGGGGAACCATGGGGTAGATGCAACGCATTGGGGGTTGCCGTTGCGTTTCCGTTATGTTAGCGATGTCAGCGTGTGGATTGCTGTTGTTTTATATCCTATTTACGCAGCATGTTCACCCCCGATGCGTCGCATCTACCCCATGGTTTCCCTCGCGGGAATATATGGTGTAAATTTTTAACCGAGCGCAAGCTGCGCGCTAACGCACAGCTGGCACGGCGACGGGAGCGGGCGCAGCCGAGCGCAAGCTGCGCGCTGACCGCGCTGACGCACAGATGGCGCTGCGGTGAGAGCGGCGGAGCGCACAGCTGCCGCGGCGAGCAGAATGGGGGAGGGATGCGGACTACGCCGCGACAATGACGCGGGACAAGGCGAGTTAAAGAGATGCGTTGCATCTAAATACAGTGGGCGGAGCGGCGCCGACGACGCATCGCACGCTTGCATCGGACCATGTGTCTCAAATTCACGCGCACACCCGCCGCGGTGGCTCAGTGGCTAAGGCGTTGCGCTGCTGAGCACGAGGTCGCGGGTTCGATTCCCGGCCGCGGCGGCCGCTTTTCTGATGGAGGCGAAAAGCAAAAACGGCCGTGTGTACGAGATTTCGGCGCACGTTAAAGATTCCCAGGTGGTCAAAATTAATCCGGAGCCCTCCACTACGGCGCGCCTCATCGCCTGCGTTGCGTCGGCGCGTTAAACCCTACAATCAATCAAATTCACGCGCACGACTAGTCGTGGCGACCGTCGTAACGATCAGTCGCATGCCAATCGCATGCACCAATCGTCCATGTGTCTCGCGCTTTCGGCTCTGCCCCTCGACTGGGAACGCTCGCGGGTGCTCCGAAAAAGAAAAATCACACCATTACCACTCCGTGAACGATGCCGAGGGTGCGAAGCACTGGGGCGCAAGTTGTGTGTATTGTGTGGATGAATGTTATCGTCCGTGCACGATGACGCACTCAGTTTATTAAATTATTTGGGGACGCAAGTTGTGTGTATTGTATGGATGAGTGTTATCGTCCGTGCACGATGATGCACTCAAAGTTTATTAAATGATTTGGGGTGCAGTAAGCCCACTGTAAATGACAAACGCCACACGCAAGACAAGTCGCGTCCCAATCGGCGTTGTTCACGGCGTGGAGATGGTGTGATTTATTGGCCCGAAATGAAACGAAGTTAAACGACGGCTTGCTTGTTTTGAATGTGATCTCGTGTTTGCGCATAGCGCCCTCTTGTGTAGCTCGCTGTAGTCTTGGGGAGACACCGTCGGACGACGGACGGCCATTGCGAGGTCTTAAGGTGCTTCGCACCTAAAATGCCTCCGCAAGTTTTCGCTCGACGGCGGCGGACGTCCGCGGGGAACGGAACCAAAACAGGTTCCACGGCGACGACGCTACAACAACGTCACCATCCGGTGACGGTGTGGTGACGTCACATATCCGTCCGCCTCCGCGGGCCTCTTCCGTCATGTGAATCCCGCTAACACGGAAGCCAAAATTGCTCCTTCGTCAAACTTGTCCTCGGTCCGTAGGTGATCCGTGAAAGCAGTTTTGGCGCTCCGGAAGGGATGCTCCGTAAGACCTACGGTAGGGGATCCCGTGCGTTACGGAGCATGGCGGAGCGAAACAGGCTTCCGGCTGTGCCACTAACCATTCCCCGCGCTTTCGGATGCGCAGCCCGGATCGGGTTGGGCGGAGAGGCCTGCTTGTACTCGGCGTAATCCGAGCCCCGCCTGAGCAGCCTGTTGTCCTCGTAGGTGGTGTTGCTCGTCGCAAGGCCCATCAGGTCGGCGTTCCTGCGTGCATATGCCAGCGAGCAGGTGCTGCTCAGTGTATGCCCGTGCACATAAGACAACTCTTACATGGCGCGACTGCGTAAGATCACGGAACACATGTCGGTTCACGGCAGGACGCAGAGTGTTTGGGACTGTTTTCAAGATTTTCGTTCCAGGCTTGGGAAAATAAATTTATAGCCCACCCAGTACTACGAAGGTGGAAGACCAGCGATTCTGAATCGGTACAGGCGTAAATACCGGAATATTAACAAGTTCACTGTAAAATATGTAATAACGAAAAGAAGGTGAAACTCGGCGTAATGTGACAGTCGTCTTAGTGGCCAATTGTCATTTGTCCGCCGTGCCCGCGCGCGCACGCTCTGTCGGGTCCCGGTACACACGGTAACCCGGTACGCACGTTAGGCTAGACTCTTTATTGATTGCAGCGTATCAAGAGGTCTGGTACTGGTTTCAAGTTTCGTAGAAATAGACTCACGCCATGACCTGTCTGATCATGTTCTCCATTCTATCGGATAAATGTAGCGGCATTATACTGGCAGTGTGGAGAAAAAACCAGTTTGGTTCCAAGGCAGCAGGGCTGAACTTGTCGGTCCGAAATATCTGCACGGAGAAGAAGAAAAAAAAAAAAGCAATGAGAAAATGAACACTACCTGCGCAGCCTGTGCGCAAACGCTTTAGGGCCGTGGTAATTATGCGGCGAAGTCGTCCACAGTTCCCCAGATTTTCCACACCCTCCTCTCCTCCAACATGGCTGACTTGGCTAGCCTCAGACGAGGTGACGGGCCAATTGGCTTTGGTGAACCCGGCCTGGGACATCCTCGACGCTTAATGTAAAATTTTCTCTAAATGTCTATTAAATATTAAACGTTTATTCTCTCTCTCTCGCTCTCTCCATCTCTCTCCCTCTTTCTCTCTCTCTCTATCTATCCTGCTCCTCCTCCAAAATTACCCCACCTTCTCTCGAGGAGAACCCTGTGGAGATGCGACGCCACAGCGAGCATCGGCTGCTCGCTTCAACCGTTTGCGTTCGGTATCACGTTTACGAAGTTCGGAATCGGCTGCTCGCTTCAATCGTTTGCCTTCAGCATCACGTTCACGCCGCTTCGCAGCCTCGTCTTCAGTGGTTCTAGCATTCCTGTTATCACAGTGATCGGTGCTTGTTACGGTTGCGCGGGCGATAGCAGAATTGTTAGGCTCCATGCAACGCATCGATGGAAATCGGATTGCCGGTGCTGGAACGACCGCGGCTATGACGCAACGTGGCGCGGCTATGACGCAACACAATCCAACACAATTCACTTTAATCCAATCCAATCCAAATCCAATCCAAGCCAAGCCAAGCCAAGCCAAGCCAAGCCAAGCCAAGCCAAGCCAACCCAATCGAATCGAATCCAAGGCCCCTCGCGAGAGAGTGTTCGCTATCGGAGAGGAGAGGAGTGAGCGGCGGAGAGCGCAGCTCGCGCGGCGAGGAGAATGGGGGAGGGGCGGACGACAACGACGCCGACGCTGCATGGACAAGGCGAGTGAATGAGATGCAGTCGCATCTAAAATGAAAAGGAATGAAAGTGATTGACGCCTCATTCTTGCCTGCTGGCCATTATTTCCCGCTCGAAATTTTGTACGCGTTTACAATACTGGCCCTCATCACTGCCACATAATTTTAAATCTGTCCCTTGCTTTAAGAGCTCAAGCAACCCTTTAAAAAATGGGCGCAGCTTGCACTGGTGTGCAAGGCTGGAGAAACACAAGAGCTGGGGGCTCCTCTGCTTTCGTCGGGGACCCGGCCGTTGCACCTCACAAAAGTTCTGCGTGACTGGCAGGCGAGGATTATTTCGTTCGCAGGCCTTTCCCAAAGTGGACCGCGCTAGCACGAGCTAGAACCCACGGCCAAGTCCAAAGCCAACGGCCGCCCTACGAACCCAAATGAAATGCTGTGCGCCCGGGATGAGCTAAATCACATAGACGGCGGTTTCGGGAAGTGTTTTTGTTTTCTTTTCAACTGGCTGCACATGTTATTGTTCCCGGCCACGGCTAACAACCGTACACCTTGGGCCTTTGCCTAGTGGTTAGGTTGCAGGTTTCACGGCGCACAGGTTCTGGGTTCGATTCCCGGTTCCTCGGTAGCCATTTTTTTCTTGATGCTACAAGATTTTTTTTTCGACGGGCGGACAAAGCTGCGCCTAAACAGCTCTGCAGCTGAAAAAAAAAAACCCCTCCGGCCCTCTCGAAACTTGGCGACTTGCTAAACAACTAGAAAGCAAACTTAGGTCGGCTCAACGATCGATGGAACGAATAATGATAGACATGACACTCATGGACAGGAGACGAGCTACCTGTATCAGATAACAAGCTAGAGGTCACGATATCATATTTGAAATTAAGAAAAAGAAATGGACTTGGCCTTGCCATGTAGTGAGACGAACCGACAACCGGTGGACAATTAGGGTAGCCAAGTGGATACCAAGAGATGGGTCTAAAAGAAGGGAAATGCTGATGGAGGGATGAAGTACAGAACTGAGTGGGCTCGAGTAGCGCAGGACAGGAGCCGTTGCAGGTCAATGGGAGAAACCTTCGTCCTTTAGTGGACCTCAGCGGGCTGATGATGATAATGATGACGAAGTGAAGTAAAAGAAGCAAAGCGAGTTTCGGCCATTTCGGCTACATCGTAGCATAGCAATGCATTGTGAATGAAGGAAACCCAAGTAGACGTTTGAAAATACGCTACATACCAAGCCAGCAGCTGTGCTCTTCCCACAACCCCACGCCCGCATGTATTCCCAGACGCAGTGTCCTGTCTTGTGTGCGTACTAAGAAACTCTCCATGTGCAGGTACCTGGATGAAAGACGCCGTTGGTCCCTCGCGCCTCACTAGCATTACCATTGTTCCGAACGGGTGCCGGGACTAAGATGAAAACGCCGCTTCCCGGCGAAGAGGAATGGCGCGTTGGCCATAAATGAACGCCGCGTTCGCTCCGGCGAACGCCGCGTTCGCCCCGGAGAACGCCGTGTTCGCCCGGCCTCCTTCTGTGAGCGCTGCACGGAACCGCACGGCTTTGAGACGTGGTCGGCAATACAGCTAAATCCAAGGTTTAACCAAGCGAAACCAAGACTCAACCAGACTAAGCCAAGCTTTTGCTTTGCCCATCCAAAATTAGCTGAGCTAAGCCGCAGGCATTTTTTTTTCGGTCCCCGCCAACAACTACCCCACAAATGCAGCGTTAACGAAACGACCGGCCGTCTTTTTCCGTGAACTGTCCGCATTTGTCGCCGTCTCGTGAGTCACTGAGCAGTCAACACACGGGACTCACGAATTCAAACACAGACATACTACAACACAAAAATTTACAACACAAACATTCTACATCACATCTCACCCGCTGTTTTTTCCCCACAACTACGCGATTTGTAATACATTCACCACCACGTATCACCTCGTGTGGTAGTACGTCAAACATGCCAATGCAATCCCACCACCCACAATGGAGCAGTGGGAGCATAGGCTGACCAGTTCGAGGAGTAACTCATCTCCCGGGTGTGTTGTCCAAAGGTGCCTTGGGCTCAGGCCATCAGCCACTCTTCTTTCCACTCCAGCTTCGCCTCATAAAAGAACTAAACGTTACTCCGCGTCCTCTCGTGAGGCAGGCTGCGGGCACTTACGTCGGCCCAGTCCTCGCTGACTTGAATGACCTTTGAGGTGTATATGGGAGAGTGGATAATGGCGAAGCCCGAGAAGTTGGCCATGCTCAGATTGGCGCCCAAGTCGGAAGCGTGCAGGGCATCATGCAGCCCAACCTTCGCCCGTGTAACGATGAAGAATGACGACCTGCAAGGATGTACAGGTAGCTCGCTCAGCTCTACGCCTGCCGAGTAGGACGTCCGTGTGTCTCGAAAGCAGTGCCATTTTAGGGGCGAAGCTCCTTAAGGCGTGGGTCTGTCCATCTTCGACGTATGTATGTAGCCACCTCTAGTTTAGTTCTTGGATTGTTTACTAGATGGCGTGGCTACCTCTAGTTTAGTTCTTGGATTGTTCACTAGATGGCGGTACTTGTTTCAAAAGGCACAGTGCTTGGTTGGCGTGCCGCGACTCCGCTGCGCAACGTGACGGTCGCCGCTCAGACCATCGCGACGTCACGTTTAACTATAGAGTTTCTTACAATATACACTAGAGAGGAATCTGTGGCTAGCGTCTATGCGGCTCATATCATGGCCGTCTGTGTCGTCATGGGCCGCCATTACACCATGCACGCGCCTTAGTATCGTCATTGGCTTGGATTGAAACGTTTTAGTGGCTGTATATTCGAACACCGTGCCACAAAAACGCAAAGACTGGCGTGTTATTGTATACGTGGAAAATAAATCAAGCTGTTTTAAAGCTAAGAAAAAGGAAGTAAAGCGTAGTTTTGCCGGAACGGTTGTGCCTAGTATTTGAAGGCCAGGCTGGTAGTTAACAACAATGCTAATATTTTGGGGAAAGCTCATTAGAGACTCTTATTTTATTAATGTTACCATTATTTCAAATAGGTTATTTAGGAGCTTGTAAATGTATTATGCGCGCCTATAAAAACGTCGCCTTCGTGGCGAACCGGTGCACCGACCGCCAGCTACAGGTTAACAAAACTTTTTGATGAGTGACTTCGTTTATACTCGAAGAAAAAGAAAACGTGGCGTTAAACAGTCGTGGTCGAAGACAGGATGGGATGGAAACAGCGTGCGTATCTGCCATATCTTGTCTTCCTCTAAGTACGTTTGGTTTATTTTATTGGTCAGCTAAAACTTTTGCGGCGGTGCATTACCCGCTCAGTCATACGTTCCTTCGACTCCGGCATGATCGTTAGGTACGATCACGCACTGCTTGCTCTGCATCGAACACTCAGTTGCCGCGGCTCACGGCTACCACAGAACAGGGAGGATTTCGGTTACCTCGTCGCTCGTAGACATGTTAATGCATAGTGAAGAAAGCAAATCCCCAAAATCGCTTAAAAATCCAAGGGTCGTGCCAAGCCGAAGCCACAAGCTGTTGTCTTCCCATACCCCCCCCCCCCCCCCCCATGGCGACATGGATTCCCAAGTGCAGTTTCCTCTCTAGAATGCTTACTAGGAAATTCGAAGCCTATAGCGCCATGAGAGTTTCGCTATGGAAACTGAGAATGGCGTCTCAGAGCCGAAGCCACGGCGCATGTGCGCTGGCCGTGGGCGGACCGCCCACAAGCCAGACTCCAATTCCCCTTTCGTGGAAGTAGCCACCATAGCGGCGGAAAGAAAAGCTGAGGAGAAGCCATGTGCACTTTGGTGTTTCGTGCTGATATATACTTTTTATCGCTACCCGCTGGTTGTCGAAGAAGAAAACCTTAAAAAGCGCCCTCTTCGACCCCTATTTTGCATGTGCTGAACACGTGCAAAATACCGCGTTCGTCTGCTCCAAGTCGGGTGTCTCGATGCGAGCGCTGCCGTACGGCGGAGACGCGCGTGATTTGAGGCACCCTATTACAACGTTTATAGAACCACGAGGCTCTACTGCACGAGCGTTCCAAGCCGAACGTGGATCCCATCTAGTGGAACCCTACGTTGCGATTGCCATTTGATTTATTAAATGCCGCCAGGGGGTAGCGTTGGCCATGGCAGGCGACGGTTATCTGCCGTTGATGTAGTATTTCATTTGCTATCGCAAAAACCAAGCATCCATAAATTTTTAACAAAGGAACACTGCATATATCACTTATGTATTGCTTTTCTGTTTTATGTATGCGTAATGTCTTGTTCTTGTTCAAGAATGTTGGAAAGTATGAGCACCCACACCGGATTTTGACGTTTAGATTTTGCTGTGAATATACAAGATTATTGCACAGATTTTATTTCACTTTGGTCGGGCGGCTGAATCGAGTCACATTCAACTTTCAACTGCTCCTGTGAAGGCACCTTTCACTTTTGTCCTTTACCGATTCCTATGACAGAGAGATCAACCACAATTTTTTAAAACATAAAATGGACCACTAATTGATTCACAGAGTTCAGCGAGAAAGTAGCGCGCTTAGTCACGAACGTGTTGGCGCGCGGTGACTAACGCAGTGTTGCACGTATCTGTCGAAGGCGGTGCTGGGTGTCGCTGGCTCCGTGTCGCCCTATGGGCAGTGACCGGTGCCTATTACACTTATCGGTGGTCGTCTGCTCTTCTCAGTCATTCGATACAGACAAACGGCTGTTTCTAAACAAGGCGGTTGGGTACTGGCAACAGCTGCACGCGCTCCTAGGCGCTCTGAAATTGGAAATCTGTTAACCCTTGCGTTATTTCAAAAAATAAGCGGCCGCGCATCTGCCGATATCGTTTCAAACGCCGTTTCAAGACGATAGTCGTTTGAGCCCTGCCACGTAAATCAATTCATGTTTACCGCGTCCCACTGCTCCATTCTCAGGAACTTTTTCACGTTAGGGTGCCCGGATGCAGGCACGTCAAATACTTGATGATGATGATGATGGTTGGTGGTTTAGTTTTTGTAACGGGGTGGAGTTTCATAGCGACCTTTGTCGTAACGCCCCTGTACAATCACCTCCCCCGCCCCCCCACCAAAAAAAAAAAAAAAACTTTCATGGAATTTTCCTGCTAGTATGACCATGTTCGCATGTCTTCCTAGATTGTTGTCTGCTCTTTTCCCACCAACATTCTAACCTTCTTTTACTAAACTCTAGTGCTGTGCAGTTCACATTTCCGTTAACCCTAAAGCCAAGGGCTTCCGGAAGCTGGATGTCTTCCTCACTGAGGACTGGACGGATACATTTGCACTCCGTTACAATATGTCGCAATAGCTTCTGGCTCCATGCCGCAACCTGCGCGCAGTTCTTCCTGTACCGGCTCGCGAACAACTGTTTTTGTCCGCAAGCAACCCGCACGGGCTTCAAAAAGCAATGCACCCCCTTTGGTATTATTAAAGAACGCTTCCCTCGTGATCTCCCTCTTCCCGATTCTATATTTATCTAAGGACTTTTTCTGCACCCATCCTCTTTTTCTAGGTTGTTGTCTATGTTTCTTTCACTTGATTTTTATTGCCTTGGTGACTTCCTCTGCGCTTCCAGGTATTATATACTTTGTCCTGGGCCTTCTGGCTCTTTTCCAGAAGGCTCAGGTTCTTTTACTTCTGGCTCTTTTCCAGAAGGCTCAGGTTCTTTTACTTCACGCGCAGTTTACGTGCCATCTGCTGGAATATGTTTAGCCACTGTTTAACTGTTCACTGTTTACTGTTTACTGTTTAGCCACTTGGAATGCCGCCAGAAGCAATATTGGCGCGGGCGACAGCAGGCGACAGAGTGATTTATTTTCTGCAGTGTAGGTAGTATTTCATTTGCTATCGCGAAAATCAAGCACCCATGAATTTTTAAATAAACGAACACTGCAAATGTCACTTGTATTGATTTTGTGCCTCAGATTAGCGTGATGTTTTGGTTTTGTTAAACAATGTTGGCAAGCACGAACACTGCCTCCCGATCTAGATGCTTAGGAATGGTCGTGCACATGAGTATATAAACGTCTTTTTTAAACGAAAGTGTTTTATTCCCGGATACACGAAGATATCGCTGACGTCATATCCGTCAAGGAAGTACGCCAGTACAACGAAGCAAGCGGTCTGTAAAGGATGGACCCCTGCAAACATGTTCTTTTTGCGGGGAAGCAACCTTCAAAACCAAGGAGGGCGTTATACTTACGGTTGTTCGTTTTCAGGTTTTATATTTTAACACGAAAGCGTTTTATGCCGGGATACACCAAGATTTCACTGACGTCATATCGATCACGGAAATGACGCCAGTGCACCTTTGCGTAAGCGACCCGCCAGCAGGACGTCGCTCGCCAAGCACACACACGCGACAGCCGCCGACCTACAAATCATACTCAGCTGCATATTTTGCTGCACATTTCACTTTCGTGTTTTGCTGATTCCTATGACAGAGGAATGTACCACAATTTTTTTCATATTCACTTTCAGTTTGGCCAGCTGGCTAAATCGGGGAACAGACAGACAACCAAACAGTCATACATACAGACCAAAAGTTTTGCGTTCCAGTAGCGCAAAAAAGTCTCCTGTTCGTTCGCTACGACAGATGGTCATGGAGGCGAATAAAAAGTGCTTGAACAGTGGTTACCAATGCCACTTTCCCGCCTAATTTTGCCTACATCGCTGCTGGCGCCCGTGCCGCCGCATTGCGTGACGCCACATTTTCACCATGGCGTCACAACGCCGATGCGTAGCGGTGGGCCTCGGATCCCCGCCCTCCGACGCCCTTGCTAGGACACCGTCATGCGGATGGTCATCCTATGACCGTCAGAAACGAGGGAGACAGCCACCGCTCCGCTTAAAATTCGCGGGACTATCTAAGGGCCCCTCATGGAGTGTTCTTTGTTCACGGTCGCCTCCAGGGGCGCGCGGGAGTGGGGTGGCAAAGCGTACTCACATGAGCCTCATGTACGTACTCCCCCACATCCCGACCAGCCAGCGGGCGTGCGGGTATGCCTTCATCGCGATCTTTATCTTGTTGTATAGCTTGATGTCATAGTCCCTCCACGTTTCCTGGTGGACGTCGTAGTACGTTACGGCGAACTTGCCGGGGGCTGCAGACGAAAGAGAGCGAAAGTTGCGTTGCTTCTTCTTCGGCAGGTGGCAGCACAAATGCCGGTAATACGAAACCAACTGTTCTACAGGCGCGCATTACGCGACCAAGTCAGCAGACATCGTTATCAGCGATTGGGCAGTTGCACTCCGCGATTACGGGAAGAACTTCAAGTCGCTCTTGTTGGCGCGTAGAATTAACCTGACCTTGATGAGCTTCGCATCTTACGCGCCGAGCTGGGTTTTGGATATGCTTGGGCGTATCAACACTGAAATGCCCCTTAACCGCCCCAAACTCAAGCTACTTCCATCATTTTTATGTGTTCTGCCTTGTTTATGTATTCTGCCCTGTTTGCCGATTTTTGTCTGCATCTGTTCGTATTTTTCCTCAATAAACTATTCAACTAGTCAACTAGTAAACTAGTCAAGCTGTTTAACATCTTTTTCTTTTTTTCCCTCTTTTTTCCGTTCTCCACCTTCAATTTTATGGAAAATAAAGGAAATATTATTATTATTATTATTATTATTATTATTATATTATTATTATTATTATTATTTAATAGCATTGGTAACTGTTTTATGATAAGCAGTGCCAACCGCATAGACAAAGCTTTTGTGCTGACACCTGGACAAATACAGGAACGGTGGTAAAAGAATTGGCCGCATATCTGCTCCTTTCGTTACAAATGTCGACGCAAGACGATAGTTGACTGGCGCGCCTGGCAGGTCAATGCATCCCTTCTCTTTGCCGCTCACCTCTCATGCTGTTCCTCTACCGTCTTGTTCCTTCCAAGATAACACGCTGGAGGCTTGCTCAAGTCAATTTAAATTTACCGCGTTCCACTGATCCGGGTCGGGTGCCTCGATGCCAGCGCTGCCGTACGGCGGAGACGCGCGTGAATCAAGACACCTGACCAGAACGCTTATAAAACCACGCTGACCCGTGGAGTTTCTTAAACTCTATGCGCTGCCCTACTCCACGAGCGATCTAAGTGGAACGCAGAACCTATCTAGTGGAACCTTTCGTTGCTGTTGCCGTTTAATTTTTTAGAATTCCGCCAGGTAGCGCTGGCAACAGCAGGGGATGGTTTTCTACAGTTGATGTAGTATTATTTGGTGTCGCAAAAAACAAGCATCCGTAAATTTCTTAATAAAGATGCACTGCAAATATCACTCATGCGTAGATTTTCTGCCTTATATTTGCGTAATGCCTTGTTCTTGTTCAACAATGTTGGCAAGTATGAACATTAACACCGGACTGAGACGTGTAATTTGGCTATGTGTATATAGGGCTATTGCGCAGTATCTTTCACTTAGGCCGGCTGACTGAATCGAGTGACAGACAGACAGACAGACCAACATTTTTCTGTTCAAATAACCCAAGAAAGACTACCGTCTTTAAAAAGCGTTGATTTATTTTTAATGCGGCACTCGGCGGACGCATATAGCGGGAAGAACGCAGCAGTCACCCCTTTTAAGGATAATTCCGCACGTAGTGAACAAATTTTCGTTGGGAATTTTCTGACATCAAGCGGTCAGCTTGTTATAAAAACTTCCTATAAACATTAGCACGTTTTTTTCCCCCTGAACTAAGCATGTGTTGGTTCGTAAGTGCAGCGGGCGCAACAACGAACAAACCTTCGTTAACGCTTCCTTTTTTCCACGTTATAATGTCAGACAGGGTCTTGCTTGAAGCAGTTGCACTAAAACTTACAACTAGACAGCGCTGAAGTTAAGTAGAGGTGGATAAAAACTTGAAACTGCGTAAGACTCGTTGCCAACCGCGTTTACGTTTGTTGACGGATGCAGTCACCAGTTGCCGTATTGTTCAGGCGCGCAGAAAACGGGAATGCTTTTGAGAAGTTTCTGGCTCATTTACTCATGTGCGCCAATAATTAGTCAATAGCTATCAATACGGCTAAATCCAGCACGCATCTCTAGCAGGGGGCTGCGGCGCACCTTGCCTGCCGTTGGGCGACGATGCGGCCGATGGTGGCGCTGCCTATGCGGACGGGTGGCGCCACCACTCGGCGCTCGCCTCGTTAGTGGAATGAGCCGGTGCATTGGACTACACAGCCTCCCTGTGTTTTTGTCGCGTTTGCGTCGGTGCTGTGAATGTTGTGGTGGTGTTGTGAGCGGATATGTGCGGTGAAACGAAGTCTAAACAGATGTTTTGGGTTCTTAGATGCAGTAACGGGTACGTAAGCCTGTCGGGCGCTTCTAAAGTTGGGTGTCGGCTAAAATGACATGACGCCTTTTGCAGCGACCTACGCTTCGCTCCACCCGTTCTGAGTACGAATGAAACTACTATTATCAGCATTAATTTCTTCTTAAATGCACTAGCGGCAACGTAAATGTATTTGACGCTTCTAAGTTTGGCAATGGGCTGCATTGAAATGAGCGCTTTTTGCAGAGCTCTGCGCATGGCTCCGCGCGATCTGAGTAGGAATAAAACGGTTAATATTAGTATTCATTTCTTCTTTGGTTTCAATGACTACGGTTTCCACGCCAGCCTTAACGCTGAGATACCTCGATACGCCTGCTTTGAAGAGAAAGGCACCTGCGTACGAGATCTATTGCCGTGTGGCCGTGGAAACGTCGTGGCAGTTTACACTTCCTTTCTGCAACCGTGTGCTTTGTGCCTTCGCTTTTGGTGAGCGACACAGTTACAGCATGGGAGCCTGAGAGCCGAAGTGGAACTCCCACGTTTGTAGTGGTCTTTTTATCCAGAGCCAAAGTTATTCAGCCACCCAACAGCCCAAGCTACAAACCATCCCTCCTCCGCTTCCCGTTTCACCACCTGCGTGGTAAAACGGGTTAAAAAATGTGGCACTGTTAAAAAATGTGGCAGTGTTAATGTCAGCCTGTCTTTTTAAATGCGGAAGTATTTTTTATGGAGTACCTAAAAAAATTGTGTAATGCCTTGAGAAGACACGAGAAACACGCGGTTAGTTGCCTCAAATTATGGTGCATCAGCCTGAGTCCTCCAGCACAGACAGATTTCTGAAGCGCTGGAAGCAGTTAGGATTTGGAGATTGGTGCATGGAAGTTCAAAGTAAAAAAATTGCCACCATCTTCCGCGAGGGGAACCCTGGGGTGATGCAAGGCATCTCACGGGGTTAAATTCGTGTTTCCGTTATGTTGGTTACCCTAATGTGGTTGAAGTGTAGCGAACCTTAAATGATGCTCAATCACACGTAGATTTCCATTTACGTAAAGACCGCCTTTATTTGGGCGATTTAAGTGGGTACTGCTGTGCCTTGAGTATGATTGCTTTGTGATCTGTAAAGTGCACAGTCAGGGGTTGTTGTAGTAAGGGTTCAATCTTGCAATTAGCGAAGACTAGGTCTAGTCACGTCCCAAGTATGGTAGTGGACTCTTTGCAGGACACACAGTGAAGTCCGTATCGCGATGACACTGGCTGGAGCTGGTTACGGTTGCGTCAGCCAACGCGCTAGCAGGCATGTTAGCGTCCATTTCAACTCATCGGAGCAGCAGTCGGAGCAGTAGCAGCAAGAGCGACTGACGGAGCGACTGAGGAGCGCTGCAGATACCGCGGTTTTTATAGCCGCTCTGCGAGAGAGAGTGATGAGAGAGAGACACGCATGCGCACTAACGCGCAGCTGGCATGGCGAGGAGAACGTGCTAACACAGCTGGCGGGCGTGGGGAAAGGAGGGGAGTTGCGGACGGACTGAGAGAGAGACGCGCATGCGCACTAACGCACAGCTGGCATGGCGAGGAGAACGTGCTAACACAGCTGGCGGACGAGGGGAAAGGAGGAGGGTTACGGACGGACGCCGGATGAATGGAGGGACAGGCCGAGTGTAAGAGATGCCTTGCATCTAACAGCAAAATCATCCAGCCCTCCGTCTAACGATTACGATGGTTGAACGCGAAGCTTTCTTCGTGCGAAATCGAATGGGTAATGGCCACAGTCAAAGACACTGCGATCAAAAGACCAAACTGCGTGCTGGTCAAATTCAAAGCTCAACTAGTCAAAGTTTAAATCCAGAAGTTAACCAAGGAAACCCACACGAGGAAGCTTTGCTATAAAACATCATCGTCGTTAGACAGAGGAGTGCATGCTTTTTCAAGCGCAAGTGGCAGCTTGTGAACTGCCCGCAGCATTCAGTTGGGAAACTGAGTACAGGTTTTCGGCACCCTCCTGTCTCGCGTCCTTCAGCCACGCAGGAATTTGTCTTTGAAAAACCATTAACCAGCTAGCCAGCACCCATTGCCATTCTTGTAAGGCAATGCTTTTCTACGACAAGCAATAGCGTTCTATTATCATGCGTTATTTATTCTGTAAACGATTCCCGATGACTGTAGTACGAGCATTTCTGTGAAATTAAACACGTTTCTGCCGTAGTTAATGAAGTTACGGAAGCGTCGTTCATCACAATTTCTGTTTTGATGTAAATCTTAGAAGGCACCCCCAACTTCGTCTTTCGCTTGTGCGCGACGCCGTTTCGTCATCAACTGCCAAACACCAGCGCCGCAGCATTCCTGGATCGGTTGTACACACCGGCTTTGTGGGAGCATTTAGCTGCAATATAGTCCTCGATACGCCAAACTGCATGCAAGCGTGAAAAAATTGCGCAAAGGGACGGACTTTCAGTTCCAGCTTGGCGCATTGAGTGTCGTCTGCTATTTGTAATTACTGATTATGGGCGCAAATAACACACATTGAATGCCTCCTAAAGTTCGCCTCCATGCTCAAGATTTACTGATCTAAAATAAAGCCTGGTTATGTACGCTTTCGAAGCCGCACCGCAGCAGAGCGACAGAAAGTCTTGCGCGACTACGCTGCGTTTACCGCCACCGGCATTCCACTGACGAGCGGTTCGCCACGGGCGGCGCTGTTCGCTGAAGCGACGGTGGTGCCACACAACGTCCGCCCGGTCCCTATAGAACAATAGGACAAAGAGGGCCTACAGCAAAAAAGAAAAAAAGAACTGTCGAAAATGCCGGCAATAGCGTGACTGAAAAGCACACACGCAAATAAAAGTTTTTATGTATGTATAAAGTTATTGCCCCCGTTCACGTTCTGCATTACCATGAAGTACTTCAGAGAAATAATCGTATACATCTTATACCCAGGCTACACAAGGGTCTGAATGTCATTTGAACCAAGTGTACTTTGCCTGAATTTGGGTGCTTCGAATGCCAGTCAGAATCAGCCGTGCTACACTACAAGTTCGATTGCATTTGAAAGCTTTCACAATTGCTCGCCGGGCTGTAGTGGCGCTGTTGTCGCCCCATTCCGCTTTCGTGCAATAATACAAAAATGAAATTTAGGAGCAGTCTAAGGCAGTAAAATAATATCAAACTAGAACAGACACCAGTTTTGACTTTAATGTGGTGGCTGTTTGCGTAGTTATTTTTTTTAGCAACTGATCCACTGGTTTTGAGAGTATGAAAATTAAATATGTTCATTTCATATTTTAAGTAAATGAATAGTGAACAAAGTGCCACAATGAAAAATATTTTGTTTGTTTCGCGTACGGAAGCATTATATTTTTTATTGCCGATCGAAGACGCTGCGTGCGAGAGTGATAGAAATGGCATTTGAAATCCCAAATGTCTCTCTCGGTGCTCATTTGGCTCGAATGTCATTTGAGCCCAAAGGCATTTCAAAACCTAGTGTAGCAGCACAGCTTGGCATTTGACTCAAATGACATTTGGTTCAAATGAAATTCTCGCGGTAGTGTAGCAGGGGTATTATTTTGCGTGTTCGCCATACTTGAATTCCTAAATAAACATCCCAAATAGAATGTGAATAACCGCTTTTTGCTTTAGTTGATTATTAAATACTTTTTTTTCTGATTTCGGGAAGAACGGTTTTACATCACGCGGTATGAGTAATTATAGAATGCGTCAGTTCCTGCGAGTTTTCCGAAGGAAGCACTCTGAGAAGCCAGCGTGTGCACTCACGTGTTATACTCTTCTTCACGAAGGTGACCGGTTCGCTGGTGAGCTCCGTATACGAGAAGAGACGGATGAAGACGTAGTCCGTGCACTGGTCTGTTTTGTTCCACAGCCCGGGGGCGAGGTACTCGAAGACGCAGATCAGAGTGAAGTTTCCTGGGATAGGGAGAAGCGTCGACATTATGGTGCACAGTGCTGAGAACGAGGCGGGAACTTTGACGCAATTACAGACGAACAAAACGAGGCCAAAACTGTGCGGAGCAGTTGTAGAACCGTACCGTAATTGTACAGTGAACAATATTTATTGCGTTATTTCCCCGGGCGCCCGGCATTTTTCCGCGGCCAGAACCCGATCTTCGGTCGCAACGCGGAGGTGATCGTACCGCCCCCCTCCCTCCCTTCACCCGGCGTACATCCGGCGACGGGCCACCGCCAATTAAGCCACCTGTATGTACGCAGGGTGCGCGCGGGAACAGGCAGAGCGGTGCACGGACAAATCCCTTTGGTGAGGACGGTGTGGAGTCCGAGCGCAGATGTCGCTGCCCTGCCTCTCCCCCGTCAACCCCCCTGCGACGCCGATTGGGGAAATAGTTTTCCTCCAAAAGGGACCGCTAGAAATTTGGCTGCCGGATGCACGGGCCCGCGGAGGCGCTCTAGACGGCGCCCGGACGGGGACAAAAGGACGCGGCGTGCTTTCACCACCTTGGGTAGCATACTCCCCGTGCGTGTACGTCACTGGTCTGGGCTAGCCTGCAATGCATGCCTTGCCGTCTATTGTTTTCTTTAACCTTTCCCCTTCCTTCGCAGAGGGTATTTATGTCGAGCCCGGTGAGGGGAAGGGGGCCTTTCTGCTTTCGAACTTGCTGCAGGTCGTGGGTAGAGTCCCACATATGCGCCCGCTAGGCCCCGGCAAGCTTCTAAGCCCCACTGCGGGCTAGTTCTGCTCCCTTGTATATAGCTTGTAAATATTCCTTTACATAAGCAGTACATAGCTTGGACATCGGAGTCTGCCGCGTCCCTCAACCACATTTTGGATCAACCACATTTTGAAAAATGTAGTTGATCCTTCTTTCGTAGGAATCAGTAACACACGCAAGTGCCTTCACGGGAGCATTTGAATGTTTATTGCGCATCGATATGACCTTGCACATTGCTATTTATATTTCGTCGGCATGGCACCGTTAGACGCATCCACATTAAACACTGAATTACATGCACCGGAGCATTGCGTAAATCCGATTGAAACCCCAGGCGCTCGCAAACCGTGCGAACGAAACCCAAACGGGTTGTCAGCGAATCGTTTGGTGAAGTCACGGCTCGCTACAGCGAAAGGAGCATGGTTTGCGGGTCGGTCATCAGTCTTGTGGGTGAGTTTTTTGGTTAGCGACGACCTGCTGGCGGATCACTTCGGCAAAGGCGCGACCACATTGGTCCTGCTGCGTGGTGTGTACGCCAGACGCTTGCGTTGCGATGAGCTCAGCTTGTGGAACGCGGCAGCGGCGTTACACATAGGCGGCGGACGGGTGTTAAACACAGCAGCTTCCGCTGCTACAGGCTGCCCTATCGAGGCGCCAACTATCGGCGCTCATTAGCGTCATGACGCACTACTTCGCTTTACCTCTCCGAGACGGCAGCACCATCTGAGTGGACAAGTTAAAGGGAAGGTCATAAGGCGAGTTTGTACAGCTACCCGTGCATGACCTCATGGCTCAGTCGGTAGAGCGTTTCACATCTCCCGTTGCGGCCAGAGTCTTCTTGGGCTCGAAACATATATCGCCGCGGCGCCAATGGAACTTTTTCTGGTGATGTCATTTCCGTGACGGATATGACGTCGGTGAGGCCCCAGAATAAAACACTTCCGTGTTAAAAAAAACATCGGGGTGATGGTCATTTCTCGATAGAATTCAAGATTTTTCTGCGCCAAAACACCGTCGGTGCCATCTCAACTGATGCAGCGCCCAGGCGATAAAGCGGAAGGCCAGTTTAGATACGCGCCAGCATACGCATCACTCTTTCTTATTGTCTTTAACCCTCTATGTTGCGCACATCTCCATCTGAGCAGTGGTTGGAATTTAACGAAAAGTCTGAACTATCTCGACAAACCGCGTCGTACGCGCTGATTGACGACGACAGTCGAGATTCGGAGCAACATCATTAAAAAAGACTTGTTGCGCACTAACGGCAATGCTGACGTGTTTTCTGTTAACACGACAGCGTTTTGTTCGCCGATACACGAAGAGTTCGCTGACGTCAAATCCGTCACGGAAGTGACGCCAGTACAACGGAGCAGGCGGCCTGTAAAGGGTGCACCCCTGCACACATGGTCTGCATGCGGGGAAGCAACCTTTTGCATTAAAGAGTACGTTATACAAAAAATTGTTGTTCGTTTTCGGGTTTCATATTTTATCACGAAAGTGTCTTATGCCGGTTTTCACTAAGATTTCACTGACGTCCTATCCATCACGGAAATGCCGCCAGTACAACTTTGCAGAACTGACCCAACAGTAGGACGGCGCTCGCCAAGAACACCCACAAGACAGCCGCCTACCCGCCCAGTATGCTCAGCTGCAGGTTTCGCTGCACATTTCACACTCGTGTTTTACCGATTCCTATTAAAGAGAAATCAACCACAGTTTTTTAAATCGAATTTCAGTTAACTCGAAGTTTCTTTCGGTCCCCCTGGACTTCGTAGTAACTGGACTCGACTGTAGATAGCAGTGCAAGCCGTTGTGACGACCACTGACTACGTCATGCAAAAGACAGTCTTACGTATGCATCTGAAGCACAACTAATCTCTTGAGAACTCTGTAAGCGTGCCTTCAAAGCGGGTTTGAGAGGCCATGAAGATAAATTACCACCTTGCTTATTAAAAAAAAACCGCAAAAAAGAACAAAGAAGCATTTGGTAATTCAGTCAGCTCCGCTGGAGCTACGAAAAGCGTTTTCAAGTGAAGCTTGTATCGACTTGCTTGTGCAGAGGAAGCTCGTAATAATGTTCCAAAGAACAAAGCGACGCCTCAAGAAAAAGCTCCACTGCAAAGGGAAATTTTCATAATACAGGTAAGACTATTGGCAGGAAATATCATACGTCTGAAATAAAACTATGCATTTTCTCAGGGAAGCTTTATCTTGCGATATAATACCGCTTCATCTGAAAAAAAACTGTGAATGTGAAATCTGAGGAGGAGCGAAGAAGCATGCAATGTGGAAGTGTACGATGCGGTTGCGCTGTACGCCGTTTCAAAGTTATGATGAAGTGAAAAAGCGGTTTCAATGCTGAGCTCTCGGCGTCTTAGGCCTTGGCGCCTTGGCCTTTCTGCCCACGGAGATGAAGCCGTTGTGGGGTAGAGGTACACAGTTTTGCTGTTAAAGTCTCGTCGTGTCTTTGAATCAGGAAGCGTTCTAGCACGAAGCGTTTGAAAACGAGTTTCGCGGTGTGTTCTCTTAGTACGCGTTACGTTGTAGCGCGAGGCGCTGGATAACGAGTGCCTTGGTGTGTTCTTTTATTGCGGGTTACATTTCAGCGCGAAGCATTGGAAAACCAGTGCCCCCGTGTTTTAGTACCGAGACCACACGACACGCCTACGGACCGAGTCCCTATAAGGTGCTTCGTCCCTAAAACGCTTCCCGAGGTCGGAATCGAACCTGGGTCAGTCTCCTTATGGAGTCGACGTGTTCACCATAGGACTAGATGCAATCGGATGGATATCCTTGTTTATGTTATCAAGCCGCAATCCTTTCTTATGTTACAGATGTTTTTTACGTGCGCATTGAAGAAAAGGGGTCCCAGAACAGCCTAATTTACTAACACACGCTAACACAGTTACAACCTAGCAAGGAAAAACACAAGAAAGCACCCCTTCGAAGGGTGTTATTAATTAATGAGTAAACACCCCGCTAAAGGGTGCACCTTTCTCGTGTTTTTTATGCTGTAAGGGTGTCAAGTATACCATACACCATTTAAAAAGATGGTTTATTGTGTTTTTGCTAGGGTGTAAGTTTGTTTCTTTATAAGGGTGCGCATTATTTAATAATGTCGCAGGCCACCCCACGAAACATAATTTGTAATATTTAAAATATTACAGGAATCTACTTTGATGAAGTATACGGCGATGTCTAGTGTAGCGCGATTCAGAATGTTTATACAACGCCGCCTGTATAATCATTGCCTGACGCGCGAGCGAAAAATGGCCGAACAGCCATTCTCCCGTTGCTCTCTCCTACCCTTTCCCGCTCCGCAGCCTTCCTGCATAGAGATAATATACCTTCCTGGGAGCTTTCATGTCCGTCAGGTAGCGCTGCTCCTCGGAAACTATGCAAAATAGTTGACTGTTTGTCTAACGTTCCCCAGGCGGCGCTTCTTTGCCTTCTCCTTTATCACCATGCCTGTCTGTCTTGGTCTGTCGCTGATCAAACCGCCTTTGCCACGGCGGACGCAATACCACTTGTGCTACCGCAGGCTGATGCCGGCTTTGGGCGCTTACCTAGTTAGATTACGGGCCGCAGAATTTTCTGAGTGGGGCATCCCCCCTCTGTCCCCTCCGCATTCCGGTCTTCTTCTGTCCACACTGTTCGCACTCCGCATTGGTACGCAGATATAAATTTGAGGACTGTACTGTAGAAGCGCCCAGAGAGCGTAGCGGGACCCTCACGTGCTTATCTTTTTGTTTTCTATAATCTGCTCAAATTTACAAGCACGTGATATTTTTTGAAAGTAATGGTAGGAGTGAGCGCTTGAACAAAAAATGTGCAAGCAAATTTTTCTTCGGCAAATCCTCTAGAGATAAAAATATCATTAAATTAATGGCTGTACTATCCGAAAATATCGTTTTTGTGTTTGCCATTTGTCTCCCCGACTATAATATGTTCTTACACTGTTCCAGTTCCGCCTCCGTCAGTCATCTTTAGAAAAATGCAGTAGGTATGAAGCGAGCGACACGTTGGACGAGATCCCCAGTGCGCCCGAGAACTAGCACCCCGTCGCGGTTAAGATGTGAGCGAAACCGCTCTTGAAACCCAACAGGCAAGCTGAAAGACACACGTCGCAGAAGTGGCCGCAGCCTTCGTGACTCGCGAGCAGTGACGTAAGGCGGGACGTCCGCCGGCGCGCGCCACATAGCGGATGAGTGTCTGAACTAAGCGTCCCTACCGTTCCCAATGGAAAGCGGGTGGCGTTGGTTTATAATTGGTTCTTTTGGTCGAGTAACAGACGCTCAGTAGGCCTAGGTCCTTTGTTTGAAGTTCGCGATAGGATTGGAATCCTCGTTACTCAGACAAAGCGGTCTTTTATGAAGCAAACTTGTATCTTGTCTTCATGGCCAATTACAACTTATGTGTAATACTTACGGGCGTCTTTATCAGGCTTGACGGCTTAAAATAGGAAAAAAAGGAAAACGTTAATGGCAGACGGTAAAAGATAAGATAATAGCATAATATAAGCAACAAACTCGCTTGTTTAACGCACACATTGTGTAATCTGCGGAAACGAAGCTTCGTTTAATGTTTGTACTTGAGTTAACCGATGTTAGCGATGTTCGAGCTAGTTCTCTCACCAAATGAGTGCACAAGTTGTTCGAGCAGTATTTCTTAATTTTTTTACTTCCGTGTTTTTGCGATGCGGCATATGAAAGAAAGTGCAAAGCTTACAAGAGAGAAGAAAGTATAAAAACAAGAGAAAGATAACAAAGTAAGTACTAAAGCAACAGAGAAAAGCGGTGCAAAGAATTCACGCATCTTTACGAAGTGAATAATGACGAGTGGGCGAAGCACTGGGGTCGTTGTTACCGTGAAACACCCGTTGCATTGCCCACTCGCGCATGTAATTGAGTGACAAGGCGTGTGTACAGTATATACAATTCCAATCCAATTCAATCCGATACAATTCAGTTTAGGGCCCCATTCTCGACAGCGCAAATTGCCGGAAAATCTGGGAATTTCCCGGAAGTCTGTTCTGATTGGCTCTCAATTTTGGTCCCGTGCTTCCGGTTGACAAAACAGTTGTGTGTGCTGTCGTCATTTTGACGTTTCATGATGTTTACGGGCACCAGATCTAAAGTTTGCCTTATTTCTCTTTACTGAAAGCGCATAATTCATGCCCGGAAATGAAAAACTAGACTAAATGCACCGCACATTACAACGTAAGCATGTCTTTGCTATACAAAAACAATACTGCTTGTAATACACACCCTCTCGGTGATTGGCTGAGAAGGTGTGACGTAATTTAAACATTTGGCGCGAACGAATACGTCATACATCGGCAACTTCAGCCTGCGTAAAAGTGACGTAATGTTGCGTAACAGCTTGAAAATGGCGGCTGTTTTTGTCGCAAAATACAAGAAAAATAGGGCAACAAATTGCCGCGGCTTTCGGCGCCGAGAAATGTCTCCGAATTTGCATCAGGCGCAGTTTCGCACGACGCGCGGTTTAAAGCAAGTTTTCTACCGAAAGAATTATTAGTTTCGACTGTTTCCAAGTCGGCGGTCAAGAAGCACACAAATAACGTGCCGTAGTTTGCTTTTATATTTGGCAATAAGATAAAAGTTATTTGTTTGGCGTAACCGCAACACAGGAGGGAAGTACAAGTCTCCCCATGACAAAGAGAACCCAATGCATGGTATTTGTCCACGCACCTCCTAGTAAGCTTCTGGGTCACATGGTTGAACTCAAGAGAAAAATAGCAAAGAAAAATGACTGGTTTGTTCATTACAGCGTAGATTGAAGTCGAGCTTGACGAATGAGTGAATCGGCGACATCGGTGCGCTCCCCGTTTACCAGGCGAAGCGCTTGCTGCTCTTATGTGTCGCACGAGCGATGGTCATCGCCGTCTTTTTCTGTAATGACGCCATAAAATTGTAACATAGCAGCAGACACTAGCGTAGCGGCGTGGGAAGGTGATAACGCAACAAAGCTTGCATTGAGGCAGAGAACCCAATTATGTTACTAAAAGCGATTGAAAGGAAAATAGATACGGTAAAGAAATGTGTAATGTTCTTTAGCTCGACATCCGCCTTTCGCTCACTTTTGGATCAACGTTACTCGATCGCCTTGTGGTATTGACGCCAATTTTGACCCGCAGAAATGTGTTTTTCTTCTAAGCATCAGCTACCGTCTTAATTTTTATAGTACATGCCAAGTGTTTTTATATCTTTCTTGCGCAATATTTGATACCTTGATCGCTATCTTCATGAGTGAATCGTCAAATTACACTGCATGTCGTCATATCTATAGGTGCAGCACGTCACTGATTGCTTACGTCGGGCTAGCGCAAAAAAAAAAAAAAACATGGCGAATTGCCGGCAATTTGTGCAGTCGAGCTTCAATGCAAGCTTTGTTGCGTTAGCACCTCCTCTGCCGCCACCGCCACCACGCCATCGTCTACCGCCACGCCATCGTCCACCGCCACCACGCCATCGCTATGTTACAAGTTTATGGCGTGATCACAGAAAAAGACGGCCGCGACCATCGCTTGTGTGACACATAAGAGCAGCAAAGCGGTACCCCTGGTAACCGCGGAGCGCACCGATGTCGCCGATTCACTCATTCGTCAATCTCGACTTCAATCAGCGCTGTAATTAACCAAAAAGACTTTTCTTTGTTATTTTTCTCTTGAGTTCGATCATGTGACCCAACAGCTCGCTAGGACGAGTGTGGACAAATGCCATGCATTGGGTTCTCTTTGTCATGAAGAGGCTTGTACTGTCCTCTTATGTTGCGGTTACACCAAACAAATAATTTTTATTTTATTGCCAAACAAGCAAAATACTGCACGTTATTTGTATGCTTCATGATCGCTGACTTGGAAGCAGTTGAAACTAATTTTGTTTCGATAGGAAACATGCTTTAAACAGCGTACACGCGAAACTGCGCCTGCTGCAAATTGGTGGACATTTCGCGGTGCCGAAAGCCGGGGCAATTTGTTGCCCTATTTTTCTTGTATTTTGCCACAAAAATAGCCGCCATTTTCAAGCTGTTACGTAGCATTACGTCACTTTTACGCAGCCTGAAGTTGCCAATGCATGACGTAATCGTTCCCGCCAACTGTTTAAATTACGTCATGCCTTCTCAGCCAATCACAGAGAAGGCGTGTATTACAGGCATTATTGTTGTTGAATAGCAAAGACAGGCCTGCGTTGTTATGTCTAGTGCTTTTAGTGTGGTTTTTCATTGCAGGCCAAGAAATATGTGCTTTCAGTAAAGAGAAATAAGGCAAACTTTAGAACTGGTGCCCGTAAACGTCATAAAACGTCAAAATGACGACAGCACACACAACCGCTTTGTCAACCGGAAGCACATGACCAAAACTGAAAGCCAATCAGGAAAGACTTGCGGCAAATTGCCGGCAAACATGGCGAATTGCCGGCAATTTGTGCAGTCGAGAATAGGGCCCCAGGGCCCTTAATCCAATCTAATGAATAATCCAATCAAATATCAATAGAATCCAATCCAATCTAATATTGTGACGAGTGTTGTTTGCTCGAGGCAACGGCTCAAACCAATCTGTAGGTTTGTGATGGGAGGTAACCGGCTATCTACGACACTTATCACTATTCCTTCCAGGGGAATCATTTTACTTGACTGTACACTCAAGCGGAGCTGTCTGCGTTCAGAATTGGGAGTCTCGTCTCTTGCTTGAAGGGCGGACCCTTAATGGTAAGGAGTCTCAAATGGCAACGACGATTTTGATGCTTCCACACCCTAACGTTTGTACAACCAATTTTGCATCGAAGCCGTACGCTGAGATAAATTAAGGCTTAAAATAGAGAAACTGCGGTGTTTGCTCTATTGTAAAGTGAAAGTTGATGGTAATTATGCCTGTGGCGTGGGTCAGTTTTCTCCCTCTGCTTTCACCAAAGCCGATAAAATGATTCAGACACAAACAAGGAATCACTCGGCCGGTTGTTAGTTCTTGTTGTCCGCGTCGGTGCAACGACGTTCGCGATGCCCGAGCATTTGTTGCTGCGCGTAGCATTTGAAAATTCCCATTCTGGGCTTTAGAAAAGCATTTAATTCGGAAGTTTGCCCTGGGGCATAATGAATGCGTTTCATTACTGCTGCAGGCTACTGTGCTGGCCGCCGTGAGCATCCAATGGCGCAATTGTCTAAAGTGGTGACGACAACGACCGCTCCCTTGGCTACCGGTCAATGCTGGTCGCTTACCTTGAGTAATAACTAAGTTATAATCGCTGCTCTGGACATGCCGCAGGGCATGTACAGTCACGAGCAACTATAAAATGCAAGCATGAAAATATGAATCAGAAGACGAAATAGTGGTGCCTTAGCAGGGCTATGCCAGGATATGCGTAGCGTGAGCTAAGGTTCAGTTGATTGTTCTTAGGTTTCCTGGTTGTCTAGTATTCCAGGTTTCCTGGTTGTCTAGTAGATTATCATGCTTACTGCTGCTAAAATGATTTTCAATCCAATTCAATCAAATACAATCCAATTTAGTTTAATCCAATTCACTCCAAGTTAATCCAATCCAATCGAATCCAGTCCAGTTCAGCCCAGTCCAGTCGTGGCGGCGGCTCCGGCGCGCCAGTTGTGCGCCGTGAGACGTCACTGCTCATCGTGCATGCGCAGCACGGCTCTCCAGGAGCCACGCGAAACAGCTCAACCTCGGCCAGTGTAGCTCACGCTACAAAATTCAAGAATATGTGGTACGGGGAAGCTGCGTTTTGACGCGGCTGCGCTATATTTGGAAAGTCATACTTCCAGCTTCATGGAATTTCTGCTGCGTAGAATGAAATTGCGCTATAGGTGTGTTCCAATTCAAATTTTCGCCTGCCAGTGCATTTAGTTTTTCCGTAACTGTACGGCATGTGGATGTTGGGCGGCTTGCCGTTTGTGTACCTGTGCACGTTGTTCCTCATTTCTTTTTCTTGCTATTTTGAGTTTGTAGCCGAAAATGAGTAGCTGACCAGAGACTATATATAGCACGTTTTGGGTTAAAAGGCCCGGTACTTACTCGTAGGCTTGCTTGTTGTCGTTGTCGTAGGCGCAGTTGTTGACGCCATCGCTGTGGGTGACGTCGTGCTTTTCGTAGTTGCTGGGACGAAATACGCCAGTAAGTGAACGATGCATCCTTACAAATTACGATTCATAACTTCGAACCAATAATATTTTGCAGCCATTTTCTACAATTAAAATTTAAAAAGGACAACTGTTAGTTCACGGAAAGGGCAGTTGTACTGGGAAGAGTAAGTGTCAGCGCCCACGTGTCTGTAAGCGTATATCGGCCCGTAGAAACAACACTGCGCCTAGTACTTCTACGCATGCGCACTGACGCAATAACAATTTTTTTTTCGAGTGTCTGGCCGGTGATGGTGTGAGTCCGCTCAATGTAAATGGACGCTGACCTTGAGCTCAGCTTCACGGCCAGTTGTAGACGACGAAGATCGAGTTAGCAAGATTTTCTCCGGCCTGTCAGTGCTAGGAGCTATCACTGATTGATTGTAGGGTTCAACGCGCCAACGCAACGCAGGCTATGAGGCGCGCCGTAGTGGAGGGCTCCGGATTAATTTTGACCACATGGTGATCATTAGCGTGCGCCGAAATATCGTACGCACGGGCGTTTTTGCTTTTCGCCGCCATCGGAAAAGCGGCCGCCGCGGCCGGGAATCGAACCCGCGTCCTCGTTCTCAGCGGCGCAACGCCTCAGCAGCGAGAAAACTAAAACCTCGAGGCGAAGATTATGGCATTTGTAGCAATGGTATGTAAACCGTCACCAGTAACAGCATTAAGCGTCTACTTTGTTTTTACAAGAAACCATCGCCTGAGCGCTCAACTTGACGTTTTTACGGCGAAGCTGTCTATCGCTAGTTCCTGAAAATTGTGGCGTGCATAGACAGGGTCGTGTCAAATCCCTTGCAGCAAAGCCAACTTTCCAGGTGAATGCTCTGTAGCTCGCTACGTAATGTAAAAATCTCGAAAACAAAATCCTCGTTAAATTGTCTGCTACGGCGACTCTTTCATTAAGCCGAGTTTAGCTTACGTTTCGTAAGTATAGTTATTTCACAGTTAACTTAAAACAGATACATAATTCTCGTCTGGTAGCTCTTGTTTAGTAGAAAACATCAGTAAACAAATTATATCTCAATTACCCACCAAGACAACTGTAACAGTGCCACAAATTTCCTTTACTTTTTGTAATTTCGTAGTTAACAGTAAAGTTGTGAATCCAGTAAAAGTTCGTTAATTCAAACTGGGTTAATTCGAACTGACGCCCTGGTCCCGACACATCCACGTATATTTCGATAGGGGAAAACTCCCCAATATTCGAACGCGTCAGTATCCAGAATGGTTAATTAGAACTGGGATACCCTGGTTTCCATCGCCCTCGCAGAGAAGTCGGCCCAGAGTGATTACAATGTGTAACAAATCCAAACCAAACCAAATTTACTAGAGATGCACGCAGTGTCGAGGCTGCATGTTGCAGCACGTTATTTCTCAGCAGACGACAATTCCGACGCTGCGCTGGAGCTCTTCCGCAAGTTCCAAGCGATTCTCATAGAGTCGGTACAGCAGAAACGCAAGCACGTGCATATTAGCGATTACTTTTAATTTTGATTGCCTCGACCCCACCTAGTAAACAAAGTTGTTTTCGTGCATAAACAGCGCTATCATTACGACATTACGGCTCACTGCTCACATGAATGCAATGCCAGTGCCTGTTTCGGGCGTATAACTGACTGATCCATAATTTCGTTCGCTGTTCAACCTCCATGAACATTACTTACGAAATCACCTGCCACAAACGTGTAGTAGCGCCTAATTCGCGATAACAAATCCAGAGGTGGCTTCATTGTCTTCGGCCCGCGCAGTGTGGGGTGATGTCCGTTTGTTTTAGCGCCCTCGCGCTAATTCGAACTCAGTTTAATTCGAACAATGTTATGGTTTCTTTCGAGTTCGAATTAACGCGCTTTTATTGCATTGTAAAATAAATTTCCGTCTGCTGTCAACAACACACGGGTTTCTACGGGAGGAAAACGGACAGCTCATGTTTGCCCGATACAATAAAACTCAGCTTCGTCCAAGCTTCATTCCTCTAATTACCCCCTTTCTGCCCTGGTGTCCTATATTCGAGACATTGACACAAATTCTTCTAGCAATTCGAGAACAAAACCAAAACAACTAGTTTTCTGGGAAATAGTTCTCGAAGGATTGCTGCTTCGATACATATCACAATTGTTCGTTTTTTTTTGCTACAGCTGACGGCTAGAGAGAGGAAAGGAATTGCAGTGGAGAGCAACCTGCCATCTCGGTGACCCCAGGAACCGGGGTCGTATCCTCCCCCAAGGGAGGGAGAATATCGTTCTCAACCACCTAAAAACTCCATAAACATCCCTCAGGAAGTTATATATGCTCCATTTTAACCTCCCTAAATTCTCCCAAGCATTTCCAAAAAACTCCCTAAATACCCCTTTCGAATCCTAAAAACAACCTATTTTGGGGGAGTAAACGAAACCTCCCAATCCTATGTTCTAAAAAAAATCCTAGGAGGATCGAGGATCACTAGAGGACAGGTGATTTAGAACCTCTAGGGAGTATGTATTTTTTAGAGTGTAGTTTGATTACATGGCTGCAACTGAAAAAAAAATTCTTTGAATACTAGCTTCATTTTTTGCATGTGGGCTTACTGCTTTTTCAAATTTAGAAAAACACGAAAAAAATTTTTGATGGATTTTAAAAATTTTGTTGCCGAAAGACCTAATTAGATGTAGTGCCTCTAAATCGCTAATTACTTGCACCACAAGCTCAATTTTTCGTTTGTAAGCCTATGGGATCACAATAATAAGGAAAACACAAATTTTTCTTGCTAAAACTAAAAAAAATTCATGACTGACAGGGCTAACTACGAAGCACGCTCAATCAGAAATTAAACGCCAAGCTTATGTTCTGCCCACTTCATGAACTGGGCCTTGCGTCGCTGGTCATATTTCTTCACAGAGTGCGAGGGCGGTCAATTAAAGTATGAAGTCAAACTTCACCGCGATCCCGACGTGCGTAAGATAATGATCTTTATTTAAATGATTAAAATTCCTTTTCGGTGAATTGCGCTCGACACCTGCGAACTTCCCACGTGTAGGTGATGGATTGTAACGATGCTATAAAAAGCGCGGTAATGCTGTGGAACACGTCTGATCTCGGTTAAAGTACCTTACCTGACGGGGTGGGTGCCTTTGAAGTTGTCTCGGTAGTCGTAGGCTGGGCTGAAACCAAAGCGGTTGTAGCGTGTTAAAGACCGGTAGTATCAGTGCCTCCTCCTGTGTACGGCATATCAAGAAATACAACCACGGGACCGCGTGAGAAGAGATTCTTCGATGAATACCAACCTTTTCTCTCAAATTGTTCCAAAGCGTGACTGCTTTAAATGCGATGGTTATCTACCTACTAAATAGTAGTTAAGCTTTGAGTGGCAATATTTTGGCGTACTGAGCGCCGGTACATTTCACTTTCATGGAGAAATGACCCATGAAAAGAACTTTTTCGGCTGCTAAGCGAATTGTTTTTCGTGACTCCACCGACAGTCTTTACATTATTTGCACGTACACCACGGATATTTGCACGCCTACTAGAATTGCAAGGTAGTCAGGCCCAAGATGGCTGACAGCTGTCACACATGCACAGATCAATTTTATTCTTTGTCTAAATGAGCGGCTACGTTCGGTCGCCTTAGCTGGTGTAAACAAAATACAACAAAATGGGATTTTCGTGTAAAGCTAATGAGCGAGCGGAGAAGCGGTTTGGTGAAGAAAATTTCCAAGGCGCTCATTTCTCGTTATATCACCTTGCATATGTCCCTTTGTAATGTAAGCTACACTGGCCGAGGTTGAGCAGTTTCGCGTGGACCTTGAAGGGCCATGCTGCGCAAGCGCGAGGAGCAATGCTTTGGATTGAATTGGATTCGATTTGGATTGAATTGTATTGGAATAAATTGGATTGTATGGAATTGTATTGGAAATCAAATCCAATTGGAGTACGGGTGTGTAGCATATTGGGTCTGCATATTCGCCAATCTGCGCATTCCAGAGGAGTGACGTCATAGCCGCGGCATACGCACTGGCGCCGGCGCGTGCCAAGCTGTGCGCCTCCGTTGCGCAGTAGCCAAGTCTGACGGTGCACCGGAGCCACTTGATAGCCGTTTCGCGTGGCTCCTGGAGAGCCGTGCTGAGCATGCGCGAGGAGCAGTGACTGGACTTGACTGGGTTGGATTGGAAATCGTTTTAGCAGTAGTAAGCTTGATAATCACCTAATCCTAGACAACCAGAAAACCTAAGAATAACCAGCTGAACCTTAGCTCACGCTAAGTATATCCTGGCATAGCCGAGCTAAGCCACTGCTAATTTTTTGCTCAAGAAGCCAGCTTAGGTCTCAAAAGGGCAGAGTTCTTTTTTCTATTTTTCTCGTTTGGCTACTTTGTTATAGGGAACCATTGATTGTGCATTTCCACTCTGTCCGCCTACCATATCGTCTCCGTTACTTTCATTTTCTTTCTGACAGGCCATTTGAATCTCGATGAGGATGCTTAACAACTTCCCCTTTGAAGCGGGGTTGTTGTACAGTGACGGCACTTTCACCTCGCCCTATATAAAAAGAAAGTTTACACTTTATGGTACTTTTATGCTATAGTCTGACGGCGATGATGCCGTGATGACGTTGTGAGCTTCCCCTCTGTAACGGGGGGGGGGGGGGCTGTTGCGCAGTAACCTTAGTTGTAAACATTTTAAAAATTCACCCGTTATGGTACTCTTGTGCTAGTATTACTTAGTTTGTTCGTATGCCTCTGTGGCTTCTTTTGTGCTTTTCACTAGCAACATTAACTTTTCTTCAATAACCTCAATAGCTTTCCTATTCAATTTTCCGTTAACCTTAAAACCGAGGGCTCCGAGGGCTCAGTGGGGTGCCTACTCCACTGAGGGAGGGTAGGATGTGTTCACACTCCGTTACAACAGAGACATTTTTTAGTTTCACTGGCTGCACTGGTGCACGAAGTGCAGCTGTGTAACTTTTTTTCCAGAATGTAGCTCCAGTAGCACTACGCACTGGTCTGCACGAAATTGCACTCGTCTGCACCAGTTCTGACCTGCCAGCAAGCGAACACCGATGGAATGCTTTCAAGCTCACCTGGTTGGGCTGGACCGCTTGGAGGGAGGGCGTAGCCGGGCGTGTTGGCTGCTAGCAAGAAAAAGAAAAAAAAAATGTTTACATTTATTATATCGAACCAGGTACTGAACACACCTCGGAAGACTCACACACATGGCGGAGTGGCGCAGACACCCCGCAAGCAAAGAGTAATTCGCTGTGATACAAAGCGCGAAGTATTCGCACAAAATCAAGTTTGAAGGAATTATGGCAGGATTAATGCAACGAAGAGGCCTCTGGCAAAAAAAAAACAAAGGCAAAAAATGGTTTCATCGGGACAAAACAGAAAGCAATAAGCGGTGAATAGATTCAGTGATAAAGACGTCACAGAAAATCGACAGTCACATTCTTACGAGACGAAAATGCGAAAACGTCTCTTCTCGCATGTCCTTCGAGGGGACGGCGCTTGGGAATAATACAGAAAGACACACGGAACAAAATGTATGCCTTGTAGTGAAGACGGTGTGCACTGATAAGCCAGTGCGCTGTCGCTGTGCCGTCTTCCCGACAAAGTGCACATTTTGTTTCATGTCTGTTTCTCCATAAGACCCTAGCGATATGTTCCAGTATCTAGCGATGTTCCAGTAACTAGCCCGGCACCGAGATTAACTTGCGTTAAGGTTCGTTCACGAGTTTCCTGCCGATGTCGCCGCTAAGCTTGCCTTATTAAATTCACTGAAGCCACTAGTTGTAGAATCACTGGCCCCGCTTTTGCAACACTGCCTCCACCGAAACTTGAGGCGAACTGAGTTTTTGATGCCCGCGACTTTCTTTGTGCTCCTGCTGCACGTCCTATGGATAGGACAGCAACCATTAATCAGGCTCGTTCTCTTTGCGTCGGTGTTTTCTTGTGATGCACGGGCTATGGAACGCGTTGCACTGGCAATTCCAAGCACGGCTTTCGAAGATGCCATTCACGGACGCCAGAAGCCGCACCGTTTCCCCGACCATACGCAGAAACGCATTCGGGTTCGACATTTACGAGTGGAGATGTTCATTTTTGCACGTATGAGGCCTTATGGGGGATGGATAGTGAACGTAGGTGTCCAACTACGCCTCCCGCTACCTTCGCTTCTTTTCCAGCTATCGACTTGAAATTTTGGAGTTTGTGTATAATAGATGTCTACTAAACATGTGCAAAATTTCATACAAAAAGATGCAATAGTTTTTTAAACAAAAATTATTAGCTTAGATATTTTCATGGCTCAAGGAACATTTCCAGAAATGTTTTTAGAGCCCCAAGGCTGAAAAACTTTCTATACGTGTTAAATGCCTCTGGCATTCTTCTGAACCACTATAATAATGGTGGCCAGAATCATTGATTTTTAAAATATATGTAGCACAAAGACAAATTTTATTAATTTTTGAGAGAAAAAATTGTGAATCAAAAAAGAAATTTTGGTGAGAACATGCTTATTCTGGTTCAGAATCTGTATACAGCATTGATACTGAACTCACACAAAAATGGTTTTGGTAACTCCAATAGTTGAAAAGAAAATGTTCTTTTTCTCAGCGGAAATAGTGTTTTGAGAAATCGCACTTCAAAGTTTTCGCTTTATTTTTTCACCTTTTCGCTTCTTGCGTGGATTATGAGAAAAGCTAGGCAATGATACTAGCACAGCAAACTTCAGGTTTAAAAATCGCTCTAATATGACAAAAAAGAAACCAATTTTATGCGCGTAAACCGAATAATAGGCGACAGACCTGGCGAAAACGACGTTTCGCAATGCATGCGCAATGCTATTTCAACTAACACAGCGCCATTGCCGCTTACAGTAAGCTACAGAAACATTCAACTAACTATGCGCTATATTTGCAAGTAATTATAAAAATAAACGTTATCACACATTTTTTAAAGTAACAAAGTAAATATCACTGTGCATTACACGAAACTTGTAGTGACAAGTCGGGGCCACTTGGGGTGCGTTTGGCGCCAATTTTAAATGACGTCTGCTGCGCATCTGAGGATGCCACTTCGTGGGGACGTTCTCGAAGAGTGTTAGAATATTTTGGGATGACTAGTCGGTAAGAATTTTGTGGTAATCCGCCGATATTCTGAATACACTGTTAGAAATTACAATTGGGGCTTCGATAGAGGAAGGCTAAAGAAACAGTTTAGTAACTGTAAACTCGAAGCTGCAGCCGAGAGTCCCTGACGCGAAGCGCTGACTTGAGCGTTATCGTTCTCCTCGCCCACTGGCTGTGGCTGACGGTAGTGTCAGTAATTATTAATGAAAAAAAAAGAGATAGGTCTCTTTGTGTCCGGATAAATACATTAGGTCAACATTCGCGTGGTCATATAGCTGTTACACAGTCCCAGGACTTCCTGAATAATAGGAGCAAAGAAACAAGGATCTCACCTTCGCCAATTTCTTCGGCAGAACCTAAAAAGAGGGATGCGATACTTATGAAATATCTACAGAGTGTAAGCACGCAGAAACAGTCGGTGCAAGTTGACGGCCGGAATCGCAAAACAGTAATTTACAGCAATAACCACTTGATATTTGTTCTCTGATGCCAATGCCGAAGTGCAGATATATTGAAGTCTTTTTTGAGCAGTTTTTAGAAAACCTGTACCTTAAGAGTCATCGGTTTCTTTTAAAATCTCATTCAATTGCGTAAGGCAGCCTCAGACATCGAAAAGGCTCTTGCTTGCAGTTTTCATCTATGATATTTTTACGCTGCCAGCGCACACGGGAGGCCACCACAATTTCGCTCTACCCGTCGTCTGGCCAGGAACTTCTTCAAAAGAAGGGTTCACTACAGGCGCGTTCGTGGTAAATCAAAGCCAGTCGCAAGGAAGAGTACTTGATGACCCACGTCATCAATCAATCAATCAATCAATCAATCAATCAATATCAATCAATCAATCAATCAATCAATCAATCAATCAATCAATCAATCAATCAATCAATCAATCAATCAATCAATCAATCAATCAATCAATCAATCAATCAATCAATCAATCAATTAATCAATCAATCAATCAATCAATCAATCGAGCAATCATGGATTAATAATAAATGAACCAGTAAACAAATAATTGCATAATTAATTTATTGTTTGAGTAAATCAACACACCAATCAATCGAACAATCAATTACCCATCAATCACCTAATCAACCAATCAATAAATATCTCGTCGTCTCAGAGAAATATTTCGAAATGCACTTTGTGAGGAACGGTTTATGAACTGCATACTATTGAAGTGCGTCTCACGTAAATTCTCGCCTATGCATGAGATTCAAGTTTTTTTGTTGAGACCAATAAAACATTCCCGAACCGGCAACCAAAACATGAGGCTTTCGCCATTCCTGCGCAGTCATTGGCGTGTGCACCATGAAACGTATAACGTTCCCAAGTTCCTTGGAAGCCCATCAGGATTTATTACCCACTACGCGGTGGTCCTTGCTCGCGAAGCCGGGGTGAGAAGGTTTGAGAAATCACTGCCATAAACCCAATCGGCTGGCCGGTAAAGTCGCTTCACAATGAATGATTGTCTGTGGTTTATTTTCAGAGCGGAAGCTCTTCTACTTCTACAAGTACAGAAACCACCTCGTTCCACCAATCCGACAAGTTCCAACAAGATCAATCAAGCGCCTCGTCCGTTTTCTGCAAACACAGAAACCACCTCGTTCCTCCAGTCCGGCGAGTTCCGACAAAAGATCAATCAAGCGCCTCGTCCGTTTTCCAGAAACACAGAAACCACCTCGTTCCTCCAGTCCGGCAAGTTCCGACAAAAGATCAATCAAGCGCCTCGTCCGTTTTCCAGAAACACAGAAACCACCTCGTTCCTCCAGTCCGGCAAGTTCCGACAAAATATCAATCAAGCGCCTCGTCCGTTTCTGCCATGACAGAAACCACTTTGTTCCTCCAATCCGACAAGTTCCAACGAGATCAATTAAGCCCTCGTCCGTTTGCCTGAGTGAAAGCTTCTATTCGCTCGTTGGTTCCAGAGCGAGGTATGGGGAGAATGGGATTAGGGCAAGGAGCGTCTTATCAGAAAAGGGTGCGGCGAGGCGCTGGCTGAATCAAAGTTCACTGAGCGTTCGCACCAGGGCCGTACCCAGAAATTTTTTTCGGGGGGGGGGGGGGGGGTTATGAATTTTGGGAAGGGGGTAGTTTTCCTGAAAGCAACAGTAAGTATTCTTTACGTGCTGCCTGGAAATGATTTCGGGAGGGGTTCGAACCCCCAAACCCCCCCTCTGGGTACGGCCCTGGTTCGCACCTTCATAGGCTACTGGGCCGAGCAGGGTCTGTGTTGCGCTTACTGCGCGCTCTAGGCGTGAAACCCAAGCTATCGATCGACAAACTCGGTTTAGCCGTGTTCAACCACGGCAATGTTTCTTTGCAGGGAGACATACGAAGGCAATGGCCAAGGCGGGCCTCCTGAAATACGTAGCACTGAAGGCCCACGCAAAAGAGGCAAGAAACACTTACTGGTGTAGACTGTAGAGAGCAGGGAGAGCAAGACGAGCATGAGTATAAACAGTACGGTGATTACACAGCAGATTACTGGGATGACCCCGTCTGGGTACGAGTCGTCGTCTTCGCGCCTGAAAAATCATCCAAGACGAGTTTACGGAGTGTAAGCAGATATAGCCGCGCTTGCTTTTCGGTATTTACATTAAACAGGTGCCGGTGGCGCCAAAGTAACTGGAACGTAAATTTCTGAGTATAATATTTTTTTTTCATCTGGTTTTCTGGCAGACATTACTAGTTTACAAGAAGTTCCTTCTTTTGGGAGTACTACTCCCTTAAACGCACACGAATAGAGCCAGGCCACCTCCATTAGGAGAAATCCCCAGTTTTTACGAGACCATGTTCCAATTACTTTCGGCGAAACCTGTACGCCTTGTAAATACTGCTGTATTGGAGGAATAAATTGATGTTGGAATTACTACTTGAACTGAACTTACACTTGCGGTACGTACACAATAAAAAGAAACTGATGAAAGTTAAAGGTGAAGTTGTGATGCCTTGTTCTACCTTTTGCGTTTGACACCCTCCTGTCCCACTGTTTGTTTTGTCCAGTGAGGCCACAGGCTATGCTTTTAAAGCCAAACTTTCTAGCTCTACCAGCCAACGGTTCTCTCGCGGCGTGCGGGACAACTCGTTACGCGTCGGAGGCAGCGGCGGGGGGAGGGAGGGGGGTGGCGAAGAGCTTCACTCACGGAGCACAGTAGAGATGGCGCCATGAGATTACCCAGCCTTCCCCGCGAGGCAGTGCCTGCGCACCGGCGGCAGCGTCGGCGGTACGACTTTGCCGTCTGCTTCCGCGGCGATTGTTTTGGGCCTGTTTTGGCGCATCTTCGCGTCGACTGAGTGGTGCCTTCGCACGGCTTGATTAACTCGTTCGACAGCACCTCCAGGGTAACCAGCACTCAACGAAATTAAGTGGTCGTACGGCACAAATACGTTAAGGATTGGTTTGCACGGCGGGAAAACAGGATGTAAAAACCATATACAGACATCTGGACGCTAGAGAAACGCTACCTCTTGCGCACTGCTTGCCACGAATGGGAGTTCGTTTTGTAAATTGGTGATTACCAATTCTGTTGGGTTTTAAGAGGTATTACAAAAGGCGAAGGGAGGAACTGGTTTTGATAAATGGTGATTATAAAAGTTCCCCTAGCTTTCTCGCAATTCTCAAACTTACTAAACTAACTAGTTTAAATCGGTATAAATGGAAATCACTAAGCTCACATGCCGAATTGTCTCGGTGTCTGCGCTTGTGTCGCACGGTGGTGTAGCCCAAGCTAGCACATCAGGAGGGCTAGGTTCCGCTGTCTCACCCTTCGAAAGACGCTCATGCCGTTTTCTTTTTTCAGACTCATGGCCGGGCTACAGCGGAAGCGTCTCCCGCTCTAACCCGGCCGTGGCCGACGCTGCTGCTGCGTTCGGGACGCTGCCTCCGCAAATTCCAGGTAACGGCTTGGAGCATCTCTGGTTTCGCTCTTTGTAGGGCCACGCGTGTGAATTCAAGTGACGTCGCATGGGCAATTGTTGCGGGTGTCATTTAAAGCTTTGCTTTCGACCCATTTTCACAGCGTGGATTGGATCCACTTTTTTAAGTGCGAATGCACTTTATAAGCGACCCCAAACCTTCCACCGCCGGCGGCGGCGGCGGCGTCCGCAGTCCTCCTCTCCCTAGCAACGGCGTGGAGCGGAGAGGAGCGTCGGTAGCAACGGCGCGGTGACGTCACTTCACCACGTGACCGCGCTCGCTCCGCCTCCTCGCCGTGGCTGCGCGGGTGCGCGCCGCTCCCCGCACCGCTCCTCGCGCCGTGACGTCATGGTATGATGTCACAGCGCGCCTCCTCTCCCCAGCAGCTGCCGCGCGCCTCTCTCTCCACCGTGACGTCACACTCTCTCCTCTCCCCCTCGCTCGGCTGCAGCTGCCGTGCGCCGCTGTCCCTCTCCCCTTGCGCTCGCCTCCTTTCTCAGCCACCTGGCTCGGCGCGCTTGGCGCGGCGTACCCCCCTATATATGCAGCGATAAACTGCCAGACCTCCGTGGGTCGGCTCGCGCGCGCTCACGGGCGAATGCCAACGGATTTTAACTTTACTCCCCCTCATAGCCTCACCCCGTGCATTCGCACTTAACCATGTTCACCCTCGGGGAAATGCTTGGGAGTTTTTTTGTGATCGATTTATTTGGCTTCGTTTGCCCTGCTGGCTCGTTTTCTGTTGGGCAGCGCGCGTCATTATCTTTACTCTATGCTTTTGTGGGGCTTATAGCAAGTTGAGCCAACGAAACGTTAGGTTTTGTTGGCTCAGTAAACATTTGGCGCCATTTTTAGCGTTTTTTTGCCGTCATAAAATAAATCCAGCGTGTATTTATAACTTTAAAGAACGCCCCTACTCTCAGTTATGTACTTATATTTTCCCTAAAATATGCTCAAGGTTCTTTTTGGACTGCCGTTGTGTATGAGGCGTAGCAGCAAATTTTGTAAGGTAGTCTTGTCTATGCGTCTGCCGAGTTAAAGGGCCATGAAGACAGAAATACAAGTTTGGTTGGTTTCAAGGCTGCTTTGTCTTGATAACAATTGATGTATAATTTGTCGCAAGCTTCAAAGAAAAAAATTTTTCCCGCATTTCCCCGAGGGGAAGAATGTGAAAGTGCGAATGCACGAGTTGAATTTGCGCGGTTCGGTAATGTTCGCGAAAGAGAGATCACACACACACACACACAACTACAAAAAAAGAAAGATACATTTATTCACAGACACCTATTTGTGTTGTCGTTGTACTTGATTGCTAGAGCGGATCTCAGCTTTGAAATTTCGTGTCAGTACTCCTTTAAGCGGGTGCATTAGCCCTTCTCACGCCCGATTCCTGGCCAATCCCCCACGTGGGTATGTGCCATGCACAGACACCTATTTGTGTTGTCGTTGTACTTGATTGCTAGAGCGGATCTCAGCTTTGAAATTTCGTGTCAGTACTCCTTTAAGCGGGTGCATTAGCCTTTCTCACGCCCGATTCCTGGCCAATCCCCCACGTGGGTATGTGCCATGTCAGCGGCCAGGCAGCGCGCGCCCATCTCCCCCCGTTGCCAAGGAAGACGAGGAGCGCGCGCACCCGCAGCTGTTGCTATGTGGACGGACGGCGGTCGCCGGAATTCAGGGTCTCTTATAAAGTGCATTCGCACTTAAAAATTGCCGCAGCTTGCACTAATGGCACAAGGCTATAGAAAAACAGTGGGGCTTTGCCTAAATTTTGTTAGGTCTTGCGAGTAGTTGCTCAGATTCGTTAGGTTTGCCGACGTACTTGCTAGGCTAGGCCAAGTGTTAAGGGGTGAGGCCAAGTATAACCGGATTTTACGAGGCCGTTAATGTCGGTCCACAACGCTCACAGCAGATACCAGGGAGGAGGAAGCTAGGCCGATTACACTGCTCCACTTTTTCTCCAGCCTTGCACCCCTACTGCAAGCTGCGGCACTTTTGAGGAGTTTTAGTAGCACAAGAAAGGCTATCACCTATAAGTAGGGTTCCGCGTTTTCGGAGTTTAGTTTTGAGCCAATTCGGAGGGCGTTTTTCGGAGTATATATTTATTTTTGCAAATTGGGAGTTTTTTTTGGAGCGTCGTTTCAGAGTACACAAAATTCGGAGTTTTTCGGATTATTAGGGTCGTAGAGTATTGATCTTTAAGAAATCACATGTACAACGATAAACGAAATCAAACAGTAGAGGCATTGTTATTGCAAAATCAATATTTGCAGCATTCGTGGTGACATCCATTCACAAGTTGTTGTAGCATATGCAGGCATATTTTCCAATGATAGTGTCTGTCACCGCAGCACATTTTGATAAGACCAGCATTGTAGGCCGACACGAGGATCAGCTAACAAGAGAAATCATCGAGGCCCACCAGATTGTTTCATTGAAAGACAAATGCGTTAGCACAGCTTCCATAACACTGACCAGGAAAGAACTGAAATTCTTATCCAATCACTAGTTTTTGCCTTCCTAAAGTGCCTTTTTAAATGCGGAGTTTCAACTGTCATCCTCCACTTTTTAGTTTTTAGTTTTTATTGTATTTGCTTGTGCTCCTTCCCTTCCCTGTTTTCTTTCGTTCGCAGTGTACCGTCCGGTATAAAATCAGGTGTCACAGGGAAAATAAACGAGTTGATAGTAGCGCCATGTCCCGTCCACTTCGTTCGTCCTTGTTCCTTTGCGCTTACTCAAACGTTCAATCTTTAGTGAAATGAGGTCGGAGAAGCGCAAATGAAATTTTAAGAAAAGAACATACCCGGGACAAAAGGCCCCAAGTGGAGTGGCAGGGAAGGCACTGAGAAGTGTTTGACCTTGGTACGACTATTAATGTGGGGAGAGATCTTGTTTTTCATGATAAGGGTCCAAAGCGACTCGTTTTGTGAAGCTTGGGAACGTAAGTGTAACGAACAGAAGTGGAAACATGAAAATAGAATAGGAAAAGTTGTTCGACTATGCCAGGGAAAGATAAAGGGTATTCCAGTTTTCACAGGCGGCGGTCCCTGAATGAGTTTTTCGGATAAATCCGAATTCGCAAAATTTTTACCGCGAGGGTTGTTCGGATTTTATCGGATTTATCCGAAAACGCAGAGCCCTACCTATAAGATCGAATTGTGAGATGTGCGCATGCGCATATGACCCTTGTGCGGGCACTCGAGCAGGCGCAAAGCCGGCTTCACAGTTTTAATACCCAATCTGCGTTGGTGGCCCTTTGCAGGCGGCGCAGTTTTTTTTCTTAATATTTTTTTTTGCTAATGCCACCGGGCCGAGCTCAAGCTTAAACAAACTCCGCTGTTGGAAGTGATCAAAATATGAAGAATACAAATGAAGCAGTGGCTACTCCTAAGCCCCTTTTAACACGGAAGTGTTTTATTCCGGGGTACACAAAGACTTCGGTGACGTTATATCCGTCACGGAAATGACGCCAGTGCAATGAAGCAAGAGGCCTGTAAAGGGTGCACCCCTGCATACAGGGTCTTCTTGCGTGGAAGCAACCTGTAGTACTAAAGAGTACGGTATACTCAGGGTTGTTCGTTTTCGGGTGTCATATTTTAACGCGAAAGGATTGTACCGGGATACACCAAGATTTTACTGACGTCATATCCGTCACGGAAATGACGCCAGTACACCTTTGCGGACGCGACCCGCCAGCAGGACGTCGCTCGCCAAGCACACCCGCAAGGCAGCCGCCGACCCGCAAATCATGCTCAGCTGCAGATTTCGCTGCACATTTCACTTTTTTGTTTTACCGATTCCTATGGCAGAGGGATCAACCACAGTTTTTTGGCGATTTCTCTGAGGCCAAATCATCTTGTTTGTGCGATTGCCGGCCGTTTACCAAAGCCAAAACCAAAAAATTGGCCGCGTATCTGCTCCTTTCGTTGCAAATGTCGTCAAATGACGATAGTCTTTGTAGACATTTGCCAAGGAAATGCCCCCCTTTGCTTTCCCGCTCACCTCTCATGCTGTTCCTGTACCGTAGTGCTCATCCCAAGGTAAACACACTAAAGGTTTGCGCAAGGTGATTTGAATTTACCGCGTTCCGCTGCTACAGGCCGGGTTCCTCGATGCCAGCGCTGCAGTACGGCGGAGATGGGCGTGAATGGAGGCGGCCGACTACAAGGTTTATAAAACCGCATGGCCGTGCCCCACGTGCGTTACAAGCAGGAAGTGGAACCTAGCTAGTGGAACCTTTCGTTGCTGTTGCCGCGTGATTTTTCAGATGCCGCCAGGAGGCGGCGGTTTTCTGCAGTAGATGTAGATTATCATTTGTTATCGAAAAACCAAGCATCCATGAATTTTTGAATAAATGTACACTGTAACTATCCCTTCCGTACTAATTTGCTGTCTTATATTTGCGTAATATCTTGTTCTTGTTCAACAAAGTTGACAAGTATGAACATATAAACCGGGCTTAGACGTTTACATTTGGCTGTGAGTATATAAGACTATTGCGCTATATAAATTTTACTTTGGCCGGGTGGCTGAATCGAGTACAGATAGACAGACAGACATTCAGACAGGCCAAAATTTCTGGGTTTAAGTAGCCCAAAAAAGACTATCGTCTTTAAAAATATGACCTGCGGATTGTTGCGGCGCTACTAGTTCTGTTTGATTGTATCGCTGGAATGCGACTGTGCAGTTAACGCACATAACTGTTTTAATGCGGCTAATTACCATACTGATTACTATTTTTACGGCTGGCCCACGTTACGTCTCTTCTGCCCATATTACGTCTATGTACCGGAAAATCTGATTATTCCAATGTTTCTTTGGTTACTTCAGTTAAAAATGTTTGTCGTCGCTGGCTCTTTGAAATTGATCAAATTTTAATTTAGTTTTTATGCCCCTCAAATCGTTATTACACCAATTTCCTTTCTTATTCTTCGAGCCATCGGCCGTATTACTTGAGTGTTTTGCGTGCCCGAGACGCTGTATTTTCGACCAACCGAGTTAATTGTTTCGCTTTGAAACGAGCCCTGCTGAATGGTTTACTTACCGTCTCTCTGCCGTCGAAGCAAATTGTACCACAGAAGTTTCGTCTGTTACAGAAAATGAAACACGGATATTAGCCGTTCGCTACGTTCCCGGACGTGAACACGCGTTAGTAATTGATTGATTTTAGGGTTTAACGCGCCGACGCTACGCAGGCGATGAGGCGCGCCGTAGTGGAGGGCTCCGGATTAATTTTGACCACCTGGGGATCTTTAACGTGCGCCGAAATCTCGTACACTCGGGCGTTTTTGCTTTTCGCCTCCACCAGAAAAGCGGCCGCCGCGGCCGGGAATCGAACCCGCGACCTCGTGCTCAAGAGCGCAACGCATTAGCCACTGAGCCACCGCGGCGGGTACGCGTTAGTAACACTTTACATGCAACTCAAGGCGAAATACAAACTCATCTTATTTCGCATTTATTTTAGCCCGAGTCAGGCCGTGCCAACTTATGTTTTCAAGGAAGCGAGAGTTGAAAGTTGTCAAGAGCTTAACTAATTACCAATTTGACAGGATGACAGGATTGATAACCTCGTTTTTAAGATTTACACCAAGAAAAGAGGTGGCGCGCGAAAATCAAAGTTCGTTCTAGCCGTGCTTCTGCAGAGCCTTTACTGTGGATAATAAAGTGAAAGCACTTAGCTACACTGCTGTAACTTGCGCGGTGTTGCGTGTGATTACATCGCGAGTGAACGGGAGAAGTGCTCCTTAAATATTTCGACGTCGCTTCAACTACTTTAAGCTACTCGTAAGGAGAGCACTGCAGGCTTCGTCAAGAGCAACATATGTGCCGTCAGTCTATTTTGAAAAGACAGTAAACCTTATTGACAAAGAGATCGCAGACCGTATCACACATTGCCTTCCGCGTTCCTTTAGCTGATCTACGGCTGCGTCTAATCTCACGGCAGTTTTCACAAGAGCTGGCTCGCCTAAAATTTGCTGACAAATATTACGTCTTAACGTAACCTAACATAACATAGCCTCACCGTACCTGGCATGACCTAACTGAACGCGTCATAACCTTCCCAAATGGAGTCAAACTGTAACAAACCTAACCTGACCCAGCCCAATGACACAGAACACCACCAATATTAAACGTAATTCAGCCCATTCTAGAAGTCCTGTGCGTCGATCTCTCGATATAGTAAAAACAGAGGGAAAAAAGTATTAACAAAATCACCATGACCGAAAAATTCTGGAAGCTTGAAAAAACATCGCATTGTCGGATTCGAACCTAAAGCCTTCTCGTTGAAAACCATGTACTATACCACAAGTCTAGAGTGGCAGTTGCAAACACAGCTTTGTGGCGAATATTTATCCCATAGGATCTCCGCGTAGCGTGCTTAGCCAGTGAGATGCGGCTGCCGTGAGAAATTTCCGACGGTAATTCTCATGGTTGCCGGGATAATAGACACTACCCTGATCTATATCTCTGTGGAAATAGCATTGGGATTTACACCTATGATTCTTAAAGGAGCCATGAAGAGAAAACAAAAGTTCGTTTTATTCGAAAGATTAGGTGTTTCATAGTACCCTAAGCGCTTTCCCGGAAGAAAATGATGCTTTATTCACTGAGAAATAAGGCAATTTAAGCCAAAATTTTAAATCTCCCGCTAAATTGCACATTTCGTGACGTGAACAATGGCGTCATACGAGCCGGTCCATGAAACAGATACTTAGTATGTCGACTCCATATAGCACCCACACGCGGGAACCTAAAGCCTTCTCGTTGAAAACGATGTACTATACCACAAGGCTAGAGTGGCAGTTGCAAACACAGCTTTGTGGCGAATATTTATCCCATGGGATCTCCGCGTAGCGTGCTTAGCCAGTGAGATGCGACTGCCGTGAGAAATTTCCGACGGTAATTCTCATGGTTACCGGGATAATAGACACTACCCTGATCTATATCTCTGGAGAAATAGCATTGGGATTTACACCTATGATTCTTAAAGGAGCCATGAAGAGAAAACAAAAGTTTGTTTTATTCGAAAGATTAGGTGTTTCATAGTACCCTAAGCGCTTTCCCGGAAGAAAATGATGCTTTATTCACTGAGAAATAAGGCAATTTAAGCCAAAATTTTAAATCTCCCGCTAAATTGCACATTTCGTGACGTGAACAATGGCGTCATACGAGCCGGTCCATGAAACAGATATTTTGTATGTCGACTCCATATAGCACCCACACGCGGGAATCAAACAGGAACTAGAACTAGTGCCTAAACCGAGACGGCGACCATTTTAAAAATACTAGTAAAACCTAGTGCACCCGCACCCCTAGTCATGGAATCGCCTGATCCGGAGAACAAAACTCTCGCCGAGAAGCTCGGGCTTGCATTTAACAACCTCACACCACTTGAACGCTGAATACTTCTAAGTGCACGAGCGGTAGGAGTTCTGGGATACGCGGATGGACCGGAAAGCGACCATTCCGCGATAGCCACAACAGACGAACGACGAGCCGTCGGCACCGCTGCCTCGTCAGCCGCGTCGTGACGGACGAATAGAGACTGGTACGTATGTGCCGTATTTTTATTACGGTTAATAATAGTTCAATTTCAGTAGCAGTATCGCTTATGCCAGTTGGCCGGTGTCGTGTATGGAAAGCCGTTCGCGCGAGCTCTCTGCTTCGACCAGAAAGATACGAGCGTCAATGCGCGGTGTGTACGGCATTTTTTTCCCCCAAGGTCAGAGCGCTTTGACGGCGATTTGACGAAGTCGGCGACGAGCGCCAGCATGTTCCAGAAGTGAGCTAACGTAAGAGTCCCTGCCGTAATCACTTCCTCGGAAATGAAGCGAGCACACTCGTACTTCCTTTAGCTCCCTTTCTCCTCCGTTTGCAAAGTTCACAAAACGTTGCCACTTGCTTCGCCGAGGTTCGTCGTTGGGCAGCACATGAAAGGAGATCTCCTCACCGGCGGGGATGTCGCACTCCCTCGACGATTTGCCCGTACTACATGGGCATTTCGAAACGTAGCAACGAAATTTCATTGTAAAGTACTCGAACAAACTGAAGTTTTCAGTGGTTGTAAACTGGAAACGAGCTCCTAACAATAGCAGCAAACCAACACCATTCCTAAACTTCGACGACTGTCACTATCTCGTCGCTGCTTGCTGTTTCTTACTCCCCTCGTTTCTATTTTTACCTTTGCTGGTTGCCGATATGACGGCCAACCTCCTGTGAAGGGATTACGATACGAGCAAGGTCGCGGCTGTGCATGCTGGGACGGTTCGTTGGCCCTGAAGAGCCTCGAACCCGAAAATTCGTCTGCGCGACGGTGGCGACGGCGAGATGTCGAGTTCGGCTGGCGGTAGTTTCGTACGCATTGGCGTACACGCTTGCGTGTTTATTCGGAACTTCAACCGTTTACTCCACCGTTCTTAGTGTCATAAAAGGAATGTGCAGTATGTTTAACGGGCATATAGCTCACTATGCAAACTGGTAAGCCCTGCCTAACGTGCGTTTGCTTTTGCCGGCCTTCGCCAATCGCAGAGCATTCTCGTGTGACATCATAGGTTCTGTTGCGGGAAATGAGCTGGTGGGTCGCATGGTCATTCCATTTTTTCCTAATTATGTAGCTTATTTGAGCGAAGTCTGTGTTAAAAGTGGTGTCAGTATGGTTCTAACAAGGCAATCTTTCGAATGAACCAAACTTGTGTTTTCTCTTCATGGCTCCTTTAAAAAGGGAGACCTAGGGGGATGCCCGGAGGGGAAGAGATCAGACCCCTTGGAACATGGCAAAGGTGGTAAGATTGATTGCTTCCTATGTGCGCCAGGTAGTGCTATCCTCGGGGGCGATTTTGGGGAGGGAGTTGTATTCTTCCCCCTTCGGGATCCTCCACTGTTCCTTATCCTACTCATTTACGGCTCAACGCTGACAAGAGACTACCTCATCTTTTTCATGTGACCAGAGCGGAAAGGGAGTGTTGGGTTCTGGCTGTCTCGTTGCACGTTTCCTTTCTGCTTACAATGCAACTGGAGGTGGTTCCAAAATACGATTTGAGCGCGAAAAATGGAGAAGGCAGCCATTGAGGTTTCTGTTTTCTAGAAGGAGGACGAGGATATGAATGGCATGGGACGTGGACTCGTTGAAAAAAACAAAAACAAACATGACGACGAAGCGCCGAAACGAAGATGCGAACAAAGGCTAGAACACAAAGAAAAAATATGCCGTGTGAAGCCTTTGTTGTCAAGTCTTCATCTATGACCTTCCTTCTCCGAGATATTTTTCGCTATTAGCTGGTATCAACCCGCTAGGTTACGACCACATTCGTTGCAGCGCTAGACTTAGCAATGCCAAGCCACAAGGCGCACTGCGGTGGAAACGAAGCCCCCCACCGCCCCTCGTCTCGGTTCAGCCCCTGAATGAGGCTCTCGCCTACTCTGTTCGCCAGCGCCCATGAAGCGGGAGTGGGCGGCTTTCTTACCGGCCATGTCGAAGTTGTCCGTAGCAGAGTCCTCGCGTCGCAGCAGAACAGCGATAGCAACGATGATGATGATGATGATGGGGAGACCACGAGCATCACGAGGGAGCTTGCGAAAAAGTTTGGAGATCAACCAGCGGGTGTTTCATATACTTCTAGGGAATCCCCGAGAAGCGCCAGAGGTCGTACTTCACAACGAAAGTCGAATAAAATTGGTGGCGCACCAGCGAACTACGGCCATCCGCCCGTCTGAATTATAGAGGTAACACTGATGAAGACGGTGGCAGATGTCGAATTTCAATCTCTTCATTTTCCGTTGAAGGAGAGACCGGCTTGTCATATCCGCGAGTGCGGTTAGTTTGATCCGATAGACTGACAAAATGTTTTCTTTTAGCTCTGCCATAGTTTAGTCTAATAGGTTTCCATTATTTAACAAAATATTTCTTGGCCAATCCGCTTAAGTGGGTACGCCTCAGTTTCCATGGGTCACCACAACCACCACGGACGGAAGTGGCGAACCAGTCGAGGGCATCATAATAATCATCATATCATCATAATCAGTGGCCGATTTGAGTCTACTGCAGGGCCAAGGCCTAGTTCACATGAACAGAACTCTGTTGATAGTGGTGGTGTCGGTAAAAGTTTATTGCGCCGTAAAGTTGTAACAATTCCCTAGTCTAGTTATCGAAGTGATTACCCAACGACCGACACACTGGGTGCTAGAAGTTGCTGGACGTGCATGTAGTCGGTGTTGATAAACTTTACCTACAGCTAAAGCAGAGGGAGATAGGGAGGAAAGCGCACTAGGTCTGGGTGGTTACAGTCAAACCCGAATATAACGAACTAAGATAGAGCCAATTTATTTTATAGTGAAGAATCAAAGTTATTCAGCCATAATGCATGTGAAATATATTTTTATAACGAATTAAACATTGGATACTACTGAACTCTGAACGCGCTATCGGACACCAAACGCCGCCGACGTGCTTTTGCGCCGGCTGTGACTAGCCTCCGGGGCGCCGCGCTGTGACGTTGCGTGACAACGAGCCCGCTGGATTTCGAAATTGTTGCTGAGGTGATGGCGTCTAGTGTTGGGGCCATCGACAAGCCGCCGCCGGCATAGAGTTTTATACTAATATATACTAGAGGAAAATCTGGCGCCAGTGTGTTGGCGAGTCGCGCTTTAGCGAGCGCACCGTCATGTACGGGGCACACACGTTCCACTTGTCCTTGGCATGGCTCATGATGGCTCATGAACAGGCTGGAAAGTTGACTCTGGCTGCAAAAAAGCAGCAATATATTAGACTAGAAGGTTAATAAAATTGGTTTTATTATTAGAAAATTGAAGCTTCAAAAAGCTTTATTTGTGAGGAAATATTTAGAAGCTTCATGAAAAATGAACAATAAAAAGATGTCACCCGTTTTTGTTGATTTTGGCTTCGAGACAAAAAGAAGAAAAAATTCACGCATCTCCACGAAGTGAATAATGACGAATGGGCGAAGCACTGTGAATCGTTCTTACCCCGTAAATCACCCGTGACATTGCCCACTCGCGCATGTAAATGAGCGACCACGCGTGTGTACAGTATATACTCCGGGGTAGCTTGTTGTCTGCGCAGACGTTGAGCCGCCGCATGCCGCGCCTTACGTTCGTTTTCATCCATGGCAGAAAGAGAATGTGTGGTTTGGAACGCGCTTACACACGCATTTGCACCACAGCGCTCTCTCTCTCTCTCTCTCTCTCTCTCTCTCTCTCTCTCTCTCTCTCTCTCTCTCTCTCTCTCTAACCTTTTGTGAACCTTTTGTTTTCTTCGTGTTAACCTTTTGTGATCCTTTTGTTCACAGATGTTTCGATTTACACGGTGCTGCGCCGTGAGCACCGTGTAAAGGTAAATTTTACACGGTGCTGCGCCGTGCACCGTGTAAATTAAGGTGCTTCGCCCCTAAAAGAAGCCTGGTCGCTAGCCAAGCCAAATAGACGAGGAACGTCACTAGCTGCAATGGCGGCGCCCACGGCAGCCGGTGATTACAGCGCCAGATTTCCCTCTGTTATAGATTAGTATGAAACTCTATGGCCGCCGGCAGGCGATAGCCCTCGCCGGACGTTGCAAGAAGCCATTTATGCTACGGTTGTGCTGCGGCGAAATACAGGGGAGTGGGCTTCATGTCGCGTGTCGCGAATGCGATTCTCATTGGAGGCTAAAACCACTGCTAACTGCAAAGACGTGTACATTTCTCTGCAACACATTTCTTTTAGAGAAAATTACTATTCATGTTGCCTGGCATGGTCTTTCTTATATTGTCGAGTTTTCAATCAACTGTTCCCATTGTTTACAACGAATCTGACATTGAAGTTTGTTAAAAGCGGGTTCGGTTAAATGGAACTACTTCGCATAGCGAACGCACGACGTTGAATCACGCTGCTTCTTGTAACCCGGTCTGACTGTGTAAGAGCAAAAATAAAAGCCAAATTTTGTTTATGTTAAAAAAAAAAATTAGAGCTCAGTGCTGGCTTGGTGGGCAATTCTTGTGTGCCTTAATAATCGTAAACTAATTTAGTCATTGAACCTACTGATCGGGCCTTGAACAGGAACAAAAGAAAATATGGCGATAATTGTTTAATGGAAGCAAATGACTGCTATATAAAATGTTTGGAATTTTCAATGGACATGCTTCTCAAACTCCTGAGGTTCCAAGTGTCTTTGAAGCATGCATTGTTCACAGCACAAAGCGCTCCTGTGTGTGCGATTGTCTCCTTTTTTGTTTGCGTGCTCACTTCTTACTTGGGCGCACCTGTTTTACCGCGAAAAATATCTCAAAAGTTCCCTCTTTGTGACCGGTGTCGGTCACGTCTACGCTCGCACCGCCGTCTCTTCGCCTTCGTTCCAAGTGCTTCGGTGCCTAATTTCCAATTTTGGGAGCAGAAATTTGTGTTCAAGAATGGTTGCTATCCTTGCATTTGATAGGCCGCTCCCAGATTCATGGTACGGGTGCCAAGGAAGAATCGCCAGGTAGTGGTGGATTTTCTGATGGCGAGGGTGGGACGGAAGGGAGGAGATATCACGCCACGAACGCTGGGCAGAGTCTTCTCTGAGGTCCAGCTGGACGACGCCAGACGCTCGTCACAAGGCGCACGCTCACTTGCGCTCGGTATTATTTTGTCGTGTTTTTTTGTGAGCTCCGCACCTGGCGCCAGCACCCGCGCAAGCCTGGACGACGCCGGACGCTGCCCACGAGGCGCATGCTTACGCGCACTCGATATTTCTTGGTATTTTTTGCGAACACCTCCGGACCAAGTTACCTCTTTACGGCTACGTTGTTCTAACACCTCTGCTGTTCCCGGCCGCGGCGGCCGCTTTTCTGATGGAGGCGAAAAGCAAAAACGCCCGTGTGTACGAGATTTCGGCGCACGATAAAGATCCCCAGGTGGTCAAAATTAATCCGGAGCCCTCCACTACGGCGCGCCTCATCGCCTGCGCCGCGTCGGCGCGTTAAACCCTACAATCAATCAATCAACACCTCTGCTGTTAAAACTACGTAGCAGTAAACAAGCTAAGCATCTCCAGGCTTTCGCGTTCAAAGCACATATTTAGGCGTCCGAGCAGTTTTTTTCGCATGAAAACCCTTAAAAATTTCTACGTTTCAAAGACAAGCGTTTTAACTTGTAGAAAGTTATTTGAACTCGGTTCGGGCCTCAGACGGGGCGCCCTCTTTTCTGATGGAGGCGAAAAATAAATACGCTCGTGTGTACGAGATGTCGGCGCACGTTTAAGATCCCCAGGTGGTGAAAACTAATCCGGAGCCCTCCGCTACGGCGCGCCTTATCCCCTGCTTTGCATCGGCGCGTTAAACCCTACAACCAATTAATTTGAAGGAACCGGTGACTTATCGGAAAGGGCCGATGTTTATGCACAGAACATCAAAGAGTCTCAGTGTTTCCACAAGTAAAACAGAGGAATCAGACCATCAAAACTACAAGCATTCAGTTATTCATTCAGCCTTTCAGCCGAATTCAGCCTCATTCAGCGCTACGCAGAAGCATTCAGCCCCATGCACGCAAAAAGCGAACGTCTCCTGTCGGCTCGGGGCACGTGAGCATGGCAGACGACGATGGAAGTTCAGCCGTGGTGTTCTCTTTGCCTTCACCGCTCTTACGGTACAAAGCGACGACACCTAGGGCCCACTTTTCAACCGCGTTGGCCGTGTCCACGAGATTTTCCACAAGCTTTGCGAAGCCCTTTTGGACCAGGAATTGGCCCACTTCGTACGTGTGCAGCCTTGCGTTCTCTTAGCGACACTTTGCGTACAGGTTGGCGTCACAGATGCATCCATCCGACGCGACATAGAAGATAGCTTCGATGCTTGTACCCGCTGCCACAGCTTCTTCAAGTCGAAACGGAAACTCGCGGCTGTTGGCTTCACACTGCGTATACAACATTCGATCGCCTTCTGTGGTGCTGCCTCCGCTTCTACATCGATGCTGTGCAGGCAACCGGATCGCACGATGTCAGCGCGGCCGCTATCCACATACAGCACTGCAACCATGAACGGTGTGCCACTGGGATTCCTGTGCACCTCTGCCACTAGCGCTCGAAGGGCCAATCTCCGGTTGCTGTCCTGGCAAACCATCCAGTACATGCCTATGAAAGCTTCGCGGACGCGGTGGTTGCTCGGGGAGATGCAGAAATCCTCGTGGTCCTCTGCATCGCACATTCCAGACTTCTTGCACCACCGGGTACTTGCCGGATATAATATACTTGCCGGGCTGCGGTAGCGTGCCAAGCGGACGGGAACCCGCACTCCGTTGGGGAGTTTCGCAGGTTCGCTTATAACTGGGGATCCCCTGTGAATATGCAGCTCGGCGCACGATGCCATTTCGAAGCTTCGGTAGGAAGGGTGACCCAGCGGATTCCGTGCAGAGGCGAGAAGGGTGGAGCAGACTTGGAGCGATCGATTCCGAAAGGTAGGTGGGAGGGCTGCGCGAAGTGCGCGAGGTGAGGCCCGCAGGTAAGCCGTTCGATGATGATGATTCACATGCACAGATTTCTCCATACCCGCCCTAGAAGAGCCACTATCACTGATTTAGTAAACAAAATTTTCAGAATATATACCAATTTGCACTTCGTGTGTTTCTTGAGATGATCTTTAATTTTTGGGCAGTTCATGGTTTTAATCTTGTCGGATTTCATTTCGGGCCCTTTCTTTTACTGACAAGTAAATATTTTGAAGTCCCTTTCAGTGATTTAGCCATGGCCAATCTCCTCTCGTGTGCATAAGTCGAAAACAGCGAGGGAATCACCATCGTGATCGGCATCATTTCATGCATCATTGAAGCAGCTACGGAACGATGGCTGTTATTTCAGTTGGGCGAAGCCTGGGACAGTTGGGCGAAGCCTGGGCGAAGCCTGGAGTGGCTGCGCGCTTTGCCACTCTCCTTGTGCGCAGTGAGGCCCTTTGGAGTATGCGTGAAAGGATATCGGCCATGAAGATGATGCCCTAGATGTTTTTGTCTTATTCCCACGGGAAGAGATTGCCCATGTCGAATTTCATTTCACCCCCTTCCTTTTCCTGACAATAAATAAATCCTTTAAACGTCAGTTCAGTTGCGTAGCCATGGCCAGTTTCCTCTCGTTGGTATAAGACAAAAATGTTGCTGGCATCATCATCATGAAGAAGGGCTTGCGTTCGGTCTAGTTCGTATTCCATAACGTTCATCTTAAGCGCACAAAAAACACACGGACACATCAGGCAAGGACAAGCACTCATCATAATCATCATAAACGTCGTGATCATCATTTATCATCATGATCATCATCCCTTCCCGCATACTCCAGTGAGCCTCACTGCGCACAAGGCGAGTGGCAAAATGCGTAGCGCGTGCGCCTCATTCATGGCTTTGCCCAAAAGGAAATAACAGCCAACCAACGTTGCGTAGTGACATCAATGATCAGCGCCTGCTGCGGTTGAGGAGTTGAGGGTGGAAAAGTTCAAGTGTTCTTGGACTTATGCACACCTCCCCATTTCTTTTCGCAATAAACACATTTACTTTCTCTCTCTCTCTGTCTCCAGTGGGGAGGCATCTCCTGCGCAACGAAAAGGACTCAGGTTCCACCCCTGTTTCGCTTATCTGTACTTTTTACTAGCTCAGAAGAGGTTTCACACAGACAGAAGCGATGTTTAGTTTGCCAGTATAGAAGTGGTTTCGCGCTAACACCTGACAGCCTTCAGACCACACATGTCGCCAAGGGGTGACTCGAGTGGCCCTTCGTCTGATGACAGTGCGCACCTCGGCGCCGCCGGTGGGCAAAAGTGTTAAAAGCATCATGGTACCTTAAGAGTACGGGCTCAAGCGGGAATCTCAGGCAATTGCAAAGCTCACGCACTTGCGCAACAAGCCACAAGGAACACATCAACAGAGAAAAGCTGCATCACTCGGGCTCACATCTTCTCTTCTGAGCATGGACATCCTCCTGAGCTCTCTTCGGTCATAGTTCCATCATCTGCATCTCAGGATGAGCAGACGGAGGAGAACTGTGAAAACACGGCGGAGGAACCTTCACCTACTTCGGGCTCGGAATTCTACACCTGCCGCAAGGTGGAAAGGAAGTTGCAACTACGAGTGGCTCTAGGAGACTTCGTCGAGAACTCTGGCCTTCACCATTTCCTTTAATTTCATACCACATTGGATGTATCATACTTTTCCCATTATCTACCATTACTCCCCTTACCTAATCCCTCACCCATTACCTAATCCCTCTCCCATTACCTAATCTCTCTCCCCTAGACACGAAAATTCGCTAAAGCATAACATGACGTCTTTGAATCCAGTGTACATAAAATAAATACGTGTTACCACCACCCAGGCTAGTTTACAGAGACTGCACTGGCGTGCGTACGAGGAGCGGCAGGAGCCAGTAGCCCCACCCTCAAATTTAAATACCACTAGGTGAGTAAACAGACGAGCCCGATAACTTAGTCTTTCATAATTTATTGCAACCGATAAATATTTTGGGGTTCAAACTGCGCCCCTAATAAATGCAGCTTCGGCGTATGCTCACACGCACCACCACGATGCGCCATTTTAAAATTTTCTTGATGTAAGAAATCAACAAAACAAACGAAAAGCTGTGCACAGCACGGAAGCATCATGAAGCGTTTTATGTGAATAGATCTGGACTAATTCCTCGCATCAGCGTTTAATATTTCTCATGTTTTGTTGCCATTTTTTGTGTTAGGGCTAAATACTTAAGTGCCCCAATCTGTGAACAAGCGCCATTGCGGTTATTCTTGTAGCTGTAGTTGCATGGTCAAGAAAATGACCGCGATGTAAGTAAACAGTAAATAAATAGAAAACCTTAAGGTCAGTTAAGTGTGCTCGCGTGTTTTGAACCAGAAAGCCTGTCGATGCTTATTAACGACTTGTTTACTGCTAAATCTTATTTGCATCGCTTTCTTCCCTTTCGCTTATTTTACTCATGGCACGAATTACATCAACCGGCTTCTTTCCTGTCACACTGTGCACGCTTATCTTTCTTAGCTTTTATTTCTTCGTCCTAATTCGCTAATAACGCCAGAAAGCTGACTCTGGCGCACGCTACGGCTTGACTACAATCACGATTCTCCATGGCTGGAGGGCGCGTGTTCTTCCCACATGCCGTCATGTTCAGAAGAGGACGGACAACTGGGCTAGTTGGTAGCTGTCCGCACTCTCAACACAGGGATGAAGGAAGAAAGGGCGCTAACTCGCAAATATTGGTTAAATGAAAGGACACGCAAATATATACTGACTACGAATCATATGATGCGTTAATTTCGCCAGCGGTAAAAACTATGAAAGCGACTTTTTCAGGGAAGATACACCATCGGAGGTACACATGGCTGGCAAACGGCAAGTGCGTTGAAGAAGGAAAAATGAAAGAATAAACAATCGCTTAATCCGCAATAAGTGGCACACGTAAGAACATTACTTGTGAGGGTGAAGAAACACATCGATAGCCCCACCTCTTTATGTGAAACGTTTCTATTCAATCTCTAGTGGTTTTATCCCGATGTCTTGACACGACTGCGCATCGCAAAAGATGAGTGAACATCCATGCGTGTTACAATGCTCCCATAATTTGGCGCTCTGCTTTGACATCTTCACTGTATTGATGTTCATGCAAACGAATGTTTCGGCATCACCCGCCTTGGCCTGCTCTAACACTGTTAAAATGGGGATCGGTGTTGCTTCTTTGCGGGCACCCCTGACAAAATCGTGCTCGGATAAATTAGTGACTAGTTTAACAAGCCAACTAGAAAGACTAAATATGACTGGATTCGAACATAGGTCATTTGCAAGGTAATTAGCAAGTTAATAAAAGGGCGAAATCAGAGGTGGGGGTCGAGTAAAGGAAAACGAAAAGAAGTATAAAAACCTGTCGTCATTGAGTATGTACACATGAGGTTACATCGTATAAAAACGTTGCTACCTGGTATAGAGATGGGCGTCATCTTCTCGCCCCCAAACAAACTGACCATATTATGTGGCAAAATAAGTGTTATCTGTCGGTGCGAAATGCTCAAGAAAACAACGGTGCCAAGTGCAACATACCTCCCCTTTTGTTTGTTGTGCTACTGGTGGTATTTTTAAGATACCGTTGTCGTGTGGCCACACTTACATAGGCCAAACTAGGCGTAGGCCAAACTAGACATACGGTTTCAGTAACACCAAAACACTGCAAAATTAAAGCAAAGCTCCATGTTATGGGAACATTGCACCACGCATGATAGTTCACCCATCTTTTGCGATGCAACAGTTCTGTCAAGACATCTGGTGAAAACACTAGATATTACAAGCATTTAACATAAAGAAGTGCGGCTATCGATGTGTTAGCGATGTGTCGCACTACCAGCTGGTCGTGCACGGCTGGTAGTGCACGACCAGCCGTGCACTACCCGCAGACGACTCGTGTGCGGCCAGTCGTCGGTTTCCCCGTTACATGTGTGTGCTCTTTCCATCTGCTCCCATTCTCAGTAACCAGGTAACAATTGAAAAAGAGTTGAAAATGTATCTATTTTAAACGTAAAACTCGTAGTAAAAGCGAATGCTTGTTGGCTTCTAAAACGCGTATCTAAGAAAATTTCCAGCATGCACTTGCTGCCACAAAGGCTGTATTTAGGGACAAACAGGTAGGTGCAGGCGTCCTTTCCGAATATCTGGGGCAGTTATTTTTGTTCGCATTTTAAACCACTCTTCGTTCACAATACTTGGGAATGGATTTTTTTTAATGCCTGTCCAAATTTCGTATAATTGCTGGTGTAATTCTCCCCCGACATTCTTTCACCAGGCTCGAGCGTGTAGTCCTTCAAGCGTCATTTGTTTAAGGTGTGTTCCTAGACACACGAAAATTTACCCGAATGAAGCGACTAGTCATCTCGCATGTGTTACCTTTAAACAGCCCTATCGTTGCTCGCCACCCTCCTCCCAGCCCGCGTGACGTTGGCAAGACTTAGTCGGCACAGCGGGCTGCAAAACTTTCCGAATGCCTCTGACGACCAGCTTGGCGTCCCCGTGTCGTTAACTGACGACACTCTCTGTCTCAGCTCCAGTGTTCTTGCAAGCATCCATTCGCTTGATAGCGACTGTACGATGTGGTACGCTCTCGCTGCCGCGTATGAGCTTTCACGTTTCCCCTATTTCGCTCTGGTTTGACGCATGACATCCTGTGCTGCCGCAAGTAGTTCTTGGCCACTTCTTTCTCGCCTGCTAACGGTGTTTTCGTGCTCACGAGCGACACATCATAATACTTGCTACTCTTCGAATTTTTATCGATGCCTAATTCACTGAATAAGCCGGTGTTCGCGTATTCGTGATTGGCACCCTGGTGGGCGTCGATGGTTCTTTTAACCAAGCTCGTGTAGGTAGTTTGGTCTAGTTTGCATAAATAGGTTGCGGCTTCTTATCTTGCTGCTTACTTTCCTGATATATTGCCGTTTGTTTAGAAATCACTACACACCATGAATTATCTTTGACTTCATTTCGCACCGCATGTTGTACATTATGCATGCTTGTATAGACATTTCTAAACCCATGCATTCAGTACCCGTAAAAAATTTCGTGCACTTTTGCATCCAAACGAAAGACACATAATTGGTGACGACCAATCGCTCTTGCCGCCCGACGAGAACGAATGAAATCGCTTTTGGTAGCACCATTCGCAAGTGTAAATGAATCTTAATATGGTAAGAATAGAAGACATTAGTATAAATATTAACAAGAATAAGACTAGTTTTCTGATAAATTGTTTTGTATATGTGAGGGGTGACAGATTTTATGGGCTCCGGTTGCAAGTCTACGCAGGAACGTCACTTATGGTGGGTTTGGTACTCAGTTCGTAGATGCTCCGAATGTCAGCCCCTGCAATCGCATGGGTGCCGTTGTTCCGACCGGCGCCCCGGTCGCGCTCCACGTCCAGTTCGGGAGCCGCGCTTCAGTCCTCTTGATTGGGCCACATCGCCTCGCGTAGGGAGAAAATCAGGGCGACGAACGCCGCCACCGCCAGCGTCACCCCGACGGCCGCGACTTGCACGAACCACGTCGTGGGCCTGCGGAGAGACACTAAGCTGGGTTGCAAAATTTTCGCCGGTATACTTTGGGCAAGTGCTCTAGGTACGCCACGTGGTAGAGTCGCACCTGTATTAGTGTCCGGGCCTGAAGTCTATTTACCAAGATAACAGGCGCAAATATGCCAAACAAGCAAAAAGCAGCAATGTTACGCAAGACACAAGTAGCCGGGCATGCTGGCCGCAGTGACGCTTTATTTGATGCCTATTGTTGCTCAGGAACCTTAAAAAATTAAGGAATACAGGGCAGCACGTAATTCCGTGTGCTAAATAAATATTGTTTACTCGTTTCAACTCGCATCGAACCCGGGTGGCTCAATGAACAGGTAACCGAAATTGAGTAGTTTAGTTGTTATTATATATGATAGCAACATAAACTTTAAGTCACTCTCTTCACGTTAACCATAAATCATGGTGGTCCGGGTAGCTCTCGCGTTCAAGTGATATATGGGCAGCCAGTGCCCAGTGCTTCCCAGTGCCTAGTGTTTCACAGTTCCCAGTGCGTCCCAGTGTCCGTCCTAATGAACCAAATTTTTTTCTGACTTCATCTTTGCGATTTCGGAAGTCCTTTCAGATCATAAAAACTTCTTCCACGCTTAAGGAAAATAATAAAGTTTTCGGCATCAACGGGTTAATAAAGGCTACCGAGTAAGATGCTACGTCAGACGCGTGGTGCCACTCTACTAACGAAGAGCTTTGATTTAAAAGGGGCCTAAAAATGCCCTCCGCTGACATATAGATATTCAGTCGAGAATAAATGAAATGCGAACAAAAAAAAGGGAACCACAGCACGCAAAATGCAAAAATACTGTTTGAATGCCACATGAGGAAAGCTACTTGTATCTTAACTTGGTTACTGTAATTAAGTCACACGTCAATTTGACATATGCATGGTGAAAAATCGCACAATTTGTGGTTTCCAGTTGATACTTTGGTTACCGCGTTTCATTTGACTGTAACTGTACATATTACCAAATAAAGGAATACATTAGTAATCAACTGCTTCAATGAATCGGCAAAGCGATGCGTGTTAACTGCAAAATTGATAATCAAAAACCACGGATTGTCGACGCAGCGTGTTTGCTCCCCTCTCCACCATTCTCCTCGCTGTGTGCGGCGCTTGAGTTCCCTCCCATGATGCCTTGCTCCTCAGCGGTGAAGTCTCCACCAATTTCCGTTTTTGCACTCCGCTGGCTACCGTGTGTTACGCCAGCACTGGTCTTTGGGACAATATTTTTTTAGTTATCACCTCTTGGATGCTGACAAAACGACGGTAGTGAGTGCTCGCAGTACGGAACGTTCGACGAGGCTAACGTTCTATTTCCGAAATGTGCTGCTGCTGGTTTCGCTTACATAACCAACGTAGCCCAGTTAAGCCAAAGCCCTTTTCTTAAATTTTCATTGCGCTAATCGATACACCACTCTGTTCAGAAAAGCAAACGAAAGACCTGGGGTGGGATCCTAAGAACCCACACCACGCCGAAAGGTTGCAAGAAAGCATTCTGATCCGGAATCGCCATTGTCCCCGGGGCGATGCGGCGACGAGGTGAATTGGTGAGTATGAAAAAGCAAAAAAAAAAAAAAAACGGCGCGCTTGCTTTTGTCGTTCGGCCTGCTTCGGGTCTGCGGTTGTAGACGTGAACAGCGCACCCGGAATTTCGCAGCTAAAACAATGCTGGATACTCGTATTCTCAAACACATGAATCACGCAGAGAAAAACACCGTCCACACGAACGTTATTGCCAGCACCACGCCGCAAACAACGTTTCGCGTCGCGAAACGCGCTGCCCGCGCGGCGGAGTGCGACCTCAAATATGGCGTCGCCGCCGCCACGCAGGTAGCGCCGCCGCGCGGTCCAAGGCTTTGTGAATACACCCTATAGCTTTCTTTGCGCTAAACAAAAGGGAATATGTATGACAGGCGCCAGCGTGTCACGAGTTTCGAACGCTTGGCTTTCGAAACCTCAGGGGTACGCCGTGAACGACAGCGTTACCCCGGGACGCCGCCTTGATGCTCTATAAACTTGGGTCGAGCGAGCGGCGAGCTAGGACGACAAGCTCCTAAAAAAAGTGCTCTGCACTTAAAGGAGCCATGAAGACAACACACAAGTTGGGTTTATTATAAAGACTGCTTAGTCCCGATAACAATGATACTAATATCATCGCAATCTCCGAAAAAATAACGGAGATATTAAAGAAAACGTGTGAAGCAGTCGGAACCCTAGACAATTTCCCGCAACTTTTCTATGACGTCACAGAACCTTGTCTGAGCGATTTGCGGCCGCCTAACTGACCTGCCGCGGCGACACATGACTGGACTAATTTCAGGGACCTTAGACTGGACGCCTGTAATTGGGCCTGTAGTTCCATTTGACCGCATCACTTGAATGTTAACGTGCAGTTAACGCACTAAAAATTATGTTTTATTGTTGGCTCGTATGACGTCATTCTTGCTCATAACACGTCACTGTGGCGCAAAATTTGAAAGTTTATAAATACTTCTTGCTTTTTTTTTTCGTTAAAAAGACATCTTTTCCTTTTGTAATGGAGCTGAGTGAGATACTGAATCCCAGTTCTTTCAAATTAAACGAAGTCGTATTTTCTCTGCATGGTTCCTTTAAGAACGTTCTATTCGGCGACGGTAGTGTTAACAGGAACCTACTACAATCACTGCGAGCTATATGAGCAGTCTGGTGCTGTGAGCGCCAGCCATAGTTTCCAGCTTATCACTAGCGCCACCTCCAGTGCGATTACGGCGACGCAGCCCAAGGCCTAAGCGAGGTCGGGGACGCGCTTGCTTGTTGCGTGGTTCTTTGGTTCCCGCTGGCGGGTTGTTAGTCGTGTCGCTCCCTGTTCAGTGGTCGTCTTGTGCAATGGGCAAATAAACGCCTTCTTATCAAATAGTCCGCTTCGCCTCACCGTGCCTCTTCAACGCCCCAGCCTTCATGCCCAGCCCTCACATCTGGTGCAGTCGATGCCCGAGCCTCTGTGAAGTCACGCAGCCACGCAAGTACGGTGACGTTATATCTAAGCCTGCCATCGTCGTTCGACAGCCGTGCGCCATATTGTCTTTGTCGCCCGAACGTTTCAACTTACGAGCCATTCGCTCGCTCGCGTCCTTGTGCGCGTCTGCGTGCGTCTGCTGGTGGACGCGGCAGCAAGTTTGTGTTGTGTGTGTGACCGCTTGCCTGCAGCCAGCCGGCCCGGACGAATATCATGCTGGGAATTGTGTGGGAGCGCCTCGACCTAGTGATGATGTCGCGTCTTGGCATCGACCTCATACGGGAAGAACTGGCACGGCGACAGCTGGACAGCGGCGGTTGCCAACAGGAGCTCATTCAGCGACTGGAATCCGACATTCGGCAGGAGCGTGAACCTAGCCCCCGAGTTGAAGCGAATGCTTCCTGTTCGTCCGGCGCGACGGCTTTAACGCTGGATCCAGCCACGGTACAGACCGGTACGGACCCGCGCGCATGTATGATTGCCGTTTCAGTTCGACGTTGTGCGCGAGTGATTTTCGCGGTATTTCCTTTGCGGTGGAAGAATGCTCGTTAGCATGCAGCTTCAGTTCCCTGCCGTCTACCAGCCAATGTATCACCGCGGGAAGAAAGCGAGGCAAACACTGCTTTGCGTTTGCTTCAGCAGCTACCTCGCCCTGAAATGACGGTGACGACACTGCCCGATCTGTCATGATACGTCCCGGAATTTGACGGTGCGCACAGCCACTGTGTGAACGTATGGCTTGACGACGTGCAACGAGTGCAGCAGCTTGCTTCGTGGGACGAAGGCACCACACGCTTGATCGCTGCTAGCAAGCTGAAAGGTACGTCGCGAAACTGGCATCTCGCGTTCGGTAACGAATACGCCACTTGGGCCACCTGGAGTGCAGCCCTGAAGGACACATTTTCCGCAGACCTCACCCTCATCGAGTGGCAAAATCAGGTTATGAAGGTGTCCCAGGCCCCAGGCGAAACCTTCCATAAGTACGCATTTGCCAAGTTGAGGATCATTGAGCGTTGCCCCGTAAAGCTCTCTGTTGTTCAAAAGGTAGACTACCTGCAGCAGGGTTTGCGGGAACAACACGTCATCGCCGCAACAGCAGCCTATCGGCCACCCACGGTAGCCGATTTTATCGCCACCCGCACTAGCCTCGACAGGAGTGCACGGCGCCTCCATGCCAAAGTAAGCCCACCGCTAGTTGCCGGTTTTGTGAAGCTGCCGACGCAACCGTTTCGGGCCTGTCGGCCTGCCCGTCAGCAGCCTCACCCAGAGCCATCGCCACCACAGCCTTCTCGAGGTTCCCCAAGAGTGCGCATTTCCGAGCTGCTCACTGACGAACAAGAAGCCACTTAGGCAGCTATCTCGGCACAGTATGGTGCCCCTGCTTTTTGTCGCGGCCAAGACCTGTCCCAAGCCGTCTACTATGAATGCCATGGTTCGGGGCACCTGGCATCCAAATGTGCTACTCGCACAAGCCACTTACCTCAGGCTGTATCATCAGCGCCTCCAACCACGCCCAAGACACAGTTGCCTCCAGCACTTCACTGTGCACGTATTACGCCTTACGGCTGGTAGCAGCAATCAACACCACCTAGGTGGTGTTGCAGCAATGCCCCTTCTTCAACTTAACCGTCGTGGCAGTCGGTGAATGCGAAGCGTTTCCTGACTCGGGATCCAAACTGACACTCATATCCAAAGCCTTTGTGCATGGTTACCCCATGGACTGAGCCCCCTCTTGCTTTTGTCACGGAGGCTCAATGTTTCCAGTTGGTGCTGCGTTTTTAGATATCTATTAGACCAGTGAATGGAGTAGTTGAAACTGCTGTTTTAGAGGATAATGTACTCCTCCTCATTCTTGGTGAGAACTGGTTCGCGGCAGCACAAGCACACCTCACCTTCGAGCCACCGAAACCAACGCAGTTGCACCATACAGCTACGGAGGCCACCATTGCCGCAAACCAACAGCTCGCCCCAAGAATGGCAAATGTTGTGTTCCCAACTAGGTCAGTCCTCCTTCCTCAAGCCAGCCCCAGTACCAAGGACTGCCTGCAACAGGATCCCTTGGCTTTGCCAGAGCAGCCACTATGGCAAGCTGTAGCACCCCAAACGTTCTCCTCAAGTAGTAGCCAGAAAAATTCAAAGCCAGACGTTTTCAAGCCCACTCCCTCCAAACCCGTCAACAACATGAAGCTAATCCAGCATCGCCAGAATCTCTTCAACAGTCAGAAAGAATCTGAACTGTCGGTGTGCCAACCTCCAACTGCCTCCAATCACGTCAACAGCTTAAAGCAAGCCCAACTTGCCCAGAACTTTGAATGACCAGAAAAAGTACAAAACGCTTCTGAGACACCCACCTACAAGTTCCAAGCCCGTCAACAGCGCCAACCAGTCACGTCCTCGGCAACAGGCACCTGTTCAACTGCAGCCACCGCCCAACTTGCAGCCATCTGTGGCACCAGAACAGACCACGGACAACGTGTGCCAGCGTCTGGCCACACGCAGCTCCGCCAGGGTCACAAGACTGCTTGTCAACTAGAGAGAGTGTCGCCAACCTCCTGCTCAGCTACGACTGTCGTGCGTTTCACAAATTTCTAAGCCATGGCAAAGGCCCTTACCACGCGTGATTGTGCATCAAACTGCCAGAGCAAGGAAGCAGCACAATGTACACTTACGTCGCCAGTGCAGCAACAGCCTCAATGTCCGCAACGAACTCGACAGCTGCCTAGTCACCTAGACAACTTTGTGCTCGACTGAAGCGTGCAGTAGTTTCCCCGCGTCTGTGAGTGTGGAGACCGTTGTAGGCAATGTGTGGAGAGAGAGAGAGAGAGAGAGAGAGAGATGGAACTTTATTCAAGCATCAGGCGTGCAAAGGACACGATTCCCGGCCACGCAGGGCTCGGTCGCGTCCCCTCTATCTAACCACCCTAAGTCGCAAAAGTCCTAGGGCGTCGGGCTTAGACCCCGAGGCGGTTGGTCTCGGCGTCCGCTCGAGCTACTCGGAGCGCTCCCGGCCGCACCGTCGGCCCCCGACCCCCACCTCCCGCATGGGAGGACGGAGTGCTGGGAGGGACGGGCGGGCGCGGGGCCCCCTTTCGCCTTTGCAGAGCCAGAGCCGCCTCGAGCCGCTGGATGGCCTTCCTCTGTTGTTGGGGCTCCGCAGAGCCCACGCATTCGCGCACGTCCGGTGGGTACGGGTCCTGTGGGTCCTGTCTATCCCCCCCACCGTCGCGCACTGCACAGTCACAGCCCCACATGATATGGGTCAGGGTCGCAGTTTCGCGTTCACACACACTGCACCGAGCACTCTCGTAGACGTCCGGACACACGTGCCGCGCGAGCGCCGGCGTCAGAACAGTCTCTGTCTGTAATAGCCTGAGCTTCACCGCCTCCGCCCGAGACAGGTCCCGGTGCGGGAGCGGAAAAGCACGCCTCTGGTCCCGATGCCAACGAAGCACCCCGCCGTAGTCGGTGAGGGGCTCCGCTTCTTCGTCGTCGTCGATGTCAGTTGTTTCACCGCAGTCCTCGAGGGATGACGACAGCGGACGGGATGTCGCGACCCGGCACGTGTCGAGACCACGGGCCGCAGCGTCCGCCTCCTCGTTGCGGTTGCATAGTCCGGGTGCCAGCTCCCGGCCCGCGTGGGCCGGGAACCACTTGATGATCGTAGTCTTCGTAACCCCCTGCGCTGCCGCCCCCATCGTCCGCCAGGACTCCAGGAGCCGCGCAGTGCCACCACACACCACGCCGCGAGCAAAGTTGCGGATGGCTGTCTTTGAGTCACTGAGCACCGTGCACACACCCAGCAGGCCCAGGGCCAAGGCGATCGCCGCCTCCTCTGCCTGGCTCGCCGAACGGGCGCACACGCTGCCCGCCGTCAGTAGTTCACCGGTGGAGGCCCGCACAGCCACCGCCACGAACGTGCACGGTCGCCCACGGCACTTGGCTGCGTCCACAAACACCGCACCGTCGTCCTCGCTGTACTGGTGGCGCAGCGTGCACTAGTGGTCGATGGCGGAAAAACGAAGATCTGGCGGCGACACGAGACGTGGTCAATCAGACTGGGGTGGGATGTGAGCGCCAGCCATAGTTACCAGCTTTTCATTAGCGCCACCTTCAGTGTTATTACGTCGACGCAGCTCCAGTCCTAAGTGAGGTCGGGGACGCGCTTACTTGTTCTGTCGTTCTTTGCTGCCTTCCGCCGGGTAGTCAGCCGTGTTGTGCAGTGGGCAAACGAACGCCTTGTTTTCAATTAGTCCGCTTCGCTTCGCCACGCCTCTTCAACGCACCAGCCTTCACGCCCAGCCCTCACACTGGTAGCAGAGTTTATATTGAAGATGTCCAAGAGTCCATAATGTGCCAAGTTTTCGTTACGGATTACGCCGCATAAAAACTGTGAACTTCTCGTCTCGGTTCTTTGCTCACCCAAGCCTCTCTAGAGCCATAGCCTCCACGGCAATGAAGTTCCGGCTGTCTGGCATACACCCACCGAGAAACTGGTCGGGGGAGGCTGTAAAGCGCTTCAAAGAACTTACACACATGCGCACACCGCTGACGGCTGTGTTTGTGGGCACAAAGAGCAGCCATGACGAGCTTGGCGACAAAGTCCATGCGTTAAAGCTCTGCAGCCCGAGGCATGGGGATGTGGCCGAGTGCATGATCCCAGAAGGCCAGGCAACCGAGCCAGGCAGGAGTGCCGTGACTCGATGCTGAATTTTACCCGGCCAGTTGACTACACGAGGGAGAACCGCCCATTCTGTAGCCGCAGCGTGGACACAGGAGACTCGAGGAAGGCAGCCTCCAAATTTGGCACGGGGAGGGGCCACCGCGCTTTCAAGTTGCTGCTGCGCTAATGTTTTAAGCGGTCAAGCTCAGATAAGTGAATTAATGATAGACTACGTGAAGTCGCTGAAGCCACCGGAAGTGGGCAGTGGTGTGCTCGGCCAGGTGTCCACATTTCTCAGCCCCAAGTCCTCCTTCATCATCTTCCCTTATGGCCGGAGGTCAATTTATCAGCCCAGGGTGCAAGGCATGGGCCGAAATTCAGTAGAGACCTTGGAATTCCTGACGATAGATTTGGAAGACGCCTGAAACAAGGAAAGTTTCCGCGAGAACTGGCATATGTTTAAGGACCTAGGAGAGGCGTTGGCTGCCAATGGCAACTTCGACGGGCGCTTGTATCGGGCACGGGTTGTGGTTCTGGATGATGGGGACAGGCTCAAGGTGTTCTTTATGGACTTTGAATACTGTCAGTCTGTCCGTGTCGAGCACGTGGGCACCCTCGAGAAGCGCTTCACGCATCTGCCACAGCAGGCGCTCCAAGCCTGCCTAGTGACTGACAAGGCCAAGAACGTCTGGAATGATCACCACAGCGAGTATTCGCCAACTGCGTGTCGGGGAAAGACCTGGTCAAGATCGTGCATGTCGCGCAGGGTCTTCTGGAAGTGCGGCTGTTTTCCATGAACGGCGACAAGCTGCGCAGTGTCTACCGCTGCCCCAAAGTAGTCCACAAACTGAATGCTTGAACTTTTGATTGCGTGAATCCTCTGTTTTACCCGTGGTAGCACTGAGGTTTTTGATATGCTCTGAATTACTTTTGACCCTTTCCGGTAAGTCACCGAGTTCTCCAAACAACTTGACACAAGTCATACCGCACCCTTGAAAGGTTGAAACTTTTAATGGTTCTAATTAAAAAAAACTGCTCTGACATCTCGGTCTGCTTACGTGCTTTGAACGCGAAAGCCTGGCAATGACTTGCTTGTTTATAGCTACATCGTTTTAACAGCTCTACTATTAAAACGATGTAGCAGTAAACAAGTAGCTTGGTCCGGTGGCGTTCGCAAAAAATACCAAAAAATACCGAGCGGGCGTTAGCATGCGCCTTCTGTGGAGCGTCCGGCGTCGTCCAGGCTTGCGCGTGTGCTTGCTCCAGGTGAGGAACTATCGAAAGACATGATCAAAAAATACCGAACGCAATTGAGTGTGCGCTTTATGAGGAGCGTCTGGCATCGTCCAGCTGGAATTTAAAGAGGACTGCCCAGCGTTCATGGCCTGATATCTCGCGTGCTCATCCTGGCCAGTTCACGTGCGTTCACGCCTGAAATGGGGAGCAGAGAAAAGCTTGCGCTACCGACGCCGAGTTCGCGAAGCCGGTTGCCGCCGTTTCTAGCACACGCTAACGCGGCTCAAAGTGGGCCGCGTTAGCATGTGTCAACCATGCGAGCCGGCCAGTCATGGAGAACTTTCAGCGGCAAGCTCACAAATCCTTGTGAGGTGCAACAGCTGAGTCTCCGAAGAAGATAGAGGGCCGCCAGATCTTTGTTTTTCCGCCATCGACCACTAGTGCACGCTGCGCCACTATTGGAACAGCAGAAGTGTTTAGGCCAACACGAATCCGTGGGTTGGTGAGAAAACTCCCCGAAGCCGCAATAAAGGCATGTGGTTAGGGAGGTCCCGAGAATCCAACCCGGGACCTTTATGCCGTAAAACCGGCTACCGATCAACTGGGCCTCCCCAAAGGCCCGAGGGGTACTGTTTAGCAGCGGTGGGGAAGAACAACATGCGCAGCCAATTGGAAAGAAAAAAAAACGCTTTACGTGGTCGAAATCGAACCTCGGTGTCTCGCGTTATGAAACCAGCGTCTATCCGATTGAGCTATCATGGCATTCTGGTTGCACAGAATTTCCTTTGTGTTCGTAGCGCGGCCGTTGGCTTTGGACTTGGCAGCGCTTCTAGCGCGTTGTAACGCGGTCCACTTTGGAAGAGATGTGATAGCCTGCGCACGAAACGTTCCGTGCCTGCCAGTCACGGAGAACTTTCAGCGGCAAGTTCCGAAATGAATGTGAGGTGATGACATATGCTCCGCAAACTTGGCGTCTTACTAAACAACTTCAGAGCAAACTCAAGTCAGCTCAATGGGTCCTCGAACGAATAATTATCGGAGTAACACTTAGAGACAGGAAAAGAGCTTCATGGAACAGAGAACAAAGTAGAGCAGAAGATATAGTTCAAATAAAAAAAGAAAGGAACTTGGGTTGCCCATGTGATTCTGCTAAATCACAATCGGTGGACTGCCAGGGTGGCAGAGTTTTTTTTTAAATTGCGACAGTATGCCCTTTGGCATAAGGTCCTACAGGTACAAGTTTGCACCAGTTTCCCGGAAGAAGTCCAGGAGACAGAGGTGATGGGGCCCCCACAGCCATCGCTGAAGATCGGGGGGTCTCCCCGGATGCAGGACTGTGCCGCGAAGGTGTCGGGATGTCGCTGCACTCAGGGAAGGGCACGTCCATGGCAGGTGGTTGGTGTCGGCGTCTTCCGCAGGAGCCGTACAGAAGGGGCAGGTCGTTGAAAACGGGGCACGGTATCGCGGTGGCCACGCCCGGGTTACGCAGAAGAGAGGGCCACCCCAACTCGTAGTCTACGGAGCAGGACCTCCTCCCAGCGAGCGAGCCCACTGGGGAGGAGGTCTGTTCCACACGGGTGCAGAGATGACACCGAGAGACGGGTCTACAAAAAGAGGAAGTGCAATTACTCGATGGAAAGAAGAAATGAGGAAATCGGGAGGCAAAGACCGGACTCGAGCGGCACGGGGCATGCATGGCTTGAGGTCTATGGGAGAAGCCTTCGTCCTAGGGTAGACCTCGTCATCTGGTGCTGCTGATGATGATCTACCGGTCTCCGGGCTGATATGAAGAGAGAGGGAGCTCCAGCTCTGCTGCTCTCTAGCCTTGCTCCATAAGTGCAAGCTGCGGCAATATTTTTGCATTTATTGTTTCGCTTTCATTTGTCTTTTACCGCGAATTTCATCAACTGGCTTCTTTTCATGTACGCCGTATATGGATTTCTTCGTTTTTGTTTCTCGTCTTACGGCGCGAGTTACGTCAGCAAGCGGCAGAGGTCGGCTGACTCTTGGGCTCAAACGCAATCGCGAGTTTGAGTTGAATGAGCGTGAGACTGGTGTGGCATCATGCGTTTGATCCCGGGTGAACCCTACAGAGTTTGAGCCTGACTGAGTTTGAGTACGCCTTAGCCCGAGCGAGTTTGAGCAGAAGTGATCCGGGTGATCCCAATTGAGTTTGAGCTAGAGTTATCCCGAGGGAGTTAGATTCCGACTGAATGAGTCTGCGTCAAAGTGGTATTGCATGAGACCGCTTGAAACTGCGTGAGGCAAAGTCCGCGTTTGACAGGGAGAGCTGAGCCAGCATTCGTATAGTTATGAGGCTCAGTGAATTTGCTTTGGGGTGCAAATAGGCCACAGTTTTGTACATGGGGTTTCATAATAAAGCCGAAGTAAATCGGTCAGTTAAAATGAGCCAATCAATGACAACATAGCTGACAATATAGCTGCTCATCTGGTCTATTACAAGTGAATGGGGCCACTAGTCGCCATACATGATTTCGTGACCCGAAATTACGTTGTGACTGTGAGCGAAGGCATGCCTTCGTTGGCATCTTGTACAAGTCTGGCAGTGTAACGAAATTGAGTAATGCTGCCGTGGCTCATGATAATAGCTATTATGCAGTTAATAATATTTATATTGCTTGAGGGGGGTGTAATTTTTTCAAACCGTCCATTTCAGGTTTCACATCATCCAAAATAAAATTGCCAACTCCACCCTGTACACAGATTCCCTGAGCGTTGTGCAGGCACTGTCATCAAGAAAGCCGCCTAAAAAAATGTGATCAATGTTCTTTGAAATGTTTTAATGACTGCATACGGCTGCAATCTTGAAATAACTATATGCTGCGTTCAAAGGCACTGTGGAATCGCTGGCAATGAGGCTGCCGATGAAATGGCTACCGCCGCTGCCCTCATGAATACAATCGACATAACAACAGCACATTACACGTACGTTAAGGCGCACATCAGAAAACATCTTTGTATCACAGGGCAATCACACTGGAGCCAAGTTAACAGACAACAAACTGCACGTAATAAAACCAGAATTAGGACGCTACTCAAATGACTCACACAACGGAGACACTGAAGTCGCCCTGTCTAGGCTACGGATAGGCCACACGCATGTAACGCACCCCCACTTGCTCACTGGATCTTCGAGACCCATGCGTAGCAGGTGTGGGGACTCCCTATCCGTAGTTCCCATCCTAATCACATGCAATGCACCTAACACCACACGACCCTGAACTCTACAGGCGACATATTTGACTACACACACAGCACTTTTTGCCGACGAACCAATGTTTCCTGTACAAGGTGTTTTAGAGTTCTTAGCACGATAAAATTTTTCCAGCTTTTGTCCTATCATGCAAAATCATCCTGGCCCTATACACCAGCCATCGCCATTGTCTTTTTGTTCGTTTCACTTTTACTTGCACTGACTGGTATTAGTATTAACGTATAAATGACTCACTAAATAACTCGTCCTTGGTCGCTCTTAGCCCTTGTTGCCATTGCGCCGCTAAACATAAACAATCATCATCATCGTTATCCATTTCAGGTTTCCAGCGCGATACAATTGTGCAAGGGCTACATCAGCAAGGATTAGACATGTGCGTTCGTTTACCGTTACTTGCCTGCGCTGCGTAACTTGCGTGATTGTTGGGAAAGTGTTCACATCAGCTAGGAGGCAGCTATATAAGCTGAGCGTTCAATTTCATATGTCGCTTTGGGCTCGGAATTCCGGTTACGTGCGGGTGCGGCAGCATTCGCGATCCGCCTTGTCTTATGGGGAGGTGCCACATCTTTAAGCGTTTCTTGTAGAATTATCATGACGATCGGCATCTGCTCTCTGCCAATGTTTAGGGGCTGGGCATGGGATAATCGAATGGTGACGTCATAGAAAGATCTTGGCTTTTCCTTTTTATGGAGCCTTCGGGAAGGTGAGAGAGGGTGGAGCGAAGAAAAGTGTCTGTGCTGGCTTGCAGGTTGCTTGCCTGCTTTTGTTCATAGCTAATGATATGCTAGGGGCCAAGAAAGAAGAGGCGAGCGCCACGGATGGAAGGTGGCGGCGTATGAATATCTCGGAGTGCTTTTTTCTGTGTGCCAAGAGTGATTACCCGCCCTCAACTTCGGAGATGTTTGTCGCCTAACTGTAAGACGTGCTTGAAGCTTGACCGGTGTTGGGTCTCTCGTTCGTTCCCGCCCCACGTCCTGTCCAAATAAGTAAATAATAGAAGCAAGCCAGCACGAACTAACGAAGGCATTAACGAACAAATGAACAAACAAACGAAGGGATAAAATAACCAACGAGTAATGGACACACGAACGAACGAATGAATGGACGAACAAGCGAACAAACGTATACGAATGACGGGACGAACAAACGAAGGAATGAAGGGACGGAAGAACGGAGGGATGAACGAAAGAATGAACAAAAGATCGATGCAATTAGCGAATGAAATAAGGGATAAACGAAGGAGCGAATGAACGGAGGCACGAACGAACGAACCAACGAACGAACAAACAAATTTAGGGACGGACGAGTTAACAAAGGGACTACAGAAAGAGTGAAGAGACGAACAATTTGCGAACGGACAAGCGAACGACTAAGGAAAAGGATGGACGAACGAATGAAAGGACGAATGAATGAAGGGACGAAAGAACGAACTAATCAAGGTAAAAACGGACGAGCAAAAGAACGAAGAAATGATTGTACGAAGGAGCGAAGGGACGAATGAACTAACGAAGGGATGAAGGAAAGACCGAATGAAAGTACGAACGAATAAACGACCGGAAAAACGAAGGAATCAGTGTTTTTATTTTACAATGCGGGCGTTTGTACAACAAAATCGATTCCAGCAGGCAGGCGCGAGGGCTGCTCGAAGTGCGCGAGGTGGGGGACGCAAGCAACCCGCTCGATGATAGTCCACATTCACAGGCTGCTTTATACCCGCCCTAGGAGAGCCACCTAAAGTGACTTAGTAAGCAAAATTTTCATAAGAAAACAATTAACGACAACCTTGCCTAATAGTTAACAGAGAAAAAGGAATACACGCACACAAAGGATCGAATAATATAACACATGGAGGGGAAATACGAGGGAGGAGAATCTTCGTGCATCTAATGTACTCTGTTATCCTTCGTACCTTTCTTCCTCATGTCCCTTCAACCAAGTTGGACATTTTCTTGCAGCAGTTGTACAGGTGCCCGAAAAAGTAAACAAATCGTGGGTTTGAGATTTTGATGTGATTTCTCCGCCATGTGCCAGACAGCAACCTTGGAGGGACTTTCCAAGAAAGTCATTGTTAAATAAAATCGGGCCACACAAATTCTATTTATGCTGCCAGCAGCAAAAAATGGAAAATATTCCAATTTCATGAAGCTGTGCTTCGTTTACACTTCCAGGCACCTGTACATTAGAATTCCTTTTGCCCGATTGCTAATAAATGCCTTGTAGTACGAAAGCTGTCTGGGCGTGCTATTAGCCATAATTGCTCATGCGGGTACGGCTGTCAGTGCAGCTGTAATCGTAGTGATCTTATCCGCCCATTTTGGTCCGTGCCCTATGTGGATATGTGGCGTGTATACAGTTAGTGGTTTGATAATGATGATGGTGATAATGACGTTTCTTGATGAATGAAACATACCCAACCAGGGGATCGGCCAAATACCAGGGGTACGAAAAAAGATCTTATTCATTTGCCGGCTCCTGTCTGGTGCAACAAACATCGTCTTTTTAACCATTTCACATGAATATGCCAATGAGCTTTCTCTATTTTTCAATAAATATTCGCTATCAGTCCTCCAGAAATGGATGGTTTTGTTCCAATCTCATCCTTGTAACTGGCGGGGATTTGTCCATTACACGATCTCCTGCGTCAGAGCTTGACGGCGTGATTGCGGGGTCTATTAAACTAGGATAGTGCCTCAAGGATGTGTTTTTCTCCGTTACTTTTTATTATCATTATGAGTAACAGTCCTCTTCCCAGATGTAATAGCCTGCGTTTAAGCTTATAATGCAGCGTTATTTGCGTAAACAGTCTACATTTATTTGTTGTAGGAACGCGTACAGGTCTATTTATCTATGAAAGAGTTAAGGTCACCGCTATTTGGAAATCCATAGTGATTCAGAGAGAGAGAGAGAGAGAGAGAGAGAGAGAGAGAGAGAGAGAGAGAGAGAGAGAGAGAGAGAGAGAGAGAGAGAGAGAGAGAGAGAGAGAGAACGATCTTTAAGGAAGTCTGGCGATGTTAGCTGGGCTAAAATGCCTAACTTGCTACGCCAGTTGATGACGTGATGAAGATGATGGCGATGATGTTCAAGAAGTTGATGCGTACAGATACGGCGAGTTACTCACAGTGACTGATCTAGACCTTTGTGTTGCAGGTACTCTATCAGAGATTTGGTAGCCCGTAAAGCACGTTTTGGACAAGCCCATGGTCCTAAAACGTCCTTTCGCTGCATGTCCACGGAAAGCGGCAGTCCCAAAGCCACTGCGAGGGATACTGTTTGGGCACTGAATCGAGTACATTCACAGAGCAGGGGCTTCAGGGTTTCTTGCACATCACAGTGTGGGCAGAGTGGTGACGTAGCCTGTTTTATCTTGAAGAGGAAGTCGCGCGTGTATGCGACATCCAACCGCATGCGAAGTAGAATTGCTTCTACCCGCTTGGAGAGTCCTGGTGGCATTTTAAATTTGCAGTTGGGATCGATGAAAGATTCACAGCACAAACACAGACAACGGAGGAAGTTTGTTTGTGGTTCTGTACTTCGTCCATTGTCTGCTTCTGCTTTAGCGCTGTGAAGCATTATTTACCGCTGTTGGAGACATGGCTTGACAGTAATCGTTCATCTCTAAATGTGTCGAACAGTGCTCTCCTCGCCTTCCCGCTTGCAGGATTTTTCCGGTCTTCCGTCGGTGTGGCAACTGCAAGTCGACGTCATCACTTAGGTTCACACTCGACGGGCTGGTTACGCTTGTTCACAATTTAGGTGGTACGTGAAAAGCTGGCTGCTCGTCAATTTGTGTCACCGATATACAGTTCCGTTTGGCAGCAACGCACACCTAGCGCGTTATTAGGCGCTTCGACTGTGTCTACCGGTTGGTTTAAGGCAGCACGTGCTGGATTGTGGATTGTGTTGTGCTGTACAGTGTTCGCTTCTGTGTGTCCAATTTAGCAGAAGGTCGCTGCCTCGCCATCCGCTATTTTGTGTCCCTCGTCATCATCTTTATTGTAGCTTTCGGGACATAACACGAAGAAGACTGGAGATACCGCCTTCGAAATTTGCTCATAATTATTAGTACTAAGATGATCTGTAGAGTATTCAGTGTCATTTGTTGCGTTTATCATAAATTTTACGTCTGTAGTTCAGGCGAAATGTGCGGCTATTGCTTCCTTTTCGTGGTCAGGCTTACCCTGCGAACTCGGCCATGACTGGGACGGGCGCACCCAACACCTTCCCACACCTATCCATCCGTGAAGCTACCATATTCCTACGACTGCAAACGAACTCTTACCCCCACAATACTCTACTCCATGCAATGTACCCCACATCCTCTACCTCGCTTCTTGTAAATACTGCCCCCACACTGCCACCCTATACCATCTGGTATGAAAATGTCAGCAAACCCCGTCCTTGCTCCTAATCCGCAACCTACATACGAGCAGTGGGTGGTACGGGCGAGCAGCTCCGACCTCTCCCCCAACCGTAGTATGGTGCAGAGGGCCCAGGTGCCCATCGCAGGCCAAGATATGTCGGACTAGAAGAAACCCCCCACCAGGCGGGTGCCCGGTCATCAGCACCTAAGGGTCGCATCAATAAAGCTGACTCTTCCTCATCCCGCTTTCTTCTTTCAAGAAGGTATGAACAGAGGTTTGCTGTGTCATGATCGTGCCTTCGAGAAGACGACGAAGTCGTCGCTAGTACGATGCTCCGAGGGCGGGGTTAACATTTTCGGGCATCATTAAATCCGCCATCTCACCTGGATTGGTTCGTGTCCTTTGTATTATCGCCACGTATCGAAGTACGTTGTCCTCCCGATATTTCGATTACCGCTAACTTTATATATAGTTGCTGACAACTTCAGAACACAGGTAATCTACGCTCCGCCACGTGGCACTGTGTATCGGTTCCTAGAAGCCATACTGCATAGGTAGCGGAATACAGTGCAACGCGACGGTAATGGGAACAAATCACCAGATCTGAAAAGGCAGAGAATGATCGGGTCCTTACGTACGCAGGTGCGAGACGCCTATAAACAAAGCATAAAAACTAGCCAAGCTCTTTCAGGGTATCAATTCATTTGCGCCGTTTACCAAATAACAACCAAGCTGCCAGAAAAAAAAATCACGGAAGATCGCTGATACATTTTTGGCGCGCAAAAACAGCACCGGTAGGCCCCAGACAGGGCGGCGGCATCACAGTCGCCATCAATGCATGTACGAGTTCATGTGGGCCACGCGTCACTGCCGAATTTGGGCGCGTGGCATTGCGCAATATTGGAAAAGGGTCATCTAGCCACACCAATTCAACGCCTTGGCCTTCAGATGTCGATACCTATGCTCCTTTCGTTCGGGGCCACATCCCTGGTGTTTTGTCACCGAGGGGTGATTGCGGCCATTCACGCGTATATATCCGAGACCAGACGCTGGTCCTGTTGACCCGTTGAAAAGTTGGTTTTTTCGCCTATTCTCATAAAAATGGCGTCAATCACTGCTTCTTCTCCAGTTCTGTCATATAATTCGGTAATCGTTTGCCCAATTCAATTCTACAGGCTGATTGTATGGGGCTATGATGTGGGCGTTTTAGCCCCCAAAAGCCACCCTGCTACTTGGCCAATCGCCTTGGTACGTGCCACCGGTACAGAAAATTCCCCGCATTTCCCCGAGGGGAAGAATGTGAAAGTGCGAATGCAGGAGTTGAATTTGCGCGGTTCGGTAATGTTCGCGAAAGAGAGATCACACACACACACACAACTACAAAGAAAGAAAGATGCATTTATTCACAGACACCTATTTGTGTTGTCGTTGTACTTGATTGCTAGAGCGGATCTCAGCTTTGAAATTTCGTGTCAGTACTCCTTTAAGCGGGTGCATTAGCCCTTCTCACGCCCGATTCCTGGCCAATCCCCCACGTGGGTATGTGCCATGCACAGACACCTATTTGTGTTGTCGTTGTACTTGATTGCTAGAGCGGATCTCATTTTTGAAATTTCGTGTCAGTACTCCTTTAAGCGGGTGCATTAGCCCTTCTCACGCCCGATTCCTGGCCAATCCCCCACGTGGGTATGTGCCATGTCAGCGGCCAGGCAGCGCGCGCCCATCTCCCCCCGTTGCCAAGGAAGACGAGGAGATTCCTGGCCAATCTCCCACGTGGGTATGTGCCATCTCCCCCCGTTGCCAAGGAAGACGAGGAGCGCGCGCACCCGCAGCTGTTGCTATGTGGACGGACGGCGGTCAACGGAATTCAGGGTCGCTTATAAAGTGCATTCGCACTTAAAACACAGCATATTTGCAGCATTCGTGTTACAGAAGGTAGTAGCGACACACCGACCTCTTCCACGATAGGCGACGGTGCACCCCTCTGAGTCTGCGGGAATCGAACACTGAACTTGAGGGAGAGCAACTTCCCCCTGCATACTGCAGCCGTTCCTGCTCACGCGTAAGCGGCGCCCAACGCTAATCATGGAAACAGGCCAAACGGGGATTCCGGCAGTGAACAGGGGCGCCTTGGGGGCACCATGGCCGGCTCCCTCTACTGCCCGTGCATCCCGCGGGAACACGCGGCTGCTCTTCCAGGTGTGTGACAGCGACGGAAGAAGTTTTAGAGAGTTTGTGCCCCAGGAAGCAGAGTTTGCGTAGGGAAGACGAGCAAATGTTGTCGATATGTGAATTCCAGGATAGACTGTCGGTAAATGTTACACCTAAATACTTATGGTTAGTGACCTGGTTCAAAGGGGAAGACGTTAGCGTATATGTGAAAGGAATGGGAGTTTTTTTACGAGTTATGCGAAGAAGAACAGATTTTTTATTATTAAGCACCATGCCCCACTCCCTGCACCATTCGTTAATGTTATTAGGGCTTGTTTGAAGCCCATCTTGATCGTTGGCACCATAAATAGGGGACCATATGGGGGCATTGGCGAAACGATCGAGGAAATGGGGGCCGTTTACAACGGGCAGTAGTTCTTTACGGCTGTTAATTGTTGCAAGAAACGCTAGTAATTACTGAGCACAACAACTCGGTTTGCGTTGGAACGCCGCATGTAGCGCACATAATCCCTCTTTAGCGCACCTTGTCCGTTCACCTGAAACAAATCACCAATTTAGCCCCTCAAAGTGGCTATAACCGAATTTCAACAAATTTCATTCAGCACGACCACAACCCAATTGGCTGGAATTTTTCTATGCTCGTAATGCGCAAGCGTAAACTAAATCGTCGGCGTTGTTGATGGTGTGACAAGTCGAGATACGGCTCCTACACGATTGTGAGCCCGAGTTCTGACTGTTGCCGCAACTGTCGTAAAAACTTTTAAGAATGACGCCATTTCACGTCTCAGCCTACCGAAATGCGTGACACGCCATTGTTGTACATCTTAGATCACGATATGGCTTTGCCGTCGGTAACCTGAGCACAGCATGAGACGTCCCATAACGAGCTTCGCATTATTAAAAACGCAAGTGCCTAAACGACGGTATCAACGGTAATTTCTGCTTTGTAGTTTTTTTCTTGGTGCCTTTTACGTAGCCAACATGGACTTAAAATCTTGTTTTTGAAACCACGGCCTTCACCGAGCCGCGAGGCTGCTCCAGACATTGACCGCCAACCGGGGTTTAAATGTGCAAATGATCATGCACAGCAATTGTATTCTCTCACTAATGTTAAAATGTAAGAACCTACAATGAGCTCTTTAGCAGACCCAAAATATTCAGCAGGTAAAATGGTTAACACATTTATTCATTGGACGTAATTCCTCAGGACGAAAGGAAACCATTCATACATTAGCGAATAAATAAAAAATACACGCGACCAACATGTGGACGTTTATGCAGAACCCATCTAATAATGCAACTGCAGTATATGGCACATTTTATTACTCAATCTCACGTTTTGGTTTATTTTTCCCCTTCTAATAAATGGAGAAAAGTAGACTGCTTTGAAAAGCAAGACGAGCATTTGCTTCTATTCCCACGAATCAAGCAAAGGTGAATCCAAAGTGGACTTATATATAGGGAAGTAATTATTGGTAGTAAGTGCCCCAATGGGGTGAGATGTCTGAATGCACTGATGTTGGACTTGTGTGTGTACCTGAATACGTTCTTCTATAGTGTTAATCTGCTGGTCTCGACAAGATTGCTAGTAGGAGCGTATTGTGGTATGGCGAAGGCTATGCGGTAAAGATTACGGAGAGCTGCCTCTAGTTTGGTTTATTGGGTGGGCGTGGGATGCAGGAATTGCAGTGCATACGGTATGCGGGACATGGTAAAGGCATCTATAATACGGAGGAAGTGTTGTTCATGTAAGCCAGACTGGTGATTTGTGGCGTTGTGAAGGAGATCAGTCCTTTGCTCGATTTGAGATTGTATAGTTCGAAGCGTAGGGTAAGAGCTACCGGAGTATTGACAAGTGAGACCGATAATTGTTAGTGAGTATGTTTTGGGAATTGGGGTATTATCGATGGAGATGTTGGTGAGGTCACGATGAGGGGCCCTGCCTGCCTTTCTTGTTCGTTATGATCATGAGGGATGATTTGGAAGGGGAGATAGAGAGACCTATGGTACGAATATGGTTGCTTATTGCAACACAGGCTTACTGAAGAGTTTCTTTGAGTTGGGCTGGGCTATCATGTGAGGACTAGAGCAAAACGTCACCGGCAGAACTGGAGTAGAAGAGGTGGGGAATAGAGTTTAAGGAGTGGAGGCAGTTGGGCTAGTGCCACGTTGAAAAGTGTTGGAGATAGGATTGAGCTCTGTGCGGTGGCAGATTTTAGATAAAAAGATGGAGTCGACGGTCCCGGACGTAGGCTTTGCGGTCTGAGAGGATGGATTTGACATAGTTGTACCATCGGCTCCTGCAAATTGGTTAGGGCAAGGTTAGCGAGCATTGCCTCGTGTGAAACTGTATCGAATGCCGCCGAGGTGGAGGTTGAGGGCGAGGAGGCCGTGAAGTTCGGAGGAGCTCGGAAATTCGTAAAGATCGTGAGAGATGCGAATTAGCGTGTTCTGTGTTGAAATATTTTGACGGAAGCGGGTTTGGGTGTAGGAGACGGGGAAGTGGTGTCCCATGTACCATTCGAGACGGGCAAGCACCGTGCGTTCTAGAAGTTTGCCTACGAACGAGGGAAAATAAATTGGTCTAAGATTGCCTTTAGATACAGGTTTTCCGCGTTTTGGGATAAAAACGATGTCAGAATGCTTCCAGGATGCGGGGATCATGTCAATGTCCCAGACATGTTTAAAAAGAGTGAGAAGTGATAGTTGAGGGCCTGAGTTAAGATTTCTCAGGATCTTGTATGTGATTATATCCTGGACGGGGGCGGTGTTGCGGTGCAGAGTTGTATCTCCTGAAAAGTGGAGGCGCTGTTAATGGGTGACACTGGAAACTAATGCTTGCGAAGTCTCCTTGTATAGTGATCTGCACTATTGTGGAACAGTAAGCCGCGGATAGAGTTGGCGAGATCGGTAGGGGGCTCTTGTGCGGTAAGCACTTCGGAATCAGGTTCATGAGTTGTGTTGGCTAAAAGAGTTTTAAGGAGGAACCAAGCGCGCTTTGTGCTCATATGGGCGTTTAGTGAATCGCATGGTATCCACCAGTTCGTGATGGCCAATTGATAAGCACATTGCTCTGCCTCCTGACTGAGTAGGTCTATGCGGCGCCGATTTATTTCGGTGCTAGCGCCGCTTAAGGGGTCGGCCAGCGTCCCGTATGTGAAGTGAATGTGGGTTTACGTAGGGGCTTCGAGTGTGGGGGCAATGAGTTTCTGATGTTTTAGGGACGAAGCTCCTCTTGCTCGGGCCCTGTGCCGTCCCTAGTTGCGGCTGTATACGGCATGACACATTAATGGTGATTGGGGCAGGATCTCCTTAGAGATTGGCCAACCAAAGATTGGCCGAAGAGGACAAATCTTTCAACGCGTTCGTTGCTATCCAACAAGGAGAAGATAAAGAAGAAGTTGTCGTTCGTCGCCTGAGAGCTCAAGACACGTACCGGGGGTACACCACACAATACGCTCTGCAGAAGGCGACGGCCAAGGTGGCTAAAATGTCACACCGAATTCGCCAACTTACCCATGGAGATTCTCATCGTTCAAAACAACCCCTACATAACCACCACAAACATCGACGTCATCGAGGGGCTTGTCAACGGAGCGGTGGAAAGCTGGACGTGTCGAGTATCTATATGATGTGCGGGCGAATGCTTCACGGTTTTACCGATAAGCATTTTTGCTTCGCCCCTCTCATCATCATTCACTGCGTGGAGATGGCGGAATTTTTTTCTAGTTTTCGCGCAGGTAGGAGAGCCGGTAGTCAGGATTTCACTCGAGATCGCGTTGTCGATCAACCACACCCTGCCGGCGTAGCCTTTGAAGCCGCACTCACCAATGGCATCGACTGGGACTTCGTGGGTTCGCGTCCATGGGTTCGCATTGTAACCACGAAATTATTTTCATTCGATTGCTGCTGACACTAAAAAGGACTCAGCAGCAAACAAAGAACGCATTCGCCAGCCAATGCTAACACAGTCGCTGCGTTTACTTGGGTAGCGGTGTTTACTACGAACCAATAGGAGCGGCCAACGCGATGACAAGATGTTTTTACGGGAGCCTCCTTCACACGCATTGAAAACGCAATGGATGACAAATAACGCGATTTCAACACCTAAAATTCAATCTTTACTGCTCAAACACACTGCATTAAAACGATTTCTCTGTTTTGCGGCCGCCTTGCGGAGTAAACAGTAATGAAACAAGCAGCATGTTCACGGACAGCCGAAAAGCCGATAACTATGCCGATAACAAAGAGGTAAGAGACGTATACAGGCGACCACCAAATCAAACGGACCAAAGGAACGGCGCGCTAAAAATTTCGGCGCGACACCTTCCGGGCCATCGCCTGCACTCGAGATAGTGGAGTTCGCTTGTGAGTCCTTTGGTAGTTGGTCACTGCATGTCAATTTTCGTAATTTCGGTGGCAGTGCCTCGTCTCGGCGAAATGAAAGACTCGGCGGCACCTTGTGCCGCAGGCTGAGCGAGCGGCGCGATTCCTTGCAGCAGCTAGAAGCCTGCGGTATGTGTCGAAGTCGTGTAAGGGTTCGTGTTCAGATTCGAGATAATCAGTGCGTCAGGAGCTCTGTTATCGTTTCGTTGAGTCTTGACCAGATTGGCGTCGGAACCGCTAGAAGATTAACCTTCGTGCGTGACTGAATGGTTGCCGGTCAGTATGAAACGGAAGAGACCGATAATATCAAGTATCACTTCGCCGCTTCTCTTCATCAAGGTCTGGTTCCCTTGACAAAAATAGCCCATTGATTGATTTTTTGTGGGGGTTAACCAAGGAGGTTGGGGTTAACGCGCCTACGTTACTCAGCCGATGAGGCATGCCGTAGTGGGGGGCTCCCGAATTATTATTATTATAGGCCGTGTCTAGAGTGCCGTCCGACGGTATTATAAGCACTACACTATATCGACGTCCACCGGCGTTTTGTGGCAAAACTGCCGCATCTGGCTGTACATCACCCTAGATAACGTAAAGCTAGGCAACCTAACCTAAACATAACATAAGATAACCTAACGCACCCAAGAAATCATTTAATACACCAAAACTAACCTAAGGCATAAAAAGTGCACTTCAATTAATTAATGAAAAAGAAAACCGAGGCAAGAGCCAGTCTCGAACTGCCGACTTTGGGATGAAGAAGCTGAAACGGATCCTCTACACCACAACGACAGCCCTTTTGGCCGGTGCTAGCCTACTCCTAAACATTCGAATGTCGTCGGACGGCACTCTAGCCATGCCTGGAACGATCAGCTAAAGTGCTGTGGGACGGCACTCCAGACACTGCGATTATTATAATTCTTTATTCGGAAGGGGAGTCAGGGATGGGGAAGGCGGTAAAGGACGTGAGAGCGTCTACATTCTCTTGTGTATCCCCGTTCGGGCAAATTCGCACGAGCGGTAGAATGAGCCTGTAAGGTCCACTTATGAGATTAGCGGCCAGGCGCCCGGGCTGCCCTTGAGAACCCGCCGCTCTGTCTAGCGACGTAGCACCGCCGACACTGCGCTGCAACTGCCGCTTATTTGTCGCGGCGCGCACGGGAGACGAATTGTCTGGCCCACCGCATTCCTCAAGGATAATCCCCCATTGAGAAGGCAGACTGCGGCGCCGGATTCCAGGAATGTCTACTTGGCGCGCGGAGGTGGTGGGATTACCGGCGTCCGGACAAGCGCCGCACGAGTCTCTATTGTTAACACGTCCCGGTCAGCATGACGCACAGTCGCGTCTTTCGCGCTCATCCCTCGAGGTCGTACGCGTTTTCTGGCCCGCGGGCGGTCCGTTGACCTGAGATAGCGGCGCCTCATTGAATATTCCGTGACGTGGTGAGTGACAGCTGTCTACGTAAATTCGGGCACTCCCATACGCGTGTACGAACGCTACAGGGGCGTTCCCGAGAGAGGGTGATCTCGAGGTTTTAAAAGGCCGAACTTGGCCGTTGGAAATCGTTCTTGTCTGAGCGCTGAGCTGGCAGTTCCCGGCGAGGCAAGGAGTCTCGACCGTTAACGCTAGGTTGGGAGTTGTGAGCCCCCTAGTCGAGGTTAAGATCGCGTCGGAGGTTTAGGGTGCAGCGCCGCACCGGGAAACTAGACGGATCTTGCGGCGAGACAGGGTCTCGGCCGTTGTTTCTCGAGCGGTTTGTGTACGCTCTGAGAATAGGAGAGTTAGACGAAGTTGAGAAGCTCAAGTGATTTGTGCGCACTTGGAGCTAGCGTCTAGCTGAAGTTTGAAGTTTTTCTTTTCGTTACTCATGTACCCAGTTTTCCTACTGTAAATAGCTGTATATAAACCCTTCGTTTCATTTAATCAACCCCAACGCCCGCCTTGAGTCCGTCAATTCGACCGCCGTCTCCCAGAACTTCAACACCATCGCCCAGCCAGCCTCCTGCCAAATCAACCGGAGCCCGGGCGATTGGGTTCCTGATCGACACCGGACTTCGGGGAAACGATCTTTACTGAGCCCTTGCATTCTCTACGATTCCCTGGACTCCGTGGATACCCTTCAGGAAGAAGTAGATAAGGGGGGCTGTGTGCTGCTATGTAACATGTCAGATCGGGCTGCATGTGCGTGGGTAGGAAGTTAGTAGCACTAGAAGTCTCTTTAGTAGTCTCGTCTAACCGCAACGGCAAAAATGTGTTATCGATGTCTTTGAAAGCGGCGGATTGTCATAGCTCAGCGCTTACGACGCCCTGTGAAATTTTCCGGAAGTGTAGGTGTTACTTCACATTCGCCTAACTCACTCATTTCAGCAACCATTGTTATATTTTATAGGTATTTGTGATCGAATAATTGGACGCTCGTACCAAATGGCAGCATAAAGGAAGGGAAAGTAATGAGAGTGGACAATGAGAACATGGAACATGAGAGATGGCGCTCTTTACTGGGTCAAACAAACAAAACCCGGGAATAAACGAGAAAAAACGAAAATACAGCCGCTAATAATAAACGAATGTCAAAAAGTAACGAGCCTCATAATAGCGATAGTAAAATTGGAAAAGAAACAGTCCCACAGTTTGGACGAGATGTTCGGGATGGCACTGGTCAGTAGCTTGGGTGGAGCTTCGTTGGCACGCTAGCGGTGCATTCTTGGCTGCAGTGGGGCGCTGCTCCATGGTGTCCTCTACTTGGCCGTTGTCTGCTAGGACGTTAGAGATCCACTATGGTCGCGTACCACCTACTGGGAACAGTAGCATCCCGTCGGCAGCGCGAATCTATGGCTGCATCCAGACCACCTTAAATGAACGGTGTAACACCTGGTTTTTTAGCAGCAGTGGTTTAAGCTTTCTGTTCCGCCGTACAGCACCATTAAAAATACCGAAAAAAAATAGCGAACGTACGTGACCGTCCACCTCTTGAGGAATCTCCGCCATCATCCAGGCTGGCGATTGGGCTTGCGCCTCGCGAGGGGCTAGCAAAAATTTATAAAAATAGCGAGCGCACGCGAACGAGTGCCCAGTGAGGAGCTCGTGGCGTCGGCCAGCTCGACCTTAGAGAACACTCCAGCTAGCATTCGTTGAGGGACCTCCGGACTGCTGTTCCTCTCGCTAGTTCACGTGCGTTTTCGCCTGAAGTGGAGAGCAAAACGCCGAGCTCGCGAAGCCGGTTGCCGCACGTTCTAGCGCCTGTTAACGCGGTTCGGTGTTGGAGAGTTGTGAAATCCTGTGGACAAAGCTATCCGTGCCTGCCAGTCATGTGGAACTTTCAGCGGCAAGTTCAGGAATTTATGGAGGTACAGCAGCGGGGTCTCTGACGACGGGAGACGGGCCACCAGCTCTGCTGTTTCTCCAGCCTTGCAGCTGGCGTGCATGCTTCGCGAATTTTTTTATGCGGCGAGAATCTTCTCTCTCCAGCCGCTTCTTCACCTTTACATTAGCCCATACCCACACAGTGGTGATTGGTTGTTTTCTCTCGGAAAATGTTCTTCAGTACGCAGTACTACTGCACTTCATCTCAGTAGGGCATACCACCTGACGTCCAAACAGACAATGGCTTCAGGTTTTGGTTCATGACTGCAGGCTATTGTCCTAGGCGTATGAATTTAAACAAGCTACTTCTAGTCCAAGATATGTGCTTTTGAATTGTTGGTCCGAGAAATGTGCCGAGTTAATTTTAGAGATGTGAAAAACGCACTGGCAAAGCAAGATTTTTACTTTGGTCTGCTTCTTTTAGGACAACGCCACTACAGTGCGGACGAACTACAGAAGAGATACTGCATGTGATAACGCTGTTGAACCCATTGCACAACTCGGAAAATTTGTAGCGCTACCAGACAAACTATCCCGGAAGACTGACTGCGTAGTTTGAAACAGGTTCCACGGTCCGTCTTCATTCAAAAGGGTCCTGGACAACCGAAGGTGGAGTTCTGAGGCTGTACAGTCATCCCAGGTCCTACGACGTGCCCACAGAAGAGTGGCAGCAGCTGCTACAGAATCCTTGACATATGCGGCTACCAGCTAGACCTTCAGACCGGACCTCCCGAAAGCAGGGGACACGAAGCGCAGTCTGAGAAGGCGCAAGCGAGCGTTTCCGGGTTCTATGCCCGCGGCGCCTAGCTAGGGCGCAACCACATCGTCAAGGCCTGTATACCGCAGCGACAATGGAAGCCGCTAAAACGCCTAGCCCAGAATAAAAAGTGCCAAGTGCTTTTGCCAAGTGCTGTGAAATGAATCCTTAACATTTTATTAGTCCACCACTGAAACATTTCGGTTGTTTGTTCTTTGCAAAGCATGCAGCTTGGGTAGAACACGACCCTTAATTTTATGAATACCACGCCAATAATGATGCTCCTCTTCTTGCAATCGCACCTCTGTTTCACGTCACTTTTAGCCACACGGGCAATGGAGGCGCTTTTTGGGTTAGTTCTGGTAACTCGCGTCAGGTGCACTTGGTTTTTCGGTTTGCAAGCAGTCGTGTATACCTAATTTCCCCCAGCACTTACCTGTTAAGTTCACATTAGATTTGGCTCGTGGTAAAGCTAGGCGTCACGAAAGTTATTGAGAACCAGCCGTCGTGGTTGTTTTTGACAATTAAGGATGCTGCTGGCTTTGAGGCACAGAGTTCCGTAAACAATAAAGATACAACAGTTTAAAGAAGTACGAAATTTATTTCGCGAAGCGCTATTAATTCTATAAATGTCCTCATGTCCAAAGTCCGCAGGGCTCCAAGCTTTGAAATCCTTGACCACTCATGGTGAGCCGATTGCTAGAGACAGGTATCCAAATCCTAAAAATGAGGAAAATAGTTTAAATCTCCCCCGAAATACGACGTGCACCGTTTAGGCTTAATTTGAGCATCTCCTGACTGCTAAGCCGTCACGGTGGCAGGGGGCTCTGAGCAAATACAACAGTTCTGCTTTATATACATAACTGTTTAAATGTACTCTTGCGGGCAATTGTGACGCCATGGTAAGAGTTGGATTTATGGCTCTGCAACGCGCGGTGTTGGAATTATCTTGTGGCCTGCCACAATGTATCATTCGGGCCTGGTAACTTTGCAGCACATGGGAGAAGTCATAATAGCACACTAAAAAAAAAGGAGTTCGTGGTTTTTTTAATATTTTGGAGCGTTTTGTTGACCGTGAAAAAGTGTTCCCAGTATAGGGTAATTGTTCATCGGGGCACCCGATTTTAAAGACATGCGTTGTTTCTCACATTACGTTTCACATTACATATTCTTCATGATGTCATCTGGTTAATGCCACTCTTTGAACTCCTCTTCATTGCCGACGTCTCTTTATTGAGTCATGTACTCTGCTTTCCACGCGCGGCGTGCAACTCTCTCGTGCCATTGTGCAATGCCGCGTGCTCCTCGCCAAGCAGCTGTGCACCGGACTCGAGCCTGCGCTGTGGTTGGCTCAGCTGCGTTACACAATGCCTTCAATATTACCTAATATGCACGCACGCTCGTACACACGCGCGCGCACGCACGCACGCACGCACGCACGCACACACACACACACACACACACACACGCACACACACACGCACACGCGCGCGCGCACACACACACACGAGCGCAAGCGCGCACACATACTCTCTCTCTATCTCACACACACATCACACACATCACACACACACACACAAACACCCACACAAACACACACACTCACACGCACGCGCACACGCACGTAGACGCACACACACGCAAACACACACGCACACATATAGACACGCACGCCACACGCGCGCGCACACACACGTGCACACGCACACGGACACGCACGCACACACGCGCGCGCACACACACGTGCACACGCACACGGACACGCACGCCCACGCACACATGCACATACACAAACAGACACACACACACACGCACACGCAGGCGCACGCACACACACACACATGCACCTGCACACATGCACGCGCACACGCGCGCACACACGCACATGCAGACGCACACACACATCCACACGCACAGGCATGTACACACACACAACCACACACACAAACACGTAAACGCCGTAAAACATTAAAACAATGAGTGAACTGTGACCTCCTTATATCAGCGATCCTCCGTGTAACACAGAGAACCTTATTCCTTTGAAGAGAACATTTTTGTTTAGAATGAACATCTGCCTTACTACCTTTATCACTACTTTACTACGCCCTACCTTTCACCCCTTTCACGAGAAGACATCTGACCTCCTTTTCTCGATTAAGTGATTTTCTTTCCGTCCGCCTACCTTCCCGACCGTCATAAATCTCATCCAACAATGGCAGAGTAGCGACCATTACGTTAGTTATCTGGATCCGGGACCCACATCATCAGTCACAATCCCTGAAAGTGAATTCTTCGCACTGAATTTCGGTACGGGCCTAAGCTGCAATTAGTATTCAGAATTCTTCAACAAAATGAACCCAAATTTTCCCGGGTACTTACCTGGACTAGGCCACAGGCTGATCTAGCTGGTACATATTTTGGCCAAAATTCTTTTTTTGAAGAAATAAGATTTAGCGAAGCCAGAGAGGGATGGTGAAAAGGGCGGGACGGGCACCCGTCCCGTTCTTTTCACTTTACGTGTCTTTCGCTGCGCCTAATGTTATTTCTGTAATATGAACCACACGTCCAATAACACCTCTTCATTTATTTTCTGCCTTCTTTGTGGGCGTTTCGTTAGCAAAGCACGCATCTTAGCGTAGCTAAGTTAGTTTTGGCGAACTATTCAGTTATACATCCATGCATGATGTAAGTATAATGGTTTCATTTTTGTCGGTGCTTTTGTGTAACGTTACGGGGCAAGCACGATTTTCTGATAACTTAACAAAGCCAATATAACGTCAAAATTTTGTTGGGAGTCGATATTATGCCACTTCAGGGAACAACGAATCGGTATGGTGGAAGTAATATTTCTCATTCTGTAGTTTCATCATATTTGGTTTTCTTGCAGAACATAAATGGATCACTTTCCCGATTTAAGCATTTTTTGGAAAAATTGCTTTGAGCAGATCTTGTACTCTTAATCTGGAACTACGCGAATTATTTCTCACAAAAGAAGGGATGGATCATTTTTCGTCTAGGACGTCTTACTTAGAATGTCCAGATTAATAATATTACAACAAAACAAACTAAAACAAAAAAAATGCAAAGACCGAAATAAAAAAGTTCTTTTGTGCCTCAAAGAAAAAAGTGAGTGAAATAAAAAATTTCCCCATCTTCCTGTAGGGGAACCCTAAGTAGTATGCGAAGCAGCCATGGGGACGCGCGCGTCCTTTATACTGCGGAGCTAGAGTGGCGCCCCAAGCGGAGTATGCAGCGGCTACTGTCGCGCCTCTAACCCTAAGCTGCTTCGCATTATTGCAATCAGAGCCGTAGATGTTGCCATTCATTGCGCAATCCTGGAGAGGAGAGGAGAAATGCCAGAGAGAAGAGGAGAATCGGAAAGGAGAAGACGAGGAGGATGCGCATGCGCAGTGGAGGTGTGGACACTGCACAACGGCGGACGCACAACGGCGGAGGGAACAGGCGCGACCATAAGCTGCTTCGCATTTAAAATCACCGCAAACGCCTAAAACACAAACGAAAATAGCCATAGCCCGCCAACTGGATAAAGCGCTGTATTTTCAGGAAACTGCATATGGGGCGGAAAGTTCACGTGTGATCATTATAGTAATGTAAAGGAGATAGCTGATCAAATAGAATTTTAGCACCGATTCAAACATAGATTTGCAAAAATGAATTTACAAAATTATAATAGAAGAAGTACAAACATATTTAGAAAAATGAATTGACAAAATTGGGACTATGAATACTAAGCATCTTCTAAAAATAGCTAATTATAAAAAAAAATTCAGGAAATAAATTTTAGACATCCGCAATAAAGGATATGTGTAAAGATCTTGCCTGTAACGCCCAGTGTTTGCACAAAAGAACATATTGGTAGGTATCGGTAAATAGCGTGAACCGAAAATAAGTGGTTGAATGGACTTTTGAATAACAATACAATTGAATAACAGACACATATTGCCTAAACAATCAGTAGCTCTAATAACCATCTCAGACTAGTTCTTTGAAAAAAGAAGACTAAGAAAAAATGGCTGAAAAAGGAACGAAAACACAAATACAAAAATGAAAACAGGCCAACAGTGCATTGTGGCCTTCATCTGCACTAATATACAAAACAGGCGAAATTAAGGCAGTTAACTCTCTTAAAAGACTGAAGGCACAGACTGCGCTAGAAGAAACGAAGGAAAGCTTCAGACAATGAAAGCGTTCGTTTTATTCGGCCGCTAATAAAAACCACCCATAAAAGCCCTATAAAAACTAACAATTCAGCGGATTTGTAGGCAATTATCTCAATTCTGTAGATTCTGTGTTCCTATCTTGCAAGACAGTCTATCACGTTTTTGTATTCCAAATTATTCTGGAACTCTGTCGTGTGAAGCCGAAAAATCTTTAATCTTAAAATTGCCTCCAAGACATAGGCCTTCTCTGGCAGCGAAGACCTTTAACGCGCAATACAAAGCACCATTAACCGGGTGTGCGGGAAATAAAACGCTGTAGTAGGTAATTTTGAATTGACCTTTCGTTGAAATAATGCGCTAACTTTCTCTTCCACATCACCCAACCCTCTTACTCTTCTCTTACAATCTCGCCACTCAAATAATACGGGAGAGCTTAGTTCAATTCAAATCAATCGTTCCGCGTTTGTACTGTCAACTCAGCGTTGTTGCCACTGCGCGCCATGTTCTGTGTAACCTCAACCCTCCGTAGGAGCTGGTGTGATCCGCTTTAAAAAAAAATTTCCTTCCCTCCTTTATCTTCTCCCGCTTTTCTCCGCTTTAGCAGCTCACACGGTAATAACTGTACGGGCTTGTTCTATTCGATTTTCCCGCGTTTGCATATCCACGCGTCACCTGTTGGGAGAACCGGTAGAGTTTTTGGTAATGACACGCCTTCAGTAGGAGCCTATTCTCTATATTTCAATACTGTGAATGCTGAGGTAAAACTTGCATTATAAATGTAGCCGTTTGAGGGCAGCAACGTCGTGCAATTTTTTTCGGGATAGCTGCATTAACACAAAGGTTCCACCCGCTGTCCACAGGCTCACAGCACCAGTAGGAGCACTATCATATGCAACAGGCAGAAATTCGTAATCGTGCACAACTAAGCAATGGACTAATTATGTGAAGTACTGCATAGTGTAATATAGAATATACCCAATGGTATTTATTCGAAGAAGGGCAACCCGGTGCCCTACCCGTTTCTTACAAGTAACAGAACACAGTGAGGCCTGGGTAGACGGATCATGTGCTTGTATTTCCCCTTCAAAGTATTGTGTCTTTACACCCACTAATCTGGTTTGCAATTGTCCGGGTGCGGCTGCGACGTCGCATGTGCTGCACCACCGGCGACATTCAATGGCGACGAGAAGTATGGAGTGAACATGCAGAGAACGAAAGTCCTTTGGTACGTTTGTGCGTTCCTGACAGTGGACACAGGAGAAATATTTGGTGCAAATTGTTATGAAGCTGCATTCGCTAGGTGTACGTAGTCCTGGGTTCGACGAATATCCATCTGGTAAGGTTGGAAATTCATAACAAAGTCGCTGCTACTGACGAAGTCAAATGAACAAAAATAACGTTTCAGGTATCGTACGCGATGCTTGATCACAGCGAGGCGATTCAAGAGGTCGTCATGGTTTTTTCTATTGTGCGCGGGAAATAGCAAAATCTAGAGGCCCCTTGAAAGCATTCAGACTTGTGCTACGAAAAAATAACAATAGTTTATTTTTTTTTGTTTCCTTGAAGGAAGGCGCCTTTCTTGACGAATAAAGTTGTTGTTTATTTGGTTATTCAATCTTGCCACAATCTTTTCATCCCATTTAAAATTTTATGTTATGAATCAGTGTAGTTCTACGTTCTACTTGAATGAATTTTGCACGACTTATGTGGTTCTTACCCAACGCATCCGAAGAATATGGCAGTTTTTGGAGAGTGTTGGAAACACCCTAAAATTTGGTACTATTGCCGTGGCGAGCTTGATATCTGGGCTAAAGGAAGTCCCCACAAGACAGCCGTTGCGAGTCTTCCTCGCAGTAATAACTACGTCTTGGTCTTGCTCCACCTTCAAGGGCGGGAAGCGTGTTTCAAAGTGTTTTCCTTGGTATTGCTCAAACGTCACCACAATGCTGAAAAAAATCAAGTCACATTCAACTAGAAGAACGCCAGAAACGATATGAAACACACTCGAAGTTACATGTCAGGTAACATACTACGTCTAACGTGCTGTGCCCAGATGTTCGGAAGACGGTTCGTTGTGGCGCGCTTCCAAAATTTCGTCACGAAGGGCTGCCGGGATGACAAGAAGATAATTCGTTCCCGTTCTGGGGCTGAAATTCTTCACCAGGACGGAGTTTTTCAGGGTGAATGCTGGTAACTTCCAGTTGAACTCCCTAGGCACGGCGACATATCGTCCTTCGAGGTAGTTGATCACGACGCGGAAGTAGGGGTCGGCACGTTGCTGGGCGGCTAGATCGCTCTCCGGCAAAACTCTCCGTCAAGACTCTCGCCTGAAACGTAATCATTCGCAAACACTAAAGGAAGGCTAATACTAATCAGCACACCCAATCACTACCCGCATTCGTATCAGGACTGCAACCTACATTTCACAGCGCCAAAGCTTTCCCGCCTCCTACGGCGGTCAAATAAGCGTTCGTACGGTTCATAATCGACCAGTCGAACTCCCTTAGCAGCTACAGCACACATCCCAGCAAATGCTTGTTGCAAAACGCTCGCGCCAGCGATTTCGCCTAATAAAATCACACGATAAGATAAACAATTTTAGCCTATTAAGTCCGCACACCCCAGCTACCGCACCGCTACCGTATAATACATTCATCTTGACATCGTATACAGACAGGCCAGGCAGATGTCACCGCGCCATCACTTCAATGTATCTTGGCCTTCTGCTATTACTGATGCCTACCCCCTTTGCGATTTTACACATCCTTACCGCGTTGAACCTCCGTTCTTGCTCTTTCTTTCATTTCCAATGATCATTTCTCGAACACCGTGGTATCGTCCTTCACAGATACTGTTATGGTCACGTACCCAATCTGGGGCTGCTCTAGCAATGCTCATCTCCTACACTCCCACATACACCATGAACGACTCATGCACGTTCGTCAGTACAACATAAATACGCGTGCGAAATGGGCACACGAAAATATGCCACACACATAACCTAAGCTGTGGCAAAATACGAATTTTGCTGCAACCTGGAGAGTTTTTTCGGACATCTGGCCTCACTAGCCATCACAACTTTCAATTTACTCACGTTGTCTCCCATCTTCTCCCCATCCTGGACAATATCCCTCGGCTATGCTATAGTATGTACGCTGATGACATCACCGTTTGGGTAACTGGGGCAGCGATGCGGATACAGAAGGAACACTTCAAGCAGGAGTCTTAGCGGTACAACAGGCAGCCCAGGAAGCAGGTTTAACATGCTCGCCATCAAAATCTGAACTCCTCATGATATCACCACACGCCACCACCCCTAAAACAGCACCCAGCGTGCATTTTTATCTGGATAATGCTCCAATACCAACTGTGAATCCCATAAAAATACTCGGCCTAGTCATACAATCCAATCGCAGCAACACATCGGTTCTACACACCCTTTTCTCACACGTAACCCAAATCATAGGCCTCCTGAGGCGCGTAGCTGCTAGGGGCCACGGCCCGACGGATAAGGACCGCTGCCGATTTATCCAGCCATTTCTACTGAGTCGCATTACCTATTCCCTCCCATATCTGTCCCTTTCTATCCCGGAAGTCACTTAAGTAGATGGACTCATCCGTAAGGACTACAGGGCTGCTCTCGGCTTGCCTCCTCACGCCACCACTGCCAAACAATGGGCCACCGGTACCTACAACTCCCTGAACGAATTAATGGAAGTTCACCGTACGGGCCAGATATAATGTATGGCTAAACACACACCTGGCCGGCTCTTACTTGAGGAGGCAGAAATACATACTCCTCTTACATCAACCCCCACGGCTCGCATTCCTCCCGATTATAGAGATAACATAACAATCCGGCCACTCCCCCGCAATATGAACCCTACTCATCATACTGCCCGAAGAGCTGCTCGAGCGTGTGCCCTCGTTTACAGTTCCCCTCCCTCACCAAACACCTTCTACATAGATGCTGCAGCACACAGGCACAAGCCGACCTTCACTGTAGCTGTCGTCTTCTCGCCGACTACTACTACTCTCACGTCTCTCATTATTTCCACCACAACCCCACATGTTGCGGAAGAGGTGGCCATAGCCCTGGGTCTCGCACACCGGCTTGCCCCTGATGTAATATTACCTAATTAAAAAACGGCCATCAACATTTTGCTAGCTGCAGTATCTCCACGATAGGCTGCAAAATTCTGCTTCAAGATTAAGCCCCCCCTCCTACGGAGCTCCTCGGGTTACCGGCACACACTGGACTAGACTGCGCGGAGTGGGCTCATAACGCGGCACGAGCGCTGGTCACCCGTGCGCCTGACGAGACCACTTCCCGTCAAGGATTTTACTCCGTCAGGGACTCCCTCACCACTTATAGGGAGGTTACAGATTACTACCGCCTCTCCCGCAACAGGCTGTCCCCGTCTCACCCATAGCTAACCCCATCGGAGGAACGGCTGTGGCGCCTCGTCCAAACGAAATCGCTCCCCAAACGAGCCCTCCATCTTCACATTTACCCATCCACCTACCCCTCTTCGCTCTGCCCGAATTGTGGCGCTAACTCCACAGTGCTACACTACATGTGGGCCTGCCTCTCTGAACCCCACCCCACCAAACTTCCGCTGACCACTCGATGGAGGCCCTGGACCGCTCGGACGAAGACTCCCACGCCCACTGTGACAAGAAGACGGCTCCCTTCAAGGACAACAGGCGGCTTTATTGATCGTCTCGCAGACCACCCTCAGTCCACCTCCATGACCGAACATGAAGAAGACGAAGACGAAGTGCACGAGCCGGGCCCATACCCCAAGCATGCAATGCAGGCCCAGCGCCACCATTGAATGTCAATTCTTTTTCCTCTATCAACAAAGTTCCAACCCACTCGTCATCCGAGCACAAGCCGTGCTGGCGGCCCTTCGGGCAGCCATGGCGGCCCCTTAGGCCAGTGGTGTCAGTAAAAGTTTTTATCTCTCTCTCTCCCTCTGTCTGTAAACAAAAAAACCTGTGTATATTTGTGCCATATGAAACTGCTATCGTGATTGCGACCACCAGAATTAAGTACTGGCCACGGCTGGTGGAACGGCTAGCCGTGGATTGTGCCATCCCAAACCACCGGTACCATTCCAACATACTTTTAAACCTTCCATTAGACCCCAAGCACGCAGCAGGACCTGTAACGCCTGTCCCGATCTCCCTTTCGCACTATGACCCTGCCCATGTTAGAACGTGTAGAAGCACAGGATAAGGCTGGAATCAGTCAAGGCGGGAACTGATACTATATCAAAAACTTCCTAATAGCATTATAAAGATTCGAAAAATAAAGAATACTTAAGAATTGACACTTTTTGATGAATGGATCACTTTTATCAACAATCTACAGTCTAATAATGGAAACACCATCGGTCTCACTAACCTTCGCCCAATTTGGCTCGCTTGGGTCGGGAAGCACTTGTTATGCATGACATTCACGCGTATCCTCTATGTTTATTCGGAGCATTTAGCCCCCTCCCTAAAATCGCGTACGTTTCTGGCCCGTACCTGTGCTGACAATCTATTTTCCATGAGGAAGATATCATTTCTCCGGGTATAAGGTTTGTGTACTATTACTTTTGGCGACCGCAACGCCTCCGATTCCCTTTTTCACCACGTTATCTGCTCCCCACCGGAATGCCAACATTTTCTTTGATCTATGCTGTTGAGTTTAGTCTTACCTTCGCGCTTGAAGGGCCTCATTCCGACATCGGACCACGCTATCACCTTATTTCAAGCTCTTTTAGAGACCACCAAGGCGTCGTTTTTTTCTCAAGCTTTTGTACCCCGAGCTGCTGCCTCTGGTGAGGTAGTTATCTGATGCCCTAGATTTCACTCTTACAATCGCTGCTTTACACCGATTATATTCCGTTCTTCTGCAATCTCAGCTCACTGGGAGAGGTGGAAATTAGTTGAGATCCCGTCCATTTCATTCCTCTCAGCAAGCAATACCTCAGAAAGCAAAATAGATTCCTGTCTACTGGAGGGAACTTAATTTTTAAAGATAAAGTTACTCTGGGAAAATAGCGCAGTTTGGTAATTTTATCGGGGAATCATTATTATTAGACGTTACTATAGGCCGGTCACTAGTTTCCGTAATGCTGTTAGCTGGGCGCCTTTGCATATACGCTAACACGGAGTGTCTCGCTGGCGCTTCTTGGAGAAACATTTCGATTGAAGTACCTATAAGTGCTCAACCACGGCCATAGGTTATCATACTCACTCTTGGGAGATGTCAACAACACGGCACTCGATGACTACAAAAACCCCCGTGTCAAACTGAAAGTTAATCTGCGTTCCGCTTGGTTCCTGAAAAAGAAGAGATAAGCAAGTCAGTCGTGGCGCATGGAAATTTTACGTCGCTGAAAATGACATTGCTTTACGTGAACATCTCCATGAAATAATAAAGTAATGTCGGTATTGATGCGTGAGAGGTGCAATATTGGGCGTGCTACCAATACTTTGATGTTAACGCAGTGACTCGGCGTGATGCAACATGCAAACATCCATGAGTCGGTAGGGCGTGCTGGGGACCCATCGATGTATTAGAACAATCATACAGATAACCTTCCATGCCGTGTGTCATCAAAGTCGTTCGTTGACCATGTTTGCAAATAGTTTGTCGCACAGCTTGCAAATGAACATGTCAGCCAACAGGCGGCCCGAAAGTGCACCATGGTTTCACATAAGATGCCTTTCTTTCTCGCACTGAGTCGGCACAGCGGAAATAACAGCATCCTCTCGGCTCGCCATTCTTTGCTGTTCTTTACACACGTCCTATCAGAAAGCCATACTTCCAGCCGCTAAAGTGACGCCGTCGCACTGGTCATGCGAAGCAACGATTGTGTTTCACGTCCACATGTCTCGATGTCTGCCATCATGTCGCGCACCCGGCGCGGTGGCTCAGTGGCTAAGGCGTTGTGCTGCTGAGCAGAAGGATGCGGGTTCGATTTCCGGCCACGGTGGCCGTTTTTATGATGGAGGCAAAAAGCAAAAACGCCCGTGTGTTCGACGTTTCGGCGCACATAAAGATCCCCAGGTGGCCAAAATTAATCCGGCGGAGCCCTCCAGTACGGCGGGCCTCATCACCTGCGTTGCGTCGGCGAGTTAAACACTAAAATCAATCACGCCGCTGTGAACAAAATTTATAATAGTGTTGGGAGAAGATACTGAAACAACTCCTGATCCAGAAATGGCGGAAGCTCGCAAGCACGCACAAGAAGTGGCTTTCTGTAATAACGAATAAATGTAACGTGATTGGTGAATCTAGAAAAAAAAATTTGCATACTTTAACACGACTTGAAGAAAATGTTGAGCCTAATCATAAACTTGCGACCACCTTGAATGGTCTTATCTAATTTTAAACACATGAATTATTTATTTGAAGCTTAAGAACAGGTAATTAAATTTAACTGTTTACGCTATAGGAGTCGTTGAGGAGAATAGCGATATGTTTGTGTATGCTGTAAACAATGACATTCAAAGTCCTCTGAAACTGAAGCCAGTCCTATTGGAGTGGATCCGTCGTAAAAGTTTTAGGCCCAGTCGTGTCACGAGGTATTCTTTAATTAATGTTACGTGGATTGCCTGCGTCGGAAATGGCTCTGAGATGGGACGTGTAGTTGGACCCCACAATACAGAAATAAAGGGTCTGTAAATTCACGGCCTCGTCAAATTGGGAGCTTGTAACGGCAGTGGACTACGCACATTTTTCTTTCGTTGTATTCATGCATCAGCAATGATTGTGTCTTGCTTCTCCCGTATCATCGATTGAAAAAATCCGGATCGCAAATTCTTGAACCATGCCCGCCTTTGCATGTCGCGCATTCCAACTTCCTAAAAGACTCCTTTGCAAGGTGGCACCTCATATTGCATAGGAAGGATCGCCATGCTCGGGCTAACCGTTTCCTTTTCTCTGTTGTTGTCAAAGTTGCGCCGTGTGCCTGGTGCTTATATTTTCTAGATTTGCAAAACAAACAAACGTTGTGGTTGTTCTTCTGTTCTTGCGAAGTATGCACAATCTGGGATGACGACACGTGCTTTATTCGGTAACCATTGCCGTTGGAAGAGGACATCGACATAACATACTGCTATCCTGCTTTGAGCTCTGTCCTTACATACTGCCTGAGCTTTTGGGAATCTGGCAGGACGTTGTGGTGGTTGCTTCCACTGAAGCAGGTCGTGATTGGGAATTGCACTGGACACGTCCAATGCGGTATAACGCCTTGACGATTGATATCGACAATGCCTCCAGGAATGCATCATACGGAACGTCAAGCATGCTGAGGAGGCTGATATTTAGCTGGAAGCAGTCGTAAAGCCTGCGCCGCTCCTATGCAATCTATGCAGACGTGCAGCTGAAGCTCAAGGAGGGATGTAAAATGCTGCTGTACAGAATTGCTTTTTTGGCCGAACCTCTTCCTAAGCAGCTAAATAGCGCCCTCGTAGCACGCCACATTGTTGGGAGTCCGGTGATGGCAGTAGCCATTTCAAGTACCAGGTAGGTTTGAAGGTAGGGAATCGTCTCCGTGATGGAGGGCGTCTGGTGTTTATAAACTGCCCTGTAGAACTGCTCCTGGAACGGCGTCTATAGACAAACCCTCTCATGAAAAGGTTTGATGGGAAGCGCTGTGAGATGAGGTGCAGAGATTTGTGACGGAGCCACCATTGGGCCATTTGGCGTATCAATCGCTGTCGATGAGGCAGACGTCCCCATAAAAGGAGGAGGAATAAACTTTATGCGAGCCTCAGGTGCTGCTGTCTTGGCACCCGCCTGGTGGGGGGTTTCCTTTAGTCCGGGATACCCTGGCCTGCGCTGCCCACGCGGGCCCTCTCTACCAGGCCACGCTGGGAGGAGAGGTCGGAGCTGGTCAGTTGTGCCACCCACTGCTCGTAAGTAGGTTGGGGATTGGGAGTAACGGACGGGGTTTGTTGACACCCCCATTCCAGATGGTATAGGGTGCCAGGAGGGGGGCAGTATTTGCAAGATGCGGGGTAGAGGGTGGGGTACATTGCATGGAGTAGGGTATTGTGGGGGTAAGAGTTTGTTTGTAGTCACCGGAGTATTGTACCTTCGGTTCTAGATAGGTGTGGGTGGGGTTCAGGGTATTGTTGGTGCCCGCATTGGTAGTGGGCGAGTATATCGGCGTATTTTCTAAGGGGCGTGGGCTTGAGGATGTCGCCATCTTAAAGTTTGTCACCCTCTCGGAAAACGGCCCGGTGTGTATGCTCGCGGGCGGCGGCGTGTGCCGACTCATTTCCTTTGAGGGTTTCGTGGCCAGGTGACCAGACAATCTGTAGTTCAGGACGTCGCTTAATTTGTTTTAGTATAGCCAATGCTGGTAGGGATATTCGTCCGATCAAGAAATTGCGGCATGCAGCTTGGGAGTCTGTCAGTATAACTGTGTAGTTTTCGCAAGTGGTGGCAGCTAGGGCGATAGCAACTTCTTCGGCTGTTTCTATAGATTTTGTAATGGTCGTGACTGCGTTTAACTTTTTTCCGTTGGCGTCGGTCACACTGGCAGCGTGCGCAGATTTGTGGGGGTGTGGAGAGGCGTCTGCATAGCGACTGAAGGGGAGGTGGTCATACTGTACATGGATTGCTCGTGCTCTTGCTGCTCGTTGTGCCTTGTTATAGTTCGGATGCATATTACGTGGGATTGGAGCCACTCTGATGTGTTGTCGAATTGGTCCGGGGATGCGTGTCTTCTCGTCTTGTTGTTGTGGGGTCGAATTCCCTAGCCGGAGGAGGGTCGCTCTTCCCGTGGTGGGGAGTTGGAGGCGTGTGAATTGAGAAATTCGGTACGCTTCTTGGATTTCTTCCCACTTATTGTGGACGCCCAGTTGTAGTAACTTGCTTGTTGCCGTTTTACGTGGCAATCCTAGTGCGGTTTTGTAGGCTTGCCGTATCGCGGCGTTCAGTTTGTTTTGTTCGGAGGGTTTCAGGGCTAGGTAAGGAGCACTGTATGCAATCCGGCTGATAAGAATGGCTTGGATTATGCGCAGAGTATCTGATTCTTGGAGGCGAAATCTTCGGTGAGAAACTCGATAGATAAGATGCATTAATTGGGAGAGAGTACGTTGGAGTGGCAAAATTGTTTGGGCACCCGACCAGTCTTTGGGAATAAGCCCCAGAATTCGGAGGTGGGGGATGTTAAGAACGGGTCGATTATTGATGCTGAGTTCCGGATCCGGTATAGAGCTGGCATAAAAAAGTTCAATTTTTGCATTGGTCCCATTCCATGGGAGTGACTTTCCGTACAAGCCGGGTCAACTTCCCAAGCGTTGTAGTGCCGCAAAAGGGCCGAGTGTGAGGCCGGGGAGTCGCTTGTTCCTATTCTACCAGTAGATGCCGGAGCCATCAGGACTCACGAACGCACGCGGTGACTTCCACAGCCATATTTGACGTTCAAATCGTAACCCCTGTGGCCGTGAAAAAGTTACGACCCCTTCCATTGGGGAAGTTCCCGACCAAGTCGGGTAACTTTCAAAGTTCCAGATCTCCTGGGAGACACTGTTGACCAGCTGTCAACCGCAAGACCAGACTCTCCTGGTGACACGGGCAAAGACGGCGAGGGCAACGCATGGATTCCCGGACTAAGGTTCCACTCCCACATTTGAGCTTACTAAATGTTTTCTCTCTCTCTCTTTCTCTCCTGGGCAGGGGGTGCATGCGACAGTTTTTCAAGAGGGAGCACCTGAGGGCTCGGCCTGTCGTCATCTGATGTCGCCGTATACGGGTGTTGTGTCGTATTAAAATACCGGGACACTGGTTTTCCAATGCCTCGCGATACAACGTTTAATGTACGTGGGCAAAAACGCATACTAAAAGAACACACCGGGACACTCGTTTTTCGTTCGCGCTTGCTTGCTTCTATTTCGCTCTGTACCAGCTTGAACTTTAATATTTGCAGTTTTCCGTTGCGAAGTTCACTTCTGCTCGATCAGTGTAATTGGGATGTCTCGCATACCATCCCACCTCCGCAGCTGTCACATGAGTGGACATGGCCTGTTTGTTTGTAAAACATTTACTGAGTGAAAAAAGGTTGAAAAACGACCGTTTTTCACAGGTTGGGGCCAAGCGGCGCCGAAGTACACACAACTTTCTTGTATCTCATGATATAGTCACATGTGGCGGAACGGTTTCAGGATCGCCCGCATGTTGGGCGCCTGTACATATTTTTGTTCTAGAGGGTGCCCAGCGGCTTCAAGTCGGGAAGCAGGAGCTTCCCACTTCCGCCGCAGTGGTGAAGCAATTCCAAGCCCTTTTTTCCCGCCAATACAGGGGGCGTTTGAACTCTTTTGAGTGGTGGGTGGGCAGGTGCCATGGACTCGCCAGATTGCGTTTGATGGACTTCCCACACGGTCTCCCATGGGTGGCTGCGGTCTAGCTCCAAGCCTCTATTCCCACGGAAAAGGCGCCCAGGCACACCGGGGACGCTTGTACCCCCTGGAAAAACAGGTGGGTATCCGGCGGGCCAGAATTCGAACCTTGTAACTCCTGCTTACGAGACGAGTGTATTTTCACTCGACAATCACTATCGATTTAGGTTACGGCCGTTTCCACCGTTGCATTTCCCGAGAAAGCCGGGTTAATTTTTATGCCCGATATACACTTCCGGGGTGAGTGAACCAATTTTACTGGTTGGTGTCCAGTGGTACCGAATTACCTAGAACGTTCGAATAACCAAGGTCTGCGTCAGTGGTGGTGCGTGTCCAAGCCCTTAATCACCTGTAGAGACCTGTCGAGTGGTTTTCTTATGACCTTACCAGTCGATTGTCTGGCGCCCAGCCACGAAATGTCGTGCAGAGTAAGTGCCAATCATCATAAACATTTGCCAAGAAACTTTAGAACATCACGCACTGCCCGACATGATGATGCGGATTGTGAATGGTGTAGCACCGGTACGCATTCCAAGTGCGGAGCTTAAAGCGAGGCAATGATCCCAAGGATAAACTTCTATAGCTGGCTCCGCGCTCACGCAAACACTGGCCCAACAATAACGCAAGTGACGCATCGTAGGCGCCTAACAACAAAAAAACGCAAAAACCTAATCATTACACCGTCTACTGTAACACAAGCGTATCGCGCAGGAAAGAAGAGCTGGACGGCTTCAGAAAAATTGAATCCAAGCAACGTAATTCACAAAATATGTTCTGCATTACACTCACTGTTTTGGATCATGGCAGCGTTACTCAATATCAATCCACTGCTAGATATCTCTAGGTTGTGAATGATAGCATGCCTTTTCTATTAGTCACAACGGCATTCCGGGACACATAATATCTTGTGGCGGGCAGTGGCTTTATTCACTTGAAATAGACAAAATAAGCAGCTAGTCATTGCCTATGTAACAACCTGATTCGCCCATTTGAACAGATTGATTTGTTAGCCTATATACCCATCCTATATCCACACCCGTGTCCTATGTACACACTAGAGCAAAATCACTAACTTCCAGCCCTACTCGAATACCAGCTCGCTTTCCATGCCCTACAAGGATTTATTGCCACCCAGTCTCAAATGGTGTCATGCAGTTTTATTCGGACCCAGACTGATTCGGGCTCCATCTCACTCGGTATCACTGCACTCATGCTCATTCTCTCTCAGCATAACTAGGGCTAAAATGCACTTGTGCTCAGGTGAATTTCAAACTAACTCGTTTGACACACTCTCGAACTCACTTGTGTTCATTCGGGTTCAAACTGGATCGGGCTAGTTTAACAGTTGTTTTACGTTCACTCAAATTCATACTCACACGTGCGTTCAAGCACAAATGAAGCGGAGGTAGTGCACCCGTGAGATAGTCCACCGACATCTGCTCTTATATACATTGGACAAACCATAAACACTGTGGTCGTTCTCAGCAAGGCAAAGGTTCACCCGCTCAAGCCACAACGACCCAGACTCACATAAATCATGACGACCGCCAAGAAACTTCCGCACCGCACAAAAAGTCGAAGCGGCACATGACGGCCAATCACTCGTAGAGCGCAATGCATTCTTAGGTTCGATGACGGGGCTCCGAAAATGAAAAACACCAACACAATCTCCTAGTCCCCTGCCAGCAAACTGGGGTCGCACGTGGTGAATGCAGCTGGTTAGAAAGGGGTTCTACAATAGAGAGGGCGACAGCGGGAGATAAATAAGAGTCCTCCTTTCTGTATGCACGTCAGCAAGTCACGTGGTGCCGCCGCTACGTGCGTCATGCCCCGCCAGTGAGGAAGCTGGAACGCATGTTCCCATGACACTGGCCAAGATGACCGCATGCACAACTAGCGAAACCCAATCACGTGTGCAGAACGAATATGGGGGCCACTGAGGCCCCCCCCCCCAAAAGTACTGTGTGTGAGTCATGACACTAAAAAAACTGGGGTACCTCATGATATTCAAAGGTTTATTTTATTTATGCGCGCTGACTGACTGAATTTTTTGGCGTTATATATTGCTTTGATGTCAGGGGAACATAGTTTTTGTCTCTTGCTGACTTGAAGATTTCCCTGGTTGTACACATGATCCATAAGTAAGCAAAACAGAAAAAAACTCACTCAAACTCAATCACAATTTTTTCATTATAGCTGTACTCAATCAAACTCAGACTAAAAAAGCTCGCCTGTTCTCAAAATCCCTCATACTCACTCATCGCACATTCCTTTGAAATCGTACTCACTTGTACTCAACCTCATTTGTCCTCAAGAGTATTCATACTCAATCTGTACTCATGAGTGCTCAATCCGTAATGAGTACTCATTCGATGCTCACAAGTACTCAATCTTCTCTAAACATGAGTACCCAATCTATACTCATGAGTACTCAATATGTAATGAGTACTCATTCGATACTCACAAATACTCAATCTTCTATAATCATGAGTACCCAATCTATACTCATAATTACTCAATCTCTACTCATGAGTACTCATGAGTACTCAATTTGTACTACTCACAAATACACAACTCAACGCTCAATACCCCCCGGCACAATTAGGTGTCCGCGTAGATTGACTTCCGTTCGTATCCAGATCACTATATCCATATTCGCAGTTGCTCAATGCTGGCGTTTGTTTGAAATGCAGAGCATTTCTTTAAAGGGGTCCTGAAATACCTTCCGCTGATGCGTGGATGTACACGTAACCAAATAAAGCAATGTATTAACAATCTCCTCCCGCAAGAATTTTGTTAAAGCGATGAGTATTAGCTGAGAAATCGTAAATCAAAAACCGCGCATTATCGTCGCGCCGCGTTTCCTCCTTTCAACTTACTCTCCGCTGTTGACGGCGAGCGAGCCTTCTCTCCCATGATGCTGCGCTCCTCGGCGGTGACCTACTTCCGCTATTGCGCTGCTCACACTGCCTCTGCTACGGGCAAGCTTTGTTGACACGATGTATCCCGCACTCCGCTCAAGGCTGGAAAAGCGAACAAAAAATCTGGCCGCATGTGTGTGGCGGCCTGGCCTTGCCCTTTCGCGGTGTACGTTGCGCAGTTGCTATCGGCGGCACGTGACTTTTTATCGGAGTTCGCCGCCGCACGGGGGGATCGTGCGCTCGCTCCCTTGGATGCACAGCGCACTGTTTATCCAAAAAGCGCCGTATCAGATGTGGACCCGCTGATGCCGGGACTTATTTTGTGGCGGTGGTTTTCCTGCCGGCGGCATGTGAAAAAGACATTTTAAACCGATACAGAACCCGTGCACAAAACGCCAGTTCAGTTTGGGGCGACGCGTCGTGGAGAGCGGCAATGTTGTTAAAACATGCTCCGCCCCGCCTCTGAGCTTTCTAGCGCTGGAGCGAGCGCCATTTCTTTGACAATATTAAAAATCGGTTGCCCTGGCAACAAGGCACAAACCGCTCAAGAAGTCAGTTGCGGTTGCGTGATCCCGGTTTCAGCTTGGGGCCCCACCTCATGGCATATGGGCACTGCAGGCATACTACTCACTCCCATTTGGAAGTGCGAGATGCGTTTGGCGGTTTGGCATTACAGGAGGCGATGGTGTGTGTGTTGTGGACGCCTTTGTTTCGCGATGAAATGCGACGTTGTGCTTCTGCGGGTGGATAGTGCTTCCCATGGTCTGGATTATCTTTCTCGAGTGGCGTACGACTCAACCTCACATGGGGTATGTGCAGTGTGCGTGGCTAAAAGCTGTGCGCCAGAAGTAAGTGACTTGCTGTTCGTCCCCGCAAACCGCGCGTGAGGTGAGTGCCCAATTTAAGAGGGGCAGGAGGAGGCAACCCATCGTCTGTCAATCGATGTTCGGACTTGCAACGCATGTTGTTGCGTTGTGTTCATTCGAAACGAATCTCTGGATTGTTTGGAAGTTGAATAAAATGTATGCATCAAACATGGGAATTCGGCTCAGGGCGTTCTCTGCGATTGCACGAAAGTAGTGTCACGGGGCTTCAACGCTTTCTTTATGGAACGTGCTCAGGTAAGAGAATGTGCATGTCGTGTCATGGCCGTGTTGCATTCTATACAAACGGTTAAGCGTTTGTTTACACTTGTTTCGTTTGTCGTAAAATGTCCAAGCATTCCGGCACTCCGCTGGCAGATCAGCCGGCGAGCCGACGCTGAGCAGACGGCTCTTCTCTTCGCCGGAAGTGCGTAAAAAAGCCGCCCAATAGCAGGATGTCTAGCTCATGACGAACATTGGGAAATCGATGACGTAGACATGTGAAGATGGCGGCATCCAAAAACACGAAGGGAATGGTGAGAAAAAAGCGACAAACTTTGGAACAAAAGTGTGAGCTTTCGGCTGCGCGTAAAAGAGTAATACTTGGCACAGATTATGTTGACGACCCAATCTAACGATTGCGCTAGTCAGTTTAGTGTGCTCAAAACGCCTTTCAGGGCCCCTTTAACTCACGATGTCACCGGGCGTTGGCGTGCCTCGGCGTCCGCAACAGCCGTTCCAGGTGCGCCCTCTCCCCCACTCCTCCTCTCCCGCATCACGCTACCCTCCTCGCTCTCAACAACAGGTCCGCACCTATCCCCCTACTCTATATAAAAAATAATACTTACCGGCGCCACGACCCTGCAGGCGGAACACAAGGTACATGGTGCTGTACCAACTAGGCCACAAAGCCGACACAGAATGGAAGGCTACGAACGCGCCTTATATTTTTGACTCATTCAAACTACGTCAAGAAGCCGCTGATACAACGCATTCCTGTGGGCGGAACGCGAGGTACATGGTGCTCTTCCCACTGCGCCACAAAACCGACAGAGAATGAAAGGCTACGAACGCGCCTTATATCTTTGACTCATTCAAACTACGCCAAGAAGCTGCTGGTGCAACGCATTCACTACCACCAACTCCCCGAACACTAAACGTTAACGCAATACAACCACCCCATATGCGACGCATTTACTCGAGTCCCCCTCGCGGGGAGATGGTTTTTTATGTTGTTGTTCAGGATATCAGAAACTTTGTTACAGGGCGTTTGTCTCGATGAGGATCGGTGAATATCAAATAGGCTTGTTTTATAAAGTGTGTGCCGTGGTATTCTCCGCGTCAGACCTGAGCTTCACAGCGTTTACGGCATTGGGTTAGTCTCGCGTCGCTTGCGTCGGCGACCGTGTTCCTGTAACTCCTTGCGTGCTTGATGCATGTGGGCGCGTAGACAGCCGTTTTTAAAGACGATAGTCTTTCTTGGGCTACTTAAACCCACACATTCTGGTCTGTCTGTATTGTTTGTCTGTGACTCTATTCAGCCACCCGGCCAGAGTAAAATTGATATTGCGCAATAGTCTTATATACTCACAGCCACATGTAAACGTCTAAGCCCGGTTTATACGTTCATACTTGTCAAGTCTGTTGAACAAGAACAAGACATTACGCAAATATAAGACAGGAAGTTAGTACACAAGGGATATTTACAGTGTTCCTTTATTAAAAATTTCATGTATGCTTGGTTTTTGATAGCAAATGATATTCAACTTGTACTGCAGAAAACCGCTGCCTCTGGCGGCATATGAAAAATCATGCGGAAACAGCAACGAAAGGTACCACTCGCTAGGTTCCACGTTCTGCTTGGAACGCACGTGGAGCATGGCCACGCGGCTTTATAAACCTTCTGGTCGGTCGCCTCCATTCACGCGCGTCTCCACCGTACTGCAGCGCTGGCATCGAGAAACCCGGCCTGTAGGAGTGGAACGCGGTAAATTCAAATCGCCGTGCGCAAACCTTTAAAGTGTTTACCTTGAGATGAGCGCGACGGTACAGGAACAGCATGAGAGGTGAGCGGGAAAGCAAAGGGGGGCATTTCCTTGGCAAATGTCTACAAAGACTATCGTCTTTTGATGACATTTGCAACGAAACGAGAAGATACGCGGCCAATTTTTTCCAATGGCGAGCGGCGGTGTGCAGGGATGGCATAGTTCGGCACGTTGAGGACGTTGCTTCGATTGAGGTGTGCGTTGCGTATGGTGCGGGAGCCGGATGGCTTTTCGTTTAGCGTGCGGTGGCGTGGTGTTGTCGTAGGGTGGCTTGGCGCATGGGTCAAAATCGTTGCGGTTCCGTGCTCGCTTTCACCGTGGTTGCTTCGAAGGAAAAACCGATGTTGCGGGAAAGGGGGCGCAGTTCGTCTCGTTTATTCGGCCCGCGTTTCTTCGCGTCATAAGCGTTACTTCATCGGTAGGGTGTTCGATGCCTTCATCTGGATCTGGATATTTTGTTGGCGTTCTTGCCGTGTCCGTGTCATCGCTCAAGCTCTCCTCCTTTGCCCGTTGTTTCGAGAATGCTAAAATCGCTACCTCTCCCGTACAAGCATGCTCGAAAGCGTTCCGTTCGTCCCCAGTCGGCTTTCTCGCGGTTTGTCGGGTTGGTCGTGTGAGTCTCGATCGGAGCAGCGGGTGCCGGTGACCTTGTACGTTCCAGTTAGGACGTGCCGCAAGCGCTGGCCGTGTCGTTGCTCATTGGCGGACCTACCTGCACGATTGTAATGTCGTTCGTTCGCTGGACTCTGGTTAGAGCAGCGGGTGCCAAAGAGCTCGTACGTTACGGTAGGGTTGAATCGCTTACGCTGGGTTGCTTGTTGCTTGTGGCAAGTTTGATTTCTGCGGCTGTGACATTCGATGGCCAAGTCCAGATAGCAGCACTGGGAGCGGAGGATGTCGCAAATAGCGGTCTCCTACGTGTGTGCTGGATTGGTCGCGTTCCATGCGGTTTGCATTTCGTTCGCCGTGGTCAGCTCCACCGGTCCAAGTTGGATGTCGTTCGTCATCTCTGGTGCGTTTCGTGTGCTGTGCGTATAGTTTTTCCTGGAAAACTCCCATAACATTGGTGTGCGGTCATTCGCCACGTATTGTGCGTTCCGTGCGCCTAATTTCCGCTCGTCGTGGCCTATCCACCAATCCGGACGCGATGTCGTTGGTTGCGCGGACCGGGGTCGGGACAGGACGTGCAGAAAATGTACGTACTGGCCCCGTTGCGTTCCGCGCTTTCAGCGTTTCGTTCCTGTATGCCTGGACCGGAAGAGCGTGTGCCAGGCACCTGGTGCTTTCTGGCTCGGTGCGAGCTACATACGTTGCGCGCCTCGTTGCTCGTTGCTGGAATGACCTGTGCTCGGGCGATGTAGCTCGTCGATTGGCCCGGTGTCAGAGCGGCGTGTGTTCGTGATTTACCCATTACCTGGGAGAGGTCCGGGAAGCAGGCAATCACAGTTTTGCATACGTCTTCGCGTTCGTGTGCGGGCCGTCGTGCATGCTGCCTGTGTCCGGATCTCGTGCAGTTCAGGCACTGTGGCAAAAGTGTGGCTAACTCTCACCCGTTGTATCAGACAACTTTCTCGTTCTCCACGCAGCATCCTCCTCACAAACAGCGCCGTTTTCAAATTCCTCTGCCGTTTGTCGTCGTAAGCAGCCTGAAGTATCACTGGCACATTCCTTTCTTTGGAGAGCTGGCGACGTTGCTCGTTGTCCACTAGAAGACGCGAGACGATGTAGTCCATTCGGCTAGAGCAGGGCAGCCCTCGTAATTGTCGTGCGCTCATGAACTGCTGTTTCTTCGTTGAGTATAAGACCAAGCGTTCCGTTGAAGTCAGCAGTGGGTCGACCACCGTTGAAGCGGCCTCCGTCGGTGCTCCACGTATGCGTGCCGCACTCTCGTAGTCGTGGTGTGGTTCGTCCGTTTCGTTCGTCTGTTCATCCGCTCGTCCTCCCATGATTTCAAATCCTAATCCTATCCACTGCGCCATGTTAGCTAGGTCGTGGCTCGAAGGAAAGCTAAACAGGAAACGTTTATAAATGTTTAAATATTTCGAAATACTGAGGTTACATATACATTAGGACAGGTAGCACGGGAACAAAACGTCTTACGCGGTGCCCTGTCGTAGGGCGAAAGCACTAAGCGAAGGCGCGTACCCGGGAGCGAGTGAAACGAAAAGTAAACACTCGCGTTGCGTCTGGCGTCTCCTCGTGTGCTCAGGAATAAATCACCGGAGTCTGGGGCGCGTCGTGCTCTTGTGGGAATCGGGGCTTCTCGGCTCTGCCGAGGTCGTAAAGTGCGCTTTTCTGCTTGTCTTTCTGCGGCAGCTTTCCTCGTCCGTTTTCGTTTCTCGGTACGCTGAAATTCTCCGAATCATCGGATGTGGTAGCCGTCGCTTCCTGGACCGAAAATGCTCTATGGTTTTGGCGAAAGACATCAGGCTATCGGGTACGTAATCCACGGCTTCGTCTTGATTGAAATTGATGTTTTTAGAACAGGGCGGAGGAGGTCGAGTTTGAGAAGCTCGAAGCTTGTGTGCCAGGTTGGTTAGAGCACTGGCCGCCGTATGAGCTCGCTCATTGCCCCTGGTGCCTGAGGGTGCCGGTATAGTACTTGTGTTGCGGTGCTTTGATAAAGGAGCGAGCAGAATCTCCTGGTTTTTGACATGACCCCGGAGGTGAAGTTTCTGCATGCCTCTGCCGATTCTGAGACTAGGTAGAGCTTGGAGGACATTGTTCATGCCTGGGGAATCGCCAAGGCGATTGCCGTGTCTTCAGCTTAGAGGACTGAAACATGTGGCAAAATGTTCACTGCGAAGACGGCATTTCCATTCCCATCAACCACGACTGCAACCAAAGGTCTTTGATTGCAGCTGGCGCCCCCAATGGGCAGGGCTGCAGCATCTGTGTAGAGAACCGCTTGTGGAGGGATGCACGATAGGTTAGCTTCGATGGGAGCAGCTCTTTTCCACCTGCGGTCAGGATGTTGCATCGGACGCATATTTCAGGGGATGGGATCGACATGTATTCAGGAACATCAAGTTGTGGGGTAGGAGTGCGTTACTCGATTCTCGGAACTCCCATGCGTGAGGAGGCCCGGCTGTCGGAGTACGTGGGCCCTCGGCCCCGTTTTTTACCCTTGTGTATAGGCACGGCAGATGGGCTGTGATTGGTTCATCGTAGTGTTATAGAGACCTAGTTCTTCAATTCTGTCGGTATTGGTCCATTGTGGTAGGTTCAGCGCCTGTTTATAGCATTTTCGTCTAATATTTATCTCGTCAGTTTCACGAGCCGAAAGACGGAGGCACGCTGTACTGTTAGCACTTCAGGTAATTATGAACGTCTGGGTAATTCTTGTTATCCCCGCCTCTGTCGTACCACAGTTTCTACTTTTGATTTCTTTGATTAAGTTAATTACTTGTCGGCATGTCGACGTAAGTTTTCAATGGTATTACTTCCTAATGGTATTAGTTCCTGATTTTCGAAGGCGCAGCCCGAAGATCGGAATGTTGGTAACTTCATGAATCGGAAGACTGCTTGCGTGGATGGGTGGTCTCATAGAGCTGTGAACCTTACTTAGGCGTTTGTGGCCGTCCAGTAGAACCAACTCCATTTTCGGTGAGGACCACTTTAGCCCGCAGCTACGGGCGATGCTGGATGCTACAAGGGATGCTGCATCTTGTAGTTTTTGGGTTATGGTGATTATGCTTGATTGCTTCCCGATGGTCCAGAATGTTGTGTCATCAGCGTAGAGCGCATGCTCCACGCCTCCTACTGTCTGTGCGAGGGCGGGCAGTTTGATGAGTGCCAGGTTACACAACAGGGGCGACAGCTCTGCTCCCTGAGGTGTCCCTCTATCATCGAGCTGGATTTCGTTGAATGTGGTGTTTCCGATATTATTATTGCCTATTCTGCTCATTAGGAAGTCCTTCACGTACTTGTAAACTTGTGCACCACAACCGGTTTCATTTAGGTTCGCAACGATCTCGCTGTGTAGGACATTGCCGAAGGCTCCTTTCAGGTGTTAGGTAAGTATTGCATGTTGGTTGTCCTTACTTTACACATCATGCATTTCACGCTTTAGCTGTAACAAGACGTCTTGGGTATAAGATGTTTCCGGAAGCCAAAAATAATGTTGGGGAGCTGTCCTGCAGCTTCGAGGAAATGTTCTAGCCTTTTTATCCCGGTCCTCTCCATGAGTTTGCCTATGCAGGATATGAGGGAGGAGTGCCTAAGGTTAATAATAAGCGGTTTGGTCAATCTAGGAATAAACCTCACTTCAGCTTCCTTCCATTCAGTCGGATGTTTGCGTGATTGCCCATATTCCTTTAATTGGCACAGAACGATTTCCAAAGAGCTGTCATCCAAATTAAATAGCATGCTGCACGTAAATTGATAGCGGCCGGGAGCACTTCCATTCTGTCTGTCATTAAGCTGGCCCTACTCTCGTGAATACCTCTAACGGCGTCCAATTTGGTGTTATGTTTGCCGGTATAAGAAGGGTAGAGTGTGCCCCTAGTCGTTTTTAGATAGAGTGATGTTAGCTCAGCAAAGAGGTCTTGCTGAGGGCCAGTGTACATGTTTAAAATTCTGGCCATGTTGCCATCTGTGACCGCTTTACCTGAGCTGTGATCGATGAGGTACTTTACAAGGCTCATGTTTTGCAGCGAACGAGGCTTCCTTTAATGTTTTCGCATACATTGTAGCATCGGTCACGGTGGAATTTGATCGCATGATCCTCCGCTAGCCTCGTGATGTTTCGCATCCTCATTCTAAGTCGGGCATTCTTCCTGTATTTTTTCCATCTTAATATTTTATACGCATACTCCGTAGGCGAATTAGCCGTATGTCGGCTTCCGGTCTCATCGAACTGAGATGGGATGGTTTCCGTACATTTCTGGACGTCGTCCAGAATGCCCTCCTGTCCTAAATTCGTACGTCTTCTGAATCATCTCACTTTCGAGGATGGTCTTGACTCCTTTACGGTGTTCTCGAAAACGATCCCGGTCTATCACTCGAGCAATGCCATGGATCGCCTCGTAGCTGTTTTGTCGGCCAATTGATTGATGGTAGAGGTAATGCGCCGACGCATTGCAGGTGATTAGGCGCGCCGTAGTGGAGGGCTCCGGATTAATTGTGACCACCTGGGGATCTTTAACATGCGCCGAAATCTTGCACACGGGCATTTTTGCTTTTCGCCTCCATCAGAAAATCGGCCGCCATAGCCGGCAATCGAACCCGTGACCTCGTGCTCAGCAGCACAACTCCTTAGCCACTGAGCCACCGCGGCGGGTTTTGTCGCCCAATTATGAAAATGATGGGGCTGTGCTCCGACCCTAGTGTTTCTTCTACGACAGACCACCGACACAATAATGGGGCTTGCTATAGTCCTGTCCAGGTTTGTATCTCGAGTTCGCAAGCCCCCATCTCTTGTGGGCGTTGCCGGATCATTGAGTACGCAAGTTCTTGGTCTTCAATAGTCTTCATGAGGTTGGCTCCACGGAGAGATTCCCTGTCGTATCCAAGTCAAGGGTGTGGTGAGTTGACGCCGCTGAGCATGGGAAGCGTGCTTCGAACTGGGATGGTCTTGATTATGTCATAGAAAGTTTTTTACATGTCAGTCGAGGCCTTCGACCTGGAGTACCTGTTCACGGTAAAGAGGTTCTGCGATCGGACTGCGATATTTCTGGAGTGAAGCTCGGTGCCAACGTGTTTTGCATCCCCTTTTCAAGCAGTTAATCTGGGTGGAAGCTTTGTCTGTTTAGTGAGGGTTGCCGTGCTCTTTGTAGTCGGGTCTGTGTGAACATTGTATCGAGGCAAGGAGGGCCTGCAGCGAGTCTCTTGTAGTGCAATGACGTATGGTTTACACGCCATGAGGGCAATCGAATTGACGAGAGTTTCTAACTTTTGTTGCAGTCCTCGACAGTTTCATTGCATGATTTTTACTGGGGTGTTAGTTTTAATATTTGATGTCATGGTAGTTGTTGGAGGGGTGGAGACGCTATAAATTGAGTGTCAAATTCATTTCTTAAAGCCCCTATCTGCTGTTGCATAACATGTTGCATTTGTGCAAGTTGTTGATATATCCTAAAGATATTTTCGAGTGTTTTCTTCACAGCGTTCTTAGGATCATATTCGGTTTGTTTTAGATGCGACTGCATCTCATTCACTCGCCTTGTCCCTCCATACGGCTTTGTTGCTGTCCGTGCACACCCCTCCCCCATTCTCCTCGCCGCGCGAGCTGCGCTCTCTGCCGCTCACCCCCTCTCCTCTCCGATAGCGAACACTCTCTCGCGAGGGGCATTGGATTTGATTCGATTAGGTTAGCTTGGCTTGGCTTGGCTTGAATTGGATTGGATTTGGATTGGATTGGATTGAAGCGGATTGTGTTGCGTCATAGTGGCGCCACGTTGCGTCATAGCCGCGATCGTTCTAGCACCGGCGTTCCGATTTCCATCGATGCGTTGAATGGAGCCTAACAATTCTGCTATCGCCCGCGCAACCGTAACAAGCACCGATCACTGTGATAACAGGAATGCTAGCACCACTGAAGACAAGGCTGCGAAGCGGCGTGAACGTGATGCTGAACGCAAACGATTGAAGCGAGCAGCCGATTCCGAACTTCGTCAACGTGATTCCGAACGCAAACGGTTGAAGCGAGAAGCCGATGCTGAAATTCGTCAACGTGAAGCCGCTGCCGTACGCGAGAAGCGAGCGGCCGATGCTGAACTTCGTCAGCGTGAACCCCCAAGATGCGTTGCATCTCCACAGGGTTCCCCTCGCGGGAAGGTGGGGTAATTTTTTTGAACGGTTTCTTGCATGGTCGAGCAGTGTCTGTATCTTCAATCAATGGTGCAGTCGCTTCCTCGTTTATGACAGAAGTGTCATTGTTTTATTCGGGATTTGGTCGTGTAAGCGGGAACGCGGTTCTTTTTTTCTTAAGGAAGGGGCTGTTCATTTTGTCGCCTGGACGGCTTTTCTCGAAGTTTGCCATTAGTGCAGCAAATTCTTTCTTGGGGTCATTATTAAACTGTCTTTGTCTCCGAGTTTTTGCGTGAGAAGAGTGAATTGTCTGTTTGCTTCTTCGACTAGTTGAGTCAAAATCCGCTTTTTGTTTTGTGGCGCGCAATATCCGGTAACAACGGTACCCCAATTAGGTATTTTGGGTATCGAAATATCTGAGCAGTTGCAACTGCGGAAATGGTGGTCGTTAGCATATGTGCTTGCAGTTGAGCTCTGCCGCTGTTATGACTCGATGTTCCGTGTTTGATTGACTCCTTTTTCTGGTTGGCTGACTGTTTTCGAGAATCCGTATCTTTTCTTTATCTGAGGAGTAATGATCCCGTGCTTTTTGTTATTCATTAGCCTGATAGCATATGGGGTAATGTACGTCTGCCGGCACATTTTCGATGACGATAGGTGTGGACTCTCTACCGTAGGATTCCATTTACCTAACAAAGAGCAGGCCTTTGCACCTCGGTTCGGACAGTATGAGGCGCGATGGCCGAGTTTTTCCACACATCACTTAGGGGCACAGTTTTCCTGTAGGGCCGGCATTCATAGTTACATCCCGTAATCCTGAAACATCGTGGCATGGTTTGACCAACAAAAGGTAGGACAACCGATTGGGTGTGAAGAGGGAAAAAGGTGTATAAGAAGAAAGAGGGTGTTGGGAGGAGATTACACCCTTTTTCGTGAATCTCCACACACTGATTGGTAGTTGCACATTTATTTTATGTGGAAAAACTGGTGTTGACCAACCTCAACAACCTTTGGTTTTAGTAGGTTCCTGACGGGGTGTGGAGAACGTGTTTAAGCTGTTGACTGATTAAAGCCACGTATGCATGTATAATTGCACTTCGAAGTACAAGACATACCCTCATACCCTCCTCCCCAGCTAGTAAGAAATGTTCAAAAGGGAAAACATTTTTCGTTTTTTTCCCTCTTTCTCTACCTCTGTCTCTGTATCTCGTTTGCAATGACCGCTCGTTTCGATATTCGGTGAGCCAACTGGCCCAGGTTTAGTTTTTGCGCATGAAAAGTCAATTTGAACTGATAAAATTAAAAGACTAGAAATACACACTAACCTTTTTACACCCTTGTTGCCTAAATGGAAATATGGGCGTTGGGAAGCAATTACACCCTTTTTCGTAGAATCTAATACCCTAATTTGCATCTTTACACTCTTTTTTGTAGCGAAAATGTTATTGACCTACTGCAACACCCTTAGTTTTCTATAGGGTATTGAAAGGATGCCAATTAGGTGTCATCGTCATCATAAACAGCTTACTAAGGTCCTGTGCAGAACGTAGCCCTCTCCCATTCACTTCAAACCAGTGCTGTCCAGCGCTGCTCGAGACCACTATTGGCTCGCGAATATCGCTATTTCATCCCTCCATCGTTTGAGGCTCGACCTAGCTTCTGCCGGTTTTGCTGTGTTTTCCAACGTTTTGCTAGATTTTGATAAGCTTTGTCAGGTTTTTCAATGTTCTTAATAGGCTACGATACGTGGTGCAGGGTTACGCCAAGCTTAGCCGGATTCTGAAAGACTGCTCAAGTGTGTTTCCCACACTGGCAGTGGATCCAAAGTGGAAACAAGCCAGGACGACACCAGCTCCGATGTTTTATTTCCATTTACCCTCAAGGCCAGAAGTGTTACGGAGGGGAGTGGTTCCAAAGATACAGGTCAAATGCAAAATTGTTTGAATGAATACAAGCTGGTTAGTTATCTAGGTATACAATATTAGCTAGTGCAGTACGAAAAAACTGGTGGTCGGCAATGGTGCCTGTTGGTTCGGGAAGCTGGTTTCATTCTTGTGAAGTGCAGGGTACGAAGGTCTGAAGACAAGCTCTTGTTCGGCAGGGCTGAATTCCAACTTTATGAACGTGATCATCTCGTGGGGAAATATACATTGGTATGATTTCGGTGTGTATATGATAACTAGGACTGAGTATTTTTGAGATTGGCATCGCGAGAAGATAGACCACGGGATGCAAAGGAAGGTTGAAGCAATGTGTTTTTCACGGACGTTATGCCAGGAGAACGGTTGTAGTTGTGCAATCTGAAATGAACGGAGTTATTCTTTCCTTATTCTAAGGAGCTAATTAGGTTTGCAGTGTTGGATCCCATATAGAGGAGGCGTATTCTAGTTTACTAAGGACTAGTGTTTCATATGACGTTAGTTCAAATCAAATAGGCGCGGAAGAAAAATCACGGAAAAGATACCCAAGCGTTGTGTTAGCACTGCAGATAACTGTGTTAATATGAAGTGACCAGGTGAGGCAGGAAGTAATGTACCAAGAAAGCGGTAAGAAGTGACTGACTCGAAATGGTAAGTATTAAGATATTACGTAACAGGAATAGGTAAGGAGGGAGAAATTCGCATTGCTTCACATTTGGTAGTGTAAATGTCCATTAGCCTAGTGTCACACCAGCTTGAATTTGGTTCATCTCAGTCTGCAGAATGTGCACATCGTTTATATCACTATCCTCTCGAAATATTATACAGTCCTCCGAAAATAGTGAATGTTAGAAGAAACGCAAGAGCGAAGGTTGTTATTATATATTAATAACAATGGTGGACCTACAACTGAACCTTGAGGGATCCCTGAATGAACAGTAGTAAAGGTAAAGTTGAAATTGTTAGCAGTAAAAAACTTCGTTCGGTTTTACAGTTCTCCACCCGTGTTAAACGATCGCGACCAAGATTTATAGTGATTAATTTAGGAAGTAATATCTTGTGTGATACATTTTCAAGCACTTTGGAAAAATGAACCACTACAGCGGTTTTGATTCTTCTATGTAATTCTTTGATTTCCTGAATTTGGTTCTTGTATCCACAGTAGTAGCACGAAACACTAACTTCTGTTTGTTTGACGCACGTTGCCAGGAGTAGAACAAGAGTTGTTGTCATGGTTGTTCTTTCTTCGTGGCACGCATCCGCTTCGAAGGACAGCCTGGAGATAGGGATTCTTCTGTGGCCAATATCCCCGCTTCATAGAATTCGCACAGCTATGAACTGGGAATATAAAAGTTGTACAAATGTCTGTTCTACGAGAAACGTCTTCAGGATGACATGTGAGTATAACTAATACTAATAAGCCGTGGAATGTATCAGTGTTCTTGCGCACATATTTTGCGCCATACCGCGACCAATCAAGTGCAAAGAACACCACAGAAAAACACTATAGCAGACAAGAAGCGTCTGGGATTAATGGGCTTTAAACATCACAGAAACGAAAGCGAACGAAGAGGCCGAAATGTCGGTATAGCATTAAATTTTATCATCAGGAATTGCGAGGCTTTTGTTTACAGATATCGTAAGCTTTCTTGAAAACCCCGAGACATTTTTTCCCTTTTATTTCTCATTTCTTCTTACGTTTATTTCTTGATGGTGGTGTGTATTTAGTTATATTATTCGCCACCTATATGGCTTGTTTTTAACGACAAATTGGCTGTTGTTAATTTGAGTAGTTGATGGGTGACCAATGAACATTGTGTGTTGAGTCGCGGGCTCTGGCCAGAAGGTTGGGAGGTGTTGCACCTTCTTGTTTGCACGAATGTAATTCAAAGAATCTGGAAAAAATGGGGTTACTGCGCTGCCAAGGAGGCGTTACGCAACCGACCTCCGGTCAGTACTTCCTGGTAGTACCGATCTGCAGGGATCCCATAGGATCTCGTGATGACATGACGCAAAATAAGCTCCATACGGTCGATCGTTTTGCGACATGGTCTCCAGCACGGCCCCGACGCATCCGATCTCTTGCGGCAATCAACTTGGCATTACGAAAAAAGCTTTGCAGCGCTAAATACGTTTACAGCTCCGAAAAATGTGCTGCGACTGTGACGGTGCTCTGCCACTCGCGCAGGTTCCCCGATTGATGGTCGGATGAAGTAAAATTTAACGTGAACGCTTCTGGTTTAAAATAACACTTGGTGACAAGGACTTTTCAAGAACAGCCGATTAACGCTGCTTCGTGCATATAACATTTTATCGGTTTCTAATTTGGTTAAGTATTTTCTTTGCATCGTATATATTTAAATTCTTCAGCGGGAGGCTTCCTATCGAAATTATCATGGCTAACCAGCTTCCACTTCAGAGCTGCATTCGTTTTGCCCTTCATAGCAATGTTTTACTTCCTAAAGCTCAAAATAATTATCGTAAACAAGCTGTTCATTTTTCTGCTGCTTACAAATGAAACTGTTTGCCTCACTTGACAAAAAGTGCTTCAAATATTTTTTCTTTGAAAAATAGCTTACGGGCTCATATTCAGTCAATTTGAGTTCGTTTTGTATGCGTTTATCACATGTTTTGTTTGCTTTTTTTACTTTGATTGTGCAATCTGAGTTTTGTAATATCTGTTTTGTCGGTTTCAACATAATACTGTAACTACTGTTCGTTAAAACGTTTACTCGTTGATGCTTGTTTTATAGGTGGTCCCCCCGCAGTCTTTGACTTCGGGACCGCCTCATGTGTATACCCATTGTATGTTGTTTCTTTGTTTTAAATAAACCACCATCGAATCGAAAAACAAGTGTAACAGAATCGGTGATGATTGTGCGTAAACGTCAGCGAGTCCGGCGGACCGCAGGCTCCTCTGCTGTGGTGCGCCGTGCTTTTTGGTGCCTGCGCACTATGCGTGCACTTTAAATAAAGACTGCTTTGCATTTTGCGTCGCCATTACAAATAAATGGTGCAGCGCTGGCTTGCAGGTTTACTGAGTGACTCAGTGACAAAATGCAGCGAGCGTCAGAAAAGTAAAATCTGATTTGTGATTCCAAAAGTCGTGGCCGGAAAACAAACTGGTCAGGCAAACAGAGTGGTCGTTCTGTTTCTTTTTTGGTTCTCACTTTAATATATTACAGTCATGGATCATATATTCCCAGTTCGCACTTAATAGTCTAAAATGAGGGTCGCCAACGTTTTGAGGTTAAGCGCCGAGTTGCACTAATTCGACACGGCAGAGGGCTGGACGGCACATCAGGTGGGAGGTGAAGGGGAATTGAAGGCAACGGAAAAAAATTCAACAAATTTCCAATTATATTTGACAATATTCGTGTTAAGTGTGAAGGTAGAGGACAATGTTACTGGAAGCGATCACTGGTCTGTCCCAATTGCCTCACCCTCTAACCCATTTGAAGTCAAAACTGGCGTGTCGGCGTCACATTGTAAGTAACAATGGGTAGGGGGGTTCTGACCACGTGCAGGGGGCCCAGCCCGTGGTCTGTAGGTTACCGACTCCTGCAGAAGAAGATAACCAACACCACCAATTACTGTCGTATGTAAATATTGGTGACGCGCACCGTGCATGTGGCTCGGTTGAGTTGTATATACAGTAGACTCTCGATAAACGAAACTTCAAGGGACCGGAAAAATTAGTTCCATTTAACAGCAGTGCCGTTTACTGAGAGAGATGTTCTGAGGTGCAAATGTATGTGCGTACACACTTCTAAGAGCATTTCATGAAACTCTAAACACTAGAAACTGACTTTAGCCCATAGTTTTCAGAAAGCAAGATAACTACAAGAAGCGTAAGCGCAGCATTCACAAAGTTGGTTTGGGAACAATCAGTCGCTGTGCACTACAAAATGCGTGAAATATTTTCGGTTGATTCCTTGCAACTACATCTTCACGGAGGCTTAAGGCCTCAACTTCGAGAGTGCTTACGAGCCACGGAATTTAGAAGACGGCAACGTGGTAATGAAGAACGAATAGCACAACGATGTCACGAACGAGGCGACAGGAGGTGAGCCCTGTAGCCTCGGCGTCTAGAATCGAGACCGAACGACTCGAACAAGAACTGCGATGTTGCATTCGTTGCGCTAACACGGCTAACCACTTACGACACGAGGCTTCCGAGGCCAACAAGGCTAAAAAAGCATGGAGGAAGAAAAAAAGCAAGAACGAAACAGCCGGAACCGTAAAAAGCTGATTCTCATGCCAGTGGATTTCACACGAAGTTCCATTTCTAGTTCCGTTTACACGGTGATGCGGAAATTTTACTTCCGATTGCCGAGACTTTTTTTACGTTATCTGTGTGGGAACCTAAGCCCGAGGGACAATGACCTCCATGCAGAGAGGGGTGACCGTGGAGATCGCTAGCTTTAATGGCGATTATGAGAAGCATGAACCACCTCGATCGAGCCACCCGCGTGATCATCGGAACCGATGGTGATGATGTCATCGGTGCAACTGCGATGACGATAGGAACGTTTCTACATCTTCCCACCGGCCACTGAGAAAACCGGTCAGTCCCTTTCCAGTTGTCCGAGGCGCTGCACTTTTCGGGTTTTGATCGGTACATTCGGAAACCCACGAAGTGCTTATTAACTAAATTTGTTTTAGCGGCCTATCGTTGCCAACCGGAGTCCAAAACACGCGTAGATCAATATCACCGTTGCCGAGCACAGTCGATCCTGTTTTTAGCTTGTCGGATGCCTTTTGAAGGTTCTCGCTTTCAGGGAGAAGTTCTTGCGAGTATACCCTTCTCCGCCTCCAACAAATTTCCTGCAAAGGTCCTTTTCGCGTTCTCCCCCACTTTATCAATCTCTTAGATGTCCATCCGCCTGTGGGGTCACAGAGGTGGTCCAGTCTTTCCTCGGAAACTGGAAGGTTGTCCGGAAAGTCTGCATCCTTTTTCCAGGGAACAGTAACCTGGCGTCGGCAATCCTTGCTCGAGATGGGTTCGTCAAGTCTAGACATAACAGAGTCATCTCGATGAGTCGATGCTTTGTCCTTGGTCACAATACTTTTCATCTCCAACCCTTGTTCAAGCGATGGTATCACTTCGGACTTCTCAATGAGTGTATGGAGTGCTACGATGTTGGAGCAATGCTCTCCTCTTGGGGGTGGTTGCTTCACTAGTCCGTGTATGGTCCACGCAAGCCTCATCTCGATGGCTTTGAGATTACGTCCTAAACTTTGAATGTTTCCTGCAACAACATCCCAATAAAAATTTGATCCAATCGGGATAGTGACGTCGCTTTCATCCCCGTGCTCACGCTCGAGACTTGCAGTGTCGATGAACTTCTTTCTCAGAACTCCAATCAAAGTTTCGTCTGGAAACGGAATCAACTGGTTTGAAATCGATTTCACTTCAAGCGCTTCTATTGTTATTACGGTAGGATTGGTTGTAAGGCTATTCATGCGTATTCTCACTCCATTGAAAGTTTCAGCGATTTCCTTTCCACCAAATACTCCTACGGTGAGGGTTTCTTTTCCGGTAGACTCGCAACCCAGCTTCTTTGAGAAATCAGTCGTTATAAAGCTGTGTTGACTGCCTCCATCGAGAAGAATTCTGCTATTTAACTTCCTCGTCGGTCCTGACACGTTGGCGGTCAGCGTTTCGAGGAGTACCACGAATTTTCTTTCTCTGGACATCAGCTGGATCGGAGTTCTGGTGACACTCTCGCAAACTTTATTCCGTTGGTCTTCGTAACACAACGAAGAAGCATGCCGCCGCAAACAGTGCTGGCAGGTGATTTTTCTCCTGCATTGCCTAGCAATATGCCCTTGCATCAAGCAACGAAAGCAGCGTCCCTGTCGAGTAAGACACGCCTTCTTCTCTTCTAAAGTTATGGACTGAGAGGAGCAAGAAACTGCGTCGTGCGAGGAAGTACAGAAGATGCACTTCTTCCTCCCACTTCTAGCGCAATGAAGGGATGCTACGGAAGGCAGTTGGGGACTTGCACGCTGCTGTTCCGACTTCGCATCGCTGAGCTCGTGTCTTAACCCAGCTGGCACAATCGCTTCTGAACATCCAAGTTCTTGCCCCAAAAATGTCATAAGCTGTTCGAAGTTTTTCTCGTGGATGGTAGTTGGTATCAAAGAATCATCATTCGGAGTATTTGCCATAGGAATCTTCGACCACTGATGAAATCGAAGTACCAGATGTCTCGGTAGTGTCCGGAGTAGAATTTCTCGTAGCATGGAGCAGTACATTGTATGGCTCGTTCCGAGGGCTTTTAGCCTTCAGCAGTGAACTTGAACTTTGTCATAGAGTCTCCGCAATCTCTCCACGTCTGACGATGAAGCGACCGGTTTAATTCGAATGGGGCTTGCATATGATCTCGTACAAGGAGCGCCTCATCTCCGAACCGTTGTTTCAAAATCGCTACAGCGTCCTTGTAGCATTCCTCTGTCGGAGGCATTCCTGATACTGCGGAAGCAGCCTTTCCCGTTAAAAGGTTGAATAAATACCGGAATTTCTCCGTAGGTTTAAGTTCGGGGTTCGTATGAATCGTACTCTCAAACAGGTTCCAGAATTGGAGCCATTTTCGTCGATCGCCATCGAACTTAGTCAATTCCAGGGTTGGAAGCTTCGCCCGCGTAGCTACGGTCCCGGAGTGGGGTAAGTTTGTCTGAGAAGGTGTAATACCAAACTCACCACTCGGTAGATCTCGGAACCGAAAGCGAAGCTCCGCCATAATGTGTACAATTTTGTCGTTGAAGGTTGCTTCTTCGGATGTCTCCGCTGTAACGAGGTCGTCGGAGGTGTCGAGGTAAATATATCGTCGTCGAGCTTTTGGATCTGTCGAAAGAGGAATTCGATCCACTCCAGAGAAATAGTCATGTCCACATGTGTGGTAAGGTGTCCACTGCGGAGGCTCTCTTCGACGTTCCAAACGATGTCATCCAGCTTCTCCCGCAGCGTGTTTCGTCGCCGTAGCTTTCTTTCAATGGAGGTCATCGTGGGTCCCAAGGATCTGGTCCGCTGGAGCAGGAGTTGTCGTAATAAGGTAGCGATCCCACTGCTCGTCGTCTCCGACGTCGATTCCCGGGTTTCAGGGCACCAAACTGTGGGAACCTAAGCACGAGGGACAATGACCTCCATGCAGAGAGGGGCGACCGTGGAGATCGCTAGCTTTAATGGTGATTATGAGAAGGATGAAGCACCTCGAGCAGGCCACCCGCGTGATCATCGGCACCGATGGTGATGATGTCATCGGTGCAACTGCGATGATGATACGAACGTTTCTCAATCTGTATACAAAACCAACCAAATTCAAGGCAACTGTTTTGTTTAAGCGATTTCCCGTTATCGAGATTCTACTGTATATATATTGACACGGTCGTAGGGAATAAGATGGCTTTATTAAAGATGGGGCGACCAGTGCGCAGGGAACTCGTAGGCGGGGAGCGGTGAGCACAGAGCGAGTAGCGCGCAACACCAACGTCTTCCTCCTCTTTTCCACTCGCGGCCGGTCAGTTCGTTTTCGTCGTCTTCTCTCCAAGTTTCGTTTCTTCCGCTTCTATCGTAACATCTATCGTAACAGGGTGTGCTTTCAGTTGCTGAAGACACCCTGTTACCAGCTATGGCAGCTTCGTTAATTCCGGTGAACTCTACTCGTCTTCGTTCGAAAAGCTGCACTATTTTAATTGAAGGCGATGCGAACAACATGGTCAAGAAAAATATTTTGGTGCCCCGAGCTCTGGTCGAGGCCACAGACGGACGTAGTCATGTGTGGACGGTAAATGCATCCAGTGAGCCAGTAGTCCTTCCCTGTGGATTCAAGATAGCCAGCTTCGACAAACAAGTCAACGTCGCCATTCAAGCGGTGAATCACAACCCCGACCATGCTGCGACAGAAAAACCTGACTATAACGCCGCCTTTAAGCGCATGATCAACAACTCCCTTTCGTCGGTCGAACAGTGCGAACTACTGAAAACGCTCGCTCCTTATGCCTCGACTTTCGACTTTGCCCAGGACGATCATTTCTTTTCCGTTCCTGCCTCCCGGCTACAGCATCGAATCAACACCGGTGATGCGACCCCTATACGTTAGAAGCCATATCGAGTGTCGCCTTCCGAACGAAAAATAATCAATGACCATGCGCAAGAAATGCTCAGCAAAGGAGTGATCCGCGAGTCCTCAAGCCCTTGGGCCGAACCCGTGATCTTGGTCAAGAAAAAAGATAACTCATGGCGATTTTGTGTCGACTATCGTCGTCTCAATGCTGTCACCAAAAAGGACGTATATTTCCTACCGCGCATCGATGACGCTATCGACTGCCTTCATTCCGCTTCATATTTCTGCTCTCTCGATCTCAGGTCAGGATATTGGCAAATTCCGGTGCACCCATCAGACAAGGAAAAAACAGCCTACGTGACACCAGACGGCCTATTCGAATTCAACGTCATGCCTTTTGGGCTTTGCAATGCGCCTGCGACGTTTGAAAGGTTTATGGACACCATTTTGCGCGGCCTTAAATGGGAGACATGTATGTGCTATTTGGACGACATCATAATCTATGGCACGACGTTTAGCGAGCATAACCAACACCTTGGAATTGTTCTCGACAGGATTCAAAAAGCAGGGTTGGTTTTGAATTCAAAGAAGTGTCATTTCGCAGAACGTCAAGCAATCGTGCTCGGGTTTCTCGTCGACAAGGACGGTATTCGGCCCGACCCGCAAAAGATCTCAGCAGTTCGAGGCTTCGTCACACCACGTTCGTTAAAAGACCTCAGAAGTTTTTGGGCCTTTGTTCCTATTTTTGACGTTTTATTAAGGATTTCGCCCAACTTTCTCACCCCCTGAATTGCCTGCTACAGAAAGACACCTGTTTTGTGTGGACGCCAGAATGTGAAGCCGCCTTTCAGCAACTAAAGTTTTTACTTACTTCGAGCCCAGTTCTTCGCCACTTCAACCCAGCTGCTCCTACCGAACTTCACACCGACGCTAGTGGAGTCGGCGTTACAGTTGAACCCCTTTATAAGAGACACAAACCAGGGAGCAGTTTCTGTCTCTTATATAAGATGTCTGTTATAAGCAGGGAACCATGTTTTCACTTACTAATCACACCCTAGTTCAATGTGAGCACCGTATGACTAAAATAAGCTCAAAGAATGCTACAGCATGTTTCAAAGACTCATTCTAATCTATGTTTGACCCCCAGAATTTATGAAACAGTTCTGAATCTTTGTTTGCTTCATGACTGTGTTTACACTGTTTTTACAACCTATTCTACAAGCTTTTTTTCCTTTCCTTGTTTGTGGAAGATGAATCGTAGATGTTGAGTTCACAAGCCGAGATGAATAGCCAGAGCGCACAGCTTGTTCCGCTGTGTGCTCAGGCTATGCATTACGCTTGCAGGACTCAACATCTGCGATGCTTCTTGACTGGGAGCTACGCAAGTGGGAGAGCCCGCATGTGCGATCGCGCTCCATCCAGTGGATGGCAGTAAGCTTCAACCACTTCTGTAAGTTGTATTTCCATTGGCAGGGCTTCTCATCGCCATTTCATAGCTGACTGAACCACTTTGTGTTTGCTGAAGTTATAATAAATAGCGACTGCAGGCGTCTGTCGTCCACCTGTGTTTCCAGAATGGAAGCATCTGCAATTAGTGACTAGTGGCACTGCATCTGAAGTTAAATTGTCTGTTACAAGCGAGATTATTTATTAAAGTTCAAGGATGACTTGTCCCTTATAACCAATCTTCTACATCCGATGTCTGTTATAAAAGAGGTCAGTTTAATGGGAAAGATAGGGCAGCCAACCCTGTGGGTGAACAGTGTCTCTTATACCCATTTGTCTCTTACATCCATGTCTCTAATAACGAGGTTCAACTGTAATGCTGTACTCGTCCAGCTCAGTAGCGGCGCGCAGCACGTCATCGCTTATGCCAGCCGAACGTTACGAAAGCCGAACGTAACTACACCGTTACTGAACTTGAGTGCCTAGCTGTGATCTTCGCCGTTCAAAAGTTTCATCCATACCTGTATGGGCGTCACTTCTCCATCATCACGGACCACCACTCACTATGCTGGCTCGTTGGCCTGCGGGACCCATCTGGTCGGCTCGCTCGCTGGGCATTGCGCTTACAAGAGTACGATTTCTCTGTGTCGTACAAGAGCGGACGCCGGCACACTGACTCGGACTGCTTGTCACGCCTTCCTGTCCCGGCGCCTCCGTGTGACTACGATCACTTTGATGACTGTCTGGCATCTCTGTCGACTGCAATTCCCACCGCCTCCAACTTGAAGGAAGAACAACTGAAGGATAGTTCTTTAAAAACCATGTTTGATGCAGCGCAGCGAGCGCAGCCATGGTGCCCGTTTGTCGTGCGCGACGGCTTGTTGTTCAAGAGGAACTATTCGGTGGATGGCGCCCGCTTCCTTTTGGTTGTTCCAGCTAGTCTTCGCGCCGCCATTTTGCATGCTACGCACGACGACCCCACAGCGGGTCACCTTGGCTTTGTGCGCACGCTACATCGGCTTAAACAGAATTTTTACTGGCCAGGAATGCGGCGATTTGCGAGGCAATACGTTGCCGGCTGCCTGCAATGCCAGCGTCATAAACGCCCTGGGAGCCCTTCGCCAGGACCTCTGCATCCCGTGACTCCACCTACGTCACCATTTGAACAAGTCGGAATAGATCTTCTTGGACCTCTACCGAAGTCTTCGACAGGTCACCGGTGGATTATCGTGTGCGTCGATTACTTGACCCGGTACGTCGAGACGGCCTCTCTTGTTGCAGCTACAGCTGAGGACGTCTCAGCCTTCCTTCTACATTCTGTTATCCTTCGTCATGGCGCTCCGCGCGTTATCATCAGTGACCGCGGGCGACAGTTTACGGCAGACGTTTTAGAAGAACTATTGAGACTTTGTGGCTCTGTCTCTCGCCATAGCACCGCATACCATCCGCAAACTAATGGTCTGACGGAGCGCACAAACCGCACGCTGACCAATATGCTATCAATGTATGTTACGTCCGACCAGAAGAATTGGGACACTGTGCTACCATTCGTTACGTACGCCTACAATACCGCCAAACACGAAATTACTGGATATGCTCCGTTTTTCCTACTGCATGTCCGTGCTCCACGTACATTTCTCGACAGCATCTTGCCCTTCTCACCACATCACCACCTTTCACTTGCCCAAACTTTGTGCCGTGCTGAAGAGGCGCGCCGGCTCTCCCGTATTCGTACTCTGAGCTCGCAAGCTCGTACCAAGGCTCGCTACGATGACATACATCCTCCCGTCGCTTTCACTCCGGGTGAACAAGTTTGGTTATGGACTCCGGTGTGCAAGAAAGGACTGACCAAAAATTCCTCTCCACTTACTCCGGACCGTTCGTGGTGCTCTCCCGCTTCAACGATGTCAACTATGTCGTCGCCAAAGTCACGTCTAATGGTCGCCGCTCGAGCAGGACACAGGTCGTGCATGTAGCTCGCCTGAAACGCTGTTACTCTCGCACCCCTTAACTCGCTCGGCGAGCTTCGTCTGCCCCTGGGGAAAATGTTACGATAGAAGCGGAAGAAACGAAACTTGGAGAGAAGACGACGCAAACAAACTGACCGGCCGCGAGTGGAAAAGAGGAGGAAGACGTTGGTGCTGCGCGCTACTCGCTCTGTGCTCACCGCTCCCCGCCTACGAGTTCCCTGCGCCCTGGTCGCCCCATCTTTAATAAAGCCCATCTCATTCCCTACGACCGTGTCAATATATATATATATATATATATTGTGGCTGATTGTGGCTTCAAGAGCGTCGAGAGGCGCTACTGTACTGCCAGGACGGGACCCTGATTGTAGGCAGGAGAGTGGGACAACAGAGAGAGCAGCCGTGTCCTCAACAGTCGCTACAATGGCGCCTTCAGGAATGAGGATTGCCTCGGAAGAGGTATTGGTTGCAGCTAGTAGGGCCATCCCGTGTGAGAAGCGGACCAGACAAGTAGGAATGAGGACACCCTTGGGAAGAAAACTTGCGATTCGACTAGTAAGGACGTCCCATTCACGGATGGTGTCGGAACGAACCGAAAAAAATTTCTCTTCATCAGGGGTGTTGTCAATTGCAACACTAGCAACAAGGCGATGCGGCGTGATCTCCTCAACGATGGAGTACCCTGTCTCTGAAAGATGTATTTCCGGTCGATGACACGATATTACAGCACCCGCTGAGCTGAGAAAGTGCCACCCTAAAATAAGTTCGTGGGCGCAGGGAAAGATAACTGCACACTGAATGTGATGCCAAAAATTGTCTAAAACACGCGCAGTGCACGTCCCAGATGGCTGAATTATATCGTCGTTGGCCCCACACAATAAAGGTCCGGTGTACGGAGTTCGAACTTTTCGGAGACGCGCACACAAATCTTTGTTTATAACTGATACAGCAGCTCCGGTATTGACGAGGGCAGTGGCAATAATACCTTCTCGGCAAAGAAGAGGGGGTCGCGCTGGCGGATGGCCACGAAGCACGGTGGAACGGCCGAACCCGCAGCGTTGGATGGTTCCACTGTCATTGGCATGACATCCTGCTGTAGGCGACGACCCGAATGGAGCTCCAGGGGTGCACTGAGAGAGGTAGCCCGAGGGATCCAGTCGCACACTCCACCAGTTGAAAGGCGAATGTTCGAGGCAGCCTTTTATACCGGCGATCGGGGCCGAAGAACACCAGATCACACGATGATGATGATAATGTACAAAATGAAGAAGTGGCGGAGGCCACTGTGTGATGATGGGGATTTACAGGTGATGCATAGAAATGCGCCCTTGTGAGGGGATTGGCCCTCACACTAGTTCGTCCCTCCAAGAGATGCAGCCATATATATATATATATATATATATATATATATATATATATATATATATATATATATATATATGGCTGCATCTCTTGGAGGGACGAACTAGTGTGAGGGCCAATCCCCTCACAAGGGCGCATTTCTATGCATCACCTGTAAATCCCCATCATCACACAGTGGCCTCCACCACTTCTTCATTTTGTACATTATCATCATCATCGTGTGATCTGGTGTTCTTCGGCCCCGATCGCCGGTATAAAAGGCTGCCTCGAACATTCGCCTTTCAACTGGTGGAGTGTGCGACTGGATCCCTCGGGCTACCTCTCTCAGTGCACCCCTGGAGCTCCATTCGGGTCGTCGCCTACAGCAGGATGTGATGCCAATGACAGTGGAACCATCCAACGCTGCGGGTTCGGCCGTTCCACCGTGCTTCGTGGCCATCCGCCAGCGCGACCCCCTCTTCTTTGCCGAGCTTCGCGGCGAGGACGTCGAGGAATGGCTGGATGATTACAACCGAGTTAGCACTTTTAATCGCAGGGACAACAGCGCCCAGCTGGCAAATGTGAATTTCTATCTTTATAAAGTGGCCAAAACGTGGTTTTTTAACAACAAAGCCTCGATCACCGACTGGGCTGATTTCACCGCACAGCTGCGCCGCAGTTTCGGCACTCCCGCAGCTCGCTCCTACGGTGCATAGAAGGTACTGGAGACCCGCGTCCAGGAGGCTCAGGAAACGTACACCGCGTATATCCAGGACGTCCTTGCCTTATGCCGCCAGGTTGACAAGGACAAGACGGAAGCGGATCAGGTGCGTCGCATCATTAAGGGCATCGGCCATTTCGCTTTCACGGTTTTGGCCCTCCAAAACCCATCCACCGTGGCTGATGTGACAACAATTTGCCGGAGGCTGGATGAGATGCAGTCTATCCGCCTCCAGCAGGCGACCGCTCTACCGCAATACCTTGGAGACGATAACCTGCGGACTCTTATACGCGCTATTATCCGGGAAGAGCTCCGCAATTATGGTGCTGCTTGTGCCCTTGGTGTCAGTCCACCTGGACCTGCCTCCGAGAGATCGTTAGAGAAGAACTTGCGGCAATGCCTGTTCCCTCTTCTCCTCCTGCTCCTGCTCCAGTAATGATGCCATCGTACTCTGACGTAGCGGCGCGACCACTCCTGCCTCTGGCGCCGGTCATGTCCCCACATGCTGCTGGCTGCGTCGCAGCCGTTCCTCCAGCGCTGGGACCGCGCTCTCCCTACCCCATGTGGCGATCACCCCGCCAAGGCGCACCTTTTGATCGCACGGTTTGCTATTACGGCGGCATCCGCGGCCATATCTCCCGCTTCTGCCGCCAGCGTCAACAAGACTAATGACATGGATATGACACTTATGAGCGTGACAACACGCGTTTTAGTTATGGGTACCGCCAACGCAAATATTCGCCGCCAACACGTCGTCCGTCTTCTCCACCTGACTTGGCTGACCCTACTCGCAACTCTCGAAACCCGCGGCGCTGTTCCCCATCACCATTCCGCCGGGCAGTGTCACCCCTTCGACCGGTATCGCATGATCCCAACCACCCGCTGGAAAACTAAGTCCTGCAGTTTTTCGGGGGAAAACTGCTTTACAAAGAAAATTTCAAAATTGCCCGCAACGTCCATGGAACACGTTGTCAGTGGTTGTAGAAGGTATTATTGCCACTGCCCTGGTCGATACCGGAGCTGCTGTATCAGTTATAAACAAAGATTTGTGTGCGCGTCTCCGAAAAGTTCGAACTCCGTACACCGGACCTTTATTGTGTGGGGCCAACGACGATATAATTCAGCCATCTGGGACGTGCACTGCCCGTGTTTTAGACAATTTTTGGCATCACATTCAGTGTGCAGTTATCTTTCCCTGCGCCCACGAACTTATTTTAGGGTGGCACTTTCTCAGCTCAGCGGGTGCTGTAATATCGTGTCATCGACCGGAAATACATCTTTCAGAGACAGGGTACTCCAGCGTTGAGGAGATCACGCCGCATCGCCTTGTTGCTAGTGTTGCAATTGACAACACCCCTGATGAAGAGAAAATTTTTTCGGTTCGTTCCGACACCATCCGTGAATGGGACGTCCTTACTAGTCGAATCGCAAGGTTTCTTCCCAAGGGTGTCCTCATTCCTACTTGTCTGGTCCGCTTCTCACACGGGATGGCCCTACTAGCTGCAACCAATACCTCTTCCGAGGCAATCCTCATTCCTGAAGGCGCCATTGTAGCGACTGTTGAGGACACGGCTGCTCTCTCTGTTGTCCCACTCTCCTGCCTACAATCAGGGTCCCGTCCTGGCAGTACAGTAGCGCCTCTCGACGCTCTTGAAGCCACAATCAGTTCCGATCTCTTACCAATAGAGAAGAACTCTTTACTCGACCTATTGAAAAAACACAAATCGTCCTTTGATTGCTATGCTACTTCGCTGGGAACTACTTCAACAGCCACTCACCGGATCCACACAGATGGCAACAGCATTTTCCACCGTCGTCCCTACCGTGTGTCCTCCTCTGAACGTCAGGTTATCAGTGAACAAGTTAAGGACATGCTTAGCCGCGATATAATTCGCCCGTCTTCTAGCCCCTGGTCCTCCCCAGTCGTTTTCGTGCGCAAGAAAGATGGATCGGTGCGTTTTTGCATAGACTATTGTGCCCTCAACAAGATCACCCGCAAGGACGTCTATCCAATGCCCCGAATCGACGACGCGTTGGACTGTTTGCAAGGAGCGGATTATGTTTCCAGACTTGATCTCCGCTCCGGTTATTGGCAGATTGCCATGCATGATGACGACATACAGAAGACAGCATTTGCAACTCCGGATGGCCTGTATGAGTTTAACGTGATATCCTTTGGATTGTGTAACGCCCCTGCCACATTCGAGCGAATGATAGACAACGTGCTCCGTGGTTTAAAGTGAAAAACATGCTTGTGCTATCTGGACGATATCATCATTTTTTTGTACGAGTTTTACTGAACATCTTAAGCGCCTCGACCAAGTCCTCGCATGCCTTGCTACGGCAGGTCTGCAGCTCAACACGAAGAAATGCCAATTTGCTTGCAAAAGCACCAAAGTTTTGGGCCACGTGGTCAACAAGGATGGTATTCGGGCAACCCGGACAAGATTGCTGCTGTACTTGACTTTCCCCGCCCTTCACATCAGAAAGCACTCCGGAGTTTTCTTGGACTAGTGTCATATTTTCGTCGCTTTGTTAGGGACTTCGCGACCATCGCCTTTCCCCTAAACAAGCTTTTAAAATGTGGCACCCCTTTCAAGTGGTCTGACGAATGCGAAGAGGCATATGAACGGCTCAAAGCCGCTCCCACTTCTGGACCAGTCCTCAGCCACTTCAACGAGCAAAAAACCTGCATTCTTCATACAGACGCCAGTGTGCATGGAATTGGGGCTGTACTTTTGCAACCCCATTCCCAAAATCTAGAACGGGTGGTCGCATATGCCAGTCGCTCACTGACGCCTGCTGAGAAAAACTATTCTATCACTGAGCAGGAGTGTCTTGCCGTTGTTTGGTCAATACAGAAATTTCGCCCGTACCTATACGGCCGCGCTTTCAGTATTGTGACGGATCACCATGCACTCTGCTGGTTGTCGTCCCTGAAGAACTTTTCCGGCCGTTTCGGCCGCGGGATTCTTCGCTTACAAGAGTATGACTTTACCATCACGTACAAGTTCGGAAAGAAACACCTAGACGCAGATGCCCTTTCACGCTGCCCATTGCTCCCATGTTCCGGAACCATGTCTTCGCTACGTGCACATCCCATCATAGCAGCCATCGACGCCGTGGATGTCCAGAGCCGCTCCGATTTTGTGGACCGTCAGCGCTCAGACACCTACTGCCGCACACTAATGGACCGCATCACCGGAACCTCAGACCCTCCCAACAATCGCTTGCGCCGCCAGCTGAGCAACTTTAAGCTGATCGATGGCGCATTATACCAGTCCACTCATCAACCATATGGTCCAAAATGGGTTCCCGTCGTGCCCCGATAACTTCGCTCGCAGATTTTGGCTGCTCTGCACAATGATGCTCCGCCGGTCACTCGGGCTTCCAGAAGACTTACGATCGTGTTCGCGCGCGTTTCTTCTGGCCTGGCCTGTCTTCTGCTGCCGATCGATACGTCGCTTCATGCGTCCCTTGCCCACAGCGAAAACGCTCTACGTTGCCCCCTGTTGGACCTCTGCAGCCGCTTGCCTGCCCTGAAGCCCCTTTTCATACAGTCGGAATTGATTTGTATGGATCCCTCCCTGCTACCTCGCGAGGGTACCGTTGGATTGTAACTGCCATGTATCACTTAGTGCGATATGCAGAAACGACACCAGTCCGTACGGGCTGTGCTTCAGAGATCGCAGAATTCTTTTTACAGGCGGTCCTTCTGCGTCATGGCGCCCCTCGTAACCTTTTAAGTGATCGGGTGAAGACATTTCTCGCCCAAATTGTCGCCAACGTCCTAAAAGCCGCCGGTACTGTTCACAAGATGACCTCTAGCTATCATCCGCAAACAAACGGTCTCACCGAGCGCTTTCATCGCACCCGATCAGCATGCTTTTTTTGTACATTCAACCTGACCACAGCAATTGGGATACCATTCTGCCATTCGTAACGTTTGCCTATAATACTGCTATTCAAAGCAGCACCGGTTACTCTCCATTTTTTCTTGTATTCGGCCGCCAACCGTCACTAATACTCGATTCAAGCTTCTTCCTGGCGTCCCCCCTGCTTCAAACTCATTACTTGAATGTTCGTCGCCCGTGTGGATCACTGCCGTCACCAAGCTCGTCTGTGCACCCAAGCTTGCCAACACGACCGCAAGCACCGCTACGATGCTTCCCACAGAGAGGTTCGGTTACACCCCGGTGACGAGGTCTTGCTATGGACTCCTGTTCGGGTCCTCGGACGCTGCGAAAAATTTCTTCATCGCTTTCTCGGCCCGTACACCGTTCTAGAAGAAACTTCGCCCGTCAACTACCGCATCACTCCTAACTGTGCCTCCACGGACCGCCGCTGTCGTGGCACTGAAGTCGTGCACGTTTCTCGTTTGAAACCCTTCGTTCACCGCGTTACACCGTAGGGTGCAGCCGGGCGCCTGCCTTCGCAAAGAGGGAGAAATAGTGTGAGGACTGATGACGACGGGCGCCTGCCTTCGCGAAGAGGCAGGAAATAGTGTGGGGACGGATTGAGTAAGGTGGCTGCATCGCTTGGAGAAACTAACTAGTCTGAGGGCCAATCCCCTCACAAGGGCGCATTTCTATGCATCACCTGTAAATCCCCATCATCACAGAGTGGCCTCCGCCACTTCTTTATTTTGTACATTATCATCATCATCGTGTGGTCTGGAGTTCTTCGGCCCCGATCGCCTGAATAAAAGGCTGCCTCGAATCTTCGCCTTTCAATATATATAGAAGAGGTGTTTATTGGCAGGGAATGGTAGCGTTCCAGGTGACAGTATTCAGGTAGGCACTGAGACTAGCCGGAAAGATGATCCCGATGCAGCGAGCTATCAGAGATCGTGGCGCGTTCTTCCGAGGCCGGTGCTACCTCCTCGTCGTCTTCACAGTCCTCATTCACTACGTACCCTTTATTGCCCATGGCCACCGTATAAGAGCATACCCACACGGGGCATAGTGCGTCCTTCGCACTGCCTGACAGCATACTCTAAGTGGGCCAATCTTTTGCACTACAATTACCCCCCGCGGACATAAGAAGCCATCCTGGCGACCTAAGGGCAAGATAAAACCATCGGTTCGTGGTAAGCCTTGAGACGGTCAACGTGCCCAGTTTTGCGACCGCGACAACGAAGGTCCGGGGACGTGAGTGGTTCAACTACGTAGTTCACTGGGGATGCGCGCTCGATTACACGGTAAGGACCATGATATTTGGACAGTAACTTCTGAGCAAGACCAGGAACAGTTGATGGTATCCACAGCCACACAAGAGAACCGGCAGCGAACTCAGGGGGCGGTTGTCCATCGTCGTGACGCTGCTTCTTGCGAGATTGCTCCTCGGAAGTCAGGGCTCGGGCGAGCTGGCGACACTCTTCGGCGTGTCGAGATGCCTGTGACACGGGGGTACATTCAGACGCATCTGGTCGGTACGGCACGATGGTGTCGAGCGGACATGACGGCTCGTTTCGGCGGTACAGAATTTCGGCGGTACAGAAGCTCGTCACGAATAGCGAAGTGAGTGGCCTGTCGCTGTACAGCTCGAGGGGCGTTTGGCGAAGCGGGGTTTGTCAGACAGACCAAAAGAGAAATGATCAAGGGATCCTTGCGCTGCTCGCGAGGCATGTCGTCAAGTGACAGAGAGGACAGAAGTCCGTCTATGGATGACAAAAAGGCACTGTCGGCGGTCACAGGAGAGCGTGAGAGCGCATCGGCGTCGGTGTGTTTGCGGCCAGATATAAAGAGCACTCGAATATCGTACTCTTGTAAGTGGAGGGCCCACCTTCCAAGACGACTACACGGGTCCTTCAAAGAAGATAGCCAGCATAGGGCGTGGTGGTCGGTGATTACGTCGAAGGGCCTGCCGTACAAGTAGGGACGAAATTTGCTTATGGCCCACACAATAGCCAGGCACTCTTTCTCCGTGACAGAGTAGTTTTCCTCCGCTCTTGTGAGTGTCCGGCTCGCATAAGCAACCATGTATTCGTCGAAGTCCGGTTTCCGTTGGGCGAGCACAGCGCCCAGGCCAACACCGCTGTCGTCAGTATGAAGCTCAGTAGGCGCGGACGGGTCGAAATGGCGGAGGATCGGTGGACACGTAAGCACAGAACGGAGCTTTTTAAAAGCCCCGTCAAAGTCTGAAGACCAATGAGCGATGTCGTTGGACCGGATCAGAAGCTTCGTTAGAGGTGCCGTTATCGACGCAATGTTCCTCGAGAATCGTCGGAAGTACGAGCAGAGGCTGATAAAGCTTCGGAGCTGCCTGGTGGTGGTGGGCTGAGGAAACTCGGCGACCGCACGAAGTTTGTCAGGATCAGGACTGACGCAATCTTTGGAAACAACGTGACCTAAAATTGTAAGTTGGCGGGCAGCAAAGGGGCACTTCTTAAGGTTAAGCTGAAGTCCTGCATCGGTGAGGCATTTCAAGACTTGTCGGTGGCGGGTATAGTAGTGCAAAAGATTTGCATTACAATATATATATATATATATATAATAAATTAGAGTCACCACGAAAAACATAACAATATTTAATACGACGTTTCGGCTGGGAACCCGCCTTTTTCAAGTGAAGTACAAGGGTTGAACAGAGCGTATATGTAGGCTCGCAGGGAGCGCTCTGAGCGCGTGGACCCATTATTTCAAAAGTTACCCGCACGACTGGGCGCGCGGGTAATCCATCTCAATATACAACGCGGCGAAAAGCAAAAGCGAGGCACTTAGGAAGCGTGTTTCCTTCAGCCACCGCCCCCCCACGCACAGCAATATTAGGAAAAGTAAACAAATAAAGAAGGGGTACTGGGCGTCTCACTCCAAAGGATCGGAAACAACCTGCCGCATAAGGCGGAAGCGTAGAATCCACAAGTAGTCGTCCGACACTGGGGAACGCAAAATCGCAGAAGGCGACGTTGAAGTTCAAGAATGCAGGCGGGAGGATTGGCGAGGGGGCCGCGTCCTCAAAGGAAAATGCCGCCGCTTCCCGAGGAGACCAGATAATAGCCAAAAATGGCTTATCCGCGGCCCGCGTCCCGGGCACAAGGCATGACAAGACCCCTCGATGGGCGCCGACGCCGACAGAGGTGTGCGTGAGCCACCCAAAAAGAGCGCAGGTTGTGCGAGGATTTTGAGAAATGGCACACAAGGCAGGAAATAAACAAAGAAACAGAAAACAGAAAAAAGCAGTTGAACGAGCCCCCGGCTCATGACATGAAATAGATAGATACAACTTCTTAGCTTACATTTGATATATTTGCAAGTAACAAGGGTTTGAACTTTATGAAAAAAGTAAAATAAAGATGTGACGCACGTTCGAGAACAAATCTCCAGTGATCTAGGAAAAAAGACACTTCGTAGCTAGTCATCAATGGCAGTATAAATTCGCACACAGCATTCTTTAAACCAACTGACAAACAAAAGAATACAAAGAATACACGTGTACAAATCGTAGAACATGGGGAACCATAGCAGTGAATAAAAATAGCTTACAAAGTGACATTTCGGGCAAAAGAGCAATGAAGCAAACGGAGAAAATAAGTTATTCACAACACTAGACCGAATAGTGCTTGGAAAGTGTAATGATGGGATACAGCAAGATTTCGTGCAGGAGAAGCATTAAACCATACGAAAAATTAACCTTCTCACAACGACGAACCATCCAACGGTTGAGAAGTGGTAACATGCAATACGTGCCGCTACGTGGTGTAGGTTTGAAGGCACGACAGCCTTCCCTGAGACTCATTGATACCTCTTGTGAGAGTGTTATATTTGTGGATCAGATAAGATTCGCAGGCTTCCCTGTCGAAATGAGTTTTAAATCCTGATTGTAGCACTGTGGCCTTAAATTGGTCGAACGGATGTTTCAAAGAGTTGATATGTTTTGAAAGGGGGAGATAAGGTTTTGTTTTTGCATCGGATCTGTGATTATTGATGCCAGTTTTAAAAGAATTTTCAGTCTGTCCATTATATTGCGCACCACAATCACCACATTCTAGGAGGTAACTATATTTGCAGTGTCACAATTAAAGTTGCCCCTGATCGCATGAAAAAGTCAGATTCGCTGCTCTGAGCGCTTGTTGTTTGTGTCATCATTAGACACAATATGCACCGGGGTTTTCCACATGGTGTGGAACCTGTGAAACTAGTTTCTCTTGATCGAGATGATGTTACAATGTCTCTGATGTTTCTTGCCCGGAGATACACCGCGCGTGGTGGGTCTGGAATGACGTGCTTCATTCTTTCACTCTGGAGCAAGATGTTGTGGTGTCTTCTTAAAATTTCATTGACGTTTGGGCCAGATGCCGAATATGTCAGAATCAGATTGGTTTGTGACCTCGAAGTGGAGGTTTTATTGCCACTAATAAGTCTAGAACGCTCCTGTTCTGATGTCTTCCTGATTGAATCTTCAATGAGTGGTAGTGGGTATTTTTGTCGTGCGAGGTCAAAGCTGATCACAATTAGAAGCGAAGTCGTTTGGGTTAGAGCAAATTCTGCGGAAGCGTAGGCCCTCGGCCCGGGTGTTTGCTGCGGATGGCATCCACCCCAACTTTGGCGGCGTCGCCATCATGGCCAGCCACCTGAATCGGGCCTTTATGAGAAACTTTGCACGCAGTCAGACGACATGGATACAACACGCTGCCAGTGCCCCATCCCAACAAGTGCAAGGACAGGCCCCACCTGCACCTCCGCCTCCACCAACAGTCGCTGCTCTATCCTCTGACGCCCCCTCAACCAGTCCTCGATATTCCGATGTCGTCCGGGGAACACGCCGAGATTGACTTCCTGAAGAGCCCCCAGGTGAACCCGGTGTCCATCCATTTTCTAGAGAATTTTTAAGGCTAAGGAAAGTGTTTGAAAAAAAAAATTAGATATGAACATCACGTTAGCAGCTTAATTGTATACAGGAAATCAGGCATTGCCCCAAAAGGCTTGATAATTAACCTCAAATCAGCAACCTCTGACCTCTCGCCTACTCACAAGGCAAACTGGCGGAGCATACTACATAAGGCATCGATCTTTTGAGCATTGTAATCGAACATGAGCATTGTTGCCTCGATGGCCTTAAAAGGGAAGAAACCCCTCTACTTAAAAATATTCATTTGACTACGCAAGAAAAGACCGAAGTAGAAATATTTATACTGAACAAAACAAGCCATTTTTGCGCTCTCAAGACAAGAAAAAGCTCCGCGACGGTGTTGATTTATCCCTATCCGAACCTAGCACATCATCTTCCCATAATGATGTACCCGAGCCCGACACTCCTGATAATGTAGTCAACCTTTCCACCGTTATTCTTTCAAAGGATGAATTGAGCGCATTGTCTAAGGGGCTATCCTTTTGTCCCTCCACTGGAAAATAAATGAGGTGCAAATGTACAAGGATCTAGAAAATTTCTCACGCTCACTCCGGTTAAAAGAGTACTATCATGATGTCCGCAGGGATGATAACACAGGACCGAGCCTCCCATCAGTTAGCGATTGGACGCCACCACCACAACGTGACAAGTATATGGATATGTACACCCGCCCAATTTTTTACCAATATCACGGGAGCGTCGACCGTTCGGTCGATCAGCGCCGCGGGATGGAGTGATACCGCAAACTCGGCGAGAGTAGCCGCATGCGCACTAAGCAAAGGCCGCTGCTGCCGTCATCTGCTAGGCTGTTCCAGGAGTAGAGGGCCACCCCCGATTTTTCCTATTCGCTTATCACACTGCCTGTCATACTCGAAATTTTTCTTCAAGACAAGGCACGTTGCGCGAACTGAAAACAGTTATCAGCGTTGCCGAACGCAAGGTTCGTTCAGCGCAAGGATCGTTCGGCAACGCTGATTACCGTTTTCTGTTGGTACCAAGAAATTGGCACTGAAGAAAGATTTCGAGTATGGCTAGGCAGAGTGATAAGCGAATAACAAAAATCGGGGGCGGTCCTCTGATCTTGGAACAGCCTAGCAGACGACGACAGCAGCGGCCTTTGCTTAGTGCGCATGCGGCTACTCTCGCCGACTTTGCCGTATCACTCCATCACACGGCGCTGATCGACCGAACGGTCGACGCTCGCGTGATATTGGTAAGAAATTGGGCGGGTGTACATCAAGGCGGTCCAAAAAGATGTCATAGCGGAATATAGAAAGCGCACCTCCTACCGACCGAATCACACAGGAAAGGAACAGAGGGCACTAGAAATCCTTAGCACCTGCTCTGACATCATTATAAAGCCCGCTGATAAGGGAGGAGCCATTCTTGTCATGAACCAATCGGATTGTAACACTGAAGCGCAAAGGCAATTAGGTGACACGTCTTTCTACCAGCCCCTTGCGGCCGATTCGACATTAGAATACAAAGAACGAGTCCGCAGTACCATAATTGAACTTAGGGATGAAAAACTGATAAACAAAAAAACTGCGCGAGCTCTTATTCCATTGCACTGCACGCCAGGACGTTTTTACCTCCTTCCCAAAATTCACAAATTCAACAATCCAGGCAGGCACATAGTCTCCAGCATAGGAACCGTGACCGAGAACATTCCTAGCGATGTCGACAACATTATAAGGGAAATTCCGCCCACATTCAATTCGTACATAAAGGATAATATTCATTTTCTAAGTGAAATAAAAGACCTCACGATACCGGATGACTCCTTCCTTGTAACATCAGATGTAGCCTCTTTGTATACAAACATACCTCACGCCGGTGGAATGGAATCCGTCATAAGAGCCTATGAAAATTTACAAGGGGACAAACCTAGTGACAGCAACACTTTGGCCAAACTATTAACTTTAATACTTGAAATAAACAATTTTGAATCCAATAACCAGCACTACGTCCTAATAAGTGGCACATCTATGGGGACAAAAATAGGCCCAAATTATGCAAACATATTCATGGGAACCCTTGAGACACAGTTCTTGGAGAACTTCCCTTTAAAACCACTGTTTTACAAGCGGTACAACGACGACATTTTCTTGGTTTTGTCTCATAGTGAGGAAGCCCTGAATAAATTCATATACGATTTCAACAGTGCTCACAGTGATATCTCATTCTCACATGAGTATTCAACTTCTACAATAAATTTCCTTGACGTGCACATAACAACTAACGTACACATACTGGATACTTCGCTGTACAGAAAACCCACCGACCGACACCAATACTTGAACTTTCACAGCAGCCATGTGAGACACTGCAAAACGGCCATTCCATACAGCCAAGCCTTACGCTTCCGCAGAATTTTCTCTAACCAAAATGACTTCGCTTCTAATTGTGATCAGCTCCGCATTGACCTCGCACGACAAAAATACCCACTACCACTCATTCAAGATTTAATCAGGAAGGCATCAGAACAGGAGCGTTCTAGCCTTATTAGTGGCAATAAAACCTCCACTTCGAGGTCACAAACCAATCTGATTCTTACATACTCGGCATCTGGCCCAAACGTCAATGAAATTTTAAGAAGACACCACAACATCTTGCTCCAGAGTGAAAGAATAAAGCACGTCATTCCAGACCCACCACGCGTGGTGTATCGCGGGAAAAACACATCAGAGACATTGTAACATCATCTCCATCAAGAGAAACTAGTTTCACAGGTTCCACACCATGTGGAAAACCCCGGTGCAAATTGTGTCTAGTGATGACACCAACAACAAGCACTCAGAGCAGGGAATCTGACTTTTCCATGCAGATCAGGGGCAACTTTAATTCTGACACTGCAAATATAGTTTACCTCCTAGAATGTGGTGATTGTGGTGCGCAATATATTGGACAGACAGAAAATTCTTTTAGAACTCGCATCAATAATCACAGATTCGATGCAAAAACAAAACCTTATCTCCCCCTTTCAAAACATATCAACTCTTTGAAACACCCGTTCGACCAATTTAAGGCCACAGTGCTCCAATCAGGATTTAAAACCCATTTCTACAGGGAAGCCTGCGAATCTTATCTGATCCACAAATATAACACTCTCACAAGAGGTATCAATGAGTCTCAGGGAAGGCTGTCGTGCCTTCAAACCTAGACCTTGTAGCAGCACGTATCGCACGTTACCACTTCTCAACCGTTGGATGGTTCATCGTTGTCAGCAGGTTACTTTTCCGTATGCTTTAATGCTTCTCCTTCACGAAATCTTGCTGTATCCAATCATTACACTTTCCAAGCACTATTCGGTCTAGTGCTGTGAATAACTTATTTTCTCCGTATGCTTCATTGCTCTTTTGCCCGAAATGTCACTTTGTAAGCAATTTTTGTACACTGCTATGGTTCCCCATGTTCTACGATTTGTACACGTGTATTCTTTGTATTCTTTTGTTTGTCAGTTGGTTTGAAGAATGCTGTTTGCGAATTTATACTGCCATTGATGCTTAGCTACTAAGTGTCTTTTTTCCTATATCACTGGAGATTTGTTCTCGTACGTGCGTCACATCTTTATTTTACTTTTTTAATAATGTTGAAACCCTTGTTGCTTGCAAAAATATCAAATGTAAACTAGCAATTTGTTGTATCTATCCATTTCATGTCACTAGCTGGGGGCTCGTTCAACTGCTTTTTTCTGTATGCTGTATCTTTGTTTATTACCTGCCTTGTGTGTCATTTCTCAAAATGCTCGCACAACCTGCGCTCTTCTTGGGTGGCTCACGCACACCTCTGTAGGCGTCGGCGCCCATCGAGGGGTCGTCATTGTCCGCCTTGTGCCCGGTACGCGGGCCGCGGATAAGCCATTTTTGGCTATTATCTGGTCTCCTCGGGAAGCGGCGGCATTTTCCTTTGAGGACGCGGCCCCCTCGCCAATCCTCCCGCCTGCATTCTTGAACTTCAACGTCGCCTTCTGCCATTTTGCGTTCCCCAGTGTCTGGATGATTAATTGTCGATTCTACGCTTCCGCCTTATGCGGCAGGTTGTTTCCGCTCCTTTGGAGTGAGATGCCCAGTGCCCCTTCATTATTCGTTTACTTTTCTTAATATTGCTGTGCGTGGGTGGGCGGTGGCTGAAGGTTCCCAGGCGAAACGTCGTATTAAATATTATGTGTTTTTTGGTGACTCTAATTTAATATACTATTCAGCAGCCAAGCACTGCACTATTATATATATATATATATATATATATATATATATATATATATATATATATATATATATATATATATATATATATATATATATATATATATATATATATATATATATACATATACTGACCTCTGCAGGCAGCGGACGTGCGATTTGGTGCTTGTATTCCGTCATTTTATTTGGCCTTATTGCCTGGCCTAATCGCTAGCATACATATACCCTGCTCGTGAATCGTGCGGCGTAAAATGTTGACCAAGAATCTGTTAGTTTGCAAAAATACGCTACAAAAGTTTCACTCGTTTTCACGATGGTGCCAGGCCAGGAGGGTCAGCTCAGTGGGCTGCGCTTGTTGCGTCCGCTTGCACTCCAACTGAAGCAACCATTTGCATGCTCCCCATAATTACTGTAGAATGAGCACCGTGCTGTGCTGTATGCTACTTTCGTACGGAATAAGTGAGAACAATAATTATCGTCTTTAACGTCGGGAACTTAGACCAACTGACAATGGAATACCGTCTCATATCGCGACGATCCCGACAGCTCGCTCAAGAGAAAGCCGATAAATTGGCTTGTTGTAGCTTATCATATTTTGTTTATCCTCTGCAAGTACTTTACAGAGTATCTTGCTTTATTTTATTTTAGTTTTTTAAAGTCATATACACGCACTAAAACACGATTAAAAACTTTCGCTCTAGCTCGTAACTGAAAAGACATGGCGGGAAGCGGGAGTCGTCTGCTTTTGTACTCCCCTAAGGTGTCGGACACGAGGGGCCGCTGCATGTCGCCAAAACACCTGTGCCCTATCAAGTATTTGTAAAAACTAATCACCATGCATCCCCTTGAAAGCAAGGTGGCAGAAGCAGATTCCCTAGAAATGGTCCAAGGAAACCCTCACATGAGAATATTGTGCAGCAGAGGTCTGCATTTCTAGTAGAGGGCTGCACCCCATTTGAGGCTTGTTTGAGTGCTCAGGACAACAACAACGCACATCGCGAGACGAGTGCCCAGCTCCCGCCCTTGTATCCGCCATTTTGTGGTATTTATGTCAATAGTAGGTCAAAGATCTAGCCCCGAGACCAGCACTATCCTATTGGAGTGAGCAAATTGTGTGTTTCCGCAGGTGTTCAAATGGTTTCATATAGGTTAAACACTCCTACGCTCCCTGTTGACAAAAGGAAGATCGTGGTCTTCTTATATAGCTTGGTCCGTGAGCTACCCCCGGGTTTAGGCACATGCACAACAGGTTACTCTTTTGTAAACTGGAGGGACGCTGTCTTTTCCTAGAACTTTTTTGAGAGACTGACAAAGAATATTGACGTCTGGGAACTACCTGATTTTTCTAGTTCGATTGATCCGATCAGCCCCAATATGACACAATTGTTTTATTAATATCAATATTTCTCTCAAACTTCAAAATACTCTTTTTATAACACGAAAAAGAGAGTCTTAGCACGAAAAAGAGAACATTTACGTACATTTAGGTTTCGGTACTACATCGGAATATAGACCTGACGCCGCAGAGCTTTATATAATGGAGACTTACCAAGATTACCTTGGATGAGCCTTTTTCCTTTTCGTCGCTTACGTGCAGAGAAAGAAGTCGAACTGACTTATAGGAGAAGTGGTAGCACCAGCTCGCTCCTGAAAGAGATTACCATCACGTATTCTTTAGCTGCAACCGAACGTTCGAAGAAAATGTCAACAATACGTGGACGAACGGAGGCAGTGTTCTGTCCCACCTGATATTACCTGCACATTCTATCACAACCGCCCATCTCCCACGCTGCTTCCCTCGTGTTTCGGACCGCTGCTTCGAGGTTTGCAGAGTTCAGTTTTCCTGTGTTCGAACTGCCAGTACCACCTCCTAGGACTGTTGAACTTTGCGCTTCAACCCCGAGTGCGAGGTTTAGGCTGCAGCATTTTCTGTGTTGTGCTTTTTCAACATTGCTTTCAAAGCAATTTTTATATCTTTCGCAAATCATGAGCACAGATCTATTCATATATAAAAGTTAGGTTATGACGTTTTTCTCCCGATAAGACTAATGCGTTCTTTTGTTGAAAAAGATTTAGGAATATGAAACACGTCTTTAGATTTTGTATATTGAAAAGAGTTTCGGCTTTATGCACGTGTGGTTCAATGTACCTTTCAACTTGGACGGGCGGCAGAATCAAGGGGCAGACAGTGTTGTATCATACCTTGCGCAGCATGCGCCTCGTGTCAAACCCGCGACTTTATGATACAATATTGCGGCGAGGGTGCAGGCCCTTTATTGTCTGGCTCGATATATAAACACTGCTACAATAAATGTGCGCCATTCTTCCCATCGCATCCCTGCGTCATATCTACAGACATGATACATGATACAGATACAGACAGGGAGACGCACACATATACATGCAGACTAACCAAATGTTTTGCGCATGGGTAACGCAAGAATGCGTATCTTCTTTAAAAAGAGAAATGGACAGACGTCCACAAGAAGCTTCACTTCCCTTTTGCGCATTCGGTCGCCTGCAGTAGTCACTCGCAACTTGCTGGGCATGTAGCAAGCAAGGTTTATTTCCTTAGTACGGATAGGTATATCAGGGCAACCTGTATGGTTACACCCACACTATGCAGTTCAAATGTCTGACCGGTATTTGCAGGAGCATTAGGTTGCAAATTCCTCAACGAATCAACACGTATATGCAACTGGACTGATTGGGTGGGGTCACGTGACGGAAAACAAATTCTGTGTGTAAACGAAAAGTTATTATAGTTAATTATATCACAGGGCAAAGATTTGAACGAAAGACAAAAGGTTACACACTCCACACATTAAACGTGAATTAAGCTGAAGGAAAAAACCGAAGTGGTCCGCTTCAATAGCCACAACTAAACGGTCCGTGAACATCCCCGTATGAACATCCCGAGACCAGAACACGCTCACGGTCAGTAGTATGTGGACGCGGGTCACCGACGTCGACGTCGTAGCGGTGCTTGTGCAGTCGGGGTTGACTCGTTAACACACGTTGCGACACCGGAAAGAAGCTCCGCCGGGTCAGCCTAAGCACTCGACCACGCCTTGCGGACGGTCAAGCGCCGTTCAGCAAGCAGGAGTCAAGTAGCCGGTAGCGCAGGACTACTTCGTGCTGTCGACGATGCCTAGCACCTTGGCGACGGCTCCCGGAAAAGTGGTGGTGGCTGGCGACGGCTTCGCCTCGCTGTGGTCTTTAGACCAGGCGTCTTACGCAGGTTTCCAAAGTGTCGTGCCCCGTTCCATTGACCTTGTCATTCTAAGCCTGGTCTCTGTGCCCGTGCCTCGTGCCACACTTCCTCTTCCTCCACCGCAGCCGCACCTTCTAGGTCTTGGGAGCTTCCTCTTCTTGGCTTAGCATGTGGGCTATTCCCATTTACGGGTATGTTCTTTCACATCACCCGCGGCTTAAGAAAGTTGTTTGGGAAACAGCTATTTTACAGTACTATGCAGACTCCCAAAAGTTCAAGACACACACACACACACACACACACACACACACACACACACACACACACACACACACACACACACACACACACACACACACACACACACACACACACACACACACACACACACACACACCACACACACACACACACACATACACACGCGCGCACGCACACGCACACACACACACACACACACACACACAGTCCTCACGAAGCAATTTGTTTCACGCTAACATGCAAGTTGCTAAGGTACGTCAAGGGAAGGTAATATTGTGAGGTCCTAAAGGGGGAGAGCGCTGGACGGAATCAATCGTGCAAATATTAATGTACATTGGCAAGCTACAGTACAAAACACTGTGGACATGTTTAGCCGATTTTAGGTATTGTAAAAACAGGTGATTCCCAAACGTTTGTTTTGGAAAGAGTCTTGGAAACAAGGTGCAAAGTATTGTCCCTACTGTGCCCTACACAAGAGGCATGAAAGTTAGGGCACGAGGTGTCGGATCTTGGTGGAGACGAATCGTCAAATCTAGTAAGGTGTTTGGAGAATTAGAACCGACGAAAGCTTTTACTTCAGGCTGTTGAACATCACGTCCTGAGATTTACCCCAAGCCACCCTGTTTCTTACTGCTATTTCCATCAGGTCAGTTAGTGGCTTGGTGATGGCAGCGTAGTTTGGAATCAATTGCTGGTAATGCCCCGTTAAGTTCAGAAGGTACTTTATGGCCTTCAAGGTTATAAGCCTTTTTAACTCCGTGATCTTCTGTAAGGTCCTTCGAGGAGGTTAATTTAGCTCACTCCTGCCACGGACGTGAGACAAAACATTCTTTGCCACGATGTCGCTATTATCCGCTTTCAAACAGCAACGCGATGAGGTATTTGAATGTCGGGGGTAGTTCTTGCGGCTACCCCAACCCTACCCGGACATGCTCTCTTGCAGCAGTCGCATGACCTGAAAAAGCATTTGACGTCTACCGGCAGACCAGGCCAGCAAAACTCGTCTAGGATACGGCAAGCCGTTATCCTCATGCCGTGATAACCTGACTTGCAGCCTTCGTGGGCAACTCGAAGTATTGGTTCCCTCATTTCCGTTGGCACGACGACTACCTCGAATCTTGCACCCGTTTGCAGGTGAAAGTGACGATATAAGTCGCCACCGAATTTGACGAAAAAGTAGCCGTGCCCTTTCCACAATGAGAGTCTCCCAATCTTGTGGAAAGAGTGCTTTAGGGTAGGATCGTTTTGCTGATCTTACGCCAGCTGTTCTTTCTCAGTGTCCATGGTCGGAGTTTTAAACGTGTTCAAGGGCGTGATACTCAATGTGGACGCTTTTGCGAAAGCCGACACCAAGAACGTTATTGCTCGGAGTGCCAAGCTCCCTAATGACATCCGTTACTACGTTACGTAAAATTCCATCTCGACTCCGGCTGTTTCTCTTCATCGTCTGGGCCTTTCCCAAGATTTGAAAGGTTTTGTGAATCAAGAAACCAGTCAGTATAGACTGACAAGTCATCCTGAGTTATGCACTTGCGCATTTTAAAAAGACTACAAGCTGCGGATGGCAACAGCGAGGGAACTGCTCAGCAATGGTGTGATTGCGGAGACCCTAAAATGTTTTTCGAGCCCCGTTATTTCAATCCAATGATCGACATAACTGCATATCCTAGCTGCTAGCTGCCTCCCTGTGTCCCCATTCTCAGCTCGTGCTTAGCGAAACTTATCCTGGTATCCTTCGGCAGTAAACGTAAACCGTTGCAACACAGCATTCTTGACTATGGCATAGTCTAATGACTCCATTGCAGCCATCCTTCCGATAACTTAAAGTGCTTCCCCAGACAAGCACTTACTAATGGCAACAGCCTATTTGTCTTGTGGCCAACCCTGACCCGTTGCTACGCGTTGGAACCTTTGAAAATAGGCCCGCAAATCCATCCGCCTTTCATCGAGCAACGGTAGCAGATTCTGTGGATTGATCACACGCATGTTGACTCCAGCGTTACCGTCTCCAGTAAATAGTGGGAGTTTTGCGCCCTTTCCTAGATGCGCATCTTAAGTTCGGGGGTGCACATCTCTTCATTCGGCTTCCTTTTTTATTTCCGCTGGTTCTCTAAGGGCCTCTCTCTCGGCTGCCCTCTCAGCCCACTCCTCCGCACGCTTGTTTTCAATCCACTGCCGAAGTTCGCGTCCCGACAATCCTAGCTGTGAACCTATCGCCATTATCTTGTCGAAATCCGTCTTCCAAATGTCAAATCACTCGGCAGCACACAGCATTCAACCGATTTCCGGAGACGTTATTGACACGATCCTTGCCGGTTGGCACATTTTTTAATATTGGCCCAGATCATGCGACGGAAACGGAATGCTCTCTGTGCAAACGAAGAGACATCATATACAAATGACGTCAGAGCACACACGTTGAACCAAACACGAAACAATACACACTCCAAACATTAAACGAAAATTAGGCTAAAGGGAATATCCCAAGTGGTCCACCGCAATGTCCACAGCTAGAAGGTCCGCGAACGTCCCAGTATAAACGTGCCGAGAACAGAACACTCTCACGGTCAGTCATACTTCGACGCGGGTCACGGACGTCGCCAACGTAGCGGTGCTTGTGTGGTCGGGGTTGACTCGTTACCATAGGTCGAGACGCCGGAACGAAGCTCAGCCGGTTCATTCGAACTGCTCGACCACGCCTCGCGGCGGCTCACGCGCCGTTGGGCATGCCGGACCCCGGTGGCTAGTAACAGAGTCCTACCCCGTTCTGTCGACGACGCCCGGAACATTGGCGTTGCCTGGCGATGGGCTTGCCTCGCTGTGGACGTACACAAGGCGTTTTGCGCAGGTTTCCACATAGCCGTGCCCTGTTCCTTTGACCTTGTTTCGTTACAAGCCCGGTCTTGCTGGCTTTGTGCCCGTGCCTCCTGCCACACCCTTTTTCCTCCAACGCAGCTGCACCCGCTGAGCCTTTGGAGTTTCCTCTTCTTGACGTATAATGTGGTCTATTTCGGTTCATGGGTATGTGCCATCACAGTAACACATTTGCTGTTGCAATCAAACGGTGAAAACAAAATGGCCGTGTAGCAGTTTGCATCAGTGGAAATGTCATGTGAAGAGTATTTTTCTGCTGCTCTTGCCACGTAACAGCATTTTGTCTCTTCCAACTCAATTCCGATGTCTTCACCTTACTTCTCGCTCTTCTTGTAATCATTTAATTATAGGTATAGCCAGTTTATAACGAATTTGGTCGCGTTCACTCTGTTGACGCGCCCTGTCAAGGGGAGCACGTCTCTGTTATTTTTACCTTTTGTTGTGGTTAGAAGAGCGGGATTTCAGTTTGATGATGTGCTTTTTTTTCGCGTCCTCAAAATTACGCATATATGTTCTTTCTACACTACAATACAAGCCCACCTAATCTGTTATGTAAAAAACAAAGGTTGATGCTTTCGGACACGTAGTCAAAGTTTAAGTGATAGATGCAGAAAAGAGCTTTGGCGCAAAATAATGGGGACATCGGTGAACCATGTAACAAGGTTTAGTTGTGTTGAGTCATCCTGCCTGTTCATAAACCATGTTCAAGAATTCCTTACATGGGAAGGATGGCTGCGATGATGTCAGGGTTCGGCGGTGAACAACGAGGCTGGCACACGGGACGGGCAAAGGATGAGAGACAACGCGTGGTTCCAGAACATGTGACACCGTGTATGCTGACAGTAGAAGCCTGCGGGCACCCCATTTCCATGGAGCTTGACTCAGGGGCCTACGTGTCAGTCAAGGCAGGGAAACTGTTCAAGGCACCTTCCCCGACACAGCCGTCGAGTGTTCGAGTGTCCTGCTCCGCTGCTTCTCCGGACAGCTCTCCCAGGTCCAGGGTCAGGCCCAAGTCACCGTCCACTTTAGCGACAGGTAGGCAAACCTTCCGCTTTCGTTAATTAAGGCGTCGTCACCTATGCTGCTGGGCCGTAACGGAACTCAGGCTGTGGGCGCTCCGCTGCTTGAGTACCAAGAAGCTGTACTACATGTGTTAAACGATGTCCCAAGCCTTATGAACGAGTTCAAGTCCAATGTTTAGCCAGTGTAGCCACATGCACCGGCATGGTGGCTACTATATATTTTCCTGAGGAAGATCGGCTTCGTTTTTAAAGCGAAGCTTTAGTGTTCTCACTGATGACGTCTGTAATGCCAAAACGCTAAAGATACGTAAATCTATCCGTCAAACGACGACGATGTTTGGACGCGAAGCTTCCTCGTGACGGTTCATTTGGTTGTCATCCACGTTTTCCAGACCACTTCGATCATTTCGGAATGGAGGAAACCGATAAGTGCCGGCCTTGTAATTCGAAGGGCCCAGGGTTGGTTGCGGCCATTGGAAGCGTTATTTCTTTTGCTTCTTGCGTTTTCCGGTTACCGAAATTGGCTTTACAAAACGCTATCGTTGTCGAATCAAATTTGGGTCCCTCGTGTTATGAAGCCGCAGTAAATATCATTTCAAAATTTTGACATGTTCTATGTGATTTGGAAATCTTGGACAACCATAGAATATGCCACGCGAAGGCTTCGCGTTCAACCATCGTCATCGTTTGGCGGACGGATGCATGATTTTTTAAACCTCGACCATCTTCCATTCGCCCTGAAGGATGGGGTAATCTAGGAGCTGTAACGAGCCGGCGAGAGAAAATCGTGGTGCCCGTCAAATCATCTGAGCGGGCATCTCCCATCGTTGCAGTTCTCAGTCAGGCGGCAGTATCAGGTTATGCGGGGATTTCAAGATCACCATTGACCCCGTTGCTACAGTGGAGAAGTACCCCTTATCCCAGGAAAAAGATACCTTGTCAGCATTTTCCGGTGGATCGAAGTTCAGAAAGCTTAACCTGAGCGACCCTTACAAAGAGATGGCGCTCTTGGAGACCTCCCGGAAGTATGCCACAATATCAACAATGGTCTCTTCAAATACACGCGCCTATTATTTGGCGTGGATTCATCACCATTCATTTTACTTAGGGAGATGGACAACCTGTTCAGAAGCGTGAGGAACGTCCCGCTCTACTTGGACGTCTTGGTTACCAGCACCGAAGACGAGGGCCAACTGCAGAATTTGCACACCAACCTGGCATGAATCCAGGACGCCGATTTCAAGTAAAATCTGGAAAAGTGCGTTTTCTTGCCCCCTGTGGTCAGTACGTAGGACACGTCATTTCCTAGGTCTGCCTTGGCCCGCACCCCGCAAAGCTGATGCTGTGGACAATTTGTATAAGGCCAAAACCAAAATGAGGCTCCAGGGCTACCTCGGCTCATCTAAGTATGCATGAGTTACTTTCAGAACCTGTCAGCGCGTCTTCGGCCACCGCATATTCTACGTCAATATGGACAGCAATGGGCGTGGAATAAGGAGAAGGACGTGGCTTTCTAGCGCAACAAAGATGTAATCACCAAGGCTCCAGTTCTTATAGATTCCTATCCATCCACATCTGTCGTTCTTATCTGTCCTCTTGTCTTTTCCCGATGGCAAACCGGGACAAGGCTGGTCAGGAACACCCTGTGTGGTTTTCTTCACGTCGGCTTTATGCTGCAGAATAGAACGATAGCCAGCTCAATAAGGAAGGCGTGGCTCTCAAGTTCGGGCTCGAGCATTTCGATCAGTACGTGTAGGGCGGAAAATTCCAAGTGGCCACTGACCAGAAGTCTCTGATGGGGCTGACAGATTCGGACATTGCTATATCTTTGCAGGCATCACCTCGACTGGCACGCTGGTCCTTGATGCTTGCTGCTCGTCTAACTACCTGCTCGTCTATCATCCCGGGAAAGACCTGGTGCCTGCTGATGGCCTGATCCGCCAACCCCGGCCGGGGATGCCTGCTGGTGTCACAGAGCATACCGAAGTGTTCTTTCTGAAGCACGGGTACCCGGAGCTGCTCTCTAGACCGGTGGTGGCGCAGGTGACCAAATGGGACCGAGTCCTCTCACACGTTGCCAACGCCGTGTCCCGTAGCGAGGAGGCGTCGCAGCTGAGCCGCCGAGCTGAGCCTGCAGCAGGGCTGCCTGAAGTGGGGCTCCATGGCGCTGAGTTCCCAAAGTCTCCCATCCAGGGTCCTGCAGTGGCAGCGCACGTCCCATTTGGGCGTAAAAAGTCAAAGATTGGACGCCGTTCTGACGTGTGGTGGCCCGGCCTGGACCACGGCATCACTCACATGGTGCAGAGCTGCCAAGTCTGCCATTAAATCAGCAGGCCTCTCACGATGTGTAGACTACGCTCTGGCTGTTTCCGCGCACACCCTGTTCCCTGCTGCATGTGAATTTTCAGGGCCAATTCAAGAGCCCCTACTTCATCTTGGTGGTGGACGATTTTTTGAAGTGTGTGGAGGTCCAACCAATCACCACTTGATAAGCAGGCGCAGCCATTCTGGCACTGTGGCAGGTCCTAGGCACCCAGGGGTTCCCGGATGACATCGTGTCCGACCAACGTCCTGATGAGAGGGAACAGAGTACATGGTTTGGCTGGCGAAGAACGGAATACGCCGAATGACGATTCGGGACTATCTCTATGTGTCAAACAGTGCCACCGAGCGGGTGGTGCTGACCTCAAAGGACACGCTCAAGAGTAAGGCTAGAGATATATGGAAACAGGTGTCCCCGGTACTGTTTCAGTGCCGAACCACATCACAAAATGTCACTTGCCGAGCCCCCTGAGAGCGCCTGTTGAGCGAGATGGCGAAGACATCTTTGGACGCCACCTATTCTGATCTCCTGTCCACAGTGCTCTTCCAGCAGCTGAATCGAAAGCTCGCAGCTGACCGTGGGTGCTCTACCAGGCCTTTGCCGGGGTTTGACACTTTGGTGTTTGCAAGGTACGGCGACCCTGGTCCCCCCTGATCCACCCTGGTCTGCCTGGCAAGTCGTATCTCGTGCCAGTGCCTCGTCTCTGCTCGTCCGCCTCGACTTCATGTCCTGCTTCATGGGATTTTATGACTGTCTATTTAGAAACACGTGGTATTTTAAAGTTGCCATAACAACAGAGCCTTGTGAATGAGAAAGCCGGGATGTTAATTTAGTTGCGGCGTTTTTAGGTGAGCTTAGCTGCACTTCGGAAATGGCTCATTTGTATAAACATAATAGCCAGAATCCTAGCAAACTCGGATTTCTTCGGGTTTTTCTTGCTCAACGCAGCTTGTTGAATTCACGCACGATTTGGCTCTAGCAAAAGATAAGCTTAAAGTAGTTGGCTGTGTTTTCGTGTACTGCAAAAAAGCATTTGGAGGTGTTCTATATCTGCTTCTTGTTAGCACATTACGGGCTTAAACTGAATAAATCGGTTATTGCATGAATAGCCGAGTATATCTCTCTAAGACAGCAGTCGGTCGCACTCAATGGTTGCTCGTCCGGATATACTCCCGTGATTTCAGGAATTCCCCAGGGGTCAGTTGCAGGCCCTCTTTTATTTATGTTATATTTAAATGTTATTAGTATTGGCCAAAAATCTTTCTTCAACTTGTTCGCGAATGACTCCGTAGTTTACAGGACTATAGCGAATGAACGTGATTCTGAGTACATGCAGCAGGATTCTAATTTAATAACATCCTGACGTGCTGATTCAGAAACGTCGTTGAATATTAAAAAGTGTGTTAACGTCACCTTTAACGGAAAACCTTCATTCCAATTGAATACGTATACCGTAAATAGAGAGTTATAGCAGATCGGAAAAACGGTTCCGGTATGGTAACGTCTACCGTCTGGACGCCACCGCGCATGCGCAGAACCTTACCGTATACCGGAGTGACTTTTGCCGCACGGTACCGAGACGGTCCGTCGTTCGAAAACGGGCGGCCGCTTTGGAAGAGTTGGAGAGACGTACGATTGGCTCACGCCTAGTCGAACGGATTGCAAATATGAGATCGCTAAGAAAAATGAGGTTGCAACAAGTTAAATCCGCGCGATTCTGACAGCTCAAGCAGCAAGCGAAACACAGTCCCGGCCCAACTGCCGTGGCTTGTGTCGTCGAGCGACGCATGTCCGATAGCTTCTTTTAGATTAAATAAAGGCGATACTGCTACATAACTTGTATTGACAGCCACATGGGGCCCGTCTACAAATCGACGAGTGAGGAACAGGCGGTGTCAGGGCGAGGGACTCTCAAATACAACGAAAAACGAGAAGCAGCCAGCCGTATGTACTGAGAGCCCAAATAAAAAAAAGTATGTACTGAGAGCCCAGCTTGACCTGCTGGCGCCATCTATTGAAATGTCGTAGAGGTAAAATGCCCGCTTCATGTTCACGCAGTCGCAGTTCGAATCTCCATGGGGGCGTTGTATACTTTTTTGTTCTAATACTGTTTTTAGCGCTTTTGAGAACTGAAAACTAATACTTCAGCACAGGAAATGCCACAGACTCACGAAAAATTGCCATACGTCGTACAACACAAGTCGCTCCCAATCACGGTAGCACGGACAGTAGTTACGGTCTGCTATAACTCTTAAAACGAGCCTTACCGGTACGGTCCGGTAACGGGTACCGTGTACCGTACCGGAACCGTTTTTCCGATCTGCTATAACTCTCTATTTCCAGTGCTTTAAGAACGGCCGGGGAATATAAATAACTAGGAGTTTATTTAACGAGAGGGTAGAGGTTAAACACGCACGTTAACAGCAAAGAAGTTACGGCTGCACGTGTTTTTGGCTTTCTGAGATAAAATTTCAGCGAACCTGCATCTACCTTAAATGAACAACCGTATTTTACTGATTCGCGCTCAATGTTGAAGTACGCATGTGTTTTCTGGGATCCCTCCAACAAAGAGCTTGTTGATACGCTCGAAAACATACAGAATAGGGCAGTGCGATTCGTATTAGATAATTGGCACTGTCAACTTAGCATGAGGCAAAGTAAAAGTAAATTTGAATGGTAAGACGAAAAAGGTCAGAGACGAAACCTCAGGTTGAAATTTTTTCGTAATATATCTATCATTCGGAAACTACAATAGAAGGGGAGAAGTACATCCAAGCGCCATTCTACATATCGCAAAGGGGGATAGCTAGCTTAAAGCAAATTATTAGCTTTCCTTTAAAAATACGCCTTGCACGATTCATTTGATCTAATATCATTACGAGAGTGTAATTATCTTCCAAATATGATTGTATCAAATGTTTATAATGACGGTTTTCACGGCGCTTTGCGGAAATATTTTGTTATTTGGTCTCATATTTGATGCTTAGTGTTATGTATCTGCCCACTGTAATTCATGCATAGGCAAGCAGGTGTCAAATAAATAAATAAATAAATAAATAAATAAATAAATAAACAACTAAATAAATATTACATAATAAATAAAAATAAATAAATAAACAAATAAATAAATATATAAAAAAAACTGCGGATGCGTAAGTTCGCCTCCAATGGGTTCAGAAACTTACGCATTCAAACTTGACTAATGAAATATTATTGTTTTATTCGTTGCAGTATGCAAGGTTTTCTGTATGAATACTAACATTGATAAGTTATTGGTTTTAAATAAATTATGAAACTCAAGTCTTACGCTTTTCCTTACGTGAACACAGAGGGATACAACTGCAGCCACCTGAAGCAGGGTGTCATTCGAAACGCGTCTAGAATTTTTTTCCGTAGTACAACATTAGAGGAAAATTAAGTTCTTTTGGGCTATTAAGTGTGGTGCACGTAACTCATGAAAACAACTAAAAAAATGGATTGATAATGAAAGCACTTGTTCGACCTCTCCTAGGATCAATCTTGTGAAAGATCATCAGAAAAGTTGATCGAGTATTAAAAGTCTTTACAAAAAAAGAGGCAAACACTGGACATACTTTTTGTGTGAAGGAAATTATATTGAATGCTCCTCAGCTTTTGTGGAGTACCAAAATGCTTCGTAAAGGCATTCGCGCCGGTTTTATATACAACAAAACTTGTAAAAATACTTGATTTAGTGAGAGCACGAAAGTGCTCAGGAAAATTGTCGTAAATAAATATCGCTAAAGCACCAGTTCCTGCTTTGTGAATTTGAACAACCTCATGTTCCCACCTCCCCCGTTTATTGCAGGTAAGCGGCCCCCCAGAAGATATCATGACATGGACAATACGTCTATTCCAGCTCTACAAAGAACTGAATATTTTTGTATTCGACAGTAAAAGAGGCACAACAATTAAAGGAATGACAATTTGTGAGCACTGTTCAAAAAATGAATTTGGGTGTCAACTGACGCGGATAATTAGGCAAGGCTGCGCTGAAGGCTGGACGGCTGGTGGTGGTGCGCGGGCTCACTTTGATGTGGCTGCATTGGACCCAAAATTCTGGGTTTGTGCTGCTGCACAGCGCGACTGAGTCATCTGCTTGCGCGACATGCAGTGACCAGCCTCAGTACTCTTAACGTACTGTGGCTGAACTCCAATGCCCGTAGCACGGCCGTATTTCCGGCAGCCATGGGAGTACTGCCGTATACGGCCAAAAGGCCCACGTTTGGACGTGGGCCGAACATGGCTGGCGGAAAAAGGCCGGACAGAAAATCACCGGCCAAAGTACACCAACTTGATTTAGGCCGAACAGTCCAGTGCTGTTTGGGTCACTGGAAAACAAAAAAGGTTGTTTATAACAAATAAACCGGGCTCACCCCAGTTTTTAACGGCTTCTGTTCCTGTCAATTTCATCCGCGTTCGCTGCGTCCAACACGAATTAGTAGAACAGCAACGCGCACGCGCGCCGGTAACTAAGTAGCACACGCACGTTTTTGTGCTGCACCATCAGCATTGTGCGAGTGCCCCGCTGTTTTTTCCGCAATGCTTAGAAATAAATATGTTGTTTCGGAGACCAATGCCCATCTGAGGAAATTGTCGTTTGCAACGTACTTTTTTCAGGCACACTATTGGACGAGCCATGCTAGTTCCTACAGCTTCCGGGCTGCGTATGAAGCATGCAAGGTCATGATTACAAGGGACGTTTGCCTCGCCCTCTAAAGATTCCTGTAGTAATTTACTGAAGTCCCTCAAACTTATCGAAGGAACTCTTCGTATTGGAGCCGTGGGATGATCATAAATAAAACTTAAAGTGATTGGGATGAGTTGAGCTATATTGATAAAACCGTCAAACTACGGTGGTGTTTGGTGGTTTTCAAATTTTCCTAATTTAGCCAGTGTTCCACTGGGTTCAAAGTATTATGACACAACCATTTTTTCAAACATGTTTAAATTAGTGACGTGGGTTTCGATATCTCAGGGTGCAATAACGTGAAACAAGCTGCATAATCCTGTAAAATTACTGGATTCGTAGTGAACACAAAAAATACTCACTGCTTAAATCCCAGTTTTGTGCACGATGAATTACATTATTTTCTCCAAATATAACCTGCAAAATAGTAATATATGAAATTGTGAGTGGTTGAATTGATGTTTCAGAGAGCGCTAGTTTGTATGCGTCTGAAGGAATATATATGTTTGCACAACAATACTTACAGATGAAAGCAATAGGAGGAATGTGTGCTGAAAAAAGGTCCCTCGTTCATGATGTGCAGCTTCTGCGATCGGTCGAAACAGCTTTATAAAAATATTAACGCAAGAGCAGAATTTTTACACTCCCTGATTGACCAATATTTCGAACTTCACGAAGCAGGAAACAATTTTCACATTTTTTTCCACACAAACTAAACCTATAGTCTTAGAAAAGCTTGGTAGTTTCGCTCTAAAGAAGCGACACGACATTGTCTCTAATGCTGGTCCAGGGAAGGATCATCGTTACTTTACTAGCCGAGGTAGCAACGTTTTTATCATTAATGACACTATCGGCCAGTAAACCAGCCCTTGTGATGAGGGTCTTGTTGGGATGCTTAATGCCCTAAATATCAACAAAAAGGCAGAAATCAGGAACTAAAGCGAGAAAAAAGTGAAGAAATAAACTTCTCACAAGAACGAACACCAGAACTCAATTTTTTCCTATGATATATGTATTCGAGAAAACGACCAGTAAGCTAGGAAAACCCGCAAAGGAACCCCGGTATTCGGAAAAAAAAATTAACATTAGCAAACTCTATCATGCCTGGTATTTTCACAAAAGAAGCGTAAATGACAAAATGACCATATTTATTTGTGTAGTACTGCATATGTAGATAAGTGTCCGAACGGTAATTTAAAAATAATGAAAAACGAACCTAAAATTATGTCCTAAAATGAGCAAACGAAATAAAAGAAATGTCTATTTCATACACCTCCCACCAAGGACATGCGACAAAAATGAAAAGGATCGGAGGAGAACTTTCTAATTGCAAAAAATAGCGAAAATGAGCGAAGCCTGTAACACCCACTATATCCAGAGAAATGCAGCAATGGCCCAAGTAACTGATTTATATGTATAACAAGTAAAAAACACAGTAAGTATAAAACATTTTTTGAAAACTAGATAGAGGCAAAACCCGATATAAAGAACTCACCGCGAACCGCAAACCACTTCGTTAAATCGCGAACTTCGGGAAATCGGGAATTTTATTTTACAAGCAGTTGATTCCATAAAGTTGATGTAAAAAGGCAGGCACACCCCTGCTGCTACCATGACATCGTAAATATAGTTCCCGCGGCGCTCGCTTCCAAATATTTAGCAGTTTGGCGTTATTGCGGTTCCAGCGGTGAAAACGATAACAATAACACGCTTGGGCCTCTTGGGGAAACGAATTTATTTCCAGGAAAAAAAGCCTGTGATTTTCACCTGCGTGCGGTTCGTTGGCATGGAAAGCTGTATTTCTGCAGCGCGCAAGCGTGTTTCACCAACAACGCGGGATCCCCAGCAGAGCACCTGGCCATGTTAATAGCGCCCATTACTTGGCCTGAAGCAAGGACATAGTTTCTGAGTCGTCAGCATACTCTGACACAAGTTGTGCGGCGGAAACTAAGTACAATTTCTTGGGCTGTGGAGTGTATCTCGTAGAGATCCCTAAAAACAAAACTAGATGCCTCGTTTCTTTTTCATAAAAGCATCAAGTCCGAATTTGTTCGCTAGATCGGGTTTCTTTATATCGAGTTTTGACCCTGATACAAAAAATATAAGAAAGGAAAATTTTTCAAAACTCTATGCCACGTATTTCAGTTTTTCGCTGCAGATGTCGTCGAATGATGATGGCCATCTGCAGCCGCTACCACGTAAAACCCCCTTTTTTGCTGACTTATGATGCCCATCCTTCCAGAGTTGATTCTTCCATATTTACCGCGGGCGAGTTTTGCGAAACTAAATTTAATTCTACTGCGACCCACTGCTTTTGCGCAGTCTGCAAAAATATTTCATTGCGCCTGGACTTTTTGGAATGCGCCTTTACGTATACTGTCGTATGTGTGGGCTGTTTGTAATTTTGATCAAAATATTTTTTTTAAAGCAGGCGTGAGTATATGCTAGGGTGAAAACCAAGCCGCCATTGAGTTTTAATTTAAAGAATACTGCAAATACAATCTGTGTATTTATGTTTTGCCTCAAATAGGCCAAATGATGTTTTGCTAAAAATGTTGAAAAATGTGAGGATTGCCACAAGATTTATTATTTCGAGCTTGTAATTATGTATATTTCAAGCATTACTCTTTGGACGGGGCGATTCATTCAAGGGACGAACTGTTAGACACACCGACTGAAATTTTCGCGTTTAAATAACTTAAGAAAGGCTTGCGCCCTTAAAATAATTTGGCAAAATGTAAAAGTGCACTCCGTATGCATTACTCCAACAAAAGAAACTCTCGACTTCAAAAGACCGCAATAAAACTTTGGAAATATTGGCATACACTTAAGCAAAAAAAAGAAAAAGGCGTAACGCACGGCATTTGTAACAAATTTATATACGCCGGAAGTGATAAAATCATTCTTTAATAGCATAAATAGAGAGTTGGTTGAACGGGATATTCAAAACATAAAAGTACTGAAATAGTAATTTATGATACCGCCCTAAATAAACGAAAAAAACATGGTAACGCTTAAATTTGGGCATGCTGGTTCGAAGAGTGAAACATGGTTCAATAGCCCGGTAAAGACCGGACAACCAGGGAGACCAACCAGAACCAGCGCTAATCCTCAGTGGTCTTTCTTGTTGTCCCGTCGTTACCGCGCTACTTAACCAGGCTTCAAATAATATGCCCCTTATACATTCCCGAAAACGAAGACAACACTAAAAAGTAAGCAAAAAAAACAATACAATTATAACTAAAAAAATAGAGGAAATGGGAAACTACCTAACGCACTGCATGGCCGAAACAATGCAGAAAAATTATTGTAACAGAGTGGATCGTTTATTAGCGTAAATTGTGATGATTGGTGGAAGAATTTTATTAAAAACCAAAAAGCAAAAAATCCATCAATAGAAAACAATTTTAATAAACACTACGAGATCATGTTAGAAGTATGCAACGAATACATTCCTACAAAAGGAAGAGTTACCAAGGAAACCACCGCAAGAAGGTAGGAAGAAATAAGTATAGCTGAATAGAGAAAGTCATGCAAGTTTTTCATTTCCACAACATTCATAAATGACGAGAGTAATGTAATTCATGTAATATCGCGAATAGAAAATATTGTCGAAATAAAATTTTAAACAACAAGATATATGGAGCAATAAATAATTCATAACAATTAATTCAAAGAAATATTAATGTGCGCCTCATACATCTCTTTAAGAAAACGAACTCTAAACTACAGAAAAGTTGGCAAAAGTACATTGAAATGGGAATAACAAAACGGCAGAAACGCGCTAACCGTGTAACGCCATCAATTTCCTCAAAACATGCGTACTCCGCTGAAGTAAAAAACCAGAGAACATTATAGTCATGACATAAAACAGGAAAAGCTAAAAACTGCAAGAACACACAATTCTACAGGTTCACAACAAACAAAAAAAAGGAAATGTGCACCCTGTACGTCTCAGAAAAATGAAGATCGAACACAAATATCTGTATAACAGCCTAAACTGAGAAATGTTGTGGAAGGGAATTTCGAAAAAGTAAATGAACAGAACAATAAATTGATAAGAATCTCCGAAACGGAAATTTATCATATCCACAAATAAACGCAATAATCCTGCATATTTTTATTTTGTAGGAACCAGACTTGAAGCGGATGTGGCTTTCCACATGTATTGAGGTCGCGTAAGCCCGGTCAGAACGAGGGCCGCTTAGCTGCAGAGTCGCGTTCCATCTGTCTGTCGTGTGGAACTGCTGAGCTGGCCCGGCACCGCTGATGATGATCGTGGTGAAAGGATGCGGATGATGATAGTGGCGCTGATGATGACGATGGTGATGATGTCGCTACAGGGCTCCCCCATAGCGCGTAGCCCGTTACGATGATAGATGTAGAACATGTGTGGCGGGAAACTAAAACTATGTACAGGTATGTGCAGTACAGCCAGTTTACAGGTGTGTCTGGATTCGACTTGAGCCAGTCAGCAGTCCTGGTAAGTCCGGTGAGAGCTTCCGGGGAGTAGATGGGCCTCGGGGGGCCTTGGCTGGGAGTGGAGCGGAGTTCGAGGTTCCGTGTGGGTTATACGTCTTGAAGTACAGTAGGCGCGAGCCGCGGCCACGGGATCGACGAGATGGTGATGCTTGTGACGCGGGCACAATGGCACTTGGACAGCGGCACGAGCCGACCAACACCTTTGACGATGACGCTTTGACTTCGGGTTCGGGTGCGTCCTCACTGCGCAGGCTCGAAGTGTAACTATAGTACGACTCCTAGGATCACTGCAGTGCCGGCGAGATCCTAAGGCCCTGGAACGCCTGTGAGCGCGACCCGCTAGCACTAGTCTTGGCGAGCGTGCGGCACGTTGTACGGCAAGACACCCCCGATGGCTCGTGGGTGTATGCCGTAGGAGTGCCAGCGATGAAACTCGCTCTTGACGTGGACGTACGACGTCGATGGCGACGTTGGCACCGAGTTGCAGAAGCGGGCTCTAGCGGCGGTGACATCAGTGAGTTTTAATGCTGGACGGCTGCCGCCGGTTGGTCGGGCTTTCTCTCGTCATCCTGCAGGGCATGGGTGACGGGCCGCTCTCGGGGCGTTTGATGTAGAGCAGTGGCAGCGGCTGTGTTGTTGGTGTCCGCGGTGAGGGCCACAATGTATGTTTCACCCGAGAAAGGCTGCGATTGCAGTGGAGCTGGGCATTGAGTCAACGTCGTGATGCACTTCCTGTGCAACGCTGGCGAGGCAGGCGACGAGGTTCGGAAAAATAGTACGGTCACAGGGCAAAGGCGCTCACCGGAGCCCTCGACTGGGGTAGTAGAAGCGGTCGAGGCGGGCTGTGGCTGTTGGGTTTCCGTGACGTCGTCCGCTGCAAGTGTCGTCGGTGTAAGTTCGGCTGCCGTACTGGAGGTGGCGTTCAGGACGCCGACACTAGTGGCCGCGGACGAGGGCGATGGCGCAGTGGGTACAATGGGCGGCTGCGGAGCGTGCGCAGAGCGTGTGTGTACCAGTTCTGCCGCAGGCCGAAACAGGTTGTCCGTGAGGCCGTAGTGCGCGAGCACGGCAGTGCGAAGGTCGTCATAGGGGGTTTCGCTGGGCGGTGGCAGGGCGATGACGCAGCGGAACTCAGCCGGAAGCGTCTCCCAAAGGATGGAGTGCTTGAACGGCTGTATGGTGACGTAGTTCAGCGAGAACGTAGCCTCAAGCTTGATAAACCAAACTCTGAGGTTACGTGGTCCGGGTCACCACTTTGTAAGAAGCACGCGTGAAGCGGATGCAGCTTCCCACAATTATTGAGGTCGCGTAGGCCTGGCCAGAATGAGGGGCCGCCCAGCTGCTGAGTCGCGTTCCATCTGTCTGTCGTGTGGAACTGCTGAGCTGGCCCGGCATCGCTTATGATGATCGTGGTGAAAGGAAGCGGATGATGATAGTGGCGCTGATGATGACGATGGCGATGATGTCGCTACAATTTTATTGTTTATTTTGTTTATTTACTCTCAAGGCACATTGGCATTACAGGGGGGTCAAACACTTTACAGGCAATGCAGCAAGAGTTTGGTTACACATAGGAAACATATTTACATATTTGAAATATACACATCAACTGGAACCATATACAGCAACAAGAAAGAAAAAATTAGAAGTCGCATAAAACGTACTCTCCACTGGAAAGCAACACAGTCGAAATTGATATAAAACCATGGAATAAACAATAAAAGAAAATGAAAAGGAAAGAAAATTCCGGTAATATGGCCAGCAATAGCCACATTGAAATTGACAGGATTAATTATGGAAGCAAGGCAGGTGGGGAGGTGGTTCATAAATTCATCAAGGGAAGAAATAATAGATTTTAAGTGCGAATGCACTTTATAAGCGACCCTGAATTCCGGTGACCGCCGTCCGTCCACATAGCAACAGCTGCGGGTGCGCGCGCTCCTCGTCTTCCTTGGCAACGGGGGGATATGGGCGCGCGCTGCCTGGCCGCTGACATGGCACATACCCACGTGGGGGATTGGCCAGGAATCGGGCGTGAGAAGGGCTAATGCACCCGCCTAAAGGAGTACTGACACGAAATTTCAAAGCTGAGATCCGCTCTAGCAATCAAGTACAACGACAACACAAATAGGTGTCTGTGAATAAATGCATCTTTCTTTCTTGGTAGTTGTGTGTGTGTGTGTGTGTGATCTCTCTTTCGCGAACATTACCGAACCTCCGCAAATTCAACTCGTGCATTCACACTTTCACATTCTTCCCCTCGGGGAAATGCGGGGAAATTTTTTATCATATACAGAAGTCGTGATAATTGTTGTGGAGAAGAAATAAAAAAAACAAAAAATGAAAGACGAATAAAATTAACATTTCACCAACAAGAACCAACAGAAAAATAACATATATCTCTACAAATCCATGAAACGTGGAATAATCTGGAAAATTCTGGAAGAGAACGCTGAAAAGATCCCTAAAAATAGAAATATTATTCAGCCTTGTATTGCCCAGCAACACTACAAAAATGAATATATAGCATAAGTACAAAATTTATTCATGAAATTGCCGAAATTTAAATAGACGGCCGAACAGAAATTTGAAAAAATAAACATAAAAACATTAAAAACAAAATTTTAGAACTTATAGCTGACAAAACAAAAATCGTGAACCTGATATTTGGAAAAGCTAAAACTGCACAATAAAATAGGGGAAATAAAAATAAAATTGCCAACACAAATTTACAAAAAGAACGAGCAACTCATGTGATCTACTTCATTTCCACTAAATGTATAGATTGGGGAATTCATAAGTTTGATTATTTGCTAGCGAAAATTGTGGAACAGAATTTTGATAAGCTAAGAAATAAAGAAACAAAAATAACAAGCTGCGATGCGCTGACAAAATTACCCAGCGGCATTCATACATCTCATAAAAAAAATAAACTATATCATAAAATAACGGGGAAGCAACCACTCAAAATACGAACATAATGGCGAAAAAAGGCAAAATGAGTTAAAGTATAAATAAAGTACACATGCATCATGCGTCATCAAACATTATCAGCTGTACCAGAAGAAGGCTTCATGGTGTGTACAGTAAAGCCCGCTTATATCGAAAAGCGCGAGGATTGTACATTAGTTAGACAATGCAAAAATTAGATATAGAAAGTGAAGCAAAAAAAAACTTATATGAGAGTAATCTTGCCGGCGGTGTCACGAGCTAACGCTGAGCTTTTACCACCCTTCAGTTCACTATTGATACGACACTTTCTCAGAAAGAAACCATAATTTATTGGGGTGGAAGAACTGCGTGGGTGTAGCCTGCCTCTTGCAGCGCAACGCGTTGCTGGTGACTCCTTGCTCCACGGTATCTATAAAGTCGACAAGCACAAGACCGCTGCCCTCAATGGCACTGCAGTATCGCCGTGGCAGGGCCACGGCAGCGATGGCTTTGCTCGCGCTCGGAAGCGGTACGGAGCCCTCGGCGTCTTTGACAAAGCGGAGACAAGCATGGATACGAGCTAATAACAGCGAACACAGCAAACCGAGCAAGTGCGCGCAGCGAGTGGCGCGAACTTGACACCGCTGCCCGCAGCGCCCAATGTTGCGCTTTCGGCTCCAATGGCATGCATGCGTGGAGCTGGTCCACTCTTCCTGGCCAGTTTGGACGCGCCCGAGCTCGCGCAGGAATCGCAAGCGACACCCGCGCCACCGCTGTGCCCTGATGTATTGCGGGAAAGCCTGCCGCATGCCTAAGGAGAGCGAGGAGAAGCAGGAGGAACAACTTTATTTAATCAACAATCATTGAGTTTGATTAATGATGGGCTTCTTCTTGATTCCGTGAAGTGGCCAGAAGACCTTGCTTCATGCGACTTCCAAAGCCCAGTCCACGGCCTGAATTTGGGTTTCAGGCTCGGAGCTGGTCACCGCAGTCTTTCACTCTATTTGGTTAGAGACATGCCATTCGTCTTTAGGTTGGAACTCAGGGCATTCATATAGGATGTGGCTAGGTCTTCTTTTTCGGCCTCACAGATTCTGCACTTTGGTAGTGTACAGACCTGGGTACATTAGGGCCAATTTATAAGGGTTCAGAAAGGTATGAGATTGGATTTGCCTTCATGTCGCTTGCTGGATTTTTGTTAGGGAATAATGAGAGGCAGGGTGGACTAGTCTGTCATTTCTGTGGGTAGATGTAATCTCTTATAAAGAAACCATACGCTCCTTAGACCCTCGATGGCGCGATTGGTCCACCGCCCGGTTGACGAGTTAACGGGCCAAACTGTGGGCCGCTTCGTTCCCTGGATGGGACGAGTGCGCAGGAATCCAGGTAATCTGGACCTGGCGGGGTTCGAACTGATTTCTTAATAGAATTTGAGATGCCGCTTCGTGAATTTTGTTTTTCGCAAAATTACGCACAGCCGTTGTGGAATAGCTGAAGATAAATTTCGCTTTGGTACTAATAATTGCAACACAAATGGCAGCCTCTTCCGCTTCTTACGGCCGCCTGCCATAAACAGTGGCGGCGGTGATATGCTTGGAGTTTGTTATCGACGGCTGCAACTGCAAAGGCATCCTGCACATTGTATTCGGCTGCATCCACGTAGACTACCTCTTCGCGGTGTTTGAACAGTTTTTCGAGTGCTTTGGCTCTCGCGTTTCTCCTTTTCTTGTGATGAATAGGGTGCATATTTTTATGAATGGAGTCAATAGTGAGGGGCTTAAATATATCTCTAGGGACTGGGTTCTCCCTTGTTTGTGTTCCTTCATAAGATATACTTAGATCCTTTAGGATGCACTGTCCTGTCGGGGTCTTCGATAATCTTTCATTTTGAGCGATTCTATGCGCCTCTATTATTCTTTGAGGATATTGTGTAGTCCCATTTTCAGGAGGTTATCAGTCGGAGTAAACCTCGGTAAGTGCATAGCTGCTTTGTACGATTGCTTAATGAAACAGTTTACTTTCGCCTTCTCCGCTTTGTGTAAACTGACGTATGGAAGCTAGTACACAAAGCGCTTCAGAACAAAGGCTTGAACTAGCCTCATGATGTCTGTTACTTTCATCCCCCTATGTTTGTTCGCTATGCGGTGGATTAGACGGTTCGTCTGATGCACGCAAGCTGTCAGTTTACTGAGTGTTGTGGCGTTTTTGCCATTGCTTTGTAAGTACATCTCTAGTATTCCGATCGTTTGAACTTCGGGTACTAGAGCGTTATTCATGGGGATTTTTATTGGGGCTGGTGTATCCTTGTCTTGTCTCCCATGCGCGTAACGAATTACCAGGAGCTCTGATGTTTTAGGAGAGCAAGACACGCCTATAGCCCTAGCCTGTTCCGAGACGATGTCAGCTCCAGTTTTCAACGTGTACTCTATTGCTCCGCCCCTGCCCTTCGTTGTCCACACTGTAATATCGTCCGCGTAGAGGGAGTGGGACAAATTAGCTACTGTCGCTAGGAGCTTGGTCATGCCTATGAGTGTGATGTTAAATAACAAGGGGGAGAGCCCTGAGCCCTGCCCCCTTGCTGCCTAGGGTGAATGGGTCAGACTTGAGCTGCCCGGATTGAATCTCAGCTGTCCTGTTGGACAGGAAAGCCTTGATGTAGCTATGGTTTCGCTCACCGACCGGTAGGGCTGACAATGCTGCCGTAATCGCCTCATGCTCGATATTATCAAATGCTTTTGTTAAATCCAAAGCGAGGATTACACGGGTGTTTTTATTTTGTAATGGAGTAACCACCTCTTCCAATATTCTGCGCATGATATCTTCAGTTGATAGGTGTTGTCTGAAACCTATCATAGTGTCTGGTAAAAGATGCTGCTTCTGCATGTGTGTTTGAATCCTGTTAATGATAACATGCTCAAATAGCGTCCCTAAACAAGACGTGAGGGAGATAAGTCTCAGATTTTGAATGTCCAGGCTTTTACCTGGCTTAGCAATAAAGGTGACTTTGGCATGCCTCCAAGCAGGCAGGAGTGCTCTTTTTTTCCAACAATGATTGAAAAGCTTAGTAATTGACGTAATTAAGCTGTCATCTAGGATTTCTAGAGTTTTATTTGTAACTCTCTCTGCCACAGGGGCAGAGCAGGTGGGGAATTTGTGCATTGACGCCCTTACTTCCGCTGTCGAGATCTCCTCACCCATCTCTGGATTTGAGGAACCCGTGTTCCCTGGGAGTTCTATAGGACTAGGTGTGTTTAGGTATGTCTTTGAGCGCCTGTAGGAGTTCCTTATGTCCCAGCGGATGACCATGGATGATTCGCTTAATGTTCTTACTGTGCGCCCACTTGCAGTTTTCCGGGTTTAGTAGGAACCTAAGCATGTGTCATGTGTCTTTAAAATGTAGGTTGCCGCTCATCTGATCACAGGTTTGCCCCCATTGTTGCTGTACTAGTTTTTGCGCATATGCTTCCATGTCTTCTACCAGACGCGCGATTTAATTTTGAGTTTCTTATTGTGTTTTTGTTTGAGCCATCTTTTTGGAGACTCTCGTGGGCCTGCCACATATGTAATAGTCTGCTATCAATAGACTGCATCTCCTTGGTCACCGGGACTGACTCGGTTGCTGCTTCGACATCGTTCTCTAGCTGGTTAATCCAGATGTCGAGATTTTCAATTTCCTCGGCAGTTTGTGAGCGTAGTGTCCTAAATTTGTCCCAGTCCGTTATCCTAATGTTTTCCCGTCCCTTTCTCTTAAGGGACGAAACCGGAATAATGGTTTCAAGCCTATAGTGGTCACTACCCAGGCTTTGTGCTGTGTTTTTCCAGTTTCCATGTCCAATATTTTTGCACAAAGTGAGATCCGGGCTAGTGTCCACCTGCAAACTGTTTCCTATCCGGGTGGGTTGCAGCGTGTCATTAGACAGGGAGAGACCCTCGTCTTGGAAATAAATTGTACAATGCAGTTCCCTTGTTGTTGTTCTTTCGGTATCCCCAACTCATGTTGCACGCGTTGAAATCTCCCATTGCTACTAGAGGTTTGGTTCCGCAGAGTTGGAGAGTCCTGCTTATGGCCTCGAGGAGTAGGGGGTGGGGCTGTTTTGGGGAACTATATACATTAAGCAGGAATAGGCTAACCTTCCCTCTCGTTTGTGCTATTATCTCGACAAGGATGCAGTCTACGCCTACTATATCAATCCTGTGCTCAATAGCTGTGAGATTCCTATAAACCAAGACGGGTATGCGTGGGTTTTGCATTCCGGATATTTCATAAGCTTTATAATTTCTAAGTTTGACTCTGGCTAGAATTTTCTGTAGAGCAATAATGTCTGGGGCTTTGGAGCTGCCCAAATTTTGAATATGGAGCTGCAGGTTCTCCCACTTATGGCGGGAACCTCTGCAATTCCACTGCCATATTTTGACTTCTTTATGGTCCCCCTCCATGATGAATTGCCCTCTGTATTTGAATATTTGTGGCGGCGGGGTTGATGGGATCTGCGAGGGTCTAGGCGAGGTTTGCATTCGGTTTGGCCGCCATCCTAGCCTCCGTCTGGCTTTGTCTAGCTTCCATCTGGCTTTGCCTGGCGTCAATAGCCTCTATACGTGTGGACAACGCACTCATCCATTTCTGGGTTTCGGCTCTGTTCCTGTCAATGTTAACCAGCAGTCTCTCCTCAAGCTTTTGCATAAACGTGAATGAATCCTTTAACATGGCGGTTTCATCTGCCTCCATTACCTCCATGGTTTTTCTTTTGATTGGAGTACCGCGCTGCGCTGACGGGGCTCGCGAGGATGTAGGGGAAGGGCGTAGCGAAATATTTTGCCTTGGTGTTGGCGAGGTTTGAATTACAGGGGAGGCGACCTGTCGTCCTTTACGGAGAGTAAATTTTGTAACATTTATTTAATTTCTGTCATTTCCTTTTCCTGCCGTCTTAGTTGTGTCCTGAGCTTCGCGTTATCTCTCTCTAATTGGGCGTCCTGCGGCTTCCAGCTCACCTGGTTTGGACGTTCCTTGCTCTCGGACCTCCGGAGGGGTGGTAACGGAGTTGAACCGGCTTCTGCTGTGCGTTCTTGCGGTCCTGGAGTTCGATCTGAATTGACTTCTGGACTGGCGATGCTCTCCGCTCGCCTGTCCTTGCAGCTGCTCTCCGCGTTGCCACGGGTTCTCGGTACTGGTAGACGTCCTTCCCTTGGAATTGCCGGGTCACTCCAAACGATGCTTGCATTTCCTGGTGCCCGTGAAATGATCTCCATTGCACAGGATGCATTTGGGTGTGCAGTTCGGTTGTTCTTTGACGGGGTGCTGCCTTCCGCACCTGCGGCACAAACCTGTTTTCTCTTTCGGGCACACGTCCGCCCTGTGTCCTGCTCGTCAGCAGTTGAAACAGGTCTCCACTTTCGCCTTGAAGGGGTAGCAGGTGTAGATCGAACCAAAGATGATGATTTCTCTGGGTACCTTCTTCGTCTAGATGAAAGTTATCAGGACCGACTTGTTTTTGCCTAGTTGCCTGGCATATAGTTCCTGGTCTTGTTCAGGTTTATGATGTCTTCGAAGATTTCGTCTTGGGTTTGGTCGTACACAGCATTGTAGATGATACCCTTGATTGCGTCGTCAGGGGCTGCCACGTATGCCCTGAGTGGGTGTTTCTGGTCCTTGATTTGCAGTTTTTGGAGTTCGACATAGCGCTTCCTCCGTTCTTCGTAAGGAGTGCTGATGGTGAAAGAGTTGTTGAAGGGGTTGATACGCAACTTGTCCTGTGTGCGAGCAATGGCGAAATCCACATCGGCACGCCGGCAGACCATCTGGAAGAGCATGCCACTGTTCACAAAGCGCAAGTCTAGGCCTCCTCCCGGTCGGTAAATTATCTGATAATCAGACATCGGAACGCGCGGTAATGGTTGTCTTCTCTTGATTGGGTAGTCGACTATTTTGTGTGTTTGTTTCTTGGCATTTTTGCCCTGGCCGTTCTAGGTTCCGGCGGGTGGTGATGCGGTGGTGTCCGCCGATTTCTTCTTCGCGAACAAGTGATCGGGAGCCTTGACGGCACGAGACCACAGCTTCTGGTCATTATATTCCTCTGGAGAAAGATATTCCCATTCCACGGTATACTCCATCTTGCCTGGCACGGAGGGCCGGCGTGGCGGCGGTAGGAAACCCCACCGGTGGCGCTAGGCCTGTCCGGCGGAAGCTGAGCAGCCCTATCGCGGTAGGCGACGTTAGGCTTAGCTTGTCCAATTGCAGTACACGGTCAGAAATGAGGAAAACATGGGCGGGTCCACCACAAAAACGTAGCAGTTGGGTGCCAGGCACCTTCACTGACCTCGGTGAGGGATTTCCAGGTCTCCTTGGTCTGATATTCCGCTCACAGGTTCCAAAACTCGGGAGCTCATGTGGAACCGGTATTGTTTGTGCTGCCCCCCGGTGGCCGATCCCCTTAAGGAGAGCGAAGGATCCCGCGCGGGAGAGTTCGATATATTCATTGTGAGCAAAATTGCGTTCGATATAAAAAGTTTTAAATGCATGCACATTTTACCAGAATTATACAAGGATTCTATATCGGCAATAATGAGATATATCCGTGTTCGATATAAGCGGGCTTTACTGTAATAGCCAGAACATTGTAAGTAACGATGGCGTCTTGAACCTAGAATGCACAGCGGGAGTCGGTTGTTCACCTATAGGTAGATTGCTTAAAGCTGTAGGGATTGTTTTGGGTTACCGAAACGGTCGAAGTCGTTGTGATCAAGCCACACACACGATGCAGGCACGAAGAGCACAACTTCATGCACAAACCATTGGTGACCGCGCACAAATCGGCTGTTTTTGTGTGTTCCAGGAAATATTTTTTCTTGGCACGGAAAATGACTGATGCTAAAGTATAAGATACGAAATGACGGAGGAAGAATAGGGATTTCTAACATTATTAATTTCAGGCCTCTGATTTATTACTCATTGTGCTTCCTTGATTTACCAGTCCTGGACAGTCCGCGGGCAGTCAGAGGACTGCCCTCGGACCGGAATTCCCATTGGAATACATGGGAAAAACTAGCGCCGGATCGCGTCTTGGGTATTCCGCGGACGATCCGGGACTGATAATCGAGGAGGCCCATAAACAAACGACCAAAACAAAGAAAAGCAACAAAAAAAATTACAAAAACATCAATGCCCCTTTGCACAGGGTAGAGACAAAAAATATGAGATCTACAATTTCAACATAAGGCCTTTAGATAGTAATACTGCAAAAATGAGCTCTGTAAGTACATAAGTGTTTTACATGCATACTATTGTATAAAACCTAGTGCTTACCGGTTGTTTCTGGGTAGCCCAGACAATATTTTGTTCTTGCCACAGAAAATGCAGGGCACAATATCGCAACCTATCTATATCCTCTGGTGAATCTGCACACACCAACATGGCCTGAGGGAAGGGAAAACTTGCCGTTTCATCCGTGACCTACTCTTCAGCCACCTCACATACGGCACCCCCTACGTCTGTTTTAAACCTCAAGAACAGAGCAAGCTGGTAGCACTCATAGGCCAGCCCTACAATATCGCTCTAGGCATTCCAGCTTTCGCCGCCACACAGAAATTGCTTAAAATGGGGCTGCATAACGCCCTCTCTGAAATCCTCGAAGCACAACACAGAAGTAAATTGGCACGCCTGTCCTTCACTCCTACTGGCTGAACTGTCTTCAAGGCACTAGGCCGCCCCATGCCTAACCCTCAAAATAAGCTTCACCCCCTCCCTCCCCACATCTGTACCAATATCAAGGTGGCGCTAATTCCACGACACATGCATCTTGTGTGCAACCTCGGCTGACGCAAAGCCAGAGTGCAGTAGCTTCAACTGATGCACTCCTCAGCCCCAGATGCTCACAATATCGATATTGCCCAAACCCCATCACACCCCCGTTCGACCCTAGCAGTCTGCGACAACGACGGAACCGTTCTCAACGCAACTACCTTCCTTCATCTCTCTTGAACCACATGAACCCCTACTGAAGGCACCGCCATTGATCTTGCGGCGACCACCCACACACCCACCACCCACCTAAACCTACAATCACGGATTCTTAACAAGCCTGCCGACGTAACTTCCTGTGAAGAGTACCCCCGGCTGCGCTCAAGTTCCTGAAAGCCATTCCCGATGTACCTACACTAACGATCGTATGGACCACAGGACATGCCTCACTCCCTGGGAATGAAGCAGCACACGCTGCGGCACGTGAGCTTCACTTCAGGGCGTTCCCTACAGGGCCAGGCGGCTCGGACTCAACGACGGCCGCTATCCATCCTCTTCAACTCTGCTTCACGTACATCTGATCACACTTCCGCCACACTCGTCGAAGGTATCCGCCGCCCAACGCAACCGTCTCCATCGACGAATTCCGAATCTTGCGCAGACTACAAAATGGGACGTACCATAACTCAACCATCCTCTCCTACATCTCCCCATTACGCTTCGAGTACAACAACCCAGACTGTCAAGTTCCAGCCACCACTACCCACCTCGTCTCCTTGTGCTCTCAACACCCTGTTCCTCTCCCTTCTTTTACCCCCGAGCAGTGGGAATGCGTTTTGACCAGCTCGGACGTGCAGGAGCAGCTCAGACTGATCGAGCGGGTCACGCGAGCAGCGGCGGCGCGTGGCCTCCTGAACTGAGGAGCCACCCACTGTTTTTTTATTATTTTGCTTAATAAAGATTCTGCATCCTGCTCCACAGAAAATAATGGATGCTGAAGGGTGAGTTATGAAATCATAAGAAAAAATAGGGCAATCCAACAGTAACAATTTCAAACAACCGATGTATTCCAAAATTCATTTAGAAAATTGTGAAATGAAAACAAAAGAAAAAAAGAAAAAAAATGATGATGACCTCCATGATACTTTGCACACGGTAGACGTAAAGATGATTAAAAATACACAACTTGAACATAAGAATATACTTCGAGAAGGAGCACTGTTAGTACAAAAGTTATTTACATACATACATTAAATAAACCTTAAGGCCTACCTGTAGTTCTTGGGTAGTTCAAAAAATATTTTTTTCTTGCCACAGAAAATGATGAATGCTAAAATATACATTGATGAAATGATAGCGGAAGAATGGGGCTTACGTACAATAATACCTTTAAACATCAGCTGTGTTAGGAATTTTATGCAAAAAATGTGAAGACAAAAAAAACTGGCAGAAAGGAAAAAAATTGATAATAACCTCAATGCTAGTTTACACATGTTAGACATAAAAAATTTACACCATCTTCCCGCGAGGGGAACCATGGGGTAGATGCGACGCATCGGGGGTTTCCGTTGCGTTTCCGTTACGTTAGCGTGTCCATTGTTGTTTTGTGTACATATTTTACGCAGCATGTTCATCCCCGATGCGTCGCATGTACCCCATGGTTCCCCTCGCGGGGAGAGAGAGAGACAAACAACGTTCGCTGAGCCCATTTCAGGTGACGCTCGCAGGCGTCAGACGGGTTGGAACCCTATTCACGAGTCCCAAATGAGTCCAGTAGCTCCTGGCCCCTGGACGCGAGCTCTTGCTGCGTCGATAGGTCGGGGCTGGACATCAAGATCTCCCATCGCTCGGGTAGGGAGGGAAGGGGAAGGGGGAGGGAAGGTAGGGGATTCTTGAGCTCAGTACACTCCGCCAGTATGTGCGGCAGGGTGCCTTCCGTCTTTTTGCAGAACGGGCAGATGGGGTCGTGTTCTGCCGGGAACATCTTGTTCAATCGCGGGAAGATGGTGTAAATTTTATTGGGGTGGCCGGTGCTTGTTACGGTTGCGCCGACCATCGCGATAGCAGGCCTGTTAGTCTCCAATCAAATCATTGGTGGTCATCGGAGGATGTCATCGGCGGAGCGGCGGCGGAACGACTGAGCGGAGCGGCGCAGTTACCGCGTTTATATGCAGCGGAATGAGAGAGAGCAGCGCATAGCAGCGAATGCGCATGTGTTAACCGAGCGCAAGCTGCGCGCTAACCCGCACCCAGGCACAGCTGGCACGGCGAAGGAGCGAGCGCCGGCGGGCGCTAACACGCAGATGGCGCTGCGGTGAGAGCGGCGATAGCGCGCAGCTGGCGCGGCGAGGAGAATGGGGGAGGGATGCGGACTACGCTGGACGACGCTGGAGGGACAAGGCGAGTGAAAGAGATGCGTCGCATCTAAAACAATTTTAAATATACACTTTGAACACAAGCATGTTATAGAATAATGCTGCAAATATGAGCGGTGTAAGTACCAAAGTTATTTACATAAGAAAATATAAATGCAAACACCAACAGCCGCGCGCTGCTCCGGAGCGCTACGCCAAGGCCAACTTTGGGCCGTCTTCGTGGAGGAAACTTGACTCTCTGTAAAGCCGGCGCCAACCGGTCTCACCCGAGCGAATTCGACATCCTTGCGATAAGAGCGGTGGCTTTTATAACCGGCCGGGTCTGTTTACAACAACGAGCGCTCGCGATAGCTCGACCGGACAAAAAAGCAAAACTGACAGGCGCACACCTGGGGATGGTCCGGGGCGATTTGATGCAATTTCGTTGTCCGTACGGAAGTTTGACGAATCAAAGTCGTCTTCCGTGTGTATGCTACTACCATAATGCAGAGATAAAAGTTCAGATACATCGGAATCTGTTGAAATTTGCCGCTCCCGCAGAGCATCGTCCAGCTGCGGCTACGCTATAAGTGAAACCATGTCAGCTCGTCTCCCCGCCGGCGAAGAACATTTAAAAATCCCCCCGCGGCGTAGATGAGATGCTCGGAAGCGAAACTGATAAAATGCTTCGTCCTTTAGCGTTTGGATGGTGTTAGCTGTCCAGAAAGCACGAAAATGTTTACTTGTATTAATCGATTGCATAATATTGATGGGATTAGAAGTAGTCACAAAAGTGTTGACAGGTACCTATGTTGATGAAGTCAAACATAGTTTCGGCGAATACGTCGAGTCAGCAATAAATACGGGGACAACACAGCCCAGGATTGGGGTGAGAGACTTCAACACAAAATTAGTGCATAAAGAGAAACGCAAAATGTTGTGGGAAACGTTGTAGTAGACACTGCAACTGTCGAGCGGATACACTAGTTGGAATCACGAAAAGAAATGAACTGAGGGTAATTAAAAAATTATTACGGAAGCAAAAAATGGGATTTTTTTCCGGAAACCACCAACGCGATAACCACAAACGGAATTAATTTTATTATAGGTGTCTTCCCGGGGTTTGAGCTCGACGCAGAGGTGGTAGGCAAGAGTCGGCGGAGCAATCATGGAATGTCTAGGCTCTAAGTAAGACTGAACCTTGAAAGGAATTAAAGAGCTATATAAAGTACGAAACACTCCATTGAGTCAGTCGGAGCGAGAACGCGGAAGTTTAAAGTACCCCTTCAAAAGAATGTGCTTTTAGGACCAACGCAATGTAGATATGCTGAGGGACAAGCTGACGATGACAATCTCAGTGTCAGAAGCCGCTGTTGGAGAAGCAGCCTTCGGAACTAACCTTGCAAACTATCTTAGTAAACAAAGAAACTCATTCTAAAACGCGAGAAAAATTAAACTGCCAATCCTGTGGGAATAAATTGAATTGGCCGAGTGATTTATATAAACAGAAGAAATGTGAATGACATCCATGAGAATGATTGAGGAAACCCTAAGGGGGCAGGATACCTAACACAACGAGGAAGCTAGATATAAAAAACAATATTGTACGCAATAAGAGACGGTAACGGTAGTCCAACGTAAAGAAGGGCGAGGCAATAAAAGCGGCGGAACGATTGATTCTGCACCAGACTTCACGCTAGCGACGTTAGGCCAGGTGGAACAGTTGGGCCTAACAGCTTACATAGTGACGTTTCACCAGTAAATAAAAGAGAAGTTGAAAAAAAAATTACACCATCTCCCTGAAGGGAACTATGTGGTGATGCAAAGCAGAATTGTTGGCGTCCATTCAGCTCACCGGACGGTGCAGCGTGTCTCAACCGAAGCAGCAACTGAGGAAGCGGCGCGCGGACAGCGTTTATTATATAGAGCAGATGGAGCGGAGAGGAGGAGATCAAAGAGGAGACGCGCATGCGCGCTTATCGCGCATCTGGCGTGCTGCCGTTATGTTGAGTGACCTGGTGTTTAGTAACGCCAGAGGGAATTCCACGTCCGGGTCCACACCGGTGGCAAAGGCACGCAAGTACTGTTGTGTTACGGTGAGTAGGCGGTGGTGCTCGAGGCGACGAAACTCGTCCATCATGTTCTTGTCGATGTTGTCGTCTCTGTGGTAGAATCAGGTAGTCTCCGTCAGCGTTGGTGAGGTAAAGGTTGTTGACGTTGGTGCACCGGCTGAGAGCAACGTACACGCCCTCGTCTTTGCAGCTTTGTCTTCTTCTCCTTCTTATTCTTCAGCGGTTCCCCTACGGGAAGATGACTACGGTGGTTGAACGCGAAGCTATCTCGTGATGGATTCTTTGATTGGCCAATCCCTAGGGGCATCCTGCCAAAATCATCATCAGAAGCGCCACGGACGGGGCGAGAGCAACGTACACGCCCTCCTCTTCGCAGCTTTGTCTTCCTTCTTCATCTTCAGCGGTTCCCCTACGGGAAGACGACTACGGTGGTTGAACGCGAAGCTGTCTCGTGATGGATTCTTTGGTTGGCCAGTCCCTAGGGGCATCCTGCCACAATCATCATCAGAGGCGCTGCGGAGGGGGCACGGACGCGAGACATCCCCCCGAGCAAGAGACGCTAACATCTTCCTCTAAAATTTTCAGTTCGTCGTTGCTATTGACGTTCTGCTTCGCGTGCCTTCGTTGTATCAGTAGCTTATTGACGTAGTTTGAATGAGTCAAGGACATAAGGCGCGTTCGTAGCACTTGCTCCTGCCTTGGTTTTGTAGCGCAGTGGGAAGAGCGCCACGTACCTCTCGTTGCGGCCAGAGAGCCGTGGGATCGAGACCGGGCTCCGCTAGCTATTTGTTTTTTCATAGTGTAGGGGGAGAGGCGCGGACAACGGACGGACGCCAGACATAGCCCCGAGCAAAAGATGCTTTGCATCTAAAAGCTCCCAAAGGCATAAAATGAAAAAAATTTAAACCGTTCAACTCATTGTGAAAGCTGTAGGAAGTGCAGAGCAGTGATGCGCTAAAATGGGCTGCAGCACCGTCATCCGATCACTGCTGCATTTCAAATTTCCCCGCTTCGCAGTTTTCCCGCGCCCCCTGCCTGAAACTGCGACAGCGGGGGTTCTGTTGTTTTTGCGCTTGGTTTAATTTCGTAAGTCGGTGCTGTTCTGTGTCATTTGGAACGCGTAATATTTTCCTTGCGCGGCTGGAGACTTTCTGCGTCATTTCGAATGCGCGATTTCTTTATAACGGGGCCGCTGTTTTCGCTTACTGTCGTAAGGACCAACCAACGGGCGTTCCTAACTAAATGAACCAGGGGGCTGCCCTTTATCTGTACAAAGTTTGTCTGAAATGTACCAGCAGTTTTCTTTGAGATAAATAACGGGGAGGTGCATGACAAGCACCAGCAGTGAACGAGGTTTGAACGGTTATGACGATTTAAACGGCGTCCATTTCGAATCCTCAGCGTGGCTCCCTGACCCCAGTACAGAAGGCTGTACTTCGGTCCGTTATCTTCCTGCGCCACCTAATTCCGGTAGTCGCATTGACTGTCAGCGAGCTAAGAATACAATGGGTATAAAAAAGCTGAAGAAGACGAGGGCATAATACTGAATCTTATGACTGAGAGGTGACATAGTACTACAAAAAATTTGTACACCTATTTTCTAAATGTATAGAGACTATGGAGTGCCCATATGAACAAAAGATACCAAATATCTCAAACATTACAGACACTTCAGCCTACTCTAAGTTCTGTAGACAGTGTCTGTCAAAGTAATATTTACTGCATGGCCGACAGCCAAGACTCTCAGTAACCCCTCAACAGGCTGTTTTTAGAAAAATAGTCTTACAGTCAATCACACCAATGCAATCAACCAATTATCTGAAAAATCTGGGAACTATATAATAGACGTGCTTACAGGAAATTTATGACCTATAAAACAGCGATTCATTAAGGAAGCGTAGCTGCAATGCCAGAAATATTGAAAAACCAGGAAACTTAGAAGCTTTACGTGAGACTACCAGACGATATGTATGATGGATGAACGCGTCTGATAATTCTTTAGAAGGAAACCAATATGTTTTGCATCAGAAAGGGAGTACTACATTGAGGTACCATTTTGCCAAAGTCGTAACCCTACGTCATGCCACTCCGGTTTCCCAGGGATGGCGGTACGGTACCGAGGTAGCAGACGGCGAACTCACGCATCCGTCCTTCTCCTTTTATCAGTAACAGGAGGAATCCAACAGCCTAAACCAGAACCGCACTTCCCTTACCCTACTTTTTGCAAAAAAACGTGGTAGCCATAGGTAGCCAAAACTTTAAAACGTAACGGCAGTGGCCACAAAACCGTCGATCTGTGCTTGCTAATGCGTAATCATGTTTGCTTGTACCTCGGCGCGAACTGTGTACACTTGTTAAACCGTTTACGCTATGTGTAAGCAAGCTTGAGGGCGTTTCCTTTCCACAAACGACGAATGCCAGGACCGTAGCCTGCTTGGAGGGGCCGTCCATCACGGCTTTAGAGGATTGGTAACCAATAATGATGTTTTTCTTGAAACCGTTCCGCCGTCAGACGATATAGGCCTTGCCCAATTTGCTTTGTGCATTGCAAAAACCAGTTTGCACTTCCCGCTTGAAGTCATAACTTGGCCTATTGGTGGTCGTCTCCCACACTGCTGGTTTTCTTTTATTAATTACCCGCGTAGGCTCGATTTGCCACTCGCGTGAATTGTATACGGGAGGTCTCACGTAAGAGTCGTCCGTATAATCAATATTGCATGACTTAACGACTTGCTGGCTGTTATTTAGACATTGCAAGCTGCGCCATTATACGAGAGGCACGGCTCTGCGAGCAAAAACAGGTTTCGTCACTGCGACATCCACTGTCGAGAGTTTTGTCAGAAGCGCAGCTTTCATCAAAGCCATGGAAATGCCCCAGAACGGGCCGCTAGTCTGTATAGAGGGCAGCACTTTTTCAGGCGTAGCGTCACCTTGCCGCACACCCAAACGTTGCTTCGGTCTCGTGAGCCCCCTTTCCAACACAGTGTTGACGTCATCCTGCCCCCTTGCAAGGCTTGGGAGCTGACCAAATCCTTCCGGTCGAGCCCCCACGCTATTATGTCCGTGCAACGCCTTACGATTTTGTTATTTTCAGTGGATGCCCAAAAGTGGTGCTCGGGATATTAAAGAAAACAACTGGCTCAGATCCACGCTGTGAAAGTGGCTGGAAGGCAACGCTGTGAACGATCCCCACAACAATTCGACATGCGACGTCACTTGAATTCACACATGTGGCTCTAGAAAGAGTGAAACCAGACATTCTGCCAGCTTTAACCTGGGATTCGCGGAAGCGCCATCCCAAACGCTGGAGCGTCGGCCGGGATCTAGCGACCGACGCCGTCGCTGTCGCCCGACCGTGCGTCAGAGGAAAGAGAACGGAGAGGAGCGTTTTCGAAGAGGGCGACAGCGTAAGCTAGCCATACTGATGTGCTAGCTCGGGGGTACATCACCGCGCGACTCAAGCGCAGACACCGAAACAATCGGGCATGTGAGTATAGTGATTCCCATTTACACAGATTTAAACTTAGTTTCGTAAGTTTGACAATTGCGAGACAGCTCACGGAACTTTATTAATCGCTATTTACCAGAATCAGTTGTTTCATTCGTATTTCCTAATACCGGTTAAAACACAACCGCATTGGTATTCACCAATTTAGAAAACGCAGTCCCATTCGTGACAAGCATAGAAAAAAAACGGCATTTGGAATTAGAGTGCTAATTAAATCACGGCAGTATTTTCCTATTTCAACATTCCTCACGCTGTACTACGCTTTTATACATAGCCATATTAATTACTGCATAGCATCTTGGGGATTAACATACAACTCCCATATCGCTCCATTACAGCACTTTCAAAAACAAGCGATTCGAATACTTACACACAGCACTTACAGCGCACATGTCGCACCTTTTTTGCGCCAACTTAATCTGTACTCAATCACCCAGCTTATAAGCCACAATCTAGGCCTCATTGCCTACCGCCTGGTTCATGATCCTGGTATTCTTCACATAATTGACCGCCATACCCTCTCTAACCCCAGTAAAACTACGTTTGCAGAGTTAAATAACTTCTCACTGCCTTCAGTGCGCACTAACTATGGGGAAAATACAGTCGGCTTTGCTGCTATAAAAGCTTGGAACAACTTGCCTTATAATGTTAAATCTGCATCATTCTTGTCATCGTTCAGGCATGCTCTCAGGACATTTCTTTTCTCTTACAATTTACGATGATGTAGTTGCTCACTAATGTATTCCTTTCCAATTCTTTATGTACTTGTACTTCATTTTCTGGTATTTATGATTCCTACATGTTTGTCATAATTATAGAGTTTCTTTCCATGTCATAGTTAATTATTATTACTGCAGCTGTCCGTTTATGCATATTACTAGTGTTCATGACTGTTACTAAATGCTTAGTTGTGTACAATAAATAAAAAGAGGTCCCATTACAGTTTTTAACTCTGGGACCCCTTTCTGTATATGTATTTTTACACACTGTATTTTCGATACGAGAATAAACTGAAACTGAAACTGAAACTGAAAAGGTGGCGTTTCTCTAGCGGCCACGTGTCTGTAAATGGTCTCTACATTTTGTTTTCCCGTTTTCCGGTCCTACGAACCAATCCCTAACATATCTCTGTCGTATGACTACTTAATTCCTTCCTGCCCAGGTTGCGTATTCCCAAACCATATCCTGTAGGGACCCTGGCCGACCACACACCCCAAAGCAGCGACGCAGCACCGTGACGTCGCTTCCTGCATGTGCGCGACTTCATGCGACGTGGATTTTTTTCTTTCCCCACCTCCCCTCGTTTCGGCTGCTTTGCAGGCGGCCGATGTTTCGCTCCGTGCGCGGGGCTGCCCTGCGGCGCTGGGGAAGCTGACGCGCATGCGGTCAAAGTTAACCTTTTGTACCTGAGCCCCTGATCTCTCCGCGCTCTTCTTGCGCGCCTGCAAGTTGACGCTGACCTCCCATCGTGTTCCTAGATAACCCGCTCGGCTATGTGCTCTCAGTGCGCGCGCGCGGATGGACGCTTTCCCGTTTATGCTGCTATTATATCGTTCTGGACGGTAAACACTCTCATTGAAAGGCCATTCTATAACACACAGAAGGGTATACAATTGAGTTGGGTGCTCTTTCACTATATACGCACCTCAAAACACGATTCGGTGCTGCAGGTAAGGATTACACGAAAGACAGCCAATTAACCATGACTACATTTACAAACTTTCCTGCCCTTGCGAAATATTACAGCAGCATGAGCTCCTACATTTTGGCATTTTCATAAGCACTATTACATTGAATTTCGTTAACATTACTTCATTGCATTAGTTCTTATCAGGAACAGTTCCACTAAGAAAAACATTGACATTTTGTTAACAGCAATGGAAGATGTGAATCGTTCTTGCATAATAAAAGCACTAGCTCAAACGTATGCAGTGCGGGTCATAACAATTCAGGGGAACAATATCGAATATATAGACAAACGAAGGGCTAAGTAATAGTTGGATTTTGCAGCTTCTGAAGCATTTGGGGAATTTTTACAGGGCTATTGTCTTCTGTACAGGGCTATTGACCACAGTCTCTGCACTGAAGCCGTCAGGGTGGAGCTTGATATGACTAATCATGCGTGCTACTACTCACACTGTTGCCAATGTCGATTAGTTATTTTTAACAATTTCTGCTTCATGCACAGACAGATTTTTCTGGATAAGAATGGTATATTCTTTTCGATGGGACTAACGAGTAGCTGCACGTGAGCTTGGGGTCACGGTAGTCGCAGCAGAGATAAAGCTAAGTAAAGAACACTTATCCCCTGGGCGCACTATTTTTGGGATAGGGATCTGGGAGTCCAAATAGCGGCGAAAAATGTCACTTTTCGAGATCCACTGATGGAGATAGATGAGCAGTTTGTGTCCGTTTCCTGCGACGCATTTTTTAGCTACCACATATATATTTCTGTGGTGTCTGGCCTTTTTATGCGCGCGCATTGCGTCACAGTTTGCGCCTCAACTGTAAGCTACACACACGCAAAAAAGTGTACAAATATATAAACAAGAAATAGCAAGAATGCAAATATAAATAGTACAACACAAGTTGCAATACGCCGCTCACGTACTACAACGCTTCGTATCGAAAAACATACCTTTCGCCCCGTTTGTGGACCTTTTGGACAATCCAGGTAGTGTTGGTGCTCCCTCTCTACGTGTCCATGAAGGCGTTGACTGCTGCTTCGTGAGGCGGGTTCGCGCGGAACATGTTGACGCAAGGTCACCTCTGACGACCTCGAGCGGCTACGACCTCGAGTTATAAGCTGCGCGACAATCGCGTGAATGCGCGGGGGACGCGCGTGGCGCAGACAATTATGAGAACGGACCTTGTGATGGGAAGTTGTGCGTGAGTGCGAGGCACAGACGAGTATGACAAATAACACGCTCGCTGATGTTCGCAGCAGACGAGCGACCAATGTACGCGTGTGCTTTCGGCCGAATTAGAGCAAACGTTCTGCGCTTCGGTACGGAGTCAAAGGACCATCCAAGACCAAAAAAAAAACATTTTTGTCTTCACTTTAATGGAAGTGCATGATTTCCGCAACGTAAACAATATCTTGTAACGTACGTGCAAAAGCATCCATCCGCGCGTGCACTTTGAGAAACACGCCGAGCGCTAGCTTAACTAGGAACAGCATGGGATACAGCGACTGCAGGCTATCAAGAGAGCGCGGAGAGTGGGCTTCAGGTTCCCAGCGTGTACTCCATGTTGGTGCTCGGAGCGAAACAACACCACATAGATCATCTAGGTGGTGTTGAGCGAAACCATAGGCCGCCGCGAAGCAGCGCGACCACAAAACACCAAAACAAATCATTGCCTTCTTTTCAATGAGAGTGTTTGCTTTCCGGAACGTATATAATAGCCACATGTACGTGAAAGCGTTCATCCGCGCGCGCGCACTGAGAGCACGGAGCCGAGCGCTTATCTAGGAACACGATGGGAGGTCAGCGTAAATTTGTAGGCTCGAAAGAAGAGCGCGGAAAGCTCAGGAGCTACCGTACAAAACGTTAACTTCTACCACATGTGCGTCAGCTTCCCCAGCGTCGCAGGCCAGCCCCGCGCACGGAGCAAAACCATCGGCCGCTTATCAAAGCAGCCGAAACGAGGGGTGGGCGGGAAAGAAAAACTGCACATCGCATGAAGTCGCACACATGTAGGCAGTGTTGTCCCGGTGCTGCTATGCTGTTTTTGGGACTGTGGTCGGCCTGGCCTCTACGGGATATGGTTTGGGAATACGCGCCCGGGTAACCCAGGAGGTCGTGCCGAGCAAGGTAATCAAGCCAAGCGAAGAAAGCGCGCAATGTACGCGAAGCTCCCCCTAAACAGGGCCAACAACGTCGCTAAAGCAGACGACAAATCTGATGGAAGGGTCCCACCGACGCTCCCGCCGGGATGAGCACGGGGAACGCAGGGTAATTTCGCCCTATCGCCGCGCCATCTACACCGTGCTTCATGAGTGAAAAGCCTCCTGTGCCTCCCCTGCCGCATTTGGAGCTGCTTTTCCCGCACGCCACGAAAGAACCGTTGGCTGGTAGAGCTAGAAAGCTGTGCTTTAGAAAGAGAGAAAAAATGTTTTTGTTATGTGCGTGTTTTTGCTCAGTGACGATGTGACGATGGTCTCAACCTCCATTCCGGGGCTTACATTGCCCGACATATTGCTTTTGCTACCCAGCCTAGCACCTTATTCTGGCAAGTGCCATAAGCAATAGTTTCTTGAGCCACAGAAATGCGAAAAGATTGGCCTGCTTGCGTTCTATCCCTGGAATCCGCCGCTTGGACAGTAGATTCACGGAGCTTGGGACGATGTTTCTAGAGCCAAACATTTATAAACTTGCCAAAAAACTCGTTGAGTACAATATTTCAACTCCATAATGAAATAAAGTGCTTGATGCCAATCCTGGAGCTCTTGTGTCGAGCGCGAAGTCTAACCAGTAAGAAAAGATCCTAAACAACTGAGCACAAGCAGTGCGAGGCGGGAAAATTTGACTAGATTCAGCAAGCTCTAATCGCGTTCATTTTGGGAGGATCGAAACAGGAGCAGAACAGCGTGACACGGATATTTTGAGGCAAAGTGAAAAGAACATAAAATAATAAATGCCTCAGCCTGTGCCACTAGGTATAACACTAGGTGTAACCCAACGATAATATAAAAGAATTGGCCGAGGGGCAAAACATGTTTTTAACCACCGAAGTGGAAATAACTAAAAGGGGGAAAGAGCTACCAAGCGACACCGCAGCCATGAGAGCGGGCCCGGGAAGACTCCCCTGATCTCCCCTGGGAAGGTAGTTGAAGGGGTTGGGATGAAAGAGAAGGGAAATTGGAGTATAAGAACGGGTAATGGGAGTTTGGGTGGGAATGGGGACAACGAGGTTTTTGATCTAATCCTTCGAGATCTGACTCCTATAAAAGGCCTGACTGCCCAGGATGGGCTTCAAACAGCCAAATGGAAATTGGCGGACCCCACAGTAGGTTCCGTACCAGCTAAGCTCAGACCAGCGAAGACAGAGAACAGCATGACAGGTAGGCGGAAGAAAGTGAAAGGACTCATACGTGCCTGCTGCAGGTTCAGACTGTCGTCTTTCAATGACTTTTTCAGCGAGACGCGCAGAGACCCCGCTCATTTTTTCTTTCGTGGTCAACGCCGTAGTAACGCCAGCTATACGGCAGACGCGGTCCCTAAAGCTCTGCGTTAATACGTTGACTGACAGATATTAGATAGCGAATGATTATAGGGAGAAGCTTGCGCCCTGGAAAACTTGTTGCCTGGGGCCCCGTCAAGCTGGCCCCGAAATGTTGATCACAGGCAACCAATCAGTACTGTCTGGCGTATTGAATTGAAATATATTCAAATGAATGCCAAGACTATCCAGGATTTCTCTCATTTAGAATGGCTTGCTGTTCATGTAGGACCAATTAGAAATCTCCTAATCTCGTGCCTTAGGGACAACTGCTCGAAACTCTTAAAATGTCCAATGACAGCAAATGTACTTACCAGTATTTCTGAAGGAAATTCTAAACGTAAGGCCACTGTGAAGTAACCTGGGACCTGAGGAGTGTAGTTAGATACAATCCCAGATGTAGGGTTGAGTACAGGGTCTTCGTACACAATAACTCTCGTTCCTTCGATAGCAATGGTAGTATACGAATCGAGTTTAATTGGGTCCCAAGAATATAACTGCAGGTGAAATTTTCCCCTGTAATAAAAGTGAGGTGTCACGCATTTGGCGCTTAATTAGCACAACATGCACAATTCCTAATAGCGTTAAAGTCATAGAAGTGCCACTATGAACGGGGTATACAGACGTTACACGTGCATCAAATGGAAAAGTAGTAACTATTCTTTTCTACAAGTGTCAGCCGAATTAAATCAGGAGGGCCTAATTCTCCCTCTTCAAGGCAATGCCTAACAGACGATTATGCCATTTTTTAATAATAAAAATAATCTTTTTTTATACTGGATAGCCTTCAGATTGAACGTATCCTTGCCTTTTCGCTCTGGGGGAAGTAGGCAATTTCGGTTTCGTCCATTGAATGTGCTGAATACTTGTAGAGAACTGTGAAGCGAGAAAGACGTTCTGCTATGCGGTTTTCTGTGGGGTGAGAAGGATAGGCGACCCGGAGGAGAAGAACAAGAGGCCTTGGCTTTCGGGAAGACAAAAGAATGACTTATATTTATTTGGACAAAAACTTAACAAAGTACATAAACGAAACAATACTGTATTCTAGAGAGCAGAGTCCTCTAATGAGGGTTATCCTACATATGATTGCCCTCACAACAAGGGGGGGGGGCACGATAGCTTCGACGCTCGGCAGCAGATGTACTCGTGCGGTGCCCTCGCCGCGGGCGCTGTCTTTGCCCAGAAGTGAAGGGCCTCTTTGACCTCTGCGCTAGCCGGTTTCAGAAGAAGGCTGCGGTACGGGCACGCGAGAGTAAGAGGAGAGATAGTGAAGTTATGCAGTGCAGCACGAATCGCAGCGAAGCTTGCTCACTTTGATAATCTCAAGCCGCCTGAACCCCCCGACATCCCATCGCCTCTCGCTCCGTGGAGCCGCCCTTCTGTCACGGACTCTACGGCCACCCATCCCGTACCGCGCAACGCCCGCCCCGTCCGCGCTGCCCGCATCAACGCTCTCCGAAACCGTAAACTCCCCAACGAAATCGACATTTACACCGACGCGAGCATTTCTCCTCCGCTAGTTGGCACCGCATGGGCTTCTCCTGACCTCCCTTCCATCCAAGGCAAACGATCCCTTAATATTCCATGTGCTACCATCCTCGAAGCGGAACTCCATGCTATTGTTCAAGCCATAGACTACCTCATGTTTGACTTTGACTCCTCCGCGCCTTCCCAGATACGCATCCTCACAGACTCTTTCGAAGCCCTACAGACTCTAAAATGTCCTACGTCGACCAATACCATCGCCAACAAAATCATTCATCAGATCTCCATCCTGAAATCTAGCGGCATTCATGTTCGCATCGACTGGTCACCTGGACATGAGGGGTCATCACCGGGGAACCAGGCAGCCCACTCGGCTGCGCGGGAGTGTATAACCTCTAGTCCTCCGCTACTACCCGACTTGGCTCCTCCACCTACTGAGACATTACCACCAGCGATACAGCTTCTACGTTACAAAAAGGAAAAAAAAAGACCGCCTCAAGGCCCTGACTCCAACCGGCTTTTTATCCGCCCTGCCCCCGCTCCCAAGATCAGCCGAAATTGTCATAAACAAATATTTTGCTAATGCTAGCCTTACCCCTGAGACCTTTCGGAAATGGTACACCCCGTCTCTACCGCCTCGATGTCCCTTCTGCGCCTCCCCCACTCCCGCCAATCTCCAGCACCTAATTTGGCACTGCCCGAAGTTCGTGCGCTACAGAACCTTCAAGCCTCCTCCAAATACAGCCTCTCTTTACATCGACCCTCGTACACTGGAACCCTCCATGCTGGCTTTAATTGCACACTTTTCCCTAAAAAGTGGTCTAGCGCGAGCAGTCTAGAGTCGTGAGCCTGCTCTCCTCACCCCACGCGGCCTCTTCAGCATTGTTAAGAAGCCCACCTGTTTTGGGTTGAACTGTACGCATTTAAGATGTCCCAAGTTACAACCCCCCTCCTTCTATTTCCCCTTCCCCCACTTGACGTAGAGTCTTCCTGCCACAATAAAGGCTACCTCCTCCGTCTTGATCCAAACCTACAGCAGCGCCAGACATCTTGTATAATGTAAAAGTTGTTCGCCCCAACATCGAACACTGTTGACCTTTTGAGCAAGAGGGATATACCACTTTTACTCTGGATACCACTCGCTGGTCGGCTGCTCGTGGATACAGTTAATAGTGCAATATAATGGCTGAGACTGTAAAAAATAGAATGCGTACTAGTCTGCAGTAAGCAACGACAGAGTTAAGCTCTGCTTGTGGATTTCTTCAAGGAACGGAATAACGAATTAACGCGGTAGTTTAATTCCACGAAACATCGTAGCGGTAATATTCGCTTTAGAAAGAAATGTAATCATAAAATTGTTTCGACGGTTAGCACTTTTTAGAGCGTTGAGTGTGATTGTCTGCCGTCTTAGGAAACTCAGAGGGTGCAGTTGAAGCTGGTGTGCTGACTATTTAAATATTAGTTCAGGTTATGTGAAACGGCAGCAGGTGAGGGGAACCATGATGACCAGTACAGTTTGCATCCCACTGTAAAATTTACCTGTGGCCTTTTAAAAAGGAGCATGCACCTTTCCGCCTAACCACTACAAAAGCTGTAAGCGAGGCTTTCTTGTGGCGTATTCTTTGGTTGGCCAATTTCACACGGCGAGAATGTGCTACTCTGCAGGTAAGCACCCGTTTTCGAGCATACGCACAGGAACTCTAGCGTATGCACTTCATCGGCCTAACGTTTGGGTGTGGCGTTTCCGGCGCTACTCGATACCTTTTCTTGGCGTTTGCTCGACCGTGTCCAAACGCACCAATCGGATGCATGCCGGCTTCATAACGCGAGGGACCCGCGTTTGATTCCTTCCACAGGAAGCGTTTGTTTCATTCGCTTCACCCGCTATCATTCATCATTATGGTCAGAGAAAGTTGACTTTCCTGCATTGATTGTTGGCGCACAACGGCATCAGTGAGAACTCTAAAGCGTAGATTTAATAAGAAAGAAACAAAATGAACATTGTGCACATGACCCGGGAACTATCGCCAATACGTTAACGGGGACGTATTTGCACCAGAACATTCTCTGCGCTCTTTCTAACAATGTATCTCTTTTTTAACAGTCATTGCTGATACTTTGCGACATTTTTAACACTTGTGAACATTTTAAAGGGGTCATGAATAGAAAATATAGGCTCCGGAAAATAAAAGAAGGTCCCCTTGTCCCCGCGTAGCCAGAGTGGCCCTGGCTACCACCCTCAAGCGTCAGATACAGTTATCCCAGGCGGCACAGAAAGTGTGCCCCAAGACCGGCCCGTCTATGGCCGCTTTCTGGCATGTCCGGCCAGCATCCAGGTTCTGGCAGCCACTGATCATGCGTTGAACGGCCAACATTCGGCAACCAGCGCTTCGGTATTTTTCCGTCCGCCCGTGTCCGGACGCACAACGGCACCTAACCGGCTGCCAGATATTCAGTTCTCTTACGGCTGCCGATGTTGAGAAAGAGAACGGCCGAAGTACGGCCCTAGGGCATCCGTTTTTTTTTCGGAAAGCGGTAACAGGCCGAAGCACGGCTAGCGACCGGCCACAGAATATGCGTATTCTTGCGGCAGTTGGTGTTCGAAAGGAGACCGGCCGGAGCGCGGCTGCCGTGCATTCGTTGTTTCAACGGTTAACCGCGCGTCCGGCGGTAGAATATTCGTTTGCTTCGGGCAACCAGAGTTATGAAGGATACCGGCCGACGTACGGCCCCAGAATATACGTTTTTCATTCGGTTTGCTGGCCTCGGCCGAATTACGGCAAGCGAATGGCCACCGAATATATGGCAACCGGTGTTCAAGAGGAGACCGGCCTACGTAAGGTATCTGGTTATACGTCGTTTTTTCGGCAAACGGCATACAGCCGAACAACGGCACGTGTCTGGGCGCCGAGAATTTATGCAAAGACGTGTTTGGAAGGAGACCGACTGGTTTTTTCCTGGGGGCAGAAAAAGCCGTTAGGGAGCCGAACGACGGGGACGCGTTTTTCATCCTCTCCGTGTTTCTACGTTTTAAATGAACGAACATCGTTTTTCAAACAGTAATGAGTGTTCTCGGTGAACGGGCAAGGTGCAAGGACTCACTGGACATTAGCAGGGAACGTTTTAGGCCATCGAAATGTCATTTATTGCCACAAGAAGACTGTGCCACACCGACGGGTGAGCTAAGCCTCGCCAGTCATCGCCGCTACGACGCCTCTGCCGTCGGCTTCGTCGACGCATCAGCTCGAGGATATTCGCCCCCTCAAGAAATGGAGAGCATTGGAGACATCGACCCGGCAGAGATGTCCGGTCCGAGATGAAGATGGTTCACCAGAATAACTGGCCTTCAAGGGCGTCGAGCAAGCGGCCACCACGCAGGAGCTAAAACGCCACCATGTTAAGGACTCCCCACCAAAGAAAGGCAAGTGCGAGCAAAAGCGCAAGTTGTTCTGCGTACAATTAAACTGCGACAAGTAATGTTGCACTATGTTGTTGGTGATAATCGTAGAAGAGACTCGCTCGCGCATTGGTAGGATCAACTTCATGCCCTGCACTATGTTACTTCATGGGATTTTACGACTGCCAATTTAGAAAAAAAAAACTATTTTAAATTTGCGATAACAACAGAGCCTTGTAGCTGACGAAGCCTAGCTGTTAATTTAGTTCCGATGTTTGAAGGTGAGCTTAGCTACTCTTGGGATATGACTCATTTGGTTAAACATAATCGCCAGCATCCTAGCAAACACGGATTTTGTCAGGATTTTCTTGCTCAACGCAGATTGTTGAGTTCACGCACGATTTGGTTCTTATAAGCTTACAGTGGTTGACTGTATATTCTTGGACTGCAAAAAAGGAAATGATGGTGTTCCATATCCCCTTCTGCGTAGTACATTTCGTTCTATGAACTGAATGAATCGGTTTTTGCATTATTATTACTATTGGCACTATAACTTTGTTAAAAAGTACTGTGTAGTTTACCGGACTATAGCGAATGAACGTGATTCCGTATACCTGCAGCTTTATTCGAATTTAATAACATCCTGGTGTGCTGATTCAGAAAAGTTTTTGGATGTTAAACAGTGTGTTAACGTGGCACCTTTACAAGAAAACCTTCATTCCAATTGAATACGTATACCGTAAATTATGCTGCTGTGACAACGGCCGAAGAATATAAATACCTAGGAGTTTATTTAGGGAGTGGTTAGAGGTTAAATAGGCAGGTTCACACCATAAACGTTACGGCTGCATATGCTTTTGTCTTTCTGAGACGAAATTTCAGTGAACCTCCATCTAACTGAAAATAAAAACCGTATTTCTCTCATGTGCGCTCAATCTTGGAGTACGCATGTGTTTTCGTGGATCCCTACACCAAAGAGCTGGTTGATACGCTCGAAAACATACAGAATATGTCAGTGCGATTCGTATTAGGTAATTGTCACGCTCAACTTAACATGAGAGAAATTAAAAGTAAACTGAAATGGCAGACGTGAAAGATCACAGACGAAACCACAGGTTGAACTTTTTTCGTAATATCTATCATTCGAAAACTGAAGTAGTAGGGGAGAAGTATGTCCAAGCGCCATTCTACATATCGCAAAGTGGGACCGCTAGCTTAAAGCAAATTATTAACTTTCCTTTAAAAGTGGCGCCTTGCGCGATTCATTTTATTTTACATCAATACTGCAGTGTAATTATCTTCCACCTATGATTGCATTAACTGTTTATATTGACGATTTTCAGCGCGCTTTGTAGAATTATTTTGTTATTTTGTCTCATATTTAATGCTTAGTGTTATGTATCTCCCTTCTGTAATGCATGCAAAGGCAAGCAGGCATCAAATAAATAAATAAATAAAACAATGAATAAATAAATGAATATAAATAAATAAATAAATAATATATAAATAAAACAATGAATAAATAAATGAATAAAAATAAATAAATAGATAAAGAAATAAATAAATACATAAATAAATAAATAAATAAATAAATAAATAAACTTCCAGAGGCGCAAGTTTGCCTCCGACGGGTTGAGAACCCTACGGATTCAACCTTGACCAATAAAATATTTATTGCCCTATTCGTTGCAGTATGCAAGGTTTCCTGTATGCATGCTACCATTGCTATGTTATTGGTTTGAAACAAATTATGTAACTCTAATTTTACGCGTTTCCTTGCGTGATCACAGAGGTATACAACTGCAGCCACCTGAAGCAGGGCGTCATTCGCAACGCGTCTAGAAGTTTTTGAACGTAGTATGGCATTAGAAGTAAATTAAGTTCTTTTGGACTATTACGTGGTGTGGACCTATACTCATGAAAACAACATTAAAATAGATTGAAAATGAAAGTACCTGTTCGCTCCTTCTTAGGATCAGCCCTGCCTAAGATCATCAGAAAAGTTGATCGAGTAGAAATGTCTTTGCAAGAAAAATGGGCAAAAACTGGACATACTTTTTTTGTGGAGTTATAATAAATGCTCCTGAGTGTTTTGTTGAGAACCAAAACGCTTCGTAAAGGCATTCACGCCGGTTTTATATACAGCAAAATTGGTCAAGAAACTGTTATAAATATAGTTTATGTAGTCATAGCATGAAAGTGTTCCGGAATATTGCCCTAAAAGAAATTGGCTAAAAGCGGCGCAATTTATCGCTCTGAAATTCAACCCACTAAAGTATGCGCCCTCCGCCGCGCCCCCCCCCTCCTCTTTTCCCGTTTATTACAGGTAAGCCGCCGCACAGAGGATATCAGGACCTGGACAATACATCTATTCAAGCTCTACAAACAACTGAATATTTTCTGGGTTGGGCAGTAAAAGAGGCACAGCAATTAAAGGAACGACAATTTGGGAGCACTGTTTAATAAATGAATTTTGCTGTCAACTGAGGCTGGTAATTAGGCAAGGCTGCGCTGAAAGCTTGACGGCTGGTGGTTGCGCGCGAGCTCACTTTCATGTGGCTGCATTGGACCCAAAATGCTGGGTTTGAGCTGCTTCTGCACTGCGCGAATGAGTCATCTGCTTTCGCGACATGCATTGACCGGCCTCAGTACAGTTAACGTACTGTGGCTGAACTCCAATGCCCTGTAGCACGGCCGTATTTCCGGTAGCTTTAGTCCGGCTGGAGTCCGACGACCGCATCTCGGCTGTAATCCGGCGGCCGTACTTCGGCCGTACACGGGTGTCTTTGGAATGGCCGGAGCCCTACGGCTGGAATCTGGCCGTATGACCGTAAGCCGGTCGACTGGCCGACGGACACTGGCCGTTGGACAGCCATGGGAGTACGGCCGTATACGGCCAAAAGGCCCACATTTGGACATGGGCCGAACATGGCTGCCGGAAAACGGCCGGACAGAAAATCACCGGCCAAAGTACACCGGCCTGTTTTAGGCCGAACAGTCCTGCGCTGCCTGGGATAGTAAATATCAATACCCCCAAAGTGAAGGAGAACTCAGTCGCAGGCGAAAAAGAAATACGCCCGTGTGTACAAGATTTCGGCGCACGTTAAATATCCCCAGGTGGCCAAAATCAACCCGGAGCCCTCCAATATGGTACGCTTCATCGCTTGCGTTGCGTCGGCGCGTTAAACCCAAGAATCACAGAACACAGTCGTCCAGATAGCCGAATTGAGGAGGGAGTCGAGATCAAATTGAAAGGCGTGGGTTCGTTCCCCACTCTGGGCGCGTTGTTTTCTTTCTTTCTTTGTTACGTATACTTAACACAAAAAGAAAATGTTAACTTCACTGACAATATAAAAAGACCCTAACAACACCCCTATGGCTCCTGTGGCGTTTTAGACTGCCGACCTATTTTTCGGTATTTCAAAGGGCACTCCACAAGGTTCGGTGATATCACCGCTCCTATTCAATATAGTAATGAAAGATATCCCTCGAATACTCAATGACATCCCGCATCTACGGCATGCGCTTTACGCAGACGACTTGACCCTTTGGACCCCCACGGGATCGATGGGGGAGCAACAAGACGCCCTTCAACTAGCCATTGACAAGGCACACGAATACCTTCGAGCCCGAGGACTATAATGCGCCCCAGAGAAGTCAGCTCTGCTTACTGTAATATCTGGGAAAGCTACGCAGAGGAAGAAAAGCATCCCTGAGCCCGAGCTCACAATACAGGGCAAACCAGTTCCCAGTGTGCCTCATCTGCGTATTTTAGGGCTTGTGATTCCCAAAAATGGATCAGGAATGCATACAATCGCTCCTCTCAACCGCACTCTCAGCCAGCTAATGCACCTCATACATCGGGTGTCGAATAGAAGGTTTGGCTTGCTGGAGTCGGATACCCTACGCATCATACAGGCACGGCTCATCAGCAGGATCGCATATGGCACTCCCTATCTTGCCCTTAAAACAACGGAGAAAGCCAGATTGAATACTATAATTCGACAAGCTTACAAGATCGCCTTAGGACTACCGTCAAAGACATCAACGAAAAGGTTGCTCCAACTGAGAATACATAATAGTTGGGAGGAGATAGAGGAAGCACACTGAACCTCTCAGCTTGAACGACTGAAGCTGACTCACACTGGAAGGACGACTTTACGACAGCTAGGATATGCGACGCCACCCAGGCAAGACCACAAGATACGTGTTCCATTAGAGATTCGACAGCACATCCGAGTTCTACCGATACCAAGAAACATGCACCCCGTTCATAACAAGGCACGCCGCATCGCTAGAGCTAAAGCCGTCAATGCCAAGTATGGAAATAACCCAACAACAAGATTCAGCGACGCAGCCACATATCCGAATCACCCAGCACACGCCGTCTGCGTTGTTAACGCGGCCGGTCAGGAAATGACAGCTATGACTGTGCGTACAGCCTCAACAGAAGCTGCAGAGGAAGTTGCAATTGCCCTGGCTGCCACGACCACCGAGGACTTTATAACAATACTAACTGACTCGCAAGCGGCATGTCGAAGTTATCAGCGGGGGCGCATCTCTACACCAGCACTGACCATTCTGAAAAATATTGCAGAACTACCTGATATGAAAATCGTCTCGGTTCCTGGGCATGAATCCATCGACGGTAATGAGGGGGCTCACACCGCTGCCCGCGCGTACATACACCGGGCCATTACCCGAGACGGAATGTTCTCCGCTGACATCAAAACGGACCCACTTCTCCGGTACTCAGACGTCTTGGGACATTATAGGCTCTGCAGAAGAGTATTCCCACCACCTCATCCTCAATTAAGCAGAGAAGAAGCCACCACTCTTCGGCGATTGCAGAAGAATTTTTATCCCCACAGCACCCTCCTCCATTCCATCTACCGGACTCAGTATCCCTCCCTTTGCAATTTCTGTGCAACGCCGGGCACCCTGTACCACCAGGTATGGGAGTGCCAAAAAACTCCAAACCTACCCCCAATCCCCTACCCAACTTTTGAGCAGTGGATGGCTCGTCTGGTCGATCCGGGCCTTGGACACCAGCAAGAACTGGTCAAGAGGGCCTGGACGGCAAGTCGCAGCCTGGGTATCCCGGAATAAGGATGCCCTCCACCGGGCGAGTGCCCTGCCATCAGCACTTATGCTCAATAAATGTTTATTCTGTCTCTCTCTCTCTCCTCAACTAGCCCCTCATTTCCTAACTATATGATTCTGCGAAAGCCTAGTGAGGGTCTACGTTCTGGCAGCCTTGATGCCAAGGAAGCATGAGAGGGTTTCCCACGAGTTCCCACTCATGACAGGCTGTAGACATTCGAGTCACGCTCCGGGGGTTGAAAAGAAGGTCCCCTTCTCCCCATGCAGTCAGAGTAGGGCTGGCTACCACCCTGAAGCGTCAGATACATTTCTAGTAATACAAACCGCAGAAAAAGAAGGAGAACACAGTCGCCCAGATAGCGGAATTGGTAAGGCATTCATGATAAAGGCGTGGGTTCAGTCCGCACTCTGGGCACGGTTTCTCCTTTCTTTTTTTCTTTCTTTCTTACGTATACTTAAAACACAAGAAGAAAATGCTAGCTTCACTAAGCGTATAACAAAAGAGCGTAACAACACCTTTACGGCTCGTTTGGCGTTGTAGACTGCCGACCTGTATTTCGTCTCGTCAAGGAGCCACCCGGTATAAACACACACACACACACACACATATATATATATATATATATATATATATATATATATATATATATATATATATAAAATATATATATATATATATATATATATATATATATATATATATAGCGAATCAGAATAGGAAATGAGGGGCTCGTTGAAAATAACACAGAAATAAGGGTTGGCAGTCGAGAAAACCTCGGAAAGCAAAGGGGAGGATGTGGTAGATCATTGAAACAGATTAAGAATTTGGAAAGAAAGAAAGAAAGTGAAGAAAAAATGCCCGCCAGGTGGGATCCGAACCCACGACCTCCAGAATACCGGTCTGGTGCGATAACCACTACGCTACCGGCGGGGCGATTTTCCCATTCACTTTCTGGGGTATTTATGTTAGGTATGTTTGTTTCCTGTGCTTGGGGGTGGTAGCCAGCGCCATTCGGACTAATCGGGGTGAAGGCTAATCGGGTGGCGCTGGCTACCACCCCCAAGCACAGGAAACAAACATACCTAACATAAATACCCCAGAAAGTGAATGGGAAAATCGCCCCGCCGGTAGCGTAGTGGTTATCGCACCAGACCGGTATTCTGGAGGTCGTGGGTTCGGATCCCACCTGGCGGGCATTTTTTCTTCACTTTCTTTCTTTCTTTCCAAATTCTTAATCTGTTTCAATGATCTACCACATCCTCCCCTTTGCTTTCCGAGGTTTTCTCGACTGCCAACCCTTATTTCTATATATATATATATATATATATATATATATATATATATATATATATATTCTGATTTGCTACATGCATAGCGAGGGCCTCTGTTCTGGCAGTCTTGGTGCCATAGGGAGCTTAAGAGGGTTCAACGCTGGTTGACCACTCTCGACATGTCGTAGACCCTCGAGTCACGGCGCGGGGGGAATCAAAAGAAGGTCCCCTTCACCCCGAGATGTCAGAGTGGCGCTGGTTACCATACCCAAGAACAGGAAAAAATTACATTGACAGAAATACCCCAGAAAGCGGGGAGGAAAATCGCCGCGCCGGTAGCGTAGTGGTTGTCGCACCAGACCGGTATTCTGGAGATCGTGGGTTCGGATCCCACCCGGCGGGCATTTTTTTACCACTTTCTTTTCGACTAAAAAAAAAGTTTCATGTCTCTCTATGACCCACCACAACCTCCTCTTTGCTTTCCAAGGTTTTCTTGACTGCCAACCCTTATTTTCTGTGTTATTTCACGGAGCCTCTCATTTCCTATATATATATACATATAAATATATATATATGTATATATATATATATATCAAAGTTGCAGTCCTTATTGCCAGTGCTGTTTGGCGTTTTTTAACAGTGTTTTATAGTGCCGAATGAGATATGATTGCCTTTTTTTATGCAGGAATAAATTATCGAAAATTTAAGTCGAGAAAAAATTCGCCGTTTTTTCCGGAAGCGGGAATCGAACCCACAACCTCCGCATAAAGCGTGCGGTGCTCTACCATTGAGCTAGTTCCGCGGCGACTTCTCTCTCGACTATACAGCGGGGTTTTGTATTTTCACTGCTCAGAGCCCGGTAAACTAGCGCCGCTCCTCGACCACCGCGGGAAGACGTAGAACGTCTTTTCCCAGCGGCCGCACGTAAGACGTGATCGGAAGTCGGGGATAGCCAAAGGCATTTCAGACTGCTGAAGCCAGAACCCTCGTAATGCATTTTGTAGAACAGAGACGTACGGGACGAGGGATTCCGTAAGGACACATATCAAAGTTGCAGTCCTTATTGCCAGTGCTGTTTGGCGTTTTTTAACAGTGTTTTATAGTGCCGAATGAGATATGATTGCCTTTTTTTTATGCAGGAATAAATTATCGAAAATTCAAGTCGAGAAAAAATGCGCCGTTTTTTCCGGAAGCGGGAATCGAACCCACAACCTCCGCATAACGCGTGCGGTGCTCTACCATTGAGCTAGTTCCGCGGCGACTTCTCTCTCGACTATACAGCAGGGTTTTGTATTTACGACTGCTCAGAGCCCGGTCAACTAGCGCCGCCCCTCGACCACCGCGGGAAGACGTAGAATGTCTTTTCCCAGCGGCCGCAAATAAGACGTGGTCGGAAGTCGGGGATAGCCAAAGGCATTTCAGACTGCTGAAGCCAGAACCCTCGTAATGCATTTTGTAGAACAGAGACGTACGGGACGAGGGATTCCGTAAGGACACATATCAAAGTTGCAGTCCTTATTGCCAGTGCTGTTTGGCGTTTTTTAACAGTGTTTTATAGTGCCGAATGAGATATGATTGCCTTTTTTTTATGCAGGAATAAATTATCGAAAATTCAAGTCGAGAAAAAATGAGCCGTTTTTTGCGGAAGCGGGAATCGAACCCACAACCTCCGCATAACGCGTGCGGTGCTCCACCATTGAGCTAGTTCCGCGGCGACTTCTCTCTCGACTATGTAGCGGGGTTTTGTATTTACAACTGCTCAGAGCCCGGTCAACTAGCGCCGCCCCTCGACCACCGCGGGAAGACGTAGAACGTCTTTTCCCAGCGGCCGCACGTAAGACGTGGTCGGAAGTCGGGGATAGCCAAAGGCATTTCAGACTGCTGAAGCCAGAACCCTCGTAATGCATTTTGTAGAACAGAGACGTACGGGACGAGGGATTCCGTAAGTACACATATCAAAGTTGCAGTCCTTATTGGCAGTGCTGTTTGGCGTTTTTTAACAGTGTTTTATAGTGCCGAATGAGATATGATTGCCTTTTTTTATGCAGGAATAAATTATCGAAAATTCAAGTCGAGAAAAAATGCGCCGTTTTTTCCGGAACCAGGAATCGAACCCACAACCTCCGCATCACGCGTGCGGTGCTCTACCATTGAGCTAGTTCTGCGGCGACTTCTCTCTCGACTGTACAGCGGGGTTTTGTATTTACGACTGCTCAGAGCCCGGTCAACTAGCGCCGCCCCTCGACCACCGCGGGAAGACGTAGAACGTCTTTTTCCAGCGGCCGCACGTAAGACGTGGTCGGAAGTCGGGGATAGCCAAAGGCATTTCAGACTGCTGAAGCCAGAACCCTCGTAATGCATTTTGTAGAACAGAGACGTACGGGACGAGGGATTCCGTAAGGACACATATCAAAGTTGCAGTCGTTATTGCCAGTGCTGTTTGGTGTTTTTTAACTGTGTTTTATAGTGCCGAATGAGATATGATTGCCTTTTTTTATGCAGGAATAAATTATCGAAAATTCAAGTCAAGAAAAAATGCGCCGTTTTTTCTGGAAGCGGGAATCGAACCCACAACCTCCGCATAACGCGTGCGGTGCTCTACCATTGAGCTAGTTCCGCGGCGACTTCTCTCTCGACTATACAGCGGGGTTTTGTATTTACGACTGCTCAGAGCCCGGTCAACTAGCGCCGCCCCTCGACCACCGCGGGAAGACGTAGAACGTCTTTTCCCAGCGGCCGCACGTAAGACGTGGTCGGAAGTCGGGGATAGCCAAAGGCATTTCAGACTGCTGAAGCCAGAACCCTCGTAATGCATTTTGTAGAACAGAGACGTACGGGACGAGGGATTCCGTAAGGACACATATCAAAGTTGCAGTCCTTATTGCCAGTGCTGTTTGGCGTTTTTTAACAGTGTTTTATAGTGCCGAATGAGATATGATTGCCTTTTTTTTATGCAGGAATAAATTATCGAAAATTCAAGTCGAGAAAAAATGCGCCGTTTTTTCCGGAAGCGGGAATCGAACCCACAACCTCCGCATAACGCGTGCGGTGCTCTACCATTCAGCTAGTTCCGCGGCGACTTCCGGAAAAAACAAGAGTTTATATCGTAGTGGTTCTGCAAGGTTGCAGAGGTAGGTTCATTGTATGCCGTCGTGTACGGGGGCAGACTTGTCTGCCTTGACGAATAGCTGTAGAAAGTTCAGCGTTGGTGAAGGGGCTTTTTTAGGCCGTAGCATGCTTCCGGGATCGGAGTTTAGGGTAGAGGGGCGGGATGGTTAGTTAAATGTGTGTAAAGAAGCTTTCGAGCAGCAACTCTTCGGTGTCCACGGGATTAGTGCTGCTCAGCATCGTGACGCTAATTATTGGTGTCTTACTGCGTTTTTTGTCCCCAAGGCTTCGGTAAAGTTTCCATAAAGAAACATAACCTGGTGTTTTCCTGAGGTTGTGACACAGATATACCCAGTTGCCGCTTGATAGTTCTTTTTGGTGTTGCCTAATGACCTTGTACTGGTGTCGAATACGTCGGAGTATGTTGTGCCTCCTACCAGTAGAGTGGAAGAGCTGGGTGTGGCACTTCATTCGCTTCTAAAGGTTGGCGAGGTGATTGTCAAAGGTAGGGAAATCTTCATCGCATGTAATAGTTTCAAAAGTAGCAGCAGAGGAGTTCCGTATAATTTCAGCCATTGCTGCAAGTGATGTAGGGGGTCGTATTGAAGCAGACGATCTCAAAAGGTAGCCCAGTTAGGGTGGATGCGCTGTTTTTGTTCCGCCCATCCCTAATGCGTTTGCCGCGAAATGTGATGATAATAGGTCAGTGATCACTGCACTACGTTGTAGTGCATGATACCCACGATTTCATAAGACCTCGCCAGGCCCACGTAAGGTCGGTTGTGGTATCTTTTTGAGATGGATGGTGACAGATGCGGGTCAGGTATTTTGTATCATTGATTAGTTGAACATTTAGGGTTTCAGTAAGTTCAACTAGCTTTTGTCGAGAGCCGAATTTGTTGAATATCCCCATGCTGTTAGAAGTGCAGTGAAGTCACCCCCGACGAGAATGTGGGTATTTGGTTGTGCATTGACAAGGTATTGAAGTCATGTGAAGGGCCGGTGACGGTGGAGGCAGAGTAGGGCTGATGGTAGGCGGGTACCAAGACTAACTTTTTAGATGCAAAGCGTCTCTTGCTCTCGGCTCCGTCGCCCGTCGTCCGTCCATCTACCTTCCCAGGAAGACACCGGCAACAATGCCGCTCCAAGAGCCCTTTAAGGGGAAGTGTGCTCGCCTCGTTCAGGCCCAGGAAGACACCGGCAACACTGTCGCTCCAGCATCTCATTGTCGGGGCTATGTCCCTCCCGTGTTGTGGCGCCGTCCACACTTCCACTGCACATTCTCGGTTCATCTCGGGCCGGCCCAGGAAGACAACGGTAACACTGTCACTCCAGGAGCCATTACAGGGTAATACACCACCGGGCGTTCAGCAAGCCGAGCATGCGTAGTGGGGGTGTGGACGGCGCAACAACGACAAGGGAGGGACATAGCCCAGTCGCATCTAATAAAAAACACCGTCTTCTCGTAGGGGAACCCTGAGTGATATGCGAAACTGACATGAGCTCAGCGCAATTTCCCATTTCGTAGTACCGGTAAGTGAAAAGTGTGGTAGTTACCATGGAAAGAAACTGTAAATATAGCGCTAGCTACGTACCTCAACCTAACGGAAACGACGAACTGAAAACTAAGCACTTGAATCGACCCCATGGCTGCTTTGAATACTACTCAAGTTTCCCGTATAGGAAGATGGTGTAATGTTTTTAGCTTGAGGTGGTTGGACGACAATGGCTACAACTTTGGGCATCTTTGAGTTCGAGGCGAGAACCTGCAATTGTACAGCCGCAATCGACGCATCGACCAATATTGCTGCATACCCGGGGGTTCTCCTTTTTGTGATATTAAGGGATATACGAAAGCGTTGTAGCCAAAATTTTTGTTGTATCCAAAGTTTCTTGAAGAAGGAGGAAACCTGGTCTGAGTTCTTTTAATTTACTGGTTAGAATTGTTTTCGCTCAAGAGATCCTTCGGCAGTTTCCCTGTAGGGCTTTGAGTGATGCCGGAGTCATGGTTTGGATCGTGGTTGAACTTTTCTTGGTGTTTCGGAGATGGGTTCCGGAGGGCCAATAGATTTAAGGACTTGCTCGAGAAAGTCTATGATCTGCGTCGTCTTCTTTGGCTACTTTCATGCATGTGTCGAAATGTTGCACGTAGGTTACGTCGTAAGTCTTCCTTTTCTTCTTCTTCGGCTGAGACACTATGGCATACCCATCAATGCTGAAAGCACCGTCTTGTTTCTGGTTGTTGCGACAGTATAAGGAGGGCAACGCCAACAACGCCAAACGGTGGGAAGTTGTTGATGGAATAGAACCCAATAATAAGTATGTTAGATGTCACCTGACGGATCTCACAGTAAGGTTGACCAAACACAAACAGGGTCTTGCAGGAAGACCCAAGCGATGCGATGGAAACCACAGCACCGCAAGTAACCCTGAAAAACATGCCTCAGCTGGCACCATTGGGGCAAGACTAAAGCAGCAGATTTGGCGGCCCCTCTTCCTTCATCAGATGCCCGGCTTGTGCACCTCACGTAAATTTTGTAAACTTGTCAGTGAAAGTTTGTCATGACTGAAGCCCCGGATCGCTTTCCGTGCAGCCTTTGTCATCTGTCTCATACTGAACCGTGTTATCACACTCTAGAACCATTTGGCAAACGAATTCGGGAGCTTGGCGTCATAGCGTGCCCTGTCCAGTGCTTCCCATTTGAGGCGCTCACGTACGAGAACAGATTTACTAGTCTATCGTGAGCTCCTGGCATGGCGCAAGCCCACGTGGACGCCTGGGACGTCACACCACCGAACCAAGCTATATCTTGTACACTGCCATCAAGAGCGCCTCAGTGGTGGCCGTGAAGCGTGCAAGCGAGTGAACGAGCGAACGAACGAAAGAGCGAACAAACGAGCGCTCGAAATAGCGAACAAAAAAATGAACGGCTAACCTAAACGAAATATTATCGTGCGCTCTCAATGAGATGTTAGCTCAATAAGATAGGCGATGGCTTCGGAACTTGAGGTACGCAGGTTCGATTCCTGCCAACAGACGCGTTTTTTTTCTTAGCCATTGTAGGTTTTCTTTTCACTTTGAACAACTTACGTTTGGGTAAAACAGCTCTGCTGTTACAAACTAGAAGTTTCGGTGCTGGGAGCCGTAACGCGCCTTCTCAGAAACATGCAATGAGAGGAGGCAAGAGCAGGCAACTTGGAGATCGTGGTCGGTATGACAGATGCCTGCTTCGGCGTTTCCAGTTGTAGGTGGAGGAGTCCGTAGAAAGTTGTGAAGCGGGAAAGCTGGCTGGCGGCCATACGCCGCAGAACCTTGTGGGGCACACCTGTATAATGAAGCGCATGCTGTCAATGCGCCCACCATTTGTTCGAGCTAGCCAAGCCGTATTCGGTAACGGCGGCCTTCGCCACGTGTGTGAAGTCGCTCCAAGAAGATGAAATGGCTTCCCAAAACTCAATTTAATTCCGGTGTTTTTTGATGCAAAAGGTCTACCGGGTCTTTCACGGTACTACAAGCCTTTGGGCAGAGAGGGGGTACCTGCCGACCTTACGAGTCACGTCATTAAGAGCGACCGCGCCGGGCAGGTAATCAGCAGCTGTTCGTCCAGCAGCAGCAGCCAACGAACCCCTGTTTGTGATGGACGCTTGACAGGCCCGGAACAAATTATCAGACTGACGAATAACCAATAACAATATCCTCATTAAAGGCATTCGAGGGCTTCGTCAATTCTTGTCAGTGAATATACGGCCTTCTTGGTTACCTTTTAAGGGTGGGGGTAATCTATGCAGAAGTCACACGTGCCATATCTTTTTACGACGACTACCGGGGACGTCGACAGACTGCGTAAAGGCTCGATTTTGTTATTATCGAATATTTTGTGATTTCCTTTTTAATTACTTTCCCCTCTGCGTGAGACACTCGATGAGGTCACATCTAGATTGGTGTGGCATCTCCTCGGGTAATCCCGTACTTCATTTTCTATATTTGACCCAAGGGCTACTGTGGAAGTGATTGGTGTGGCATCGCCTCGGGTAATCCCCTACTTCATTAGTTAAGTTTGACCCAAGGGATACTGTTGAAGTTAAAAATTTCACAGTGGGACAAGAGGACCTTTAGACGTTTGTGGGCTTGCTCTTCTGGAAATTGATCGTGGTGTTTCTTTTTTTGGTTAATGGCGGCGTAAATATATTGTTACGGGAGGAGGCCAGAAGATGGGCGCCGACTGTTAGCTCGGTATTTCTGGTGTCGTGAGGCTAAAAAACGGTGACGAGTAAACTTTCTTAAGGAAGTGCCTGGGAATGCATTTAAAAACTTAGCCTTGGAAGGGTCATGTTCTCGTTCTGGCTGGTAATGACAGAGTTCGGCAGGACAAAATACCGCTTTAGTAGAACATCGGTGGCACCTGATACAAGGCACGCAACGACAGGTAGCGGATGGCCAGAGATAAGGGGAACATCTGGGGCAGCTTGAGGGATTGCCCGGATGCTCTCAGCTGAACATAATAATGGGAACTGTGATGAAGTTCGGGTTAGCTGAGACAGGTGCCAGAAGTCATAAGGGTCGGAGACATGGCATGGATGAAGTATGCGGGGGTTGTTCTGTCGGAACGTGAGACACGCGGTGCGCGGAACGAAAGGAAAAATACCAAATAATAAGACTAGTTGAAAGGAAAGAGGACAGCAGTCCTTGTCAGTCCTAGTCGCGCTAGTCCAGTAACCTTAGTCGGGTGCGGCGCCAGCGCCTAATGCCAACCGAACGTGCTCACGTTGCAACGCAGCGTCCGATGAGGTCCAGTGGCGCCAGGCACGGTAGAAGCGGCAGCAGGCACAGGTAATGGGGGTGGATCCAACGGGTGGTCTGCCGGAAGAGGTTGCGGCCCCCTCCTGGTTGGCCCGACGACCAGGCGACCCGGCGCAAGGCGCGGATGCCCGGCGCAACGACAGACACGGGTATCTGGCGCTGTGGCGATGGCCCCGTAGCCCCGGCAAGAGCTGTCAACGTCCCGGCGCGGTAGCACGGGCGCCGTTAATGGGTTTCTTCGCGATTCCAAGCGCAACCCCGAGCTCGAGCAAATGTCGCTGTTCCATCCCCCCTCTCGCACTCCCGCTGCCTTCTCATCATCAGCGCGCATCACATCGTGGCACATACCCGCGCACGGGGGATTGACATGGCATCTCGTCACAGTAACATTCAGATGTCTGAGGAAAGAGAAAAAACTTATTTTGCGACTGGGGATACGGAAGCGTGGTGGCCGCCGGTTGGAGGTCAGCGCTACGATGGCAGCTTGTTCCACCAAGGCGATTTGAATGCCCGGGTCGGAGGTTCCCAGAACACCCTCCCATTGCTCATCACGGGTGATTGAAGCACCGAACGAAAACACCTCTCAAGGTTAAGTGAAATCGCTTGATTTATTGGTACGGAATATTTCGACAGAAAGTCACGTCTCATGATCAAATCGTGCGTGCTCTTTTTTAAAAAAAAATCCCCCTACCTCCCCGAAGGGGATCGTGCGGAAATGCGAATGCATTCGGTGCACCGATGAGTGCGGTGCGAGTAATAATTATGTAAAGAGGGTACGCGGAGAGGAAAGAGAGACCCGCGCAACACGCCCGCCCCGCGCGCGAGCTCTCTCTCCCGCCGAGCTCCGCGATGCGAGCGCTCTCAAACGCCCGAGCGCGTTCCTCCTCTCCCCTTGCCCTCCGCTACTCCCGCCCGAGCTACCACCTGCTCCGGTTGCTAGGCGCGCCACAGCTGTTGCTAGGGGCGAGGAGGAGCGCGGAGAGATAACACCTGCGGGCGCATGCCGACGGAGCACGACAACCCCCGACTAAGAAAGCATTCGCACTTAAGACTGTAGCGGCGCGGGTCCGCCGCGCCGAGACGAGGACGACGACGAAGGCAGAACTACGAGGCGCGCGCTCACGTGCGCTCGCGCTGTAGCGGCGCGGGTCCGCCGCGCCGAGACGACGACGACGACGACGACGAAGGCAGAGCTACGAGGCGCGCGCTCACGTGCGCTCGCGCTGGAGGAATGCAGGCGCACGCCGACGGAGCACGACAACCCCCGACTAAGAAATGCATTCGCATTTAAAATAGAAGGAGACCGTCGTTTTTTTATGTCCAGTGGCTATAGCGCCGTGCACTTTCCGGTAACCAGTGGCGTCCAGTATTAGCTAACCGAACGTGCAAAACAGTGGGCGTCCAATCTCTCCGGAGACGACGACAAAGAAGAGCAGTCTTTATGGAGATGCGTGCACCAATTCCTAGAGGAGCAGTGACTACGACGCCATTTACTTCAACGTCAGTTACATTTTATATAGTCTACGTCGTCTAAATTAGATTCTCGGGATGAGCTCATAATGCAGCGTCACTTCTGGGCGATGCATTCAGACGTTTTCAAGTTAGGAGTGTCTGGAAGTGGCCGACCGTAAACGTCACCGGCTTTGTGGCAAAGGTTACTCGTGACGCGGCAGTGAAGGCATCCTGTAAAATCGGGAGGCACAGCAAGCTGCATTCGGGGCAGCGCGTGAGGGGAAAAATAACGGGGACGTCAGCAGGTTTAAGTTCCGTGGATACGTTAGTGCTGTAAGTTCGGAGTTAATGTTTCTAACAGTACCGAGTGTTTTTGCTGACACGTCTGCGAGTGCAAGAGATTGGCTTTTCATCGGGGCTTGTCAGCGACACAACAATTGTGGTTGCGAGGTGTCTGTAGCAGCTGTTTTGTTGGGCGCTAGACCCAGGAAAGTGATTAAAGGCGGGTTGAGAGATGGATGGGACGGGCTGAAGTTGGGACCGGCTCAAGACCGCTATTCGTAAGTTCGACTCGACAACTGCGCGGGTAAGCAATACTGTAGGTAATCTGCGGCCAGGTTGGTGAGCTGGAAACGAAGCTGGATGAAAAGGGTAGAGCCGCGCGGCTACCTACGAAATCTAGGCACAACCCGCTTGCTTAAAATTCCCACATTATATGATAACTGGGTCCACCGCTGTGCACGTGTTTTACATAAAAGTGGGACAGCATCATCTGTAATGCCTTTGAGAATATGACCCACTTTGTCTTCCTCGGGCATGGTGTTCTCTACTTGACGAGAACGGACCTAGCAAAAACGTCCACAATGTAGGTGACCTAATATTAACTTGAGGGCTGAACTCGCAACCCAAGCGAAGCCTTTTCGGCTAGCTGGCGTCCCCACTGCTTTTTGAAAAACCTGGCGAAGCTTTGCTTACAGGCACCCTAGCTGCAAAAAATGACTTCAGGCGTCGAAATCAAGCATTTCACTCGATGCATGGGTAAAAAGCTATATTGTCGAGTATACAGTGGGTTCTCATCGGGTATGAGCCCTTATGCACACGTAGAGGCACGTTGCAGGTCCTGCCAAGGGAGCCTGGTTACCTAGGTTCGGACCCGATGAAAAGGGGTGTAGGCAACTCGCTAAACGGAAACATGTTGGTGCAGTCAGTGTAGTGGCCATAGAAATATTCGTAAAGGAGCGTCCCGGGAACTGAGTGGATGAGAATACTAGGCGAGAGGGACTGAAGGGTATGCGACGGTGGCCAAGAAATGAAGGGAAGATGTATTAACGCATTGTAAGCTCTGGTCTCGGACGGCCACTCGGATTCAAGGTAGATCGACGTCTTCAACAGGGCCCAGCGACCACGCCAGCGGAAAGCAGCAAACGAGGTAGCCTTAAAGACCTCTACTAAAGCGCCATTGCTGCAGTTTTTACGAAGATCCGTACCCCAGCCAAGCCCGCTTCCCACGGACGATTATAAGCTAGTTTTACGTCCACAGGGTGACCTGAAAATTGCCAATGTAGACCGGGCGGAAATTTATTTCGCCTTGCTCAACTCTGTCAACTTCACTTGGTGGCAGGCCAACCTAAAAGTTCGTTTTGATGCCACGCAGAACACTGCAACAGTTAAAACTCCGTTCCAGAACGCAGGCAAACCTCTCTGCCAACTGAAACAAATTATTTGCGCAACATAAGTCACCCCGTAGAAGTCTGTGTCCTCGCTCCTGATGACTAGGTCAAAGGGCTCATCCGAGGAGTGCCGCTACGTTTCTCCGAGGCTGAACTATTGCAAAATATAGATCAAGCCAAGCTCGAAATCTACGCATGCAGAAGATGGGGTTAATCTAACCTGGTCGTCATCACATTCGCTGGTGGCATAGTCCTGTATTACATAAGGCGTGTTGGAGACGAATACCCGTGCGCGCTGTAAAAAAAGACGGTTCCAGACTTCGACATCTTCCATGAAGTCGGACATAGAGCAACGGCATGTCCCCAGCCAAATTTAAATGCGTGCCCCCGGTGCGGCTTACGGGATCCGCACACTGGACACACCTGTCAACCCCACTGCACCCTCTGTGGGGACTATCACGTGACAGCTGCCAAGGGCTCCCCGAAACGCTTCTGGGTGCCGTTCGGATTGAAGCGACGAGAGTCTGCGAAGAAGCCGATTGGAAGAGCGGACTTGGAGGGCAGACCTGTATCCACAGCGCGGGAAATTAGACCACTCCAGTTCCCACTCCCAGAGAAGGGAAAGCGCTTCGGGTGCCAGGTCCCCTTCTAGGAACAGAACAATCTATCCCAGGCACGTGCGGTAGACAGACTTTCCAACATGCAGAGGACAGCGATAGGTGTACAATTCTAGTGCGAAGGCCGTCCCAGGACAGGTCACTGGCGGGCACAGAATCCTCGACAGCTTCGGGCATCAGCAGCAACAGACGGCGGGTGTCGAGGTCGAGATTCACGTCCCGGAACCTCACACCAGTGAGAAGCAACCCCAAACAGCTGGGTTGGGCAGATTGATCTCTCATCGCATACCAGAGCAAGTTTCACCCGTTGGGTCAGGAAACTAAAGAACGTGTTCAAGAATGCGTGCAACGTAAGTCCCTTATAGCGAAACAGACGGGGCAAATAGAGAAACGAAACCAGGTTATCAGTTCTCTGTTAACCCGTGTGTAGGATGTACAGCACAGACGCCAAGGTGAAAACGACATGATGCGTAAGGTGGCCAAAAAGGGACATCCAGTCAGAATCGCCAAAGCTAGACGATGAGACTAGAACTACGCCTACAGAGGAAGAACTCACGTCGGCCAATCTTATGCAGGAAATCAAAGATATAGTATCGGAGCTCACAAGCCAGATATCGCACCTAATTGTGTAAATTACACACTTGAGCTCGAGGGCAGGCAGGTTGGACACGTTGGAGGTGAACGTGAATTAACTTTTACTTCCTCACAAAACCAGGAAACGGTGGCTTACATAAAGATAACTGCGGATGGGAGCCTCACCGCAATGAATCATAGTCTGAACCAAACCAAGATGGAGAACCGAACTAGGAAAAATATCCCCGCATTTCCCCAAGGGGAAGAATGTGAAAGTGCTAATGCACGAGTTGAATTTGCGCGGTTCGGTAATGTTCGCAAAAGAGAGATCACACACACACAAACAACTACAAAGAAAGAAAGATGCATTTATTCACAGACACCTATTTGTATTGTCGCTTTACTTGATTGCTAGAGCGGATCTCAGCTTTGAAATTTCGTGTCAGTACTCCTTTAAGCAGGTGCATTAGCCCTTCTCACGCCCGATTCTTGGCCAATCCCCCACGTGGGTATGTGCCATGTCAGCGGCCAGGCAGCGGGCGCCCATCTCCCCCCGTTGCCAAGGAAGACGAGGAGATTCCTCGCCAATCCCCCACGTGGGTATGTGCCATGTCAGCGGCCAGGCTGCGCGCGCCCATCTCCACGTGCGCGGACATCGCCGGTGGACGCAGGTTCAGGGTCGCTTAAGAAGTGCATTAGCACTTAAAAGCAGATGTGCAGGTAGTTCTTTAGTGGAAGTGCCATCGCATCCAAGAAAATTCGGGGGAGTTGCAGCAGTACGTGGAATCTCTCGAGTACAAGCCAGTTGTATTAGCTCTGCAAGAGACAAATAAAACACCCAGACTTCCCGGATTTGTAACCTATACAGATCCTACGGAGGGATCCGTGGCCACCATAGTGCGTAACAGCAGCGCAGCTACCCAACACTTGACTGCCCAGAACGGCTGTGAGCCCTCCCTGATTGAGATATATAGCAGAAGTATCGGGAGCGCTGAGAACGTTTTTGTGCTCAATGCGTATTGCAGGCCAATCAAGAAAAGCCTAGATATCGCCAGAACAATTTAAGACGCCGCGACACGGGCAGGCTCTGGATCATTGCTTTTCCTGTAGGAACAACATTGACTAGCCTGATTGACCACTTTGACCTCGTCCTCCTCAACCAACCATGCATCCCTACCCTACAAGCACCTCAAGCGACACCACACCAAGTTTATCAGTCCTGTTTGGGACCCTCGATGTTAAATAGCAGAATTCGGGGGTAAACCTAAGCTCCTACTACGGTGTGCTACGGATCACGATCAAAGGACCGTCGTTTAAGGCGGGGATGGAGACGGGATGGATCACGAACTGGGACCAGCTCAGAAAAAAGCAGGAACACCCTTCAGCAGGAACACCCTTCAGCAGGAACACCCTTCAGGCCGGCCGTACATAAAATGTGAAAAGGGGAACTGGCACAGTTGGGAAAGCACACGAAGATCTCCATGACGCAAGAGACTCCGTGCATCGACACATCGATGCATACCCCAGCGCCGGACACCGACACATAGCATACCCCAGCGCCGGACACTATTATTTACAGACTCCTCAATAACTTGAGCGACAAAACCAGAAAAGAGCTCCTTGAACACAAAAACAGTGCTGGAGAAAATGGCGTGTTGCTAAGCAGCTGGAAGGAGGCGAAGCTCAGGTTCATCCCAAATGCTGGGAAGTCACCAAACAGATATCTCCCAGCCATCAACCTCATGTCCTGCGTGGGCAAGGCTATAGAAAGAATGGTGTTGAGTAGGCTGCAAAAACATTTGGGCAGCACTGATCAGATGCTGGACTCTATGTTCGGATTTCGAAGGCACTTAAGCACACAGGACGTACTGCTACAACTGAAAGAAGAGGTCATAAACCAAACTACCAAACAATCGCCTAGAGTCATATTAGCGCTGCACCTGGAGGGAGCGTTTATGACGTCTCCCACGCTGGCATCCTGGCCAACCTTCAGGCCACAGGCTTTGGAAAGCGGGCATACAACTACGTGAAGAATGGCCGTAGCACTCGAACCAATGGGGGGAGGGCGGAAGAGGTATCTCCACCCATAATGTTGGAAAGTAAGCGGAACCCACAGGGATCCGTGCTGTTGCCTCTGCTCTTTATTATAACACTCTTGGGCCTACCCAAGGCGCTCCGGGTAGTCTAAGTTTTGGGGCAAGCTCTCTATGTCGGTAAAATTTCGGTATGGACGACGAAGGCGGGCTCCTCACGATGGATTCATCAGGTGCTGCAAGCAGAAACAGATGCGGTTGATAAATACGCGAAGGAGTGTGGACTGCGATGTTCGCCTCAAAAGTCTGAACTGATGGTTGTCCGGTCTCGGGTGCCGAAAACACAGAAGGAAGACGTGAAGGTGCTCCTAGAGGGCGAAGACATCATTCCAGGACCCAGTGTTAAACTTCTGTGGTTCACCATCCAGGCAGACAACAAGGCCACTACGTCCGTGCACAAGCTTAAGCACTCCTCATAACAAATCCTGCACATGCTTCGACACGTGGCAACCAGGCGGAGAGGAATGAAGGTGAACGACACTCTGAGGCTGGTACAAGCCTTTGTGATCTCAAGACTAACGTACGCCACGCCTTAACTCCTGATGAAGAAGGGAAAAAGAGCCAGTTTGACACAATGATTCACAAGGCAGTTAAACAAGCCCTTGGACTTCCCTTGAGTGCGTCGATGGCGAAGCCCCTGCTGATGGCTCTACACAACACAGTGGACGAGCTGATTGAGGGCCACCTATCCCGCCAAAAACAGAGGCTGAGTCACACTAAGGTGCGTCGCCGTGTCCTGGGAAGAATCGGCTGGAGAGTGGCGGAGGTGACCCAGCGAGAGCAACTTGCGGACAGATGGCTAGACGCAATCAAGACCTAACTCTCCCAAAGAACATGAATCCAGCTCAGCATGGCGGCACGCATAAGGCGAGGGCTCCTGGTTTGCACAGGCTACCGGAGAGTGAGGGTGGTATCGTCTTCACGAACGCCTCCAAAACAAGAAGACGACCAGAGCAGTGGCGGTGGTGTGGTGACAACCAGGGGGAGCTGCTGACAAGCGCATCGTACCAAATCATAGAGCTGGAAGAAGCGGAAGGATTGGCGATTGCCCTAGCCCTCACTCTTCCGTGAATTTCTAACGTTGTCACCGAGTCACAGCAGGCGTATAGGAACTTCAAATCAGGCTTAGCGTCCCGGCGGGTTCTTCGCATCCTGAGAAACAAAGCGCCTCTTTAGTGTGGGTTCTAACTCACTCCTTGCTGGAGGGCTATACCGGACAACTGCTGAGGAGGAGGGAAGGAGTTAACCTATGTTCACCTACAGGAAGATAGTGCAGTACTATCGAAAAGATAGGCAAAAACTTCTAACGCTGCACCATGAACTCACGTGGGCGCAGCAAGTTATGTATCGACAGATACAGTCAGGATTCTTCCCTTACCCTCGCTTACAGAATAGTATGTTCCCCAATCGGTACAAGACATATCCATTCTATAAGCAGCTCAGTATTCTTCGCCACATGATAAGAAAGTGCGACTTCAGCCCAGACCCCCTTCCCATTTCCTACACTAAGAACCGCACCCTTTCCCCTGGCGAGCGATGGCATATCTTGCTTCCCAGCCTTGCCTTGGAAGATCATCTACGGCTTGTTACCAGGGGCCAGGTGGCGAAGCAAGCGTATCAAAACCTGTGAAGAGGGATCCATTCTCATCCACCGTGTTTAGCATGGACATGCACTGATGTAAAAGGTTTCTTCTCCTCCTCCGGTCACGGAAGAGGCCATTACAGCAAGATTCCCTTCTTCCTGTATTTTTAACTGTGTCACCGAGTCTAACCATCCTAGCGTCGCCATTATTGGGCGGCTTTCTAGCACATGCCTAAATATTGGATATAGGTTATGTACTAATTCTTGCTCTGGTTCCTCTTCAGATAATATTCTGTATATCATCAGAAGATAAATGCAATTACAGATATACAAAGACGGATATATACATATATGTATATACATTGTGGGCATTGGTAGTGCGCTGCTGATATTTATGCCCGGGAACGACGTTAGCATGGTCATATGCAGTGTGCAATACAGCGGGTCAATGTCCCATTTACTTCTACCCATATAAGCCCATTGCCACTATCATTTGTGACTAATCATCATCACACTCGCGACTTTGTTGCTTCGGTGGCCCATGCTCAGCAGCCTAATAAAAGAGGTAAGTCCACTTTCGCAAGTCCGCCTCAACGCCGCTGCTCTGGTTCAGCCCGCGTTCATTATAACCTGTCGCCAGCGTGATCCTTCGCTCTTGGCTGGCCTACTTAGCGATGATGTTGAAGAATAGCTCCCCGACAAGTTATCGAGTGAGTTCGTGCAATTGATGGGATGACACGCTCAAATTACATAACGTTTCTTTGGCCTAACCGAAGGAAAGAAGACCTGGTTTCTTCACAATGAAGATATCATGGATGATTCGCCACGTTTCACCTAAGAGCTACCAACATGTTTGGCCCATCTTTTACCCGCTCACAAGCAGCCAAAAGGGTGCAGCACACGTAGGAAACATATTCTTCTTGCATTGAAGATGTTCTCTCGCTCTGACGTCGAGATGATAAAGACTTGTCTGAGACGAACAAGGTGCGGCACATCGTGAAAGGGGTCGCCTCTTCTGCATTCAGTGCTGTGGTGATTCCAAACTCCCTCCATTTCCGACGAGCGAGCCATTTGTCTGCGCCTGGACCACCTCGTCTGTACTGCACCAAACCGATCCCTGCATAGCCAGCTTCTGTGGTGGTACAGTGCTCCGTTCTTTGATTCGGGGCATCATGCGTGAGGAGTTATAGCAGTTCGATTAACCCTACCCTCAGGGCAATCTGGTCAATCACGTCCGCGCACAAGGCAGCGTGACGTAATAAGACAGCAATCGGCATCTTAGCCCTTCCGTAGCCCTGTCATGTTCTTTTTCTTCACGTGCCTATACATTCCAAAGCTATTTCGAGACATGTATCCACAGAGCAGATCGTACCTCCAAGTCTTCACGGCCACTGGGCCGCGATTTCACTCCTACAGCCGCGCCGTTTATCTACTCCACGTGACAAGTACCGCGTCCAATAAATCGCCGGCCTGTCTGCTACTAGTGTGGCATCCGCGGCCATATTGCTAGCTTTTCCGTTGACGCCAGCTAGGTGAGCTGCGCTACTACGCCCTCTACAAGTAGGACAACTACTAGAACTATTCCCCTCGTCAGCCTGCGTATTTGCCAGCTCCCCACCGCCCATCACCGCCTCCTGACACCACAGACCTGCCCCGAAACTCCGGGGACTTTCAATGCTGTTTCCCTTCGCCCTTGCAGCGCGCTTTTGGAAAACTGGATACTGCAGTTTTTCTAGGCAAAACTGCATCATTTGAAGCGACCACAGCCCCTCTCGATCTTCCACCTAGCGTGTTGTTTCTTTTCCTAGAAAGAAATGAATTGTAAGCATAGGTCAATACTGAAGCATGTATTTCTGTAGTTCATGCTAATTTGATTTGCGTTGACGTCTTGGGAACGTATATACTCCGTATGCTGGTTTAACAAAACTTGTTGCTGAGCTAGCTGTTACAAACGAAAAGAAAGAAGAAAACATGGCGCAAACTAGACGTGGACGAAACAGATGAGATAGGACAGATACGGGCGCCAACTTCCAACTGTTTGTTCAAAGGAAACCACAAGAAACCTCAAGAAAGGAAACCACAACACATTTTCATTGTTGTTGTTTCTTTTAAAATATTCCATGTACAAATTCTTGTGGTTTCTTTTGAATAAACAGGTGGAAAGTGGCGCCTCTTTATTGCAGTGCCCGAACAAATGATTGCTACTGAAGGATTTCAAGTGCACGAAAGGCAAGTCTGTCATGCTCGAAAGGCTCAATAGCCATGTAGAAGGTAGGGTCGGATGGGTAAGGGTAATTTTGGTTTTGATGTAGGAGCCAGGTGACTTTGTATAGGAGGCGCTTGACCCTAAGAGGCGTCTCGATTGCATTTGTGACCAATGCATCCTGCGTAGACTTCGGAATTATTGAACACAAGGCTGCATTTTACTGTATAAAAATCTGAATAGTTTCAATTCACACTTCGAGAAACGCAGCAAATATTGTTTAAAATAATAGTGCCCTTTCATTCTGTGCAGAAGGTTGACCTGCGAAGCTAGACGCAGTTCGCAAAAATTCATGAAACAAAACACGTTTGTTTGCCATTTTCGATCAAGCAATAATAACGTAGCGCAATGAAACTTAGAAGGCCTCGCTACTTATTCTAGTGGACAAACATGAGGCTGTCTGTCCCCTTCCCTCATCGTAGGCACATTTTTCTGTCCGTAACACAATAACAGGATTGGCTCGAACCGCAGACGACACTGGAAAGTTCGCATTGGGGCGGTGAACACACACGGTTACCCGTGCGCCAGCACAACAGACATGTCATCAGTGAGGGAATGAAACTTACATCTGCGTGTACACGCTGGCCCCCCTTCCCTTCTCTTCCAACTCGTTCCTGATAAACCGGCAAACTGCTATGGCCGCGTGCTGAATGTAAAAGGCACCGCTAAAATTGTCGCTCTGAAAGCCCTGCAAGCTAATCAAGAAATACTGTGTCACGTAGACGTAGCTGTTCTTCCGGGAGAGATTCTCAGCTGCTCGGCAAGCTGGAACTTGCAGGAAAAACGGTGGCGGCAGTGGCCTTCGGTTCACGAGTATGGATTTCTGGCCGACTTGGTGTTGCATTGCACAAACATTCACAGCCCATGCGGAGAAGGGCAAGAAGCGAGGCACCGCGGAGTGCTACTTTTAATTGAAGCAGAACTGACATCGTTTCGTTAGCAGAGCTACTTTCAACTTCAGAGTTAAAAGAAGCGCTCCATGGTGTCTCTCCTTTCTAGTCATTGTGCGCATGTACTATGAATATTTGCAAGGTTTTCTGATTTTTTCTGCACCCATTCAGGCTTTGATTCCGGCAGACCCTCCTTCTACTCCATCGAAGCAAACGACACATCGCGGTCCATAGGGAGTTAAACACTGGAAGGGCTGGAGCTTTAGTTTAGTGTACAAACTTGTGGCTGTCCGTTTCCATCCCGCGTCGTAGGCATCTCCCTGTCTGAGTGGAACACCAACCGAAACCCGAACCACTGACCGGACAACTGACAGTTCGCCTTGAGCTGAAAGATTCCACGTTTACATTCTCCGCCAGCACAATGCGCATGTAATCGGTAGCGGCAGGAAGACTTGATGTTCATGCACGTACAGGTGCTCCCACCCCGAACCAGCGCACGCACCAACCGGCAACCGGCGATGGGCGCGTGCTTGGGCACGACGTATATTCCCGTGGGCGAAAATGTCGCGCGGGTAGCCTTTCATACCGAAAAAGAAATATGGGTCCCCATCGGCGTTCACAGCCGGATAGTTTGTGGTAACGGCTGATAACGGCGCTACCGCCCTTATCAGCCTATTGCGCAGATTGTGAAAGAGGCATCGGTGGTGGCGAGGAGAGTGACAGTTCTGAAAGCGGTGCCGATCAGCGGTGGCGAGGAGGAGCGCCGCAGCGGCGCGAAGTACATCTGTTTCACCGTTATGAAAACGGGGGTGAGGGGGGTGAGACATACACTGCTTCGCAGTAAAAAGCCGACGGCGGCCACTTCCCATACACGCAGAGAAATGAAGTTTTAAGCACCCTTGGCCGAAAAAAGGAAGTGATGACCAGTGCATTCATTCTCCCGCTTTGAGTAACGGCAAATGCAAACTTTAAGAGATCAGGAGCAGGTATTGCAAGCATAATGGCATGTGAGTCGCCTTTATCAGAGCTGTAAGGGTAGCTGTGTGTAATTTCCAAAGGGTGTAAAATTTTAGTGGCGTTAAACGTTAACTTTGAAACTGCCTTTTGTACAGTGTAGCCTTTTTAATTTCATGTTAATTGGGATATTTTGCGTTTTCTACGAAAGAATCGTATATATAATAAGGACGTACCTATAGCACTAAATACTGTCTGAACATCCCGCGAGGAGCATGGCTGACAGGGCTCCAATCTCGCGCCGTACACACTGCGGTATCGATATGACGCAAGGTTTATCTACTTCTAAGCAAGGTTAGCAGTCAGCATGTTGGGAGAGATTAACAAAAAATTAAAAGGCTGCTTTTTTGAATATGGGGCTGTATCTAAGAGTTTTGCCGTTTTTGATTCATTCTGTAGTCTTAGAACTGGGTGCATATTTGATGAATGCCTCTTTTCTCGTACATTCTCACTTATTGCACCGACAAAGTGTTTATTTGCGTTTATACAAAACATACATGTTTACAAACCTGAGGGGAGTCCCTATCATTACAGTACGTCCTGGAGAGCCGAGCGTTAGGGCGCCTCTTTCGCACAGTACGCGCTCCAGGAACAAGATGATAAACGTTCTTAATAATAACGCAACTGCTTGTAAACCCCTACTTTTTGCGAGAATTCGAGAAAAAACGAAGACATGTTTTATTATGAGCTCGAGAAATGTGTTTTTCAGTGTTTTCTACAAAATTGGGGCCTGTTACATCCTACCCGTAAGGTACACAATTCTAATCTTCGGTGTACATATTAAGAGCTGTCAGAAAACTTACCCAAGGTGGACACGTGAGCAAAATCTGAAGGTTGTAACGTTTGTATTTTTCGTAATATTTAGGCTCAAATTTATAGCAAAATAGCGCCCTGAGCAGAATATGACATTTTATGGGCAAGAGTGCATATCTCTGACAGCACCAAACCTTTTTTTAGATAAATGTACAGGAGAAGTAAATTGTGCATAAAATTTGACTATTGCAACTCAAATATTTTCGTAGGTAGATGTCGCTAAATTTGGCAGAAGCGCCCGGGAAAGTATGAAGGGGAAGGGTCGACCTTGTCGCCTTCAAAACGTTTTTTACAGTTCGACAAAACTTTTTCCTTGAAAAACTTTTTATTCTTCACATTGGAATATTTAAGGAAATATGTATAAAATGTTCAAACAAATTGAAGAAGTCTACGAGCTAGATTTCGCTCGAGCTTATCTCAAATCACCCTATATATACATCAAAGATGCAGTCTCTGCCATTGCTAATCGGCTACTTGAAGGTGCTTTGTAGCGCCCAATAAGGTAATCGTCATTTTTTGTGATACAGGAATAAAGAAATCAGTGTCGAGAAAGACTCCCCTGTAATCAGAAGCGGGCATGAACCCACGACCTCCGAATAACGTTACGCGGACGTCGTTGGTCCGATTCCCGCTTAGTAATCTGTTTAGTCACTAGAATGACATCGCAAGTTAAGCTTGCACTCTCAGTAGTTTCATATAATCTAATGTCACTGGCATAGTCTGGTGAAGAATAGTTCTGCTACCTTGATCATCTCCTCTATGTTGTGTGTGAAGTTACTCTGCTCGCATCTTTGTGTGTACGGCCTGTCTTTGCCGAACACGAGCGTCCTCTTAGCTGATTTCAAACTTCCTTCATCACTGCCATGATATGTGTACGAATGTCGTCTGTCTTACTTCTGTTAATCAATTGAGACAGCTCTACTAATTACCCTTTATTCACGGTACTTCACATTTTATGTTCTTACGTTTCGGAGTTACTTCCTCCGTTCTCTTAATGTGTTGCCCAGTGTTTTTCCTTAATGCTACTTCTCTGTTAGCTGCTGAATTCGCTTATTCATGTGGTTAGAGTGCCATTGGCCCTGTGTACACTATCCTCATTCTCATTGCTTAAAATCGCAAATTTGTTTTGAAGAGCTATTTTAAACTCTTTTGTACGGGATTTCACTGACTTTGCGCTTGGTTTATGGCTTTTCCCGGTTTTTTTGTTCTCATTTGATATTCAGCCTTACCTTGCATCTAAGCATCCTAGGATCGCTGCTACAAATCGTACTTAGCCCATCTACATCTTGCACAATTCTTGGTTGTACCATCGAAACTTTTCCTTATCGTTTCTGTATTTTTCGTTTGCGGAAGAAACTGTTTATCAACCGGAGGGCATTTCTTTCCGCAAATCCCACGAGTGTATCTCCTCGCCCGGATGTCCTAAAAATTCATTATTATCCAAACTGATCGATTACAACGTTTAGCCATCGGATATGTTTTGAGAATACTCTAAGCAAGCAGTGTTCACGTGGTGCTCAAAAGAGCCCAACTTCAATGCCCTTCCTTAATTAAATAATTTATTAACGTAAATTCTCGTATTCTTTTTTTTCACGCTCATGGCCAAGTAGCCACAACATACTATCTTGACAGACTTTAACGGCGTTTCACAAAAAGTAACCATAAAGGAACATTCAAACACCCCAAAGACACAAAAATGTTCGCCAAAATGGTTTTTCTCGTGCATCGCACTAGAGAACAAACTACCATCAATCACAGTGAACTGAGTATCAATAGAGGTTTTGGCTCAAGCTAATGGAGAATTGATTTTGTAAAGTGTTCTACTATAACAGAAAATATGAGCAGTGCATAACAATTTTATTGCAAATTTGCCATAATGCATATTTTGGCTTAAATTGAGTTTGTGGCTTTTGAAGTGCACTTGGTGGTACTAACTGTTTTGCACTTCCCTTCGATCTGATTTTGTTTTTTGTATTTGGGGACGGAACGCGGTTGGGTTTAATTTTGTTGTATATCGTATACACTTCTTCTACTTTGAAAGAGAATGTAAGCAGGATATTAAAAATATAATAAAAAATATGAGTAGAAACTTCTTTTTTAGAACTCACGTATTATCAGGAATCCAACCAAACATCCGTAATGTCAAACCTGTATAGTGTGGCTTATCAAGCTTCCCAAAATTATATATCGTACTATCATTACAACTTCCATGCTGAAAGGGTTTTTTTTGTTAAAAGACGCTGTAATTGCTTTTAGAAATGTTAGGCAACGAACAACTAAAACAGAATGTGTAGCGGAATTTCTTGACGGCGGCAGGAAGCAAAAGGCGAGGCAGTTGTGGTGATGAAAAGACACAAGCTTATTGGAGCGAACTTGTGCTCCCCTACCAACTCATAAATACACAAGCTGTGAAGCACCAGTCAACAAAGTGACGTGTGCGGGCGAGTGTCGGCGAATCGAATGCCTCGGCGTCTGCTCTGCGGGTATTTATCCCTCGGTGCTACGGGTGCTCGCACCGTCGAATTACATCGAGAACACTGTAGATAAAAGAGGACTATTCTAGGCTAGTGTCTTTAGGGTAAACATTATCACTACAAAATGAGATAATCCGTGCGGCGTCAGAAAGAAAAAAATCGAACATGGGGTTTATTCCGGACACAGACAAAACAGCCCGGCACAGCCGTCGATAAAAGAATAAAACGTTAATAAACAATTTGATTGCATGGTTTGCGGCAATACATATCGTCACTTATAGAGAAATGCCCCACTTACGTACTGACTTACTCACTCACTGACTGACTCACTCATAAACACTGAGACAAAGCTGCTAGGCCTGAGACTTGAAAGTTTTGGAATATATTTGTGGCATTCCGTAGGGGCTCACTAAGGTGGGATTTTTCAAAACTGGGCTCCTAACCAATTGAAACAGGTAAATTGTGTTAGTAAATGCGTGAATATCTTGCCCACCTGTCGAGGTATCGAGACGCTTTTTGATGATATATGTAGCCCTTAACAATATTTAAAAAGGGGTTTCAGGGTTTTGCACTAAGCAAAATTATTTGGACGATTCTGGATTTTGAAAAAAAAAGTGAGTTTTCGAAATATCCCTGAATAAAGATTTCGCTGATTCATTTAATAAATTGGTTTTGCTAATAACTGTGACTCATACTAATGCACAAAACCAATGTTAAGAACTTCACCCTGTGACGCCGGCAAACAGGCAAAAACATTTTTGAAAAAGAGAGAGAGAGAGAAAGCACTTCTTTGAGCTTTGCGCGGTTAGAAGGCGGTTGTGGCTTCCGGTTAATGCCGGGCAGCGATGTCGGCGGCTCTGGTGACCAGAAAAATGTGGACCTCCTTGTCTGAACTCACCAGTGCCTCCTCCTACTGCTCGTTGGAGGAAATGGAGGAAAAGGTCTTTGATGCATCCCCATATGATGTGGGGAAGGGTGGCGAGGGCTCCGCATGCTGTGCAGTTAGGTGAGGAGTCAAGGGAAGGGTGGATGATGTTGAGGTTGGCCGGGTTCGGAAAGGTGTTCGTTTGTAGGAGTCTCCAAGTGTGCTCCTTTGCGGGCGTGAGCAGCACGTTGGCTGAGGGCAGTTTTCTGCGGGAGAAGGGGTAGTGCATGGTTATTTCTTGATATGAGACCATGCTGTCTCTGGCAGATCTTACACGATGGTAGGGGGACGTGTTCGCCCCAAATAGGATAGTAAGCCCTCGCGCCATAGTGTGGGCGGCCTCGTTACCCTCCAGGCCAGCGTGCGCCGGAGCGCATATGAGTTCTACTGGGGATTGTGGTGAGTGCTGTGGGATAACTTTGGTTGCCTGGGGAGATAACAGGCCTGCGGCAAAGTTTTGAATGGCCGTCTTAGAATCAGAGATTATGGTTTTAGTGGTTGGGTTTTGTACGAGCGCAAGGGCTATAGCCGCCTCTTCCACAGTTGGAGGGTTGGAGGTGAGAAGAGTTAGGGAGTTAAGGGGGGTTTTGGGGTGTCATTGGTAACTGCTGTTGCGAATGCAGCACGATGCCTACATTGTGCCGCGTCCACATAGATTTTTTCCACTTTGGTGGGAAATCGTTGATACCGAGCCGTCGCCCTCTGCTCTGTATGTTTGGCGTGGTATATAAGATGCATATTTCTGGGGAATGGTTCCAGTGTAAGATTTTTGTGAATATCAGAGAGTAGGGGGATCCTGTCGTCGGTATTATTGATCTGGTGTATTTTAAGTTGTTTGAGAATGTGGTTTCCATTTGGAGTTTTGGATAAACGAGCTATTTGATTCAATATGTGAGCTTCTATAAGCTCTTCGGCCGTGTTGTGTACCCCTAAGCCCTCGAATGTGGCAGTGGAAGTGCTTAGAGGGAGCTGATGCGGCGATTTGTATGCCTTCTTAATTTGTATATTGACTTTTTGCAAATCATTTTTAGAGGGTGGCAAGTACGGTAGGGAGTATGCGATTCTGCTAATGACGAATGATTGGATTAGCCAGATTCTTTCGCAATCACATAGGCCTTTCCAGCGGTTGGAGATTCTACTGATAAGACCTATCATTTGGGCGATGGGCCGGTCAAGCTTTTTCAGATATTCTGTAATTTCTGTTTTGTTTTGGATGACCATTCCTAGAACTTAGAGCGTGCAGACTTCTGGTATGGGGTCATCCCCTCTGTGGACTTTGATGTTGGGGGATACTTTGCTACGTGTCTTGGGGGTCAGAAGGAGCAATTCGGGTTTGCTAGAAGAGCATGTTAATCCTGCCTTTTTGGCTCCTGTTACCACCTCTTGCACTCCTTCCTGGAAGGTTTGTTCTATTTGTGCATCACTTCCGCATTTGACCCACAAGCCGATGTCATCAGCGTATAAATTATATCTGAGGTTCGGAATTTGGTCAAGTCGTAGGGGGATTTCTAGTACGGCCAGATTGAATAGCAAGGGCAACAAAACTGCTCCTTGAGGTGTCCCTCTAGCCTGAAGTTCTACCGTGTCCGACATAGCTCCTCCAATCTGCAAGATGGCCGTTCTATCGGTTAGGAAGCTCCGTATGTAATTGTATGTGCGATGCTGAACTAAGTCCTCGCAAAATGGCTGAGTGGGATGCGTTGCCGAATGCTTTTATTTGTGGAGTTCTAGGATTGCTGCTGTGTCGAGGTTGTTTCTAGGGGTTATAATTTCGTGCGAGATTTGAAGAAGAATGTCCTGCGTAGAAAGGCCCGCCCTATATCCAATCATAGTATTTGGTATAGAGCTTACCGTTTGCAAGTGAGTGACTATCCTTGCGTGTATCACGTGTTCAAGCAGTTTTCCCAAACACGAGATGAGAGATATAGGTCGCAGGTGTTCAAAAGAGAGGGGTTTACCGGGCTTGGGTACAAATGTTATTTTGGCGTTTTTTCATGAATTCGTTAGTGGGCCCCGTGTCCAGTATTTGTTAAAGTAGCTGGTGATCTCGACTATCGAGTCGTCGTCTAAATTTCTCACCATCTTGTTGGTTATTTGATTAGGCCCCGGGTCTGAGCCAAGTCGTAGTTTCAGTATGGCTGCCCTAACCTCTGCTGCGCTAATGCCCCTGTTCATGTTCGGGTTGTCTGTGTCCGTGTATGGGGGGAGTGGGTAATTGGTGGTTTTGGGAGGGTACGTATCGTTGATGCAATTAATAAAGTCTGTGTCCGAGGCAGTGAAGTTTTGTATGATGTGGGTGATTCGGTTGGCCTCGTTTGGTTTCGAATTGGTGGGGTCCCACAGGTGTTTGAGTAGTTGCCAGGTGCGTTTCATAGCCATTCGGTCCAAAATTTCATCCCATTGGTTCTGAGAGAGTTGAAGAGTGTGTTTTTGGATGGTGGATTCTAAATTAGCGAGTTTTTGACTTAGTTATCGATTGTGTTTATTTTTCCTCCACCTTTTTTGAACGCCTTTAAATGCTTCTCATAGGTGTTGAAGGTGCGTGTCCACTGTTTCCGCGATAATTTCTCGGTCGGTGTTTTGAGTGGCTGATTTCAAGTCCTCATCCAGTGCTTTGACCCAGTTTTGCAGGTTCGGGGGTTTGTTGTGTTTTGTTCGTCCCGCCGTGATTCTCTGACATTTCTGAACTCGTGCCAACCGGAGAGGTGTTGCTGTCGATGAGTTTTCTTTATGGCGTGAGTGAGCTCAAGGTATATCTGTATAATAAAATGGGCGCTCTCAAGTGATTCATCTGTGGTTTTCCACCTGACCTGTTTGGCGTGTAGAGGGAAAGTGAGGTCTGGGGTGGATTCTTTCTGTACGCTGTTACCTATCCTGGTTGGGGTATTTGGTTCGGTTTCTATTGTAAAGTGATAAATTTGTGCGTGATTCCAGAGGTCGGGGCCTCTTTTCGTGCATTTGGAGAATCCCCATGCTGTATGTGGTGCATTGAAGTCTCCTAGCACAACCAATGTGAGGGGACCCGCTTCTCGTCTGGCTAAGGGAAGAGAAAGTTAAAGGGACACTGAAGTGAATTTGTCAAGCTCCCGTTTTTGTTTGCACTGCGTAGACTGGCTCAAATTAGCACACTTTTTATCTTTTATCTAATTGAAAAGTCGGTAATTATTTTACAAAGCGAAAAAGAAGAAAAACTACCATGCGCGGTTTGCGGCGGCCGCACCAACTAAAGGCTGTGACGACGGGAGAAGACGCACCGTGATTGGGCGATGCCCAAGGTTAGCAACCAAACAAGTTTAGGTTTCGGTTCTGTAAAACAACGTGCTTGACATCCCACGGCATCGTAAAATGGGCATTCTCAATATCTCAGTAATCGTCGTCCCACGCTTCTGCCATGTTGTCGGCTGTAAAATGCATAAGATAAGCCTCCAAGGACGGCTTGGAATCGTAGCAATCACTAGCCGAGGCCTGCTCACTGTATGAACGCCCTACGCGTCCCCGCAGACGCTCAAATGCCATGCACTTTTCCCCCATATTTGCAGCTCGCCTCACTCATGCCTGTATCGTAGAAGGCGTGTTCGCACCAGGCCAAGGGTCTGTTCATTCTGGCCTGTGCCCACTGCCCGCAAGCAGTCGGTGCTTATGGCAACAGCACTCCAACGAGAACTCGCTAGCCCGCCAGTGTCAGCCTGCGCGTGTTCTGTGAACTAGTTCGTGGAGCAATGTCCCTTGCGGTCCAAAAAAAGGTGAACTCACCACAGAAACCATCGGCGGAAAACGAAAAAGGTAACTATAAAAAAAAGGACGCACCTGCGGGGATTCGAAGTCATGACTTGCGAAACACTTGCCATGAAACACCTAGCGCTCTAGACCACTCGGCCACGGGCAAGCGCTAAGGACCGTGGAAATATAAGGTATATAATGCATAGCTAGTTTACCCTTTTATTTAGTTTTAGCATTTTAAGCAACTTAGTTGACTATTTGTTGTATTGCGCTCGTGCAGTAGGCGCCCCAAAGTTTCCACAATATCTCAGGTCTAGCAATTTCATTTCTGAGACGAAAAAACATTCGCAGGTGCGTAGTCGTGCTGCTGACCGCTGTGCTTCTTCGCCCAGCGTAAGAAAGTGCTTCCCGCACCCTAGTTTTACGCTGTACGGTATAAGTATCAGTTGATTTTTTTCCCCTAGTACTTATATTGACTTCGCCGACTCGTATCCCGCCGTAAAGAGGCCTTATATTTTCCTGCTGGCGTACCAGTTAGCGAAGCGTCGCATGTACGCTTGTGCAGCGCTTGTGTGATGCGACCTTTACTTGGAGCTAGATACAGTGTACAAACTAACGAAGTAAAGAAAGGCACATTCTTCCATTCACAAACGTGTCCTGGCTTCGTTTCAACTGAGCGAACGAATTGCGACGACCCGTCGGCGACCGGCGGATGAACCGCTGGGCCGACTGACTGTCTGAAGGGCGGGGAGCCGTGCAGTAGCGCAGCCAATTGCCAGCTCAGCTCCTCCCGACGTCACACGAAAACCCCACAGAAAACGGGCGAGGGTGCAGTGAGGAGGACAGCATTTTCGAACTGATTTTTCTACTAAATAAATTCGCGTAAAATCGCTCAGAGTGGTCGAAACAGGGCCTAGGGACTCCGGACTACAATTTGCGCTCGTAATCCCGCAATGTTTACAAATCAGGTCAGTGTCCCTTTAAATCTATGCTGTTGTGCTTTGGGATTACTGTACACATTTAGAATGAAGAGCTTTGAGGCTCCTATTTTAGTGGGCAGAATGGTTATGAAATCATAATATATTTCTACGCCGCGAATTCAGTTTTGCTGGCAGGGATATTACGCTGAATAAGTGCGGCTTTTTTGTGATCGCTATCGCTTTGGAAGGCTGTATAGCCTGGCAGTTTGACTGCTTTGCCCGTCTCTTGTAGGGCTATGACATCTGGGGGAATTTGGACTGATTGAAGGAGTAACTAGAGACTGCTCCTTTTCTTTGCAAACCCTCTGCAGTTCAACTGCCAGATTCTAACTGCGCGTGTTTTATTACTGGGTGGCGGATGCATGTTGAAGTCGAGTTTAAAGTCCTGTTTGAGGGACGAGCCCTTTGGGGGTGGTTATGTTCTGCATGTCGTTACTTAGAACGTGTGCAACTCATTTCGGAGGGCTTCTATACTAGCCTGCATGGCGGTCATGTTGGACTGTGATTGATTGATTGATTGATTGAATGTTTATTAGAATTTGTCACATGATGTTTACAAACACTGATTGGACCCATAGCCAGAGGCTAGTGCAGGGTCCAATAAGAAAAGTAATGGACAGTAGCGCGAAATATCAATTACGCATAATACAGATGTAGCTATACAGACACTGTAAATATATACTTCCACGAAATTATGAGAAGCCGCTCTCCTAAAGTAGAGAAGTCGCTATCCCTAAACAATCGGGTCACAAAAAACAAAACTACACGTGTGCATACAACCAAAATGTTATGACAGATCACTTTGTAGACACACCCAGAAACATCAGTTCAAATACAAAAAACACTATAACTATCACGAGTTTTAGGAAGAGGGAAAAAAGGCTAGGTTTACAAGATTCACCAGTGTATATTTATACAAATATAAGCGTTTACCACCAAAAAAAGAAGCAGTTACAGCCTGGTCAAGAATTGATTTTTTGTTTTGCCGCAGCATTGTGTGATGTCTTCAATTCAGTGGTCAAACTATTCCAGATTTGTATCCCTGTGAATTGCAACAATCTTTCCCCATAAACGTTATTTCTTGGTGCCAAGTTAAAGTTGCCGAAAGTGATACTTCTAGTAGGGCGAGAAGAGGAATAAAATATTGAGACATCAAATGGGTTATTGTATTTTATAATACGATTAACACAAACAGTGGTCTTGTATTCACGAAAAGGATCGAAGGGTAGTATTTTTAGCGATCGAAATAACCACTGGTTTGTCTCGTTGTGGTTACTTTGACTTATTATTCTTATGGCACGCTTTTGTAACCTCCGAAAGGGATCCAGATAAGAATCATAAGTCTAGGCCCGCGATTCCATGCAGTAAGTTAACAGGCTATTGATGAATGGGAAGTAAAACGCCTGCAGAATGCTTTATCGAAGTAGCCTCTAGCTTGTAAAAGCGCGTGACAGCCGTAAGCCAGCTTTACACTGACGGCATTTATTTGACCTGCCCTGTGAAAGTGATAACCCAGTATAATCCCAAGGTATTTAAACGTGTCCGTACGTTCGAGTATGCAGTTGTCAATTTTAATCTGAAGATCTCCGTAACTAATTAATTTCCTGCGGGAATGAAATATAATGTACTTCGTTTTATTGGCATTAACCGTTAATCTGTTAGCAAAAAAACCACTGGGAATTTTTTTCAATTCTGAGTTTACTTGTGTTTGTTATGCAAAAACATTTTCGGCCGTACATATTAATGCTGTATCATAGGCATACATATAATTTTGGAAGAGCTTAATACATGAGGCCAGTCGTTGATATAAAGTGAAAAGAACAGCGCCCCGAGGACCGATCCCTGCGGCACCCCTGTATTCAGAAATTGCAGTGTCGAAGTAATATCGGTCATCACGACAGCCTGCTGTCTGTTTTTAATGTAATTAGAAAATAACTCAAAGGATTGATTACGTATACCGTAGTGCTTTATTTATGCAAAAGAATTGAATAATCTACCGTATCGAATGCCTTTTGTAAGTCAAGGAAAAAAACTCCCACTAGCTTGTTGTTTAGGGCCGTGTTATTCAATTGAGCCAATGTCAACACTGCAGATGGCGTAGAATAATTAGACCCAAGTCCATGTTGCTGAGGACAAAAAACAATGTACTTGTGTAAAAAGCTATTTATGCGGTGTGATAGGATTTTTTCAAAAATGTTATTTACAACGCTGAAAACAGATATCGGTCTGTAACTAGACGGATCGGAAATGTCACCGTTTTTTCAAACTGGGACTACATTTGCAATTTTTAGTATGGATGGGTAAGTTTTGTTTTGTATACAATGATTAAATAGATTGCATAAGATTGGGCCTAAAATATCTAGGTTTTCTTTTAACAACCGTGCTCTAATTTGGTCTAGTCCAGCAGATTTGTTAGTTGAAAAATTATAATACTGTGAACAACTTCAGAAAGTTCAATATCATACATCAAAAACGTATTGACAACTGGTTGTGACGCAATGTAGCTGTCTACAGAGCGGGGAATTTTGTCTGCCAGAGCTTTGCCTATACCAGAAAAGAAGGTGTTGAACGCTTCGACAGTGCTGTTGTCAACGCTGTCAGGAGTAACGCGCTGTGATTGACGGCCCCCAGTAACCTCATTTATGATACCCCATATTTTTCGTGTATCGCCAGATGCCTCCAGGATGCAGCGTGAGTAGTATTGTTTTTACGGGCTCTGATTATCATAAAGCATTTATTGCGTAGTAGCTTGTACTTTCCTAAATAGTAACTGTTTGTCTTTTGACGTTTCCATTTATTGTACCAGAAATTCTTTGTTTTTAATAGTTGCAAAATGTCTTCGTTCATCCAAGGGCAGATTGGTATTTGATATGAACGTGCAGGAAGTACGCGACAGCACTTATTAACTGCGTTTTTAAGAACTCCTATTAGGGTCGAAAACTCAGTATTAACATCATTGTCGTATAAATCGTAGAAACTGACTTGCAAGAGGCACGATATGTGCACAATACAAGCTGATATACTGCGGCTGCTTGTATTGCTCTGAGTGTTTCGTTGGTTGAAACTGTGTTGTCCAGGAATACTTGACGTATTAGGATGGCAAAAGATAGTAAGGAGCCGATCCTTTTACCGAGTTCGCAAAGGGCCTCGGCAATAAAGCACCAACTAACATCAAAGAAATCGCGAAAGTCCTGGTTCTTTTTCATTCATTCTTTTGTTCATGAAAGGTCTTTCATACGGAGATTAAGCTCTTTTCTAGGATCGTAATTCTTGTATCTACTTCGTCACCCTCCATAGATTCCTCTACCCAATTTCTGGGGAGTCATCTACAGCTCTACGCTTGGAGGCAGGGGGGTTAGTATATAAGTCTCTCTGGGGGCGGTTTTCAAGCTGCAATTTCAGCACCCTATTTTCTTGTAGCAGAGTGAACCTTTCTTGCTTAAGAAGCGCTAATTTCTCTTTTATGTTAGCTAGCTCCCTGACAAGCTCTGGAGGGAGGGGGGAGGATATTTGAGCGCGTTTGCGTGAGCAGTGAGAGGAGGCAGTGGGGCTGCTAACTTTGTCGCTGCCCGGCTGCTTGTTCGAGGATCGTTCATTCGGTGCTGCCTTCTGTTGTTGCGAGCTGTCTTCTCTCTGGTTACACTTGTTTCCGGATTCTTTTGTGTGGTTGTACTCAGATATCTTGAGGCATTCTTGATGAATGGTGTTGGTGTCGTGCTGGTTGTGGCATGCAATGGCCGCGTGAGCGTAGGTCTGGGGTTGCCGGCGGGGTTGAAATCGTCGCGAGCAGACCCCTGATCCAGTGAGGCGTGGGCTATCACACACGATGCACTTGGGGACGCATGTGTGGTCTGCAGCAGCGTTGGGTGTCCCGCAAGTGTTGTACTTAGGCGCTGGCCTTGCATTGGGGCAGACGACTTGTCGATGACCGGGCTGCCAACAAGCTGTGCAGACCAACGTCTTGCGTTTAAAGGGCCTGCACCGGTAAGTAGCTGCTCTGTACTTGATCTAGAAATGGACTCGGGAGCCACTGAATAGAATATGTACTATGCTGGAGGTTCCGAGGCGTTTTGCCGAGAGGATTTCCAGGTCGAAGTTGTAGTTGGTGACGCTGCGTAAAATGTCTTCATTGTGGTTGTCTTCAAGTATATTGAATATGGCTCCAGCGACGGTGTTGGCTGGGGCTGAGACGTGTGCGTCCATCTCGTATCGTCGGTCTTTGAGCTTAGGGATTGAATTGAGGCGTATTTTTGAGTCCTCTCCTCAGCGGGGGTGCTGATTAGCAAATAGTTCGGCGTTCGGTGAACTCGTATCTTATCGATCATGTTTTGTGCAATGAATGCTTCTTGGAAGATAGCATCGGCCAGTGTGGCTTGGGGCACTGATCTGAGGTCGAGTCCTCCTCTTGGGCGTTTTACGATTTTAGATGCAACGCATCTCATGCTCGCTTCTCTGTCTTTCCTACGTCTGTCCAGCGTTGTCCACACAGCTGCGCCTCTCCTCATCTCCTCTCTCCGATAGCGAACAGTCTCTCCCAAACAGCTGCGGGTTGGCGCAGCGCGCTCCCACTCCGTTGCTAGGTGCCGGTGGGCGGCGCTGCACGCGCTGCGCATGTGCAGTACTCTCTCTCTCCGCGCTCTCCTCTCCTTCGGGTGCTGTGAATACAAAGCGGCGTGCCGCGCTCCGGCGGTCTTAGTGGACGGTCGTCCGCGTTACGCTTGCACTCTCTCGCAGTACTCGACGATTGCTTGGTGCAATCGTCGCGTCCCTAACTGTGCACTTTACTGACCACAAGGCACTCATTCTCGTCTGCAATAAAGACCGTACCTGAGCATACGTGTACTGCATGTGCATTGCATAGTGAAAATGGAAAATTACGCCCACCTTCCCTTCGCATGAGAATCCCTTCTATAAGTGTAATCAATACGATGGAAAACGCCAATGGAACCCCCCATGAGATGCGTTGCATCGCACCAGGATTCCCGCGAGGGGAGGTGGGCGTAATTTTTAATACCCTCCTCGGGGAGCGGCGATGCCGCCGGGCCATGCCGGGCAGGTCAGTTCCGGTCAACGTTGCGGCCGGTTGTGTTGTTTGTTTGGGGGATTTAGAGAAGACTAAAATTTGGCGTGCGGAGAGGCGCGTTGCCGTTGTCGTGTTACATCGCAGCCATCTTGGTTGTGTTCGGAAGGGTGAATATCCTCTCCCTGCACTACGACCTCCATGACCGCGGCTGCAGGCGAGGGTCAAGGGGGCTGGTTGCAGGTAGGCGTAGCCGCTATGCCCAACCCCTGCGTGGTCCACTAAAAATTGAAAATTGCGTAGAAGAAAAGGCCATAAAGTTTGGAAAACTGATGTCTAGCCGTTCCTTACATCTTCCGACAACGATGGGAACTGGGTTTAAGGGTTCTGGGAGGGAGCTTCAGCTGAACACTCCTAAAGTTGGCGGAGCTTGACGAAGCACGTCCCATCGAGGCAAGCGACGCAAGCGCCTCCAAAAACTTTGAACTGATACGCCTATCGACCCGAAAATTCCGTACCGGTTATATCAAGGCCTAGCCAAACGGCTTCAATATAATGCGTTCATTGGGCTTATGGTATATTATCGCAATACTTTTGAAATTTTTAAATTTACATCATGGAGAAAGTGAAAACCGGTGAATTGTTTTTTCGGATATTTATTTGTTATCGCAATCCAATTCATTTATTCAACAGGTTTTTTACTATTGGTAACTTACGTAGGTATCTAAACTCTGTTCTGAAGCATTCTTTCATAACATCTACCTAAAAGGAACAATCAAGATTTCTGGAAAACTGCTTGAGCTTACACGTTCTTCAAAGTATAAAACCAATTTTTATATCCAATTTTTTGTTGTTTTTTAATGCTGCCGATACAGTTGTCAAAACATCTGTGCCAACATTTTGTCGTAACACCCGTGCAAAGGCGCGAGCGGGATTATTTACCTTACACCTTTCTGAACTTGGAATGTTCTTATGTCTCCCGCCCACTGATGGGAGCGTGTGCAGCCACGCGCCTCCCCATACCAGCCCATGTTAACTATGCCTATCAAGGGAAGTTCCAACTGACGCTCTGACTGACTGCCTGGCTGATTGACAAACTGAATCAATGACTCTTTGACTCAATTCTTCACTGACGCGTCAACGCCAAGCCAATACTGTTACCCTACAGGCTTGAAATTTCGGGAGTGCAATTGTGTAATGGCGTAAGGGCTCACTAAGACACTATTTCTCGAAATAATGCCCGTCGAACAAGGTCGAATGGTGTCAACTGCGTTGTTTCCTGGATCGATGTCTTGTACGTAAACGTGACATACGGGAAGACGTCATCCCAAGTCTTATGCTCAACGTCGACGTACATAGCATATCCGCGATCGTTTCGTACAGACGTTCTGTTGCGTTAGTTCAGGGCTGGCACGCCGCCGTTCTGCGGTGATCCGTGTTGCTGTAGGGTAAGAGTCCTTGCATGAGCTCCGCAGTGAAGGTCATTCCGCGGTCCGTGATTAGGGCTTCGGGGGCTCCCTGTCGCAGCACAACTTGGTTCATGAAAAATTCGCAACTTCTTGTGCAGTCCCAATCGGAAGAGCGGTGGTCACTGCGTAGAACCTCATGTACTCTGTCGCTACGACATACCACTTGTTCTCGCATCTTGACGTAGTTAATGGCCGCAGGGGATTCCATTGCAATGTGTTGAAAGGGCCTCGATGGGACACAGAGAAGCTGCAGATATCCCGCTGGTCTCATCGGTGGCGTTTTTCGTCGCTGATAGTCACGGCAGTTGCGGACGTAGTGGGCCACACCGCTTGCAAGGCTGGATATGTCCAATAGTGCGAGCTGTGCCGAGGCCTCCAGAGGATGGGTCGCCATGGCACGCTTCCAAAATTTCCTCACGAAGGTCTGCGGGAATGACAAGTATATAATTTGTTCTCGTTGTAAGGATGAAATTTCTCTTCACAAGGACGGAGGTTTCGAGGCTGAATGCAGGTAAGTTGCAATTGAAGGCCCTTGGCAAGCTGACGTTGTGTCCTTCTATATAGCCAATCAAGACGAGTAAAGCACTGTCCTCATGCTGCTGTGCGGCTAGGTCGCTTTCTGTCAGTCCTGCGAAAAATGCGCTCTTTTCGTCCCAATCTTGTGGTGGTGGGTTGATGTGGCCGCGAGGCAGGCAGTCGTCGTCAGAGTGTTCATTGCCGTATTTATAGACAATTGTAACGGAAAATTCTTGCAAGCGCAAGCTCCACCTACCGAGACGGCCAGAGGGGTCCTTCAAATGGGCGAGCCAAAACAGCGCGCGGTGTTGAACGTTGAGCGGTCTTCCATACACGTATGGGCGAAATTTTGACATGGCCCATACAAAAGCGAAGAACAATTTTACAGAGGGTTAGTAGTTTTTTCTTCCTTTGATATGCCACGGCTGGAATAGGCGATTACTTTTTCCCAACCGTTCTGCTTTTGGACGATGACGGCGCCCAAGCCTATATTACTGGGGTCTGTACGCCTTTCTTATTCGGCATTTTCGTCAAAATGAGCGAGCACAGGCAGATTTTGCAGGCGTTGTTGCAACTCACAGAATCATTTCTCTTGGGCACTTTCCTAGCTGAAAGGGGTGCTATCTTCCGTCAAGCGCTTGCGTAGCTCTGGAATGCGGGTGAAGTTTGCGACTAAGCGCCCGTAGTACGCGCATAGTCCGGGAAATCTTCGCACGACTGTCTTGCCTGTCGGTCTTAGGAATGTCCCTATGGCTGAAGTTTTTGCCGGGTCTGGCAGTACTTCCGCGGCGTTGACGACGTGGACCAGAAACTTCAGCTGCTCGTACGTGAAGCGGCACTTTTCAGGCTTCAGTGTCAATGCCGACGTACGAATGGCCTCGAGTACCGACTCCTACCGAGTAAGGTGTTAGTCGAAAGTCCGGGCAAATACAACAAGGCCGTCGAGGTATACAAGGCAGTTATGCCACTTCAGGCCATCTAGCACAGTGTCCACGACTCTTTGAAGCGTTGCTGGTGCCGTGCACAGCCACATCACATTGAACTTGTATAGGCCGTCCGGGATTATGAATGCAGTCTTCTCTCGGTATCTCTCTTCCAATTGAATTTGCCAATAGCCTGTCTTGAAATCTATCGAAGAGAAGTACTTTGCATGGCAGAGGTGGTCGTGGGCGTCGTAGATTCGTGGCAGTGGGTATACGTGTCCTTTTTGGTGATCTTGTTCAGTCGCTGGTAGGCAACGCAGAACCTTCATGTGCCATCATTTTTCTCCACGGGTACGACCGGCGCAGCCTAGCGGTGTTTTGACGGCTGTATAGCGTCGTCGCTGAGCATGTCGTCGACTTGTGTCAGGATCGCTTCCCCCTCATGTGCAGACACGTGGTACGGTGACTGTCGGGTAGGTCGGGCTGTATCTTCGGTTATAATTTGGTGTTTCCTAGAGGTGTCTGCCGTACTTTTGAGTTCGTTACTATTTTTTGCGGTAGCGCTGGGTTCACGTTGAAGGGATGCGGAAGCTTGAAGTCGTCTTTTCGTGCGCGTTACAATTCGGCGACCACGGTCAAGTCATTTGCTTCTCGCGTTCCTTGGGAATACTAAGAAACCCCGCATGGTGTCAGAGCCAGATCAACGCAGTTTAAAAGAACTCTTCGAAACAAAGTTTCGCTTTTGAATGAGCAGAATGACGTCAGTGTATACAGGCTAATTTCTTAAAACCTAACATCGGCACTCATTGAATCAGCAGCAGCTCTAGGAGAGGATACGTAGGAAGACTAACAAGCAAGGAAAATGAATGCCAAATGTAGGTGCATGAAAGAGTCAAATACGGCGGGTCGGATTGCATTAGGCGAGCTATCAAAACTGAAAAACAGAAATAAAACCAAACACATTCTTATAATATGGCAGTGATTGAGGAAACGCTGTAAATATGATCAAGTTTGAAAGAAACAAAGTGAAAGCTAGTCATCTGCAAAGACAGGATTTAAGCACTCGGAGATGACCATGGAAATATTGCGCAAACTTGGACGAGTAATAAAGGTGGCCAAACTATTCTGCACCAAGGTATATGTTACCGATGTTAGGCCAGGTAAAACTACTGAGAGTAAAAGCACCACTTTCGATCTCCCAGTGGTAACTAAAGAGGAGGTCGAAAGTCGTAAATGCTCTCAAAGGAATGAAAACAGGAAAAACTGCAGGTGACGACGGTACAACCGTTGATTTTTTGAAACTCTCCGTAGTATTTTTCGAATGCTCGAACACTCAAAAAGTGCCCATAGCTCGGGAAAACACGCAAGTTATCCTGATTCTTAAGAAGAAAAATACTACAACCTCAAGAAATGCACAACCGATAAGACGCACAACCGATACACAAAGTCATAGTTAGACGCATATGTTACAGTCTGGATTTCCATCCACCCAGAGTTAAAGGCGGGGTTTAGAAAAAAGGGCTCTACCTTGGTTCGCACTCATGTCGTCAACCAAGTGATTAAAAAATACGCAAGTTACACCTAAACCCTTTACATCGCTTTTATAGCTTACGACAAAGCGCAGATTCCGTACTCAACTCAGCCGTTTTAAAATAACTAAAATACCAAGGAGTAGAGAAAACCTCCATAACCCTTCCAGAAGACATATGTAGGGGATGCAAGGAGAGAATAACCCGCCACAAGCAAAGTGATATATTTCTGATAATAAAAGCAGTAACACAGGAAAATGCCATCTCTGCAAAACTATTCGCAGAATGCCTGGAGGGCTTATTTATAAAGCTCGACTGCAAAAACTAAGGACCAACGATAAACAGGATAACATGAGCCATTTGAGATTTGCGATCAACATAGCCTTGCCAAGTAAGACAGCAGAACACAAGCAGGCTATGCTTAAAGGAACTAAAATCAGAAAGACGGCCATCGGGGTGAAAATAAATATTGATAAAAAAAGTAACAAGGAATAGAAATCCCAGAAACTTCCACTTTAGCTTAGGAAAGGAAACGCTCGAAGATATAGAATATAACTACATTGGACAAATGGTGAGGGCTGGCCTCACCCCCAAAAGAAAAACCGGTGCAGAATAGGTATGGGATGGGGAGCACTCGCAAAGCATTCCTAAATAATGAAAGCTGAGGTACCTTACCCTCTATCAGCCTGCTGAGGTCCCCTGCCGGATGAAAGCTTCTCCCACTGACCTCGAACCACTCCTGCCCAGCACATCTCGGGTACACAGTTCACCCCCCCCCATATACTGTATAGCATCCTTCCATCATGTAATGGCTTCCCCTTATTCTGTACCAATCTCCAGGTATTCACTCTGATACCCTATATGACAACCGGTTGTCCGTTCGACTCACTACAGGGCTGTGACAAGTGTGTGGCGCCACCCTGACCCTAATATTCGTTGGCCCAATTCCATTTCCTTTTCTTTATTTCAACTCTGATATCGCCCAGTCTAGTTTGTTCGCTTAGCTAGGTAGCTCGTTTCTTGTCCCTGAGTGTTATTTCCAAATTAACTCGTTCCATGCCCTGTTGAGCCGACCTAAATTTACTTTCCAGGTATTCAGTAAGGCCCCAAGTTTCAGCTGCGTATGTCATCACCGGCAGCACGCACTGATTGTAGATTTTTTTTGAGTGAGAGAGGTAGCTCACATTTCATTTTTCGCGAGTGCTTGCCGAGTGCTCCCTAACCCATACCTATTCTGTGCCAGATTTCCCTGTCGTGGTAGGGGTCGGCGAAAACCATCTGTCCGAGGCAGTTTCATCCTTTAGTTCCGCTAGCGTGTCGTTTGCTAAGCTGAAAAAGGTACTCTTGAACGCTTGTCCCTCCACACTTTATATTTATTTTTATTTATTTTGAGCCACACGGCCGTGCTTTGTGATAATACTTCCTCAACCATTTTTTGCGCGTGTAACGCAGTCTCAATCAGCAAAACTATGTCTTCCGCAAACTTCAAATGGCTCAAGTATTCTCTCGTTATCCTGGATGCTATGTTTTCCCAGTCAAGTTTTCTCAATACCGCCTCTCAACTAGCTATGAATAGTTTTGGAGAAAGCTTATCTCCCTGCGTTAGTGTTTTCCTGATCAGGTATCTACCACTTTGCTTGTGGAGGGCGATCCTGCCCGTGCATCCCTTAACTATATATCTTCTAGAAGTCTGATGTAGGTTTCCTCTATTCTCTGGTCTTTTAGCGCTTCTAAACCGGCTGCGATGAGTACGGAATCAAGCGCTATTTGTAATCACTAAAAGCGATGTCATCGGGTTTTGTGTACTCGGCATTTATCTCTCTCATGTTTAGCTACATGGATGTAATGTAGCGTTGAGTACCTTTTCCGAAATCGAGCATGCTCTCCGGGTTGATTTCAATCGGGCCTGTGACCTAAGCGGCTAACTATAACTTTGTTAAACAGCTTGTAAACGACTGAGAGTAGTCTCATGGCTCTGTAATTCTTGAGGTCCTTGGGACCTCCCTTTTGATGGACGAGAATGATGTTGGGATTTTGTAAGGCTATACGCACTTTCGTAATCTTCAAGCATTTCTAAAATAGTACAGCAAGCTTATCCAGTATAATATCTCTTCCCTCTCTCAAACGTTCTACAGTTATGCCTTCATTAACTTCAGTACAGCATGGTCTCGAATCATCTGCTGTCGTAATTATCTCGTCCAAGTTGTGCGTAATGTATCGGTTGTAATCCATGAATGCCTATATCCGGTCTTTGCCGATGGCCAGCTTTCCCTTAGTTGTTTCAAGCTTCCCTCTAATTGCCTAGTTTCCTCAATCACTGCCATGTTATACGCATGAATGTCTTGTTTTATTTCTGTTAATCAGTTTTACAGCTCGGCTATTTTAGTGCGATTTACCGTACCTGAGCATTTAATGTTCTTAGGTTTGGCAATTAGAACTTCCTTTTCTTAGTCTTCCAGATGGTTCCCTAGATGTTACCTCTCACACAGCTGCTGCTAATTCACTGAGTGGTGATATTAGGTTCTCATTCAGCCTCCCTACACTGACCTCATTCGGCACGGTCAAAAGGGAGAACTTGTGTTGAAGAGTTAGCTTAAACTGCGGCTGTTATGGCTCTGAGTGATTCCATGCGTAGTTTCGTAGTTGTCACAAGTGTCGTTCTTTGCCTTCTCAGATTCTGCCTTAGCTTGCATGTAACCATCATGTGACCGTTCCTCAGAATTTTACTTGGCACCACTACATCTTGCACTACACTCGGGTTGGCATAAAAAGCGAAGTCAATTTCATTTTAGGTTGTACCGTCGGGACTTTTTCATGATCATTTCCTAATATTTCGATTGTAAAAGAATGCGTTAATGAACCTCAGGGTACTTCTCTCTGGAAATCCCACAAGTGTATCTCCTGGACTGTTGCGATTGTCTATTCGTACGTTTCCCACTGACCTCTCTCCCATCTGCTTTTTGCCGACCTTGAGTTAGTCTCCCCTCACAATCGTGAACTGCGTTGTTGCCTTCTTCATTGCTGAATCTAAGTCCTCGTAAAAGCTATGTAAATCGTCAACCCCATAGCTGGTTGTTTGCGCAAACGCCTGTTTTATGTTTAGCCTGCACCGTTTGCTTAGCTTGATCTCAAGAGCCGCGACTCTCTCGGTAATGCTGAAAAACTTCTCCACGCTTCCTGCTATTGCTTTGACGCATCGGGAAGGGGTGGGAGTTAAAATCCTACCCTATATTTTTTCCTCTCTTGGGGTCCAATGTAGCACAGAAAATGTTCACACATTGGGTATGCCCACTAGTGAGCTGTTTGATCTGTTCTGCACTTCGATTAACCCTAAAATATCCCAATTAATGTCCGAGAGCTCCTGTAGTAGCAAAAGCAACCATCCCTCTCTAGACAGAGTGCGTGCGTTCTAATGGCAGCCTGTGCGGACATAAAGATTTTTTTCACCGTCTGCTGCATCGCTGTACCGACCAGCGCCGTGGACAAGTGCTCTACAGGCGCTGGGGACTGAGGACCAAGAGTTTAGTTGGTTAGTCATGGGAAAGGATGGCCAACTTCTACACCTGGGTGGCCAGACCCTTCTCCGGTGAGGCAGTGCTGTTTATGCACCCTAAAATCATTCATAGGATTGCTGAACCTTTCTAGTGTAGCCACATAGGTATCCGGGATGATGGTAAGCTTCAGAGTAGGCACGACTCGGTAGCTACGTAAGTTCGGCAGAGGGAGCCAGACGAAAACGAGCGAGAGAGCGAACGAACTTCCCGCCGACGACGTTGCCACTCACGCCTGCAGTGATATTCAGCCAGTGTTTGTCGGTTTTGCTTTTATGGCTGCGGTTCTTAAGGAACAAGCTTAAACGGAGGTGCACTGATGAGATTTACCGACGTCTGGTTGTTGGAAAGGTAAGGCACTGGCATGCTGTAGTGTATAGCTACGGAAAAGCCTAGTTTGAAGAATAGCCTGCCAAACATAAAGTGAGCTTCTCACTGGACGCTGAGTTGGCTAGCTTGAATCTTAGCTCCGGCACTTCCGCCCAATCACGTGTGCCATGAATGGAAGGAACGTACGGTGACCGTTTGTTTGCACTTCTCCTTTTGACTGTAACTTCACAAAAAATGCGCCGAGTGAGCTAGTTATAGGTGTAAAAATATCGAAACAGCAACGCGATGATGCGAGTTCGTGGTTGAAACGGTCACCTTATCGTTTAATTTACCTAGGTACTCTGTACAGCAGTATTATTCGACGCGGGCAAACGCCTCCGCGCAACTAATAGAAAATTTATGTCTCTTAAACTAGTACAGCTAGATAGTAAAACTTTGATGGAAGGGCAATCTTGAACTTTAGGGAAGAGCAGAGCAGAATATTGTGAACTTTCAATGCAGATTTCCTGCCGAAAATGCTAAACATCCAGGAACTTTGTACTAGCATGTCCGCCTTGAATGAAACTCTCCCGAAAGTACGGCGACTGTTAGTTTCCATTCGGCATTTTGCTTTAACTTTACCGAAACTGCACCTAACGAGCTCGGTTAACTTGTCAAACTATCGGAACAGACACGCGATGACGCGAGTACGGCGTTTAGGAGGTCCCCTTGCCGCTGATGGTAGCTAGGTTTGCTTTATTTGAACGTTACTCAACGCGAGCGGCCGTCCCCAAAAGGATGACTTCCCGCGCTGTGACCAAAATGAAAAATCCTCAACTGCTGCTTACAGCCGGGGATCACATACGGAGCTTAAACGTGGCTCTCAGGAAACAACTGGAAAGCAAAGTTAGGTCGACTGAATGGGCCAATGAACGAATAATTGGGAGAATAACACCCAGGGACACAAAACAAACTACCTGGATCAGAGTAAAAACTAGAATGGACGATATCTTACTTGAAACAAAGACAAAAATGCACTTGGGCTGGCCATGCGGTGAGAGAAACGGAGAACTGGTGGACAATAACGGTAACACAGAGGATACCAAGAGATGGGCCAAAAAGACGGGGAAGGTCATTACCCTGTTGGAGGGACAAAATCAAAACTGTGGACTCGAGCGGCGCTGGACTGCAGCGGTTGGAGGTCAATAGGAGAGGCCTTCGTACTGCAGTGCACCTGAGAAGGCTGAAGGTGATGATGGCGGACATTGATGTTGGTCTTCTGCGTGGTAGGCGATGCGGACGGTGAAGCGTGACTGATCTCGTACGACACATCAGCGACCTTCTGCAGGACCTTCCAACGACCATGGCATTGCGAGAAACACTTTTTCCAGGGAGGAAAACATAGCGTCATAGGCGCCGCAATGACACGAGCGTTACAGCAGGATTATCTACGTTGTAGCGCTTAATTTCATATCCTGTTTTTGGCAAAGCCTGTGAAGCCGAAAGATTGGCGCGAGCGGCCTCATGTGCTAGAGGTGCTCGAAAAATGGCTTCGAAGGCAAATTCGGGCAGTAGAGTGGTTGATGGAGGAACCAACGTGTCAAGCGGTAAGGGGGGCTCACCTTCATAGAGAAGTTCACAGAGTGAAAAAACCGCCGTATCATGGCGCGAGATGTACGCGAAAGTGAGGTAACGCATCGCCGAGTTCCAGTATTTGTGATCTGCGGAGACATATTAGAGAGCATGTGCATACGCGTCGGTTAAAATGTTCTGTAAGACGGCTGGTCTGGCGATGGTAAGATGTGGTAAGCTAGGGTGTAGTGGAGCCTAAATGAAGCAGATAACCTACTGTTTTTGACATAGAGCTCCATGGTCACATAGAGCGCCGTGGTGTAGACCTAGATGGACTGCCTTAGCTGCTTGGTGCAATTTCTTGAGAACCAACCGTAGAAGCTGTTCCGGGAAGTCCAGGGGGAAAACATTGCCGGCAGGTCAAAGACGGCTGCAGTAAAGCGTTCCATTTGGTAATAGGCACGTCTGCAGTCAACGGTCGTGTGAAGTTGAGGAGACATATTTCATGAACACTTGTAAGGTCACTACGCTGATCTTCCCCAATATAAATCAAATCGAAAATAGCCAGGCCATAAGCGTTGGTGTCCAGGGAAGAGGAACCAGGTGGATCGATGGTATCGCCGGCCAAGCAGTCCGCGTCGTAATGCATGCGACTAGGTTTACAGGATACAGTCAAACACTGCACTTGGAAGGTCGAAGCCCAGTGCTCTAAGGGGCCAGTGGAGTCCTTAAAGGAGGACAACAAGCAAAGGGCGTGGTGCTCGGTGACAGCATTAAATGTCCTCCATAGAGGGCTGGACGGGACGTTTCTGCGGTCCATTTAAGAGCAAGGCATTCGCCCTCCGTGATGGAGTACTTACGCCATGATGACGAGAGAAGAAATCTGGCGTAAGGAATGACTCGGTCACAGTTTGCCTCTCGCTGCTCCCAAACAGCTCCAATGCAGTATTCTTTCGCATTCGTACGGTTTTCAGTTGATGCCGATGGGTCAAAATGTCTTAAAAGTAGAGAAGCAGTGAGAAGGTCCGTTATCGTATTGAGAGCTTCCCTATGTTATGAACCCTATGAGAAGGTTGTGTTCTTGCGAAGGAGATGAGGGGTTGTACGATAGTCACAAAATGTCTATTGAAGTGACGAAAGCGTGAACACAGGCCGACAAAGCTTCGGACATCTTTTGAAGAGTGAGGTTGGGGAAACGTTTTGATAGCTGAAACCTTGTCAGAGTCGGGGTTGACTTCCATTGCGTAAACTAGGTGGTCACGAACAGTGATGCCGTGAAGCAGAACGCGACGCTTCTTTTAATTACGCTGGAGTCCTGCCTTTTGGGAATACGTCGAGGATCGCCGAGAGGCATAGGAGATGCTTTTCAAACGTGGGCGAGAAAATAATGACATCGCCAAGATAAGAGAGAGAAGGTGGCCATCTAAAGCCCTGTAGTAGAAAGTCCATCATCCACTCGAACGTGGCGGACGTGTTCCATAAACCGAAGGACAATTGCATAAACACATAAAGACCACCTGGTATTACGACAGGTGTTTTCGCGATCGAGCTCATCAACAGCCATTTTCCCGTATGCACTGCAGAGATCTATGGAAGGGAAGCACTTGATCATGTGGACGCAATGCAACGCGTAGTGAATGTGAGGAGGGGGTTACACGTCATTAGTAGAAATTTTATTTAGATGAACATGGTGTACACAACACCGCCATGTACCATCCTTCTTCTCGGCCAGTATAACAGGGATACCTATCGAGTAGTGGAAGGCTCAAACTTTTTATTGCAGAGTATCTTGTGTACTTCCTCTTAAATAGCTGGGAGTTCAGACATGAATACCTCGTAAGGCCATCTGCGTAAGGCGTTGGCATCTCCTGTGATGATGCGATGCTGGAGAGCAGTCGCCTGTCCCATGGGCCACCGTCAAGGTCAACGATGGCTTGAAACGATGACAATAAATCACCAAGCCTCCTTCGGCTAATAAATTCCCCCGTACTGCGGTATTAAACACAGCGTAGCCAGCGATGCTCCTTTTGGAGTAATATGCGTTGTATAACTGAAGATGGTGAGCGGCAGTTGGAGGCGACCATTCGAAGAAGTGAGGACAGCGTGTGGCGTCATCATACTGCGCGTCACGGCCGCGTCAAAAGGAGGCGAAACGTGGTAATCGCCATCAGTATCAAGCGGACACAGTTGCAAAGACACAAATGTGATGGCCACGGGCGGCAACAACGTCGTGTGAGGAAAGCAGGTGGTGTTTAGAACATCGTCGTGATGGTGATAACGAGGCAGCTACAAGCGGAGGACTCTACCCCAGCAATCGATGAAAGCTGAATGGTCCGCGAGAAAATTTACGCCGAGAATCAAGTTGTGGGAGCATTCGTCCTTCACAGTAAACAACACTATGATTTTTTGGCCAGCACAGACAGGGACTCATACCCACTGGATCAATACAGAGCCCAATAGGCTCGTCACAGTATAAAAAATGCAATCCTGTTCCCAGAAGAGCCCAATATAGCACATCACGGTGCAATCCCTGGAGCAAAATATGTTTCCGTCTCCGGCCAAGCTTAGGCCTAAGTATGTTTCCCGGGCGGGCTGGAAGAATAACACAGAATTACAAGCGGCCTTTGCCCGGCCAAGGTGTGGATATACATGTTTCGTTCGGGCTGTGTTGGACCGCCCGATGTAAAAATACACCGCGCCATGCAGGGGCTGAAAAGTGGCCTGTGCAGTGCTCTAGTATTACTCACCGGGACATTCTACATACACTTGTTGAAGAAAAATCAACAGGCGTTAGGTTCTTAGGGAGAAATGTTCGCCCCTCTTTGCACAAGTGCAACCACGCCGATGCCCTCAGCTTGTGCATTCTAGAAGCAGTTCCCACAAGTCATTTTGACCAGAGCACTCAAAAATGACCAGATGAAGTTTTTAAAAGGCAATAATTTAGCGGAGCGCAATATGTTTGGACTAGAACTATTCATGTGCGCTTCGTTAACCCACGCAAAAGTGAATAGTGTATGGCATTGCACAATGTCCGCGGGCTGATTACGTTTGTCATCTAATTGGGACCCTCCACCATATGATTTGTTCAATTTGCACACTAGGCCCGTTCCATTGGTGTTTCTGGGCTATTGTAGCGAAGACACCCTACGGGGACGTGGACGGCGTTCCGCAGCGAGGAGCTTGTTGTTCCTGCAAGTCGTCTTGACCGCAGCACTCAAGAATGACAAGATAAAGTTTTTAAAGGGTAATAATTTAGCAATAAAGAGGGAGCCCAATATGTTTGGACTGGAACTATTCATGTGCGCTTTGTTAACCCACGCAAAAGTGAATACTGTATGGCATTGCACAATGTCCGCGGACTGATTACGATTGTCACCTAAATGGGAACCCTCACCATATGATTTGTTCAATTTGCACACTAGGCCCATTCCACTGGTGTTTCTGGGCTCATTGTAGCGAAGACACCCTACGGGGACGTGGACGACGTTCCGCAGCGAGGAGCTTGTTGTGTGTAGTGCACATTTCTGGTAGCACCTAAAGGATTTTGTCCCCTGCCAATATTGTTCAGCAAAGTAGGCGCGAATGAAAAGCCGGTAACCTACTTGGTGTCTATGCACTACTGAAAGAAATAAACAATGTAGCTAGCCGCACGACAAAATTCGCGTGCAAGCCACTTACGGCATGGGAGTTGCACAGTAACTTACCGCGAAGTTGAAATGGTAGCCCCGGTTTTGAGCCACAAGCGTACGGAAATTGTTTAGGTCAGCAGGAAAGTCTTCCAGAATCTCCATACCAACTGGGTGCTCCCTTTAAAAACTAACAGCTAAATTTAAATCGCGGCTTTTCGTTATCCGATGTAGTGCACTACCGAAGGAATTAGCTTGTGATTCGCCTTTGGCCTACGAAAGAATGGGTTATTTGCTCACAAAAGGGCAATATTTCTCGTGTAAAAAGATTTATACTGCTTCCGCACCCCCAGCCCACTTCAGGTCCGTTTCGTTTCGGCGCACTCAATATATGAGACACCGGATGGCCGGCTGCAATCCGAACAATACCACCGGGTGTGCTCACTTGTGGGTCATAGGCCAACACCTGTGAGAATTCGACTTCTGCGAAAATCGCCTTGGCGATCGCTCAAAGAACAATCGATATCCTGTCTCATTTGTTGACAGTGCTCATTGCATGGGGAACAAAGTCAGCTATACAATGTGCTCTTTATTCTAAGCCCTAGAAGCTCTAACGTATGCAGGCAACATATCACAATGCGGTTCTGAAGAAACTACGGGTCATAATGTTGAAGAGGTGCAAAGCTATAAATCACAGGTGTATTTTGCTCTTTTGAATCCCATTTCGCGCAATCCTCTCCATCTACAATTAACCTTCAACAGTGAAAATCGACGTGAGAAACACAAACCTATAAATGCCCAATATAAAATTCAAACAATTTGGGAGAATCAGTATGACATTACTTAATGCCTCTAAAGCTTGCCACTCAACTCACCTCACACGGTATACTTGACGCTTGTCATGAAGGCCGAATGCTTTTAGTTGCAATAACATTATTATTCTCCGATAATTAAAAAGTGCGGGACTTGCCGTAGAGAGCAGTCCAATCAAGTTTGGGTGAAATAATGTTTGATATATACATTTACATAGGCATGTAGCACAGCATGTAGCTGTTGAAATAAAGAAACCGATAAAATGTGCCGCCGGGAAGATGCGACGCCACGGGTGCTAGGAGTGATGGCAATATTAGGCCATAAACAGCTGCAATTACAATGTCGAATTTCTGACAAATCTCAGCATGGACATGATTGCCGAATAAATGATTCATTGATAAATTTTAGGGTTTAACGCATCACAGCTAGCCATAAGCTAGCTGTGATGCTAGCCATGTGAAGCTAGCCATAATGGAAGCGTCCGCATCAAATTAGACCAACCAGGAATCTGAAAGTGTTCTTGCTTTTTGACTCCGTCTTAAAAGCGGCCGCCGCGGCGGGGAATCGAACTAGCGTACTTCGGCGCCCCAGCCGAACGCCTTACCCACTGAACCATCGCGTGGAGTCTGATGTCCGTTAAGAAAGGCAGCCAGATTTATTAAACACAAAATATCTGACAATAATAGATTGGCACAAGTGCCAAAGCTGCATTAGCGCCAAAGATTAACAGTCTGTCCCCACATGAGCTCCGTTTTTGGCGTGATCTAAGAACGAATAATCGTTAGTTATCGTTTACCTGACAACTGCAAAACCTTCCTTGGTGCAGTTTTTAACCTGGGGAGGCTCACGCAAATGTTACAAGACGATACGTGAGCACTCTATTCATGCTTTAGGCCAGACTCGAACCACCATTTTGTCAAACCGAGTTAACGCAACGGTAGATTGTTCGTTCCCGGCTTAGTGGAGAGACGGGGAGCGGCAGACGCAACTGCTATCACAGCGCAACGGCTACTTCCTCCAGGACAAAGTTGCCATGCAAACAAGGAACACCAGCCCGTGTGGGGACCATTGTTAAAGGGTACCTCTAATAGCACAATAGCACGCAAAATCTCTGGAGTGCCGGACATGGCAGCGGTGTAAGATCGGCGAAGCCCTGCAGCAGTTGGCACTTCGACCCCACTTTTAGTGACATAGTCACGCTGAAGTAGCAGAAGACTGCCCTGGCACAACGGCATCGACGCCTCCCTGCGAGAAAGTGAGCTCAAAGTAGGAGCAAAACGCGTACTCAGCCGAAGCAAATGTCAGGACACCATAAGATGTCACAAAACGGGTCATGAACAATATCCCTGCGTATGAGTAGATAGACGATTTAGGTTACTCAGCGTCCCCGGCCGCATTACACAGGAGTTGCATGTTTCGCAAAATGTCTTCAGCCCACCATACTGCGGGAATAAAATGCAGCACTTCGCCTATTACTAGAAGCGGAATAAAGTCTCTACAATTACCAGAAGCACTGGTTTGCTCCACTTGCGTCAAGTTGGGTTCCTGAATGAATGGGTGCCCTTGTGCTACCCATTGTGATTGCTGTTCCTGAGGACTCTATAAACCTATGGAGGATTGTAAATCTGACCAAAGTCAACTCTTTGCGAAAAGCACCATCTCAAGGGGACAAACCCTGCGCACAATATCGCCGTACTGCATTCGCCAGTTTCTCTTGAATGTCACGGTATCATGTTGCTTCTTTTCCCAGGCCACGAAACGCTACACCAGCCGCCCTCGTGTCTTCGGAAGGAGAAAACCATACAGTCTAGTCCAATTATAACAATATCCAAGTGCAAAAAAATCCCATCGTTATAACGAATAATTTTTATAGGCGGATTGTGAAATAGGAAGATGGAACAAAGCTGAAAAGATTTTATTCGCATGCCTGCAAGGTGGTACTGCCACTAATTTGCGCAAAAGAAGCCACAGTCAGTCACCTTTGTTTGCCGCGTGTAAAGCTAGCGGAAATCTTTTCCAAGAGCATCTACAGGTGCTTCACCTAGCTGAGGTAAATGTCCTTGGTGGAAACAAAGTCCCCGAGTGACAGTGTCACGCATCGGGCCGCCTATGAAGACAGTACCTGAGTAGGCTGCGCAACCGGGTCATTAGAGTCGTCACTGTTGCAATTTTGGTGCACAATATCACCGTATTCAAACTTTATATCCGAAATCATGGCTCTGGAGCATTGTAATAAGCGGTTTGTTTTACCACAGAAGGAATACAAAAGTTGAAGTTGCCAAAGCGGTCCTTCGTTATATCCGATATATTGTTATAAACGGTATCGTTATAAGTGGACTGGACTGTATCCACAAACCGTAGCGACCTTCATGAAAATAAATACGCGTTCCTCAATACACTGCACTCTGTACGGTTGGACTTGCAGATTGAAAGAACATCGGGGCGAACATCAGATTTGTGCTTCGAAGTGATGGCTGCCGTAGGCCGTCGTTTGTAGGTACACACCAATGTAGACGCCTCCGAAACATCTACTTAGTTAGCAGACGCGGTTTCAGCTCCTGGCCACAAACAAATTTAGCTCCAAGTAGAACCAGCACAACTCAAACGTGACACAATCACTCTATCAACTAGGGCCACGACGCTCGCAGTCATAGCCACGCACTCCTCAGTGCTGGTCCTGTCTTCTGGAACTTATAAACGAGGACGACGCATCCTGCGGGCAAGCAATAGTGCACGACGACATGCAATAGCTGAATAAAATATTGGATAACAAATCTAATAACCGCATTTACAAGCGGGACATCATAATAACCGCCCTTGATACAGCTCTCGGCAAGTTAAAAGAGACGGCCGCTGCAAGTGTAACAGCCTAGGGGTACATCCCCATGGGTGTACCACCGAACTGCGTTAGCCCTAAGTCACCTCATCAGTACGGTCGTACCTTGTGGTGAAGAGCGCTTAGAATCGAAGCATCAAGACCGAAGTAAACCGAGCTCACTGTCATAGGGAAACGACGCATGAAAGGCTACCACACACTGTAATGAATCTGTAGTGTTTAAAGGCTCTGAAAAGCTTTACAGCAATATCTTGGTGTCCTGCTTTACAACTCATAGCCGAAGCCGAAGTAATACGGCAGTCCCGCCGTACTCTCAGGGTACCGCAGCTGGCACAGACGGGCCACAGAAACAGCAGGTAAAAATAAACACAGGCTTTGCGCAAAAAGACACCACACACAGGACAGACGGGATAAGCGGTCGCGCAAAGCCCGTGTTCATTCACCAAGATGCACCAACTCGCACAACAACAAGTTCTTCTAAGCGGGTAAAAATGTTGCTCGGTAGAAACATTCCCGCCAAAAACCTGCATATCAACCGCTATTTCGCTGGCAGCGTGTTTTTAAAAATTCTCTCTTCATCTGCTCGCACGACCAAAGATTATTCATTGTAAATGTCTGCAGCACAAAAAAAAAAACAGTCGCGAAACATCATGCAGCTCCTACAAGAAGCCACCCGCATGTCGAGTCCCAACCTTACTGCCGATTAGGCTCTGCATGCGCCACATCGTTCATGGGGCTACTTACGTCAAACAAAAGAGGCAGAGTGAGTACGAAACAGTGCAACAGAGCGATTTGAAACTTCTTAATACGGCATCTGTTTCGGAGAATTGACTATATCTCTGCCATCGGGATGAAAAGCTACCGAGAAACGTGAATTCAAGTAGAACAACATACACTCCGTGGAGGTTCAAAATGTGAAAATTCGGAGTACACACACTCTACTTAACTGTTCGCAGGGTTTTAACGCGTGACGCAACGCAGGCGATGAGGCGCGGCGCAGTGGAGGGTTCCGGATTGATTTTGGCCACCTGGGGATCTTTATATGCGCCAACATCTCGTACACACAGGCGTTTTTGCTCGCCCCCTCAACCAGAAAAGTGTCCACCACGGCCGGGACTCGAACCTGCGTCCTCGTGCTCAGCAGTACAACACCTTGGCCACTGATCCACCACGGTCAGTGGAGGCCACACATTCAAGAACGGACTGGGGCATAGCAAACAAAGATGCTTGGACATATACGGCAGATGGCTTGGTCTCAAAGGAGGAGGAGTAGAAGAGAATTTTCCCTCGCAGAGAAGCGGGGAATAACTGGTTGAGCATTGACCTAGATGAACCAGTTGAACGTTTTTTAATGCACATGCTTGATAGGTCTTCGCATATCATTATCATGGTTTTTTAAAAATTTGTAAAGCGGCCTTTGCATTTGGGCGTGACATTGAATGCACTCGATAAATAATATAAAATTCCGCTTTAGATAAACAGTAGAAAGCTGGAATCTCCGCACTATGAAGGGCTAGATCTTATCACTGTGAGGGTGTGTATGTGCCAGAACAATTTTATTTTATGCAGGCCTCATAGTCATCTGCCGTAGCTAAACCACTTTTGGAGATGCTTTTGTGTTTAATTTCCTTGAGTAAATGCAGCTCTAAAAATACCTTCCCTAAGTGTGTCTATAACGTATGTTTTGTAGTGTTTAGGTATGTTTTGGGGTGTTCACACTGCCACTCCTAATTTGTACTGCTTTTTTTCACTATCCTTTCGGATGAGCATATCAGCATAGTTGTCGACTTTTATATTATAACGTCATTATGAATGTGCCCTTCCATTTTATTCTGCAGTAGTACAACAAATTCTCTTTCTGTGATATTTATTTGTATTTGAAAAACGTTGCATTCGTTTTTTCAGGCTCATTTCAAGTAAAACTGGGCGCAGTGGCAATTGTTGCAGCTACAAATGGTTGGATATTTTGTCTTTCAAATTCTGTGGAAGGAAATGCATGTAGATAGTTGGGTCCTTTGGGATAAGAATGTCTCTGTACATAGTAGCTGACAGCGTTGGCTTCCTTCCTGGTTTAGCGAAGATGAAGAGGTGGAAAATTCCTTTTCCCTGTCATCAATGTGCCGGTGTATTGGAGCACCAAAGGAAAAGAGTGTCTTATCAGGGGGTGAGAAGGACAACCTGCTGAAAATTATTCTTAGGTTTATACAATAAAGTGGTTTACATAGATATGAAATAAGAATGCAAGCATGAAAACGTACGTTTTAAGGAAAGGCTGCTACAGTAAATGAAGAAAACATTGAATGACGAGGTAATAGTCACTTATTGTGATAAGGGCATACAGAAATCAAAGTGGGGAAAAATGCCATGATTGCCGCAGCAACCAAACCCACGATTTCCGCATAACGCGGGCGGAGCTCTTCCAACTGAGCTATCCCGCCAGAGAAATCCTTGTTGATTTCAGCGGGTGTTCACATATTACACGGGTTAGAGACAAATCTACTTGTGCTGCTACTCGATCACGGCGGGAAACTCGGAGCTACTGTTGTTATGCCAGCTTCTCACCACGTCGAACGTGGTCGTATGTCGGGTGTAAGCCGGTAGAATTTCCTGACTTTTGGGGCCAGAATCATCCGAACACAATGTGGAGATCCAGAAAATATTGACAAGCGATTCAGTAAAAAAATAGGTCTGGCTTAGCTTGGGTATGCCAGGATATACGTAGCGTGAGCCGGTTATTCTTAGGTTTCGTAGTTGTCTAGGATTAGCTGATTATCATACTTACTGCTGCTAAAACGATTTCCAATCCAATCCAATTCAGGTCTATGCAATGAAATCATCTGGTGGAGCTGCTTCGTTCATGTCACTCGATCCACCAGCCTGGAACTGCGCAACCAGACAGTGCTAGCCCTCTCTTGTACCATCATACCTGACGACAGCGGAACCTCATCGCCGCTTCTGCCAACCGGCGATGGCCTGTCCCAAGGCGATTTGACAGCGTGACCCTCATATCTTTACCGGCACCGGCGAGCACAACGCCGAAGACCGGCTTAGCTCTTACGAAAGGGTAAACGCGCACAATAGGTGGTATGACGCAAGGAAGATACAGAACGTCGATTTATTGCTTAGCGATGTCCCAGAACTGTGGTTTAAAAACAAAGCAGCCAAGATGAAGAAAACAGCCTGGAAACAGACTGAAAAAAGCCAGAGTCAAGAGTATCCATAAATCAGAAAATAAGCAGAGTCTCAAAAATTATCGTCCTGTCTCACTAACTTCAACAGTTTGTAAGTTTCTCGAACACATTATCCACAGTAGTATTTTAAATTTCCTGCACGAACATAAGATAGTAAGCCAACATCAGCATAGATTCAGCAGGAATTTTCAAGCACTACACAATTGGTATCAACAATACCATCATCATCATCATCATCATCATCATTAGCCTATCTACGCGCACTGCAGGGCAAAGGCCTCTCACATTATTCTCCAATTACCCCGGTCCTGTGCCGACTATGACCAACTTATCCCCGCAAACTTCTTGATCTCATCTGCCCATCTAACTTTCTGCCGCCCCCTGCAACGCTTGCCTTCTCTAGGGATCCACTCTGTTACCCTTAATGACCAGCGGTTATCTTGCGTTCCAATTACTTGCCCTGCTCAGGTCCATTTCTTTTTCTTAATCTCTACTATTATGTCCTTGACACGTGTTTGTTCCCTGACCCACTCCGCTGCCTTCTTGCCCCTTAATGTTACACCTATCATTTTCCGCTCCATTCCACGATGAGTCATTCTCAATTGAAGTTGGACCCTCTCAGTGAGCTTCCAAGTTTCTGCCCTGTAGGTAAGTACCGGTAAGATGCAACTGTCATACACTTTCTTCTTCAGCGACAATGGTAGGCTGCTATTTATTATCTGAGAATGTCGGCCATGTGCACCCCACCCCATTCTTATCCTTCTAATTATCTCTGCCTCATGGTTGGGATCTGGGGTCACAACTTGGCCTAAGTAGATGTATTCGCTTACCACTTCCACTGCCTCGCCACCTATCTCAAACCGCTTTGCTGTCCCTAGGTTCTTGATCATTACTTTAGTTTACTGCATAATAATTTTCAGGCCCACGGTTCTACTCTGTTCGTCCAGTGCGGAAAGCATGCTTTGCAATTCGTCCCCCGAGTTACTTAGCAAGGCAACGTCATCAGCAAATCTGAGGTTACTCAGGTATTCTCCATTAACCCTTACTCCCACCTGTTCCCAATCCAACGTTCTGAATATTTCTTGTAAACATGCGGTGAATAACATTGGAGAGATTTTGTCTTTTTGTCTGACACCCTTCCGTATAGGTATTTTACTGCTCTCCTTATGGAGGATGATGGTAGCCGTGGACCCATTGTAGATATCCTCTAGTATTCCTACATAATGCTCATCTACCCCCTGGTTCCGTAATGCCTGAATGACTGCTAGGGTTTCGACCGAGTCAAATGCTTTCTCATAAGTTATGAAGGCTATATATAGGGGTTCAGTATACTCAACACACTTCTCTATCACCTGATTGATCGTGTGAATATGGTCCATTGTTGAATAACCTTTACGGAACCCTGCTTGTTCTTTAGGTTGACTGAAATCTAACGTTTCAGAAATTCTGTTAGTTATTACCTTGGTAAGTACCTTGTAGACGACTGACAGTAAGCTGATCGGCCTGGAAGTTTTTAAGTGTTTCATGTCGCCGTTCTTATGGATTAGGATGATGTTCGCGTTCTTCCAAGATTCCGGTACACCTGCGGTCATTAGGTATTGCGCATACAGGTTTTCCAGTTTTTAAAGTACAATTTCTTCGCCATCCTTCAAGAGGTCTGCTGTTATCAGATCCTCACCAGGTGCTTTGCCCCCTTTCATTTCTTTTAAAGCCTTCCTTACTTCTTCAGTCGTTACTGGTGGGATGTCTATCTCCTCTGAACTACTGTCTCGTTCGCCATTATCCTGGATGTCCTGGCTACTGTACAGGTCCCTATAGAACTCCAGGCAACTGTGACTATTTTATCGCTATTTGTGATGACATTGCCTTGGTTATCTTTAGGTGCATACATCTGATTTCTCCCCGCGCCAAGACGCCTCTTCACTGCTTTCATTCTACCTCCGTTCTTTACAGCGTATTCGATCCTCTCCATATTATACTTCCGTATGTCAGTGGTCTTACGCCTATTGATTAACTTCGAAAGCTCCGCTAGTTCTATTCTGTCAGCTGCGGTAGAGATTGTCATGGTTTGCCATTTCCGAATTAGATATTTCGTCTCCTGTGAAAGTTTACCAGTATCCTGTCTAGCCATCTACAATAAACGACTTCGCTATTTCAATTATTATTGGCAAACAAACTGACGGAAATTTTATAGATTTTTCAAAAGCTTTTCACAGAGTTTCGCTCAATAAATTACTATTGAAATACAAAAAATTCCCGGGAATGATCAACTTAATAAATGAATATTGGCCTACTTCAAAAATAGGAAACAGTTTGTAGTTTTAACAATCATTCGTTTCATACGGTTGCCGTTGACTCTGGCGTCCCCCAAGGGTCGGTTTTGGGCCCCTTTCTAATATTTTGTTCATTAACAATATAGTAAATGATATCCCTGTACATTTTAGGCTCTATGCGGACGATTGAGTTATTTCTTCTAAAATCGAATCCCCGAAGGACCACGTTTTCTTAAGAGTCACTAAACAAGGTGGTTTCTTGGTGCAAGGCTTGGCAAATGTCCATCAATTTTGAAAAAACGGTGTACCTGTCCATTACACTCAAGAAAAATAAATTAAATTTTCAAAACACTACAAACAATGCCATTCTTTCAAAGGATGAACCCTACAAACATCTTAGGTTGTGGATAACAAATGATCTTAACTCGGACAAAACACATCGACATCGCAACTTCCAAGGCTAGCCAGAAACTATTCTTTTTACAAAGTGCTTTAGGGCTTTCACCCCCATCCGTCCATATTCTTGCTTACAAATTGATAGTGCGGCCCATACTTGATTATGCCGCTGTGATCTGGGATCTTTTTACTCAAATTAGCATACATAAGGTAGAAAAAATACTAAGAAGAGCACTTCGCTTCATATGTAACAGTTATGGACGAACCTCGGCAACTGAACTATAGGACAGAGCTAACTTACCTTCACTTTCAGACATGCCGATATCAATTAATTAATGGGCATTACAAGGTAGATATTAGAAAAATTATTTCATTTTCTTCAGGTTACCCCACTAGACATGCCATTATCGTACAATGTCTCCATTCCGTGGACGCAATAATTGCTTCAACAATTCTTTTTTCTCCAAAACCGGGCAGGATCAGAATAGTTTAAATAACCATCAAGTCGCGAAACAGTCTTTAACAACCTTTGCCGCTTTAATAATTTTACTTCTGTGTATTTTTTTCTTTTCGTAAAATGCGAGTGAGTTTCACGTGTATGATTTTGTACACTTCCTTCTGTTTGTAAAACGCAAGTGATGGTTCGTTGTTTGCCTCGTGTAATATGGCTGCCTACAATAGGAAATGCAAGTGATTGTTCTATCTGTTTGCATTATGTTATAGGCTTATTTTTTCTTTTGCAACCATCTGCTAAAATCCCTCCAGAGGATAGCAGTACCTATAATCAATTAATTATTTAATAATAAAGTATTGCATAAAAAAGTAAGCAAATAAAAATGATTTAATAAATTGGATTGGAAAACATTTAATGAGCATAAAAGTGGGTGGCTTTCTCAGTCCAGATAGCCGCGAGCTAGCGCAGCTGCTTGGGCCCGAGTGATGAGGGGTTCTTGGTCCTCGCACCGTGAGCCGGCCAGCTCGCGCTCCCACTGCTCAGGGGATGGGGAAGGGAGGGGGAATTTATTCAGTAAACAAAAAGATAAAATAAGATGTGGCACGCATTCAACGCCCTATTTAGGGATGTGTTTTGAAAGCCAGCCGTGCTGAACCTTCGCGCTGAGCAGCGCTTAGGAGGACGGGTAGAACAGGCTGGTGCAACCTTCGCCGGCTACATAGTAAAAGGGCATCGAGGAAGACGCTTTCCAGATGTTGCTGAGCGAAAACTCCAGAACACCGGTTAAGTCGTCAGCTTATGTGAATGCTACGACGAGCTGAAAAGAGCGCCTCTACGCTTGCCACTGACTAGCTGGAGCCGAACCATCCCTTTCTGCGCTGTCCTTCGACGAACCTTCAGTACAAGAGATGATTAAAGATCTCGTACGCGAAGACGTAGCCCGGCTACTTTCTCTTCTCGTGTTTACACCACCGACTTTTTTTGCTCAAGTGGCTGGCGTGTCTTCCCCGCTTCATCAAATTATCTAGGAAGACGTCGCTGAGGCCCTTCTTCCGACCTGTCAGCAGACAGCTGTGACGACACCCCTTTCGTATGCCGAAGTTGCAACTACATCACGCTACCCAGGTTCCTTCATTCCATACCCTTCGCCCACGCCTACTGCATATGACGGAGTCCCAGCCAGGCCTCGTTACACAGGCCCCACTTTGGAACGTTCGGCCCCGACAGTAGCACGTCTTTTCATTCTTGCCGCAACGTCCACTATCCCTAACCCATGGCACACAGCGGATTATTGTCCAATATGTTTTGCTTGCCGCATCCCGTGTCAGGTTGCTCGTTTTTGCCATCTTTCGGTCCCACCACCGGATTACTCCTACCGCGTGTCCGCGAATTAGAGCAGCGTCTATGTTACGGCCCAATCCTACGTTTACACGTCTCCCGGCAAGCCGCGTAGTTCGTTTTCTTCTGACAAACACTGCGTTAGGCTTCACCAGTCGCCTTCACCACGTCGCCGCTCCTTGTCCCAGCGGTACAGTCTTCCCGGTGCACCGTCCGGGAAAAACAGATGAGCGCAGTTCCGGAGGCAAGAACTGCGGCTTCGTCGAACTACCACAGTTTTTCTCTTTCTCCTACAAATGCGATAGAAGTGAATGTTGAAGGAGTCGTCACGTCAACCGTTGTAGATACCGGAAATGCCGTGTGGGTCATGCGTGCGAGCCTCTGCCGCAAAATTCCAAAGGTAACAACTCCGGTTGCTGACACTAGTCATCGCATTGCCAGCGCTCAACACGTGGCTGCATGGACTGCGTGCATGGCCATTGTGGTAATTCAAAAATTCCTTTATTTTGTGGAATTTTTGGTGTTGCCGTCATGTTCAAATGATATCATAATGGGCTGAGTCTTTTTGCCGCATCACTCAGGATTCACCGATTGTACCCGTGAGGAATTCGCACTCTTTTCCTTGTGTACAGCGCCATTGGACGATACGCCGACTCTTCTTCATTCTAAGCTTGTTCCCGCTACGTAAACAGATATTCTCCCATTGGCTGCCGTTCTGGTTCCTTGTCATGTGCATCTGTCTCCTCTTCAAGCCTTCCGAACTGTTCTCACGACGGAAGAACCTCAACAATGGATTTGCCGCAAGATTGCCGCAAAAATGGATTTTGCAAATTTGCCGTTTGCAATTGTTACATATCGCCACTGACGTTGACTGCCGAAGAGTCCCTTGGATGTGTCGAAGTTATAGACCCCAGCTTCATTGCAGACGTGTCTCATGACTCCCATCGACCTGCTGTCAGTGCTCGCACTCCTTCAGCATCTGCATCGACATCAAGTGTTTTTCTGCCTTCCATCGACCCTGGTCTCTCCTCCTCGCAGCGAGATCAGCTCATCCCGATTTTGAACCAGTTTTTGGCTCATTCGACCATGAACAAACTTCTTTGGGCCGTTCTTCGAACGTTCGTCCCCACATTGACTCTGGCACCGATGCTCCTTTATGTCAGCGGCCATACCACGTGTGACCCACCGAGCGCAACTTCATTGAAACACAGGTCACCGATACGCTGCACTGATATGCCATTCAACCATCCAGCTGCCTCTGGGCATCTCCACTTGTCCTCGCGAAAAAAAAAAACGAGGGCTCCATTCGGTTTTGCGTCAAGTACCGACGCCTCAACAAACTTACCCGCAAAGACGTATGTCGCTCACCCACTATAGACGAAGCTCTTGACAGTTTGCTAGGCGCCGAGCTTTTCACTTCCTTATAGGTGTGATCTGGCTACTGGCAAGATCCAATGGCGAACACCACTCGCCCTACAACGGTTTTTATTACGTTTGACTACGAGTTTAACGTTATGCCGTTCGGCATCAACGCTCTAGCTACATTTGAGAGCACGATGGACAGCATTTTGCGTGGGTTGAAGTTTAAAATATGTTTAGGTTATGTACAGTGCTCACGGATTGAAACGCGACACTGAGAGCGCGTGGCCGCCGCTACATAGAGCGCCACCCCTTGACGCCCGCGGAAGCTACGTGTTGCATTGTGGTATACGGCGAGGACGAGAGCGTGTTGACCACAAGCTTACTCCTTCCGGTTGCCAATGAGCAGGACTGTGGTTCCCCACAGCGACAGCGGGGCGCTGCGAGCCTGGAGCGCTGGAACGCGTTTGTGCACCGACGGTAGTAGCACGGCTGTGCGCGCAGCCAATTTCGCGACATCCTGTGCGCGCGCTCTTGTTACGGGTGCCCTTCCATTGCGGCAGAGTTATATTCATGTAATGCACCTTCACGTTCATCTGAATAAAAGAAACTTCTGTACTAAGGAACAGCAAATTTTATTCCAGGATGTAAACTAAAAAAACGTAAAGACGCCTTTGCAGGCACGTTCGCGTGTGTTGCGGTGCATGAGTACTTCGTCGGCTCTCCTGTTTTTAGTTTATATCAAGGAATAAAGTTGGCTGTTCTTTCGTGCAGACGCTGGTTTTATTCAGATAAGCGTGACAGTCCCTTATATGCACAATGTCTGTGTCGCATCGGAAGGGCATGCGTAAGAAGAGCGCGCGAGCAGACGATGTCGCGAAATTGGCTGCGCGGTCCGGCGCGCGGCTACCACCAACGCACAAACGCGCTCCAGGCTCGTAGCGCACCGCTGTCGCTGCGGTAAACCACAGCGCCGCTAATTGGCAACCGGAAGCAGCAATCCTACGGTTAAAACGCTCTCATCCTCGTGGCATACCACAATGCAACACGTAGCTTCCACGGGCGTCCACAGCGGCGTTGCATGTACCACAGGCCACGCGCTCGCAGTGTCGCGTTTCAATCCGTGAGCACTGTACACAATGTTGCGCCTTCTGTTGAAACGCCTCCAACGTGTAGTACAAGTTTTGTAATGCCTTATTTCAGCAGGGCTTTTACTTAATCTAAAGAAACGCCAGTTCACTGCCCCCAAGGTTACCATCTCGGCCATGTGGTTTTCAGAGAAGGCGTTCTAACGGATCGTGGTAAAGTTTGAGACGTCACAGAGCTCCCCCCGCCGAGAACTATGAAGGGACTCCGCAGTTTCATTGGGCTGTGCTCTTATTTCCGCCATTTCATTCTGGACTTTGCTTCTATTAGTAGGAACGAAGCACCTAAGGACCTACCTCTATCTGGGTGTTGGTGTCCATGTACACAGTGCTGCGCATGCGCGAGGAGCATTGGGTTGGATTGTATTGGAATGGATTAGGTTGGATTGGATTTGGATTGAATTGAAATGGATTAGGTTGGACTGGATTACATTAAATTGAGTTCCATCGGATCCCTATAGAAGGCAAACGTTGCAGGCGGCGGCAGAAAGTTAGGTGGACAGATGAGATCAAGAAGTTTGCGGGATAAATTGGTCGCAGTTAGCGCAGGGCCAGGGTAATTGGAGAATAATGGGAGAGGCCTTTGCCCTGCAGTGGGCGTAGATAGGCTGGTGGTGATGATGATGATGATGATGATGGATCGGATTAGATTGCATTGCATTGTAATTTCATATACTGTGTACATGCTTTGTCACTCCTCTACATGCGCGAGTGGGCAACGCCACGGGTGATTTACTATATGAACGAACCCCAGTGCTTCGCCCACTCGTCATGATTTACTTCTTGGGGATGCGTGAATTCTTTCCACTTGTCGCGCTGTCTCGGTAGTGGCAATAACATCCCTGCTTGGTCGCCAGCCTACGACAATTCATTTGCCCGGCTTCGCAAACGGCTTACAACAACACCTGTAGCCCCTCAGCACTGACCGAACCCCACACAGACGCCATCAGTATCATACTGGGTGCTGTGCTCGCCAAGAGTAAACCAGGAATTCATGAACACGTTGTTCCGTATGCCAGCCGCCATCTTACGAAAGGCGAGTGTGCGTGTGTGAGCGGGCGTGTGTGCATGCGTGCGTGCGCGCGTGCGTGCGCGTGCGTGCTTGTGTGCGTGCATGCGAGTGTGCATGTGTGTGCGCGTGCGTACGTGTGTGTGGTGCTACATTGTGTCGGCGGCGTTTTTCGTCGCTGGCAGTGACGGCAGCTACGGACGTAGTGGGACACGCCGGTTGCAAGGCTGGGCCAGTAGTACTTCGTCTTGATTTTTTCTATACTGTGAGCTGTACCGAGATTTCCGAAAGACGCGTGGTCGTAGGACGCTGCCAAAATATCATCACGAAGGTCTGCGGAGATGACAAGTCCATAATTTCTTCTTGTTTAAGGGTTTATATTTTTCTTCACGAGGACGGAGGTTTTGAGGCTGAATGCAGGTAAGTTGCGTTTGAAGGTCCTTGGCACAATGACGTTGCGTCCTTCGATATAGTCGATCATGACGAGTAACTCGGGGTCGGCACGCTTTTGTGCACCGAGGTCGCTTTCCGTAAGGACTCGGAAGAATACGCTGTAGTCGTCGGAATCTTGTGGTGGTAGGTGGATGGGGCGCGAAGCAGGCAGTCGGCGTCAGAGTGTTTCCCTCCAGATTAAAACTGCTGTAACGTGAAAATCTTGCCAGCGCAAGCTCCACCTACCGAGACGGCCAGAGGGGTCCTTCAAATTTGCGAGCCAACACAGCGCGCAGTATTGAACCTTGAACAGTCTTCCATACACGTACGGGCGAAATTTTGTAATGGCCCATAGAAAAGCGAAGCACTCTTTCTTTGAGGCTTAGTAGTTTTTTTCTTCCTTTGACGGACCACGGCTGGCATAGGCGATTACTTTTGTGCAAACACTTTCCTTTTGGACGAAGACGGCCCCCAAGCCAATATCCGTACGGTCCCTATGCATTTCTGTTTCGGCGTTTTCGTCGAAATGATCAGGCAAAAGCGGACTAAGAAGCAGAAGGAAGGTTCTGCTACTTGAGCTCTCTTGTTTTTTCGCAAGTTTTCCTATCTAACTACTGCTTTCTCGAGGATGGGGGATAAGCGGACTAAGAAGCAGAAAGAAGGATCTGTTCCTTGAGCTGTCTTGTTTTTTCTCACGTTTTCCTATCTAGCAACTGCTTTCTCGAGGATGGGTTAATCTTCAAGGATGGGGGATGATGAACCCTCCTGTACCCCTCGACCCTGCACAGCGGTCGTCGTCGTCACCGCTGCCGGGAGCCGACAACTTGGAACCCCTGGCTGCCACGAATCCTCGGAAGGCTCCATGACTGAGGAAATGGGCTCGGATAGCGAATTCACAGTCGTCACAGGGCGTCGTTTGAAGAGGAAACTCCAGCGCACCTGAATGAGACGGGAGACTGGTCCAAAGGGCTTTACGGTTGGTTATGTGCCCGTCCCGGAGAACGATAACATAAATACGTTGAACCGTCAGAAACTTACGGGTACTTTTGCCGGGTTGCGGTTAACTAGGTTAAAGAAATCCGGATCAATGCCCGATCGAACGTGCTAACGGTTGATGTGACCACTGACGGCATCATGGACACGTTGCAGGCCATCACAGCGTTAGGAAACATCCAGGTGCCTTCCTTCTTGGTACACGGGAAGGAAACAACGACTGGTGTCATCTCTCATGTAGACCTGGAGATCAACGACAGTGACCTAGTGAAGCTCCTTTTGTCAATGGTGCGCATCCTGGACATTCATCGCATGGGTCGCTTACGGTGCGTAAAGATGGTGTTTCTATGCGATTCGTTGCCAGCGCCAGTGTAGGTAGGTTTACGTGCGACATCGTCTGCGTCCGTATGTGCCACGGCCCCTTCAGTGCCATAAGTGTCAAAAGCTAGGTTACGTCAGTGCTGCTTGTAAGAATGCGGTAGCATGCAAGCGATGTGGCGATGCTCATAACCATGTTAACTGCAAAGGCACGCTGAAATATGAAAACTGTTCGGGTTCTCACGAGGCAACCTGTAATGAACGCCCAAAAATGATGCATGAGAGTGGAGTTCTGCACACTATGGTCAGACAGAGAGAGAATACAACTTTATTGAAACGCCTGCAGTTTCCCTGCCCCAACCTATTCAGGCGGAGGCTGAATGCTTAAACACAACCGCCTCGGCTCGGGTCAGCCCTGGGTGAGGCGGTGCCATCGTTCTCCTGCCTAGTTTGTACCATGAGAGCACCTCGCCGTAGCTTGTCATAGTGTCCTTGTCGGGGCAGTCCACGTCGTCGGCGGCGCTTCCCGTGGCGCGGCCGGCTAGTCCTCGCGCCACGGCGTTGGCCTTCTCGTTGTGGTAGGCGAGCCCCAGCGGGCTCGCTACCCCTTCTCCCGCGTGTGCAGGAAACCACTTAATCACGACACTGCCATTGTCTTCGTCGGCTTTGGCCTTGCGCAGAATACGCGCGGCCGCACAGCACACCCTGTTCCTCGCGAAGTTGCGCACTGCCGTCCTGGAGTCGCACAGCCCCGTCGTGCATCTTGGGTCCGCGATGGCTAGGGCCACCGCCGCTTCCTCGGCCTGACACCGCGTCTTGACTCTGAGGCTTGCCGTCGATCTGGTCGCGCCAGTTCTGGCTTCGATTACGGTGACGCTGTAGGTGCCTTCGATGTTCTGGTAACTCGCCGCGTCAACGAGCACGGCTCCCTCGTCGTTGGCGTGGGTTCCGATTAGCGCCTTGGCTCTCCTCACCCTCCTGTCCTGGTTGTAGGTGGGATTCACGTTCCGTGGGATCGGGCACACGACGATGCCTCTGCTCGTTCGCTCCGGTACTCGCTCCTCCGTCTCGATTTCCCTTCTTACGCTGAACCCCAGGCGACGCAGTATCGCTCGACCAGTCCTTGTCTCCGATAGCCTCTCGAACTGCGCTGTCTGCTGGGCTTCCGCAATCTCCTCCAGGTTGTTGTGGACGCCAAGGGCTTCCAACTTCTCCGTGCTCGTGCTGCCCAAGAGTCCCAGTGCCACCTTGTAAGCCTTGCGAAGCATCGCGTTGATCTTTCTCCGTTCGCAATGCCTCCAGTTGTGGAAGGCCACGACGTAGGCAACGTGGCTGACGACCAAAGACTGGACGAGTCTTGTGAGCCTCTCCTTCATTCCGCCTCTTCTTTTCGATACCCTGCTGATGAGTCTCACTGCCGCGCCGGTCTCGGCCGCCAGCTTGGCCACCGTTCCTCCGTTCACCCGATTTCGCTCAATGAGCATTCCCAGGATCCGGATCTTGTCCATCTCGGGGATGACTCGTCCCCCTTGCTACCGCACCATGATCTTCTCGCAGTGTCTGGTGCACTGTTTCTTGCGGCTAGTTCTCTTGGGTGAAAGCACCAGCAGTTCCGATTTTGACCGGGAGCATACCAGGCCCGTGCCCTTTAGCTGATCTTCTATTGCTTCCACTGCTTCCTGCAGCTTGCTTTCAATGTGGCCGTAGCTGCCGCCCGTGACCCACAGTATGACGTCGTGGGCGTAGATTGTGTGTCACACCCTTCGATTCGCTGTAGCCGGTTGGCAACGCCGATCATCACCATGTTCAAGAGGAGCGGCGATATGACCGCTCCATGTGGCGTCCCCTCGCTGCCTAGCGTCTTCTCCGGCAACTGCAGGTCCCCCGCACAGATTCTGGTCGTCCGGTCCATCAAAAAAATTCCCGCGCCTTCCGCGAGGGGAACACGAGTAAATGCAGAGCATTGGGGGTCGTTACGCCGTGTAAAGTCGCGTTAAGGTGGGTAGTTGGGTCGTAGTTGCGTTGGTGTTGGTGTGGATTAGAGAGAGGAGAGTAAAGTCGCGTTAGGGTGGAGCGAGCGTCAACCAATGAAGGAAGAAGCAACGCAGTGACTGAAGCACGAGCGACCGATGGCCGCTTTTTAATTGCAGCGCGCGCAGTAGAAGGAGAGCAGTACGGGGGGAGAGCACGCATGCACAAGCAGCGCGCGGCCTTCCACGCCCCACCGCGCTGCTATCACGCACCTGTTACGCCGAGACCGCGACGGAGCGAACGGGCTAACTACGACGCATGCGCGCGGCAGCTGCTGTTCAGAGAGAGGAGGGACAGAGGAGAGGCGCACCTGCTGCGGACGCGGAGCTGTGGACGCCGTCCGACGCAGGAAGAGGTGAGGCTAAGAAATGCTCTGCATTTAAAAGTCTCTAATATACTCGTACGATTTTCTTCCTAGGTTAAGGCGCGACGCTTAAGATACGATAGCAGAGTGTCCCACTTTGTCGAAGGCACTCTGCAGGTCCAGGCCCAGCACCACTCTGTTGTCCTTGGTGTTCGTCTCGTCATCCGCGATCTCGCGTTCCAACTGGATCATGGCGTCTTGGGTTCCCAGCTTGCCCCTAAACCCGACAAGCGAGTCTGGGTACAGCTCTGCTTCTTCTAGGTACCGCTGCCATCTGTTCATGAGCACGTGCTCCAGGAGTTTTCCCACGCACGACGTCAGTGAAATCGGTCTGAGGTTCTCGATTACGGGCGGCTTGCCGGGCTTCGGGATCAGGATGGTCTTAGCTTCCTTCCACTGCCGTGGGAGACGTCCGGCCCTCCCACACTTGTCGAAGAAGGCCGTGAGGGCCGCCGTCACCGCGTCGTTCAGGTTCCTTAGCGCCTTGCTGCCGATGCGCTCCGGGCTCACGGCAGATCTTCTGTTGAGGTCTTGCATGGCGTTCCTGACCTCCCACTCCTCGATGTCTAGGTCCAGTTCCGCGTTCTGGCCCCCTGGTAGTCCCGGTGTTCTCCCCTGGGGGAGACAGGCAGGTAGTTGTCATCGAGTCTTGCCTTCTCTCGGCCTCCTCGTGCTCCGTCGTTGCTCTGTGGATGATGTCGCCCAGTCTGTGCTGTTGCACACCCTTGGTCTGGGTCTCGTCCAGAAGGTGTCCCAGCAGCCGCCACGTTTTGCCGACGTGGAGCTGCCCGTCCGCCTCTCGGCATGCTTGCTTCCATGGCTGCATGCCGACTTCTCTGCAATAGTCCCCGATGTTCCTGTTGATTTCGGCGATCTTCTTTCCGAGCTTTCTGTTCGTGCGTTGAGGGTTCCATCTCATTTTCAGGGCCTTCTTGGCCTCGATGAGGTGGGCCAGTCAGCTGTCCATGTTGTGCAAGTTCTCGTCAGTCTCGATCTCCATCGTCGCCCCGTCGGTCGCCCTCGCGATCGCCTCGGAGCACGATTTGATGTCTTCTATGGCTGTCTGTTGGGCCGGTGGTTTCCTTCAAAACTCCTCCCAGTCCGGGTATTTGTGCTTTCTTTTGCCTCGGTCCGCGCTGCGGCCGAGCGGGATCCGCACCTCCACGATCATGTGGTCGCTTCCTAGGTCGGTCCCGGTGTTCGACAAAACCCCGAACGCGAGGTCCGGGGTTGTGTCCCTGGCCACCGACGTCCCCGTTCTCGTGGGAAATGCCGGGTCTGTGATCAGGGCCAGTCTCGCTTCCGTGCCTTCTTGCAGCAGTTCTCTACCCTTCTCGGATGTCTTGTCATATTTCGGGGCGTTAAAGTCCCAGCACAGCACTGTTGTCCCGTTGCCCACGACACTCACTGCTTTCTGTATGAGCGTGCGGAAGCTTTGCTTTCTGTGCATCGGGCTGCTGTACACGTTTACGACGAGCATGCTCTCACTCGCCCTCTCCGGTAATCCCATCCACCGCGCAGTTGTGAGTCCACCCACCGGTGGCCAACTCGTGCTCGACAAAGGCAATCTCCTTGCGTACGAAGGTACACACACCTCTGACCGGTCTACGGCTGCCCTTCTTGCGCTCACTGTTACCGCTCGGGACCTTTGCTACCCTGGCGTGCGTTCGGTAGCCCGGGAGCTTTGGCGTTTCTGCACTGAGAGTCCCTTGTAGTATGAAGACGTCTGGTTTCATTTCTGCGTGTTTTAGGTGCTGGATGATCGTTTCCTTCTTTCCCGCGAAGCCGTTGCAGTAACAGTGCCAGATCAAGAGATCCTTCTCTGGCTTCTGGCGCTTCACTGCTGCTTGGGTTGGCTTGTTGCTTGGTCCATAGTTTTTGTAGCTTGGAGATTATCTAAACTTCCACGTTCTGCATAACCGACTGTATCTGGGCTGGCAGCTGCACCATGCCGTTCTGTATTCCTTTCATCGACTGTTCCACCGAGGTGAGTCTTCGGTCTAGCTTGTTGAATTTTTCGTTCATTGTGCGCGCAAGCTGCTCGCGCTCCTCGTCCATGTGGTCGAGTCTTGCCCGCAGCCTTTTCTCCTTCTTATGGCTGGGCTCCGTCGGGCGGCCGTTGTCACCGTCGGTGCTGCTTCTGGCAGCCTCCTCCACGGTGACCACCTCCCTCTTCTCTTCTCTTGGTTCGTTCGGGGGCGTCGGCTCCCTCCTCGGTTCTTGGTTCTATGGCGGCTTGCTTGGCAGTAGTGCTTCTAGTAGTACCAAATCAAACGAACCAAAGGAACGGCACGCTAAAAATTTCGGCGCGACACCTTCCGGGCCATCGCCTGCAATTGAGATAGTTGAGTTCGCTTGTGAGTCCTTTGGTAGTTAGTCACTGCATGTCAATTTTCGTAATTTCGGTGGCAGTGCCTCGTCTCGGCGAAATGAAAGACTCGGCGGCACCTTGTGCCGCAGGCTGAGCGAGCGGCGCGATTCCTTGCAGCAGCTAGAAGCCTGCGGTATGTGTCGAAGCCGTGTAAGGGTTCGTGTTCAGATTCGAGATAATCAGTGCGTCAGGAGCTCTGTTATCGTTTCGTTGAGTCTTGAGCAGATTGGCGTGGGAACCGCTAGAAGATTAACCTTCGTGCGTGACTGAATGGTTGCCGGTCAGTATGAAACGGAAGAGACCGATAATATCAAGTATCACTTCGCCGCTTCTTTTCATCAAGGTCTGGTTCCCTTGACAAAAATAGTCCATTGATTGATTTTTTGTGGGGGTTAATGCGCCTACGCTACTCAGCCGATGAGGCATGCCGTAGTGGGTGGCTCCCGAATTATTATTATTATAGGCCGTGTCTAGAGTGCCGTCCGATGGTATTATAAGCACTCCACTATATCGACGTCCACCGGCGTTTTGTGGCAAAACTGCCGCACCTGGCTGTACATCGCCCTAGATAACGTAAAGCTAGGCAACCTAACCTAAACATAACATAAGATAACCTAACGCACCTAAAGAAATCATTTAATACACCAAAACTAACCTAAGGCATAAAAATCGCACTTCAATTAATTAATGAAAAAGAAAACCGAGGCAAGAGCCAGTCTCGAACCGCCGACTTTGGGATGAAGAAGCTGAAACGGATCCTCTACACCACAACGACAGCCTTTTGTCCGGTGCTAGCCTAGTGTTAAATATGCGAATGTCGTCGGACGGCACTCTAGCCATGCCTGGAACGATCAGCTAAAGTGCTGTGGGACGGCACTCTAGACACTGCGATTATTATAATTCTTTATTCGGAAGGGGAGACTCAAGGTCTAGTCAGGGATGGGGAAGGCGGTAAAGGAGGTGAGAGCGTCTACATTCTCTAGTGTATCACCGTCGTACAAGCGAAAGTCCATAGGGACATAACAGTCTCTCTTGGGTGAGCCCGGCCCAGAGGAGGCGATGCCCACTCCTGGAGGGTCTTGATGTACGGCGGAAGATGGGCTCTCCTGTCCACCGCGAGCCGCGAGCACTCCCACAGCATGTGCTGCATTGTGGGTTGGCGCGTGACACGAAGAGCAGGTCACGATGGTAGTCTCCCTGGAGTTCTCGAGGCGTTCTCTCAGGTGTCGTGAGCGTCGGAGAACGTATGCCCACAGCGAATAATTATTACCACCGAGGGATCTCTAAGGTGCGCCGACATCAGGAACGCGTGGGTGCTCTTGCTTTTCGCCTCCATCAGAAAAGTCGGCACCCCGGCCGTGTATCGAAACCACGTCCTTCTGCTCAGCTGCACGACGCCGTAGCCACTGAACAAGCGCAGCGGGCAAATATTGTAATATGGTTACATTATTATAACGAGTAAACATTTCAGCTTCGCCCATTTGCATTTTTACGCGTACACCGTGCGTTGCATGGTCGGTGTATTCTCATATGTTTTTTTGTTTTTCGGTTTGTTTCTTCAGGGCTTCTTATTTTTGTACTTTTCCTAGAATCGTGGTGCGCATAAGACAATTCTGATCTTGATTCTGATCATTTTTCTTGTGAATTTGTTTTAATTTATCTTTTCTGGTTTTAAAAATTTCCTTTTGGGTATTGTCTTGATATTTGCTACTAAAACGATTAAATGCGTTAACTGCGACAATTATGCGTTTTCGCGCGGATGCAGGGCGTTTCAGAGTTGGTGGTGCATGTTACTCGGCAAAGAATGCTTTCCAGCTAAAAGAGCGCTTGACAAAGGTTTCTCGGAGCTAGCACGGTACTTCAGCCTCAGCACATGCAGCGCGCTGCCATGAATCTAGGCCCTCACTCGTCCTTTCGGGTAAGGCGCTGCCGGGCGCTATTTTCGAGAACAAAAAAACGTCGCGGCCGAAATCCGGAAAATTGATAGGCATTGACTAGCGAAGGATCCGCCTTCGTACTCAGCTGTCTCGACAGCAGCCACTATGACGGAAGACGTCGCGCCCGTAGTTCTTGCGCGCCCCTAGCTTGGTCTGTTTTATTTTGCGGCCACCTGGCATGCGCAGGGTTTTCCCTTGTAAACTTGCTCGTTCGCTCGTACTTTGCTACAATGGGACCATCTTGAAATGGTGAAAGAAACACGGCTCAGTGCCAAAACAGAACCACTAGAAAATAAAACCGGCCCCAAAAAGAAGTCAGGCTACAGTTTTGAAAGCAATCTACTTTCTACTTATCTACTTATCTACTTTCTGCCACTTTCTAGTTATCTACTTTCTTCTACTTTCTTCTTATCTACTTTCTGCTACTGATTTCGTATTGCAAGTCGATTTGAGACTGCGCTGCGTGTGGGTGATAGCACAAGCCGTACTTTTTACTGAAAAGCAGTATATGCCTAACCTCCCCCCCTTCCCCCACCCAGTTTTCATTCTGGTCTCATCGATTTACTCGGCGCCGCTCCGGGGCTCCTTCTCACCCCCGCTGACACCTCTATCGCATCTATTTTCCCTTTTGCCTCCACCGATGCCCCTTTGGCAGTTGCGCAATCGGCAACTAACGGCGGTAGTGCGGTTATCAGATGATTGCGACAAATAAACAAAAGCATGCATGGGCGTAAAAAATGCACTGGCGATTTCTACACTCCCTAAAAGGAAATTTGTCTTTTGTGCGAGTTGCAGTCTTCTCGGTCGCGACGCATTTCTGATGGCTCTCAGGAAGTGTTCGCGTCATCAGAGAACGTACGGCGGCGTGCGCTGCTCTGCTGCTACGTCGTAGTGCGCCGCCGCTGCCGGCCAGCATGTTGCAAATCGTGTTTGAACCTCCCGCGCAAATGTCACGTGGTTCGAATTAGCCCCGTACAAAGGACCAGCGAGCATGATGTGGCATATGTGTTTAAACCTCCCGCACAAACGTCACGTGGTTTGGATTAGCGGAGAATGGAACAGCGTCTGGGGAAAGTGTCAGGGGGAGGGCGCTCCTTGACGGCGACACATGAAAGGTGTTACGGAAAGGCAGTGAGAGAGATGACGCCGTAGCCGCACGTGTCGCACTCCACTTCACTCTTCTCTAGACTGTCCTCTCCATTTTTTTCTTTGCTCACTCGGTTATGCGGGGAAACAGACGCCGCTCCCACGAAGCCCAGGTAACAGCTGCCAAAGGGCTGCCCTATAAAACGACCGAAACCCGCCGCCGCTGTTTCCCCTCAAATTGACTTCGCCACGTAGCTGCAAATCCCTCCCGGAAGAACAGAAACTTCCCCAGTGGAAACGCCGGCTTGAGCGCATATTTCTTTTTCAGCTTGGAAGGCCTTCCGAGGGACGTTTTCGCCGCTGTGTATCACGCCTAAGTATGCGCCATCACAGGTTGCCGGTTTTTGGGTGCACGGTTTCAATGCACACGGCTCTATGCAGTTAGTCGGCTGTCCTCCTTGATCGAGTAGTTCGGATGTGGGTTGATGTGTTACACAGACATCTTACACCCACAGTAAGATGCATACGAGGGGGAATGACAACGGACAGCCACATGTTCGTACGCGAGAATAGAGCTCAAGTGCTTCCAGATTTTAAATCGTTATGAAACGGGTGCATGCCGCTCGTTTGGAGGGAGAACAGCAAGAATAGAAGTGTTGACCCGAACACAAGCGCGAATGGGTGCAAAAACAACGGAAAGCTGCTGGCACCGCCATTACCTCCTCAAGTTTAGCTCGTAGAGTAGCGGCGAATCCCTGACGGATGAACAGCAACTTGCCCGCTGGAACGCCGGCGTGAGCCAATATCACTTCTTTAGAGGGCTTTCCGGGAATATTTTCGACGGCGCCCATCACTACTAATCTTGCGCATATGACCGGCTGCTGGTTTATGCGTGCGCAGGTTTCTAGTGGAGAGTAGTGGGAGGGATGGAGGAGGCGTGCACGCGCAGCTATAAGCTTCATGCCCGTACTGATGACTGGCATGTCCGTTGTGCTGGTGCGAAATTTAAAAGCGGACGTTAAACGGTCCTTAGTGGTAGAGCGGATTGGTTTTGTGTGTTAGGCTATGTTAAGATTAGAGACGCAAAACCCCTATCGTGATCTATGCACGTAAAAAAAGCCATGTCAGGCCGTTCGGTTGGCTGAGACGTGAAGTGATGGCATTCTTTGAATTTATAACGACAGTTGCGGCAACAGTCTGAACCCGGCCTTGCAAAAACAGTGAGATGCTAACGACGTGAGAGGGAGACAGGCAGTTTCATGTTTTTTGGCAAGAACATAGCTTGGATACGTCAGCGATTCATTCAGCTAATTGGCTATAGGATACCCTTCATCCCAAATGACGATAAACGTGTTTTGTTTCGTGCAATCTTTGGACTGCGTTCAGCTTTGCACATCATCCATCTTCAACAGAGTGAAAGGGCACTAATTTTTTTTTTCAACTGACGCAGCCCCAATAGGGCGAGCTGAATATGCCAAGCTTGGTTCGCGCCGCTGCTGCTTCCCTTCCCCTACCCAATCCCCCTGCCTCCTGGCTCTAAGCCCTCGCGCGCTCGGCCGCCCAGTCCCAGTTCGCCCTGGACGACAGGGCTCGGGCCCACAGAGCTGCACTTCCGCGGCTTAACCATACCTACTAAGCCTAGCCAGGAATAAAACGAAGCACCTTATGGCTGAGGCTCGTCCGGCGTCCGGCGTCCGTGCTCACGGCGCAGCACCATGTAAATCGAAACATCTGTGAACAAACTGTTCACAAAAGGCTAACAAGAACAAAATAAAAGGTTCACGAAAGGTTCGAGAGAGAGAAGGGGGAAAAGAGAGAGACGCACAGCACCGTCAAAATCGAAACATCTGTGAACAAAAGGTTAACAAGAACAAAATGAAGGGTTCATGAAAGGTTAGAGAGAGAGATAGAGAGAGGAGGGGGAGAGATAGTGCACCTGGAGAGCCATGCGGCGCATGCGCGAGTAGCATTGGATTGGATTGGATTTGGATTTGGATTGGATTGATGTGGATTGGAATAAATTGAATTGTACTGGATTGAATTGGATTGGAAATCGTTTTAGTAGCAGTAAGCACTCTCACGGGTAATTTACGGTGAGAACAATACCCAGTGCTTCGTCCACTCGTCATGATTCACTTCGTGGAGATGCATAATTTTTTTCTCTCTCTATCAATTTCCCTGGTTGTCACTGAAAATCAGCGCGGAAAAAACAGCACAAAAAGGAACGAGAAGTAGACATGACAGCGCTGCTCAATGGACAGCGCTGATTTTCAATGATGAACGTTCACCAGCTCGCCCAAATCACAGTCCTCTTGAACTATATTCCCTCGGTTGCTCCACTATCTACACTTCAACTCAAGCAGCGGAGAACCCGGGAGCAGGCTGATCTCAGGCCTTCTGGAATGCCGCCCCAGAGTAGGTGTGCTTCACGTCAGGATAGGTGCCACACACCTGACACTGCGGGGTGCGCCAGTTCGGGTCGTAATGTGCTAACCAATCAGGGCGAAAGGGAGGGAGATTGCGTCTGGTGATTGTGTGTGCCTTCGCTAGTGTAATTTCAGGAGTCGCAGAGTAATGACGCAGCGGAAAAGGCGGAGCTCCTTTACCTCACTCCGTGTCACGCGATGGGGGACGCGTTCCGCTTTCTGACCGTAGTCCGGGGTTGAGGGTCGTTCGGGAAAATTCGCACGAGCGGTAGAATGAGCCTGTAAGGTCCACTTATGAGATTAGCGGCCAGGCGCCCGGGCTGCCCTTGAGAACCCGCCGCTCTGTCTAGCGACGTAGCACCGCCGACACTGCGCTGCAACTGCCGCTTATTCGTCGCGGCGCGCACGGGAGACGAATTGTCTGGCCCACCGCATTCCTGAAGGATAATCCCCCATTGAGAAGGCAGACTGCGGCGCCGGATTCCAGGAATGTCTACTTGGCGCGCGGAGGTGGTGGGATTACCGGCGTCCGGACAAGCGCCGCACGAGTCTCTATTGTTAACACGTCCCGGTCAGCATGACGCACAGTCGCGTCTTTCGCGCTCATCCCTCGAGGTCGTACGCATTTTCTGGCCCGCGGGCGGTCCGTTGACCTGAGATAGCGGCGCCTCATTGAATATTCCGTGACGTGGTGAGTGACAGCTGTCTACGTAAATTCGGGCACTCCCATACGCGTGTACGAACGCTACAGGGGCGTTCCCGAGAGAGGGTGATCTCGAGGTTTTAAAAGGCCGAACTTGGCCGTTGGAAATCGTTCTTGTCTGAGCGCTGAGCTGGCAGTTCCCAGCGAGGCAAGGAGTTTCGACCGTTAACGCTAGGTTGGGAGTTGTGAACCCCCTAGTCGAGGTTAAGATCGCGTCGGAGGTTTAGGGTGCAGCGCCGCACCGGGAAACTAGACGGATCTTGCGGCGAGACAGGGTCTCGGCCGTTGTTTCTCGAGTGGTTTGTGTACGCTCTGAGAATAGGAGAGTTCGACGAAGTTGAGAAGCTCAAGTGATTTGTGCGCACTTGGAGCTAGCGTCTAGCTGAAGTTTGAAGTTTTTCTTTTCGTTACTCATGTACCCAGTTTTCCTACTGTAAATAGCTGTATATAAACCCTTCGTTTCATTTAATCAACCCCAACGCCTTGAGTCCGTCAATTCGACCGCCGTCTCCCAGAACTTCAACACCATCGCCCAGCCAGCCTCCTGCCAAATCAACCGGAGCCCGGGCGATTGGGTTCCCGATCGACACCGGACTTCGGGGAAACGATCTTTACTGAGCCCTTGCATTCTCTACGATTCCCTGGACTCCGTGTATACCCTTCAAGAAGAAGTAGATAAGGGGGGCTGTGTGCTGCTATGTAACATGTCAGATCGGGCTGCATGTGCGTGGGTAGGAAGTTAGTAGCACTAGAAGTCTCTTTAGTAGTCTCGTCTAACCGCAATGGCAAAAATGTGTTATCGATGTCGTTGAAAGCGGCGGATTGTCATAGCTCAGCGTTTACGACGCCCTGTGAAATTTTCCGGAAGTGTAGGTGTTACTTCACATTCGCCGAACTCACTCATTTCAGCAACCATCGTTATATTTTATAGGTATTTGTGATCGAATAATTGGACGCTCGTACCAAATGGCAGCATAAAGGAAGGGAAAGTAATGAGAGTGGACAATGAGAACATGGAACATGAGAGATGGCGCTCTTTACTGGGTCAAACAAACAAAACCCGGGAATAAACGAGAAAAAACGAAAATACAGCCGCTAATATTAAACGAATGTCAAAAAGTAACGAGCCTCATAATAGCGATAGTAAAATTGGAAAAGAAACAGTCCCACAGTTTGGACGAGATGTTCGGGATGGCACTGGTCAGTAGCTTGGGTGGAGCTTCGTTGGCACGCTAGCGGTGCATTCTTGGCTGCAGTGGGGCGCTGCTCCATGGTGTCCTCTACTTGGCCGTTGTCTGCTAGGACGTTAGAGATCCACTATGGTCGCGTACCACCTACTGGGAACAGTAGCATCCCGTCGGCAGCGCGAATCTATGGCTGCATCCAGACCACCTTAAATGAACGGTGTAACACCTGGTTTTTTAGCAGCAGTGGTTTAAGCTTTCTGTTCCGCCGTACAGCACCATTAAAAATACCGAAAAAAAAATAGCGAACGTACGTGACCGTCCACCTCTTGAGGAATCTCCGCCATCATCCAGGCTGGCGATTGGGCTTGCGCCTCGCGAGGGGCTAGCAAAAATTTATAAAAATAGCGAGCGCACGCGAACGAGTGCCCAGTTCGGAGCTCGTGGCGTCGGCCAGCTCGACCTTGGAGAACACTCCAGCTAGCATTCGTTGAGGGACCTCCAGACTGTTGTTCCTCTCGCTAGTTCACGTGCGTTTTCGCCTGAAGTGGGGAGCAAAACGCCGAGTGCGCGAATCCGGTTTCCGCACGTTCTAGTACCTGCTAACGTGGTCCGGTGTTGGAGAGTTGTGAAATCCGGTGGACAAAGCTATCCGTGCCTGCCAGTCATGTGGAACTTTCAGCGGCAAGTTCGGGAATATATGGAGGTACAGCAGCGGGGTCTCGGACGACGGGAGACGGGCCACCAGCTCTGCTGTCTCTCCAGCATTGCAGCTTACGTGCATGCTTCGCGAATTTTTTATGCGGCGAGAATCTTCTCTCTCCAGCCGCTTCTTCACCTTTACATTAGCCCATACCCACACAGTGGTGATTGGTTGTTTTCTCTCGGAAAATGTTCTTCAGTACGCAGTACTACTGGCACTTCATCTCAGTAGGGCATACCACCGGACGTCCAAACAGACAATGGCTTCAGGTTTTGGTTCATGACTGCAGGCTATTGTCCTAGGCGTATGAATTTAGACAAGCTACTTCTAGTCCAAGATATGTGCTTTTGAATTGTTGGTCCGAGAAATGTGCCGAGTTAATTTTAGAGATGTGAAAAACGCACTGGCAATGCAAGATTTTTACTTTGGTCTGCTTCTTTTAGGACAACGCCACTACAGTGCGGACGAACTCCAGAAGAGATACTGCATGTGATAACGCTGTTGAACCCATTGCACAACTCGGAAAATTTGTAGCGCTACCAGACAAACTATCCCGGAAGACTGACTGCGTAGTTTGAAACAGGTTCCACGGTCCGTCTTCATTCAAAAGGGTCCTGAACAACTGAAGGTGGCGTTCTGAGGCTGTACAGTCATCCCAGGTCCTACGACGTGCCCACAGAAGAGTAGCAGCAGCTGCTACAGAATCCTTGACATATTCGGCTACCAGCTAGACCTTCAGACCGGACCTCCCGAAAGCAGGGGACACGAAGCGCAGTCTGAGAAGGCGCAAGCGAGCGTTTCCGGGTTCTATGCCCGCGGCGCCTAGCTAGGGCGCAACCACATCGTCAAGGCCTGTATACCGCAGCGACAATGGAAGCCGCTAAAACGCCTAGCCCAAAATAAAAAGTGCCAAGTGCTTTTGCCAAGTGCTGTGAAATGAATCCTTAACATTTTATTAGTCCACCACTGAAACATTTCGGTTGTTTGTTCTTTGCAAAGCATGCAGCTTGGGTAGAACACGACCCTTAATTTTATGAATACCACGCCAATAATGATGCTCCTCTTCTTGCAATCGCACCCCTGTTTCACGTCACTTTCAGCCACACTTGCAATGGAGGCGCTTTTTTGGTTAGTTCTGGTAACTCGCGTCAGGTGCACTTGGTTTTTCGGTTTGCAAGCAGTCGTGTATACCTAATTTCCCCCAGCACTTACCTGTTAAGTTCACATTAGATTTGGCTCGTGGTAAAGCTAGGCGTCACGAAAGTTATTGAGAACCAGCCGTCGTGGTTGTTTTTGACAATTAAGGATGCTGCTGGCTTTGAGGCACAGAGTTCCGTAAACAATAAAGATACAACAGTTTAAAGAAGTACGAAATTTATTTCGCGAAGCGCTATTAATTCTATAAATGTCCTCATGTCCAAAGTCCGCAGCGCTCCAAGCTTTGAAATCCTTGACCACTCATGGTGAGCCGATTGCTAGAGACAGGTATCCAAATCCTAAAAATGAGGAAAATTGTTTAAATCTCCCCCGAAATACGACGCGCACCGTTTAGGCTTAATTTGAGCATCTCCTGACTGCTAAGCCGTCACGGTGGCAGGGGGCTCTGAGCAAATACAACAGTTCTGCTTTATATACATAACTGTTTAAATGTACTCTTGCGGGCAATTGTGACGCCATGGTAAGAGTTGGATTTATGGCTCTGCAACGCGCGGTGTTCGAATTATCTTGTGGCCTGCCACAATGTATCATTCGGGCCTGGTAACTTTGCAGCACATGGGAGAATTCATAATAGCACACTAAAAAAAAGGAGTTCGTGGTTTTTTTTTATATTTTGGAGCGTTTTGTTGACCCTGAAAAAGTGTTCCCAGCATAGGGTAATTGTTCATCGGGGCACCCGATTTTAAAGACATGCGTTGTTTCTCACATTACGTTTCACATTACATATTCTTCATGATGTCATCTGGTTAATACCACTCTTTGAACTCCTCTTCATTGCCGACGTCTCTTTATTGAGTCATGTACTCTGCTTTCCACGCGCGGCGTGCAACTCTCTCGTGCCATTGTGCAATGCCGCGTGCTCCTCGCCAAGCAGCTGTGCACCGGACTCGAGCCTGCGCTGTGGTTGGCTCAGCTGCGTTACACAATGTCTTCAATATTACCTAATATGCACGCACGCTCGTACACACGCGCGCGCACGCACGCACGCACGCACGCACGCACGCACGCACACACACACACACACACACACACACACACACACACACACACACACACACGCACACGCGCGCGCGCACACACACACACGAGCGCAAGCGCGCACACATACTCTCTCTCTATCTCACACACACATCACACACATCACACACACACACACAAACACCCACGCAAACACACACACTCACACGCACGCGCACACGCACGTAGACGCACACACACGCAAACACACACGCACACATATAGACACGCACGCACACACGCGCGCGCACACACACGTGCACACGCACACGGACACGCACGCCCACGCAAACACACGCACACATGCACATACAAAAACACACACACACACACACGCACACGCAGGCGCACGCACACACACACACACATGCACCTGCACACATACACGCGCACACGCGCACACACACGCACATGCAGACGCACACACACATCCACACGCACAGGCCCGCACACACACACAACCACACACACAAACACGTAAACGCCGTAAAACATTAAAACAATGAGTGAACTGTGACCTCCTTATATCAGCGATCCTCCGTGTAACACAGAGAACCTTATTCCTTTGAAGAGAACATTTTTGTTTAGAATGAACATCTGCCTTACTACCTTTATCACTACTTTACTACGCCCTACCTTTCACCCCTTTCACGAGAATACATGTGACCTCCTTTTCTCGATTAAGTGATTTTCTTTCCGTCCGCCTACCTTCCCGACCGTCATAAATCTCATGCAACAATGGCAGAGTAGCGACCATTACGTTAGTTATCTGGATCCGGGACCCACATCATCAGTCACAATCCCTGAAAGTGAATTCTTCGCACTGAATTTCGGTACGGGCCTAAGCTGCAATTAGTATTCAGAATTCTTCAACAAAATGAACCCAAATTTTCCCGGGTACTTACCTGGACTAGGCCACAGGCTGATCCAACTGGTACATATTTTGGCCAAAATTCTTTTTTTGAAGAAATAAGATTTAGCGAAGCCAGAGAGGGATGGTGAAAAGGGCGGGACGGGCACCCGTCCCGTTCTTTTCACTTTACGTGTCTTTCGCTGCGCCTAATGTTATTTCTGTAATATGAACCACACGTCCAATAACACCTCTTCATTTATTTTCTGCCTTCTTTGTGGGCGTTTCGTTAGCAAAGCACGCATCTTAGCGTAGCTAAGTTAGTTTTGGCGAACTATTCAGTTATACATCCATGCATGATGTAAGTATAATGGTTTCATTTTTGTCGGTGCTTTTGTGTAACGTTACGGGGCAAGCACGATTTTCTGATAACTTAACAAAGCCAATATAACGTCAAAATTTTGTTGGGAGTCGATATTATGCCACTTCAGGGAACAACGAATCGGTATGGTGGAAGTAATATTTCTCATTCTGTAGTTTCATCATATTTGGTTTTCTTGCAGAACATAAATGGATCACTTTCCCGATTTAAGCATATTTTGGAAAAATTGCTTTGAGCAGATCTTGTACTCTTAATCTGGAACTACGCGAATTATTTCTCACAAAAGAAGGGATGGATCATTTTTCGTCTAAGACGTCTTACTTAGAATGTCCAGATTATTAATATTACAACAAAACAAACTAAAACAAAAAAAATGCAAAGACCGAAATAAAAAAGTTCTTTTGTGCCTCAAAGAAAAAAGTGAGTGAAATAAAAAATTTCCCCATCTTCCTGTAGGGGAACCCTAAGTAGTATGCGAAGCAGCCATGGGGACGCGCGCGTCCTTTATACTGCGGAGCTAGAGTGGCGCCCCAAGCGGAGTATGCAGCGGCTACTGTCGCGCCTCTAACCCTAAGCTGCTTCGCATTATTGCACTCGGAGCCGTAGATGTTGCCATTCATTGCGCAATCCTGGAGAGGAGAGGAGAAATGCCAGAGAGAAGAGGAGAATCGGAAAGGAGAAGACGAGGAGGATGCGCATGCGCAGTGGAGGTGTGGACACTGCACAACGGCGGACGCACAACGGCGGAGGGAACACGCGCGACCATAAGCTGCTTCGCATCTAAAATCACCGCAAACGCCTAAAACACAAACGAAAATAGCCATAGCCCGCCAACTGGATAAAGCGCTGTATTTTCAGGAAACTGCATATGGGGCGGAAAGTTCACGTGTGATCATTATAGTAATGTAAAGGAGATAGCTAATCAAATAGAATTTTAGCACCGATTCAAACATAGATTTGCAAAAATGAATTTACAAAATTATAATAGAAGAAGTACAAATATATTTAGAAAAATGAATTGACAAAATTGGGACTGTGAATACTAAGCATCTTCTAAAAATAGCTAATTATAAAAAAAAATTCAGGAAATAAATTTTAGACATCCGAAATAAAGGATATGTGGAAAGATCTTGCCTGTAACGCCCAGTGTTTGTACAAAAGAACATATTGGTAGGTATCGGTAAATAGCTTGAACCGAAGACAAGTGGTTGAATCGACTTTTCAATAACAAGACAATTGAATAACGAACACATATTTGCTAAACAATCAGTAGCTCTAATAACCATCTCAGACTAGTTCTTTGAAAAAAGAAGACTAAGAAAAAATGGCTGAAAAAGGAACGAAAACACAAATACAAAAAGGAAAACAGGCCAATAGTGCGTTGTGGCTTTCAAATGCACTAATATACACAACTGGCGAAATTAAGGCAGTTAACTGTTTTAAAAGACTAAAGGCACAGAATGCGCTAGAAGAAACGAAGGAAAGCTTCAGACAATGAAAGCGGCCGTTTTATTCGGCCGCTAATAAAAACCACCCATAAAAGGCCTATAAAGACTAACCATTCGGCGGATTAGTAGGCAATTATCTCAATTCTGTAGATTCTTGGTTGCTATCTTGCAAGACAGTCTATCACGTTTTTGTATTCCAAATTTTTCTGGAACTCTGTCGTGTGAAGCCGAAAAATCTTTAATGTTAAAATTCCCTCCAAGACATAGGCCTTTTCTGGCAGCGAAGACCCTTAACGCGCAATACAAAGCACCATTAACCGGGTGTGCGGGAAAGAAAACGCTGTAGCTGGTAATTTGGGATTGACCTTTCGTTGAATTATTGTACTAACTTTCTCTTCCACATCACCCAACCCTCTTACTCTTCTCTTTCAATCTCGCCACTCAAATAATACGGGAGAGCTTAGTTCAATTTAAATCAATAGTTCCGCGTTTGTACTCTCAACTCAGCATTGTTGCCACTGCGCGCAATGTTCTGTGTAACCTCAACCCTCCGTAGGAGCTGGTGTGATCCGCTTTAAAAAAAAATTTCCTTCCCTCCTTTATCTCCTCACGCTTTTCTCCGCTTTAGCAGCTCACACGGTAATAACTGTACGGGCTTGTTCGATTTGATTTTCCCGCGTTTGCATATCCACACGCCACCTGTTGGGAGAACCGGTAGAGTTTTTGGAAATGACACGCCTTCAGTAGGAGCCTATTTTCTATGTTTCAAAACTGTGACTGCTGAGGTAAAACTTGCAATATAAATGTAGCCGTTTGAGGGCAGCAACGTCGTGCAATTTTTTTTCGGGATAGCTGCATTAAAACAAAGGTTCCACCCGCTGTCCACAGGCTCACGGCACCAGTAGGAGCACTATCATATGCAACAGACAGAAATTCGTAATCGCGCACAACTAAGCAATGAACAAATTATGTGAAGTACTGCATAGTGTAATATAGAATATACCCAATGGTATTTATTCGAAGCAGGGCAACCCGGTGCCCTACCCGTTTCTTACAAGTAAAAGAACACAGTGAGGCCTGGGTAGACGGATCATGTGCTTGTATTTCCCCTTCAAAGTATTGTGTCTTTACACCCACTAATCGGGTTTGCAATTGTCTGGTTGCGGCTGCGACGTCGCATGTGCTGCACCACCGGCGACATTCAATGGCGACGAGAAGTATGGAGTAAACATGCAGAGAACGAAAGTCCTTTGGTACGTTTGTGCGTTCCTGACTGTGGACACAAGAGAAATATTTGGTGTAAATTGTTATGAAGCTGCATTCGGTAGGTGTACGTAGTCCTGGGTTCGACGAATATCCGTCTGGTAAGGTTGAAAAATAATAACAAAGTCGCTGCTACTGACGAAGTCAAATGAACAAAAATAACGTTTCAGGTCTCGTACGCGATGCTTGATCACAACGAGGCGATTCAAGAAGTTGTCATGGTTTTTTCTATTGTGCGCGGGAGATAGCGAAATCTAGAGGCGCCTTGAAAGCATTCAGACTTGTGCTACGAAAAAATAACGAGTTTAATTTTTTTGTTTCTTTGAAGGAAGGCGCATTTCTTGACAAATAACTTTGTTGTTTATTTGATTATTCAATCTGGCCACAATCTTTTCATCCCATTTAAAATTTTAGGTTATGAATCAGTGTAGTTCTACGTTCTACTTGAATGAATTTTGCATGACTTATGTGGTTCTTACCCAACGCATCCGAAGAATATGGCAGTTTTTGGAGAGTTTTGGAAACACCGTAAATCTTGGTAATATTGACGTGGCGAGCTTGAAATCTGGGCTAAATGACGTCCCCACAAGACAGCCGTTCCGAGTCTTCCTCACAGTAATAACTACTTCTTGGTCTTGCTCCACGTTCAAGGGCGGGAAGCGTGTTTCAAAGTGTTTTCCATGGTATATATATTGCTCAAACGTCACCACAATGCTGAAAAAAATTAAGTCACATTCAACTAGGAGAACGCCAGAAACGATATGAAACACATTAGAAGTTACGTGTCAGGTAACATACTACGTCTAACGTGCTGTGCCCAGATGTTCGGAAGACGGTTCGTTGTGGCGCGCTTCCAAAATTTCGTCACGAAGGGCTGCCGGGATGACAAGAAGATAATTCGTTCCCGTTCTAGGGCTGAAATTCTTCACCAGGACGGAGTTTTTCGGGGTGAAGGCTGGTAACTTCTATTTGAACTCCCTAGGCGCGGCGACATATCGTCCTTCGAGGTAGTCGATCACGACGCGGAAGTAGGGGTCGGCACGTGGCTGGGCGGCTAGATCGCTCTCCGGCAAAACTCTCTGTCAAGACTCTCGCCTGAAACGTAATCATTCGCAAACACTAAAGGAAGGCTAATACTAATCAGCACACCCAATCACTACCCGCATTCGTATCAGGACTGCAACCTACATTTCAGAGCGCCAAAGCTTTCCCGCCTCCTACGGCGGTCTAATAAGCGTTGGTACGGTTCATAATCGACCAGTCGAACTCCCTTAGCAGCTACAGCACACATCCCAGCAAATGCTTGTTGCAAAACGCTCGCGCCAGCGATTTCGCCTAATAAAATCGCACGGTAAGATAAACAATTTTAGCCTATTAAGTCCGCACACCCCAGCTACCGCACCGCTACCGTATAATACATTCATCTTGACATCGTATACAGACAGGCCAGGCAGATGTCACCGCGCCATCACTTCAATGTATCTTGGCCTTCTGCTATTACTGATGCCTACCCCCTTTGCGATTTTACACATCCTTACCGCGTTGAACCTCCGTTCTTGCTCTTTCTTTCATTTCCAATGATCATTTCTCGAACACCGTGGTATCGTCCTTCACAGATACTGTTATGGTCACGTACGCAATCTGGGGCTGCTCTAGCAATGCTCATCTCCTACACTCCCACATACACCATGAACGACTCATGCACGTTCGTCAGTACAACATAAATACGTGTGCGAAATGGGCACACGAAAATATGCCACACACATAACCTAAGCTGTGGCAAAATACTAATTTTGCTGCAACCTGGAGAGTTTTTTCGGACATCTGGCCTCACTGGCCATCACAACTTTCAATTTACTCACGTTGTCTCCCATCTTCTCCCCATCCTGGACAATATCCCTCGGCTATGCTATAGTATGTACGCTGATGACATCACCGTTTGGGTAACTGGGGCAGCGATGCGGATACAGAAGGAACACTTCAAGCAGGAGTCTTAGCGGTACAACAGGCAGCCCAGGAAGCAGGTTTAACATGCTCGCCATCAAAATCTGAACTCCTCATGATATCACCACACGCCACCACCCCTAAAACAGCACCCAGCGTGCATTTTTATCTGGATAATGCTCCAATACCAACTGTGAATCCCATAAAAATACTCGGCCTAGTCATACAATCCAATCGCAGCAACACATCGGTTCTACACACCCTTTTCTCACACGTAACCCAAATCATAGGCCTCCTGAGGCGCGTAGCTGCTAGGGGCCACGGCCCGACGGATAAGGACCGCTGCCGATTTATCCAGCCATTTCTACTGAGTCGCATTACCTATTCCCTCCCATATCTGTCCCTTTCTATCCCGGAAGTCACTTAAGTAGATGGACTCATCCGTAAGGACTACAGGGCTGCTCTCGGCTTGCCTCCTCACGCCACCACTGCCAAACAATTTGCCACCGGTACCTACAACTCCCTGAACGAATTAATGGAAGCTCACCGTACGGGCCAGATATAATGTATGGCTAAACACACACCTGGCCGACTCTTACTTGAGGAGGCACAAATACATACTCCTCTTACATCAAACCCCACGGCTCGCATTCCTCCCGATTATAGAGATAACATAACAATCCGGCCACTCCCCCGCAATATGAACCCTACTCATCATACTGCCCGAAGAGCTGCTCGAGCGTTTGCCCTCGTTTACAGTTCCCCTCCCTCACCAAACACCTTCTACATAGATGCTGCAGCACACAGGCACAAGCCGACCTTCACTGTAGCTGTCGTCTTCTCGCCGACTACTACTACTCTCACGTCTCTCATTATTTCCACCACAACCCCACATGTTGCGGAAGAGGTGGCCATAGCCCTGGGTCTCGCACACCGGCTTGCCCCTGATGTAATATTACCTAATTAAAAAACGGCCATCAACATTTTGCTAGCTGCAGTATCTCCACGATAGGCTGCAAAATTCTGCTTCAAAATTAAGCCCCCCCCCCTCCTACGGAGCTCCTCGGGTTACCGGCACACACTGGACTAGACTGCGCGGAGTGGGCTCATAACGCGGCACGAGCTCTGGTCACCCGTGCGCCTGACGAGACCACTTCCCGTCAAGGATTTTACTCCGCCAGGGACTCCCTCACCACTTATAGGGAGGTTACAGATTACTACCGCCTCTCCCGCAACAGGCTGTCCCCGTCTCACCCATAGCTAACCCCATCGGAGGAACGGCTGTGGCGCCTCGTCCAAACGGAATCGCTCCCCAAACGAGCCCTCCATCTTCACATTTACCCATCCGCCTACCCCTCTTCGCTCTGCCCGAATTGTGGCGCTAACTCCACAGTGCTACACTACATGTGGGCCTGCCTCTCTGAATCCCACCCCACCAAACTTCCGCTGACCACTCGATGGAGGCCCTGGACCGCTCGGACGAAGACTCCCACGCCCACTGTGACAAGAAGACGGCTCCCTTCAAGGACAACAGGCGGCTTTATTGATCGTCTCGCAGACCACCCTCAGTCCACCTCCATGACCGAACATGAAGAAGACGAAGACGAAGTGCACGAGCCGGGCCCATACCCCAAGCATGCAATGCAGGCCCAGCGCCACCATTCAATGTCACTTCTTTTTCCTCTATCAACAAAGTTCCAACCCACTCGTCATCCGAGCACAAGCCGTGCTGGCGGCCCTTCGGGCAGCCATGGCGGCCCCTTAGGCCAGTGGTGTCAGTAAAAGTTTTTATCTCTCTCTCTCCCTCTCTCTGTAAACAAAAAAACCTGTGTATATTTGTGCCATATGAAACTGCTATCGTGATTGCGACCACCAGAATTAAGTACTGGCCACGGCTGGTGGAACGGCTAGCCGTGGATTGTGCCATCCCAAACCACCGGTACCATTCCAACATACTTTTAAACCTTCCATTAGACCCCAAGCACGCAGCAGGATCTGTAACGCCTGTCCCGATCTCCCTTTCGCACTATGACCCTGCCCATGTTAGAACGTGTAGAAGCACAGGATAAGGCTGGAATCAGTCAAGGCGGGAACTGATACTATATCAAAAACTTCCTAATAGCATTATAAAGATTCTAAAAATAAAGAATACTTAACAATTGACACTTTTTGATGAATGGATCACTTTTATCAACAATCTACAGTCCAATAATGGAAACACCATTGGACTCACTAACCTTCGCCCAATTTGGCTCGCTTGGGTCGGTAAGCACTTGTTATGCATGACATTCACGCGTATCCTCTATGTTTATACGGAGCATTTAGCCCCCTCCCTAAAATCGCGTACGTTTCTGGCCCATACCTGTGCTGACAACCTATTTTCCATGAGGAAGATATCATTTCTCCGGGTATAAGGTTTGTGTACTATTACTTTTGGCGACCGCAACGCCTCCGATTCCCTTTTTCACCACGTTATCTGCTCCCCACCGGAATGCCAGCATTTTCTTTGATCTATGCTGTTGAGTTTAGTCTTACCTTCGCGCTTGAAGGGCCTCATTCCGACATCGGACCACGCTATCACCTTATTTCAAGCTCTTTTAGAGACCACCAAGGCGTCGTTTTTTTCTCATGCTTTTGTACCCCGAGCTGCTGCCTCTGGTGAGGTAGTTATCTGATGCCCTAGATTTCACTCTTACAATCGCTGCTTTACACCGATTATATTCCGTTCTTCTGCAATCTCAGCTCACTGGGAGAGGTGGAAATTAGTTGAGATCCCGTCCATTTCATTCCTCTCAGCAAGCAATACCTCAGAAAGCAAAATAGATTCCTGTCTACTGGAGGGAACTTAATTTTTAAACATAAAGTTACTCTGGGAAAATAGCGCAGTTTGGTAATTTTATCGGGGAATCATTATTATTAGACGTTACTGTAGGCCGGTCACTAGTTTCCGTAATGCTGTTAGCTGGGCGTCTTTGCATATACGCTAACACGGAGTGTCTCGCTGGCGCTTCTTGGAGAAACATTTCGATTGAAGTACCTATAAGTGCTCAACCACGGCCATAGGTTATCATACTCACTCTTGGGAGATGTCAACAACACGGCACTCGATGACTATAAAAACCCCCGTGTCAAACTGAAAGTTAATCTGCGCTCCGCTTGGTTCCTGAAAAAGAAGAGATAAGCAAATCAGTCGTGGCGCATGGAAATTTTACGTCGCTGAAAATGACATTGCTTTACGTGAACATCTCCATAAAATATTAAAGTAATGTCGGTATTGATGCGTGAGAGGTGCAATATTGGGCGTGCTACCAATACTTTGATGTTAACGCAGTGACTCGGCGTGATGCAACATGCAAACATCCATGAGTCGGTAGGGCGTGCTGGGGACCCATCGATGTATTAGAACAATCATACAGATAACCTTCCATGCCGTGTGTCATCAAAGTCGTTCGTTGACCATTTTTGCAAATAGTTTGTCGCACAGCTTGCAAATGAAGATGTCAGCCAACAGGCGGCCCGAAAGTGCACCATGGTTTCACATAAGATGCCTTTCTTTCTCGCACTCAGTCGGCACAGCGGAACTAACAGCATCCTCTCGGCTCGCCATTCTTTGCTGTTCTTTACACACGTCCTATCAGAAAGCCATACTTCCAGCCGCTAAAGTGACGCCGTCGCACTGGTCATGCGAAGCAACGATTGTGTTTCACGTCCACATGTCTCGATGTCTGCCATCATGTCGCGCACCCGGCGCGGTGGCTCAGTGGCTAAGGCGTTGTGCTGCTGAGCAGAAGGATGCGGGTTCGATTTCCGGCCACGGTGGCCGTTTTTATGATGGAGGCAAAAAGCAAAAACGCCCGTGTGTTCGACGTTTCGGCGCACATTAAAGATCCCCAGGTGGCCAAAATTAATCCGGCGGAGCCCTCCAGTACGGCGGGCCTCATCACCTGCGTTGCGTCGGCGAGTTAAACACTAAAATCAATCACGCCGCTGTGAACAAAATTTATAATAGTGTTGGGAGAAGATACTGAAACAACTCCTGATCCAGAAATCGCGGAAGCTCGCAAGCACGCACAAGAAGTGGCTTTCTGTAATAAAGAATAAATGTAACGTGATTGGTGAATCTATAAAAAAAATTTGCATACTTTAACACGACTTGAAGAAAATGTTGAGCCTAATCATAAACTTGCGACCACCTTGAATGGTCTTATCTAATTTTAAACACATGAATTATTTAGTTGAAGCTTAAGAACAGGTAATTAAATTTAACTGTTTACGCTATAGGAGTCGTTGAGGAGAATAGCGATATGTTTGTGTATGCTGTAAACAATGACATTCAAAGTCATCTGAAACTGAAGCCAGTCCTATTGGAGTGGATCCATCGTAAAATATTTAGGCCCAGTCGTGTCACGAGGTATTCTTTAATTAATGTTACGTGGATTGCCTGCGTCGGAAATGGCTCTGAGATGGGACGTGTAGTTGGACCCCACAATACAGAAATAAAGGGTCTGTAAATTCACGGCCTCGTCAAATTGGGAGCTTGTAACGGCAGTGGACTACGCACATTTTTCTTTCGTTGTATTCATGCATCAGCAATGATTGTGTCTTGCTTCTCCCGTATCATCGATTGAAAAAATCCGGATCGCAAATTCTTGAACCATGCCCGCCTTTGCATGTCGCGCATTCCAACTTCCTAAAAGACTCCTTTGCAAGGTGGCGCCTCATATTGCATAAGAAGGACCGCCATGCTCGGGCTAACCGTTTCCTTTTCTCTGTTGTTGTCAAAGTTGCGCCGTGTGCCTGGTGCTTATATTTTCTAGATTTGCAAAACAAACAAACGTTGTGGTTGTTCTTCTGTTCTTGCGAAGTATGCACAATCTGGGATGACGACACGTGCTTTATTCGGTAACCATTGCCGTTGGAAGAGGACATCGACATAACATACTGCTATCCTGCTTTGAGCTCTGTCCTTACATACGGCCTGAGCTTTTGGGAATCTGGCAGGACGTTGTGGTGGTTGCTTCCACTGAAGCAGGTCGTGATTAAGAATTGCACTGGACACGTCCAATGCGGTATAGCGCCTTGACGATTGATATCGACAATGCCTCCAGGAATGCATCATACGGAACGTCAAGCATGCTGAGGAGGCTGATATTTAGCTGGAAGCAGTCGTAAAGCCTGCGCCGCTCCTATGCAATTTATGCAGACGTGCAGCTGAAGCTCAAGGAGGGATGTAAAATGCTGCTGTACAGAATTGCTTTTTTGGCCGAACCTCTTCCTAAGCAGCTAAATAGCGCCCTCGTAGCACGCCACATTATTGGGAGTCAGGTGATTGCAGTAGCCATTTCAAGTACTAGGTAGGTTTGAAGGTAGGGAATCGTCTCCGTGATGGAGGGCGTATGGTGTTTATAAACTGCCCTGTAGAACTGCTCCTGGAACGGCGTCTATAGACAAACCCTCTCATGAAAAGGTTTGATGGCAAGCGCTGTGAGATGAGGTGCAGAGATTTGTGACGGAGCCACCATTGGGCCATTTGGCGTATCAATCGCTGTCGATGAGGCAGACGTCCCCATAAAAGGAGGAGGAATAAACTTTATGCGAGACTCAGGTGCTGCTGTCTTGGCACCCGCCTGGTGGGGAGTTTCCTTTAGTCCGGGATACCCTGGCCTGCGCTGCCCACGCGGGCCCTCTCTACCAGGCCACGCTGGGAGGAGAGGTCGGAGCTGGTCAGTTGTGCCACCCACTGCTCGTAAGTAGGTTGGGGATTGGGAGTAACGGACGGGGTTTGTTGACACCCCCATACCAGATGGTATAGGGTGCCAGGAGGGGGGCAGTATTTGCAAGATGCGGGGTAGAGGGTGGGGTACATTGCATGGAGTAGGGTATTGTGGGGGTAAGAGTTTGTTTGTAGTCGCCAGAGTATTGTACCTTCGGTTCTAGATAGGTGTGGGTGGGGTTCAGGGTATTGTTGGTGCCCGCATTGGTAGTGGGCGAGTATATCGGCGTATTTTCTAAGGGGCGTGGGCTTGAGGATGTCGCCATCTTAAAGTTTGTCACCCTCTCGGAAAACGGCCCGGTGTGTATGCTCGCGGGCGGCGGCGTGTGCCGACTCATTTCCTTTGAGGGTTTCGTGGCCAGGTGACCAGACAATCTGTAGTTCAGGACGTCGCTTAATTTGTTTTAGTATAGCCAATGCTGGTAGGGATATTCGTCCGATCAAGAAATTGCGGCATGCAGCTTGGGAGTCTGTCAGTATAACTGTGTAGTTTTCGCAAGTGGTGGCAGCTAGGGCGATAGCAACTTCTTCGGCTGTTTCTATAGATTTTGTAATGGTCGTGACTGCGGTTAACTTTTTTCCGTTGGCGTCGGTCACACTGGCAGCGTGCGCAGATTTGTGGGGGTGTGGAGAGGCGTCTGCATAGCGACTGAAGGGGAGGTGGTCATACTGTACATGGATTGCTCGTGCTCTTGCTGCTCGTTGTGCCTTGTTATAGTTCGGATGCATATTACGTGGGATTGGAGCCACTCTGATGTGTTGTCGAATTGGTCCGGGGATGCGTGTCTTCTCGTCTTGTTGTTGTGGGGTCGAATACCCTAGCCGGAGGAGGGTCACTCTTCCCGTGGTGGTGAGTTGGAGGCGTGTGAATTGAGAAATTCGGTGCGCTTCTTGGATTTCTTCCCACTTATTGTGGACGCCCAGTTGTAGTAACTTGCTTGTTGCCGTTTTAGGTGGCAATCCTAGTGCGGTTTTGTAGGCTTGCCGTATCGCGGCGTTCAGTTTGTTTTGTTCGGAGGGTTTCAGGGCTAGGTAAGGAGCACTGTATGCAATCCGGCTTATAAGGATGGCTTGGATTATGCGCAGAGTATCTGATTCTTGGAGGCGAAATCTTCGGTGAGAAACTCGATAGATAAGATGCATTAATTGGGAGAGAGTACGTTGGAGTGGCAAAATTGTTTGGGCACCCGACCAGTCTTTGGGAATAAGCCCCAGAATTCGAAGGTGGGGGATGTTAAGAACGGGTTGATTATTCATGCTGAGTTCCGGATCCGGTATAGAGCTGGCATAAAAAAGTTAAATTTTTGCATTGGTCCCATTCCATGGGAGTGACTTTCAGTACAAGCCGGGTCAACTTCCCAAGCGTTGTAGTGCCGCAAAAGGGCCGAGTGTGAGGCCGGGGAGTCGCTTGTTCCTATTCTACCAGTAGATGCCGGAGCCATCAGGACTCACGAACGCACGCGGTGACTTCCACAGCCATATTTGACGTTCAAATCGTAACCCCTGTGGCCGTGAAAAAGTTACGACCCCTTCCATTGGGGAAGTTCCCGACCAAGTCGGGTAACTTTCAAAGTTCCAGATCTCCTGGGAGACACTGTTGACCAGCTGTCAACCGCAAGACCAGACTCTCCTGGTGACACGGGCAAAGACGGCGAGGGCAACGCATGGATTCCCGGACTAAGGTTCCACTCCCACATTTGAGCTTACTAAATGTTTTCTCTCTCTCTCTCTCTCTCTCTCTTTCTCTCCTGGGCAGGGGGTGCATGCGACAGTTTTTCAGGACGGAGCACCTGAGGGCTCGGCCTGTCGTCATCTGATGTCGCCGTATACGGGTGTGGTATCGTATTAAAATACCGGGACACTGGTTTTCCAATGCCTTGCGATACAACGTTTAATGTACGTGGGCAAAAACGCATACTAAAAGAACACACCGGGACACTCGTTTTTCGTTCGCGCTTGCTTGCTTCTATTTCGCTCTGTACCAGCTTGAACTTTAATATTTGCAGTTTTCTGTTGCGAAGTTCACTTCTGCTTGATCAGTGTAATTGGGATGTCTCGCATACCATCCCACCTCCGCAGCTGTCACATGAGTGGACATGGCCTGTTTGTTCGTAAAACATTTACTGAGTGGAAAAAGGTTGAAAAACGACCGTTTTTCACAGGTTGGGGCCAAGCGGCGCCGAAGTACACACAACTTTCTTGTATCTCATGATATAGTCACATGTGGCGGAACGGTTTCAGGATCGCCCGCATGTTGGGCGCCTGTACATATTTTTGTTCTAGAGGGTGCCCAGCGGCTTCAAGTCGGGAAGCAGGAGCTTCCCACTTCCGCCGCAGTGGTGAAGCAATTCCAAGCCCTTTTTTCCCGCCAATACAGGGGGCGTTTGAACTCTTTTGAGTGGTGGGTGGGCAGGTGCCATGGACTCGCCAGATTGCGTTTGATGGACTTCCCACACGGTCTCCCATGGGTGGCTGCGGTCTAGCTCCAAGCCTCTATTCCCACGGAAAAGGCGCCCAGGCACACCGGGGACGCTTGTACCCCCTGGAAAAACAGGTGGGTATCCGGCGGGCCAGAATTCGAACCTTGTAACTCCTGCTTACGAGACGAGTGTATTTTCACTCGACAATCACTGTCGATTTAGGTTACGGCCGTTTCCACCGTTGCATTTCCCGAGAAAGCCGGGTTAATTTTTAGGCCCGATATACACTTCCGGGGTGAGTGAACCAATTTTACTGGTTGGTGTCCAGTGGTACCGAATTACCTAGAACGTTCGAATAACCAAGGTCTGCGTCAGTGGTGGTGCGTGTCCAAGCCCTTAATCACCTGTAGAGACCTGTCGAGTGGTTTTCTTATGACCTTACCAGTCGATTGTCTGGCGCCCAGCCACGAAATGTCGTGCAGAGTAAGTGCCAATCATCATAAACATTTGCCAAGAAACTTTAGAACATCACGCACTGCCCGACATGATGATGCGGATTGTGAATGGTGTAGCACCGGTACGCATTCCAAGTGCGGAGCTTAAAGCGAGGCAATGATCCCAAGGATAAACTTCTATAGCTGGCTCCGCGCTCACGCAAACACTGGCCCAACAATAACGCAAGTGACGCATCGTAGGCGCCTAACAACAAAAAAAACGCAAAAACCTAATCATTACACCGTCTACTGTAACACAAGCGTATCGCGCAGGAAAGAAGAGCTGGACGGCTTCAGAAAAATTGAATCCAAGCAACGTAATTCACAAAATATGTTCTGCATTACACTCACTGTTATGAATCATGGCAGCGTTACTCAATATCAATCCACTGCTAGATATCTCTAGGTTGTGAATGATAGCATGCCTTTTCTATTAGTCACAACGGCATTCCCGGACACATAATATCTTGTGGCGGGCAGTGGCTTTATTCACTTGAAATAGACAAAATGAGCAGCTAGTCATTGCCTATGTAACAACCTGATTCGCCCATTTGAACAGATTGATTTGTTAGCCTATATACCCATCCTATGTCCACACCCGTCTCCTATGTACACACTAGAGCAAAATCACTAACTTCCAGCCCTACTCGAATACCAGCTCGCTTTCCATGCCCTACAAGGATTTATTGCCACCCAGTCTCAAATGGTGTCATGCAGTTTTATTTGGACCCAGACTGATTCGGGCTCCATCTCACTCGGTATCACTGCACTCATGCTCATTCTCTCTCAGCATAACTAGGGCTAAAATGCACTTGTGCTCAGGTGAATTTCAAACTAACTTGTTTGACACACTCTCGAACTCACTTGTGTTCATTCGGGTTCAAACTGGATCGGGCTAGTTTAACACTTGTTTTACGTTCACTCAAATTCATACTCACGCGTGCGTTCAAGCAAAAATGAAGCGGAGGTAGTGCACCCGTGAGATAGTCCACCGACATCTGCTCTTATATACATTGGACAAACCATAAACACTGTGGTCGTTCTCAGCAAGGCAAAGGTTCACTCGCTCAAGCCACAACGACCCAGACTCACATAAATCATGACGACCGCCAAGAAACTTCCGCACCGCACAAAAAGTCGAAGCGGCACATGACGGCCAATCACTCGTAGAGCGCAATGCATTCTTTAGTTTCGATGACGGGGCTCCGAAAATGAAAAACACCAACACAATCTCCTAGTCCCCTGCCAGCAAACTGGGGTCGCACGTGGTGAATGCAGCTGGTTAGAAAGGGGTTCTACAATAGAGATGGCGACAGCGGGAGATAAATAAGAGTCATCCTTTCTGTATGCACGTCAGCAAGTCACGTGGTGCCGCCGCTACGTGCGTCATGCCCCGCCAGTGAGGAAGCTGGAACGCATGTTCCCATGACACTGGCCAAGATGACCGCATGCACAACTAGCGAAACCCAATCACGTGTGCAGAACGAATATGGGGGCCACTGAGGCCCCCCCCCAAAAGTACTGTGTGTGAGTCATGACACTAAAAAAACTGGGGTACCTCATGATATTCAAAGGTTTATTTTATTTATGCGCGCTGACTGACTGAATGTTTTGGCGTTATATATTGCTTTGATGTCAGGGGAACATAGTTTTTGTCTCTTGCTGACTTGAAGATTTCCCTGGTTGTACACATGATCCATAAGTAAGCAAAACAGAAAAAAACTCACTCAAACTCAATCACAATTTTTTCATTATAGCTGTACTCAATCAAACTCAGACTAAAAAAGCTCGCCTGTTCTCAAAATCACTCATACTCACTCATCGCACATTCCTTTGAAATTGTACTCACTTGTACTCAACCTCATTTGTCCTCAAGAGTATTCATACTCAATCTGTACTCATGAGTGCTCAATCCGTAATGAGTACTCATTCGATACTCACAAGTACTCAATCTTCTCTAAACATGAGTACCCAATCTATACTCATGAGTACTCAATATGTAATGAGTACTCATTCGATACTCACAAATACTCAATCTTCTATATTCATGAGTACCCAATCTATACTCATGAGTACTCAATCTCTACTCATGAGTACTCATGAGTACTCACTTTGTACTACTCACAAATACTCAACTCAACGCTCAATACCCCCAGGCACAATTAGGTGTCCGCGTAGATTGACTTCCGTTCGTATCCAGATCACTATATCCATATTCGCAGTTGCTCAATGCTGGCGTTTGTTTGAAATGCAGAGCATTTCTTTAAAGGGGTCCTGAAATACCTTCCGCTGATGCGTGGATGTACACGTAACCAAATAAAGCAATGTATTAACAATCTCCTCCCGCAAGAATTTTGTTAAAGCGATGAGTATTAGCTGAGAAATCGTAAATCAAAAACCGCGCATTATCGTCGCGCCGCGTTTCCTCCTCCTTTCAACTTACTCTCCGCTGTTGACGGCGAGCGAGCCTTCCCTCCCATGATGCTGCGCTCCTCGGCGGTGACCTACTTCCGCTATTGCGCTGCTCACACTGCCTCTGCTACGGGCAAGCTTTGTTGACACGATGTATCCCGCACTCCGCTCAAGGCTGGAAAAGCGAACAAAAAATCTGGCCGCATGTGTGTGGCGGCCTGGCCTTGCCCTTTCGCGGTGTACGTTGCGCAGTTGCTATCGGCGGCACGTGACTTTTTATCGGAGTTCGCCGCCGCACGGGGGGATCGTGCGCTCGCTCCCTTGGATGCACAGCGCACTGTTTATCCAAAAAGCGCCGTATCAGATGTGGACCCGCTGATGCCGGGACTTATTTTGTGGCGGTGGTTTTCCTGCCGGCGGCATGTGAAAAAGACATTTTAAACCGATACAGAACCCGTGCACAAAACGCCAGTTCAGCTTGGGGCGACGCGTCGTGGAGAGCGGCAACGTTGGCAAAACGTGCTCCGCCGCGCCTCTGAGCTTTCTAGCGCTGGAGCGAGCGCCATTTCTTTGACAATATTAAACATCGGTTGCCCTGGCAACAAGGCACAAACCGCTCAAGAAGTCAGTTGCGGTTGCGTGATCCCGGTTTCAGCTTGGGGCCCCACCTCATGGCATATGGGCACTGCAGGCATACTACTCACTCCCATTTGGAAGTGCGAGATGCGTTTGGCGGTTTGGCATTACAGGAGGCGATGGTGTGTGTGTTGTGGACGCCTTTGTTTCGCGATGAAATGCAACGTTGTGCTTCTGCGGGTGGATAGTGCTTCCCATGGTCTGGATTATCTTTCTCGAGTGGCGTACGACTCAACCTCACATGGGGTATGTGCAGTGTGCGTGGCTAAAAGCTGTGCGCCAGAAGTAAGTGACTTGCTGTTCGTCCCCGCAAACCGCGCGCGAGGTGAGTGCCCAATTTAAGAGGGGCAGGAGGAGGCAACCCATCGTCTGTCAATCGATGTTCGGACTTGCAACGCATGTTGTGACGTTGTGTTCATTCGAAACGATTCTCTGGATTGTTTGGAAGTTGAATAAAATGTATGCATCAAACATGGGAATTCGGCTCAGGGCGTTCTCTGCGATTGCACGAAAGAAGTGTCACGGGGCTTCAACGCTTTCTTTATGGAACGTGCTCAGGTAAGAGAATGTGCATGTCGTGTTATGGCCGTGTTGCATTCTATACAAACGGTTAAGCGTTTGTTTACACTTGTTTCGTTTGTCGTAAAATGTCCAAGCATTCCGGCACTCCGCTGGCAGATCAGCCGGCGAGCCGACGCTGAGCAGACGGCTCTTCTCTTCGCCGGAAGTGCGTGAAAAAGCCGCCCAATAGCAGGATGTCTAGCTCATGACGAACATTGGGGAATCGATGACGTAGACATGTGAAGATGGCGGCATCCAAAAACGTGAAGGGAATGGTGAGAAAAAAGCGACAAACTTTGGAACAAAAGTGTGAGCTTTCGGCTGCGCGTAAAAGAGCAATACTTGGCACAGATTATGTTGACGACCCAATCTAACGATTGCGCTAGTCAGTTTAGTGTGCTCAAAACGCCTTTCAGGGCCCCTTTAACTCACGATGTCACCGGGCGTTGGCGTGCCTCGGCGTCCGCAACAGCCGTTCCAGGTGCGCCCTCTCCCCCACTCCTCCTCTCCCGCATCACGCTACCCTCCTCGCTCTCAACAACAGGTCCGCACCTATCCCCCTACACTATATAAAAAAATAATACTTACCGGCGCCTGGTTTCGATCCCACGACCCTGCAGGCGGAACACAAGGTACATGGTGCTGTACAAACTAGGCCACAAAGCCGACACAGAATGGAAGGCTACGAACGCGACTTATATTTTTGACTCATTCAAACTACGTCAAGAAGCCGCTGATAGAACGCATTCCTGTGGGCGGAACGCGAGGTACATGGTGCTCTTCCCACTGCGCCACAAAACCGACAGAGAATGAAAGGCTACGAACGCGCCTTATATCTTTGACTCATTCAAACTACGCCAAGAAGCTGTTGGTGCAACGCATTCACTACCACCAACTCCCCAAACACTAAACGTTAACGCAATACACCCACCCCATATGCGACGCATTTACTCGAGTCTCCCTCGCGGGGAGATGGTTTTTTATGTTGTTGTTCCGGATATCAGAAACTTTGTTACAGGGCGTTTGTCTCGATGAGGATCGGTGAATATCAAATAGGCTTGTTTTATAAAGTGTGTGCCGTGGTATTCTCCGCGTCAGACCTGAGCTTCACAGCGTTTCCGGCATTGGGTTAGTCGCGTCGCTTGCGTCGGCGACCGTGTTCCTGTAACTCCTTGCGTGCTTGATGCATGTGGGTGCGTAGACAGCCGTTTTTAAAGACGATAGTCTTTCTTGGGCTACTTAAACCCACACATTTTGGTCTGTCTGTATTGTTTGTCTGTGACTCTATTCAGCCACCCGGCCAGAGTAAAATTGATATTGCGCAATAGTCTTATATACTCACAGCCACATGTAAACGTCTAAGCCCGGTTTATACGTTCATACTTGTCAAGTCTGTTGAACAAGAACAAGACATTACGCAAATATAAGACAGGAAGTTTGTACACAAGGGATATTTACAGTGTTCCTTTATTAAAAATTTCATGTATGCTTGGCTTTTTGATAGCAAATGATATTCAACATGTACTGCAGAAAACCGCTGCCTCTGGCGGCATATGAAAAATCATGCGGAAACAGCAACGAAAGGTACCACTCGCTAGGTTCCACGTTCTGCTTGGAACGCACGTGGAGCATGGCCACGCGGCTTTATAAACCTTCTGGTCGGTCGCCTCCATTCACGCGCGTCTCCGCCGTACTGCAGCGCTGGCATCGAGAAACCCGGCCTGTAGGAGTGGAACGCGGTAAATTCAAATCGCCGTGCGCAAACCTTTAAAGTGTTTACCTTGAGATGAGCGCGACGGTACAGGAACAGCATGAGAGGTGAGCGGGAAAGCAAAGGGGGGCATTTCCTTGGCAAATGTCTACAAAGACTATCGTCTTTTGACGACATTTGCAACGAAACGAGAAGATACGCGGCCAATTTTTTCCAATGGCGAGCGGCGGTGTGCAGGGATGGCATAGTTCGGCACGTTGAGGACGTTGCTTCGATTGAGGTGTGCGTTGCGTATGGTGCGGGAGCCGGTTGGCTTTTCGTTTAGCGTGCGGTGGCGTGGTGTTGTCGTAGGGTGGCTTGGCGCATGGGTCAAAATCGTTGCGGTTCCGTGCTCGCTTTCACCGTGGTTGCTTCGAAGGAAAAACCGATGTTGCGGGAAAGGGGGCGCAGTTCGTCTCGTTTATTCGGCCCGCGTTTCTTCGCGTCATAAGCGTTACTTCATCGGTAGGGTGTTCGATGCCTTCATCTGGATCTGGATATTTTGTTGGCGTTCTTGCCGTGTCCGTGTCATCGCTCAAGCTCTCCTCCTTTGCCCGTTGTTTCGAGAATGCTAAAATCGCTACCTCTCCCGTACAAGCATGCTCGAAAGCGTTCCGTTCGTCCCCAGTCGGCTTTCTCGCGGTTTGTCGGGTTGGTCGTGTGAGTCTCGATCGGAGCAGCGGGTGCCGGTGACCTTGTACGTTCCAGTTAGGACGTGCCGCAAGCGCTGGCCGTGTCGTTGCTCATTGGCGGACCTACCTGCACGATTGTAATGTCGTTCGTTCGCTGGACTCTGGTTAGAGCAGCGGGTGCCAAAGAGCTCGTACGTTACGGTAGGGTTGAATCGCTTACGCTGGGTTGCTTGTTGCTTGTGGCAAGTTTGATTTCTGCGGCTGTGACATTCGATGGCCAAGTCCAGATAGCAGCACTGGGAGCGGAGGATGTCGCAAATAGCGGTCTCCTACGTGTGTGCTGGATTGGTCGCGTTCCATGCGGTTTGCATTTCGTTCGCCGTGGTCAGCTCCACCGGTCCAAGTTGGATGTCGTTCGTCATCTCTGGTGCGTTTCGTGTGCTGTGCGTATAGTTTTTCCTGGAAAACTCCCATAACATTGGTGTGCGGTCATTCGCCACGTATTGTGCGTTCCGTGCGCCTAATTTCCGCTCGTCGTGGCCTATCCACCAATCCGGACGCGATGTCGTTGGTTGCGCGGACCGGGGTCGGGACAGGACGTGCAGAAAATGTACGTACTGGCCCCGTTGCGTTCCGCGCTTTCAGCGTTTCGTTCCTGTATGCCTGGACCGGAAGAGCGTGTGCCAGGCACCTGGTGCTTTCTGGCTCGGTGCGAGCTACATACGTTGCGCGCCTCGTTGCTCGTTGCTGGAATGACCTGTGCTCGGGCGATGTAGCTCGTCGATTGGCCCGGTGTCAGAGCGGCGTGTGTTCGTGATTTACCCATTACCTGGGAGAGGTCCGGGAAGCAGGCAATCACAGTTTTGCATGCGTCTTCGCGTTCGTGTGCGGGCCGTCGTGCATGCTGCCTGTGTCCGGATCTCGTGCAGTTCAGGCACTGTGGCAAAAGTGTGGCTAACTCTCACCCGTTGTATCAGACAACTTTCTCGTTCTCCACGCAGCATCCTCCTCACAAACAGCGCCGTTTTCAAATTCCTCTGCCGTTTGTCGTCGTAAGCAGCCTGAAGTATCACTGGCACATTCCTTTCTTTGGAGAGCTGGCGACGTTGCTCGTTGTCCACTAGAAGACGCGAGACGATGTCGTCCATTCGGCTAGAGCAGGGCAGCCCTCGTAATTGTCGTGCGCTCATGAACTGCTGTTTCTTCGTTGAGTATAAGACCAAGCGTTCCGTTGAAGTCAGCAGTGGGTCGACCACCGTTGAAGCGGCCTCCGTCGGTGCTCCACGTATGCGTGCCGCACTCTCGTAGTCGTGGTGTGGTTCGTCCGTTTCGTTCGTCTGTTCATCCGCTCGTCCTCCCATGATTTCATATCCTAATCCTATCCACTGCGCCATGTTAGCTAGGTCGTGGCTCGAAGGAAAGCTAAACAGGAAACGTTTATAAATGTTTAAATATTTCGAAATACTGAGGTTACATATACATTAGGACAGGTAGCACGGGAACAAAACGTCTTACGCGGTGCCCTGTCGTAGGGCGAAAGCACTACGCGAAGGCGCGTACCCGGGAGCGAGTGAAACGAAAATTAAACACTCGCGTTGCGTCTAGCGTCTCCTCGTGTGCTCAGGAATAAATCACCGGAGTCTGGGGCGCGTCGTGCTCTTGTGGGAATCGGGGCTTCTCGGCTCTGCCGAGGTCGTAAAGTGCGCTTTTCTGCTTGTCTTTCTGCGGCAGCTTTCCTCGTCCGTTTTCGTTTCTCGGTACACTGAAATTCTCCGAATCATCGGATGTGGTAGCCGTCGCTTCCTGGATCGAAAATGCTCTATGGTTTTGGCGAAAGACATCAGGCTATCGGGTACGTAATCCACGGCTTCGTCTTGATTGAAATTGATGTTTTTAGAACAGGGCGGAGGAGGGCGAGTTTGAGAAGCTCGAAGCTTGTGTGCCAGGTTGGTTAGAGCACTGGCCGCCGTATGAGCTCGCTCATTGCCCCTGGTGCCTGAGGGCGCCGGTATAGTACTTGTGTTGCGGTGCCTTGATAAAGGAGCGAGCAGAATCTCCTGGTTTTTGACATGACCCCGGAGGTGAAGTTTCTGCATGCCTCTGCCGATTCTGAGACTAGGTAGAGCCTGGAGGACATTGTTCATGCCTGGGGAATCGCCAAGGCGATTGCCGTGTCTTCAGCTTAGAGGACTGAAACATGTGGCAAAATGTTCACTGCGAAGACGGCATTTCCATTCCCATCAACCACGACTGCAACCAAAGGTCTTTGATTGCAGCTGGCGCCCCCAATGGGCAGGGCTGCAGCATCTGTGTAGAGAACCGCTTGTGGAGGGATGCACGATAGGTTAGCTTCGATGGGAGCAGCTCTTTTCCACCTGCGGTCAGGATGTTGCATCGGACGCATATTTCAGGGGATGGGATCGACATGTATTCAGGAACATCAAGTTGTGGGGTAGGAGTGCGTTACTCGATTCTCGGAACTCCCATGCGTGAGGAGGCCCGGCTGTCGGAGTACGTGGGCCCTCGGCCCCGTTTTTTACCCTTGTGTATAGGCACGGCAGATAGGCTGTGATTGGTTCATCGTAGTGTTATAGAGACCTAGTTCTTCAATTCTGTCGGTATTGGTCCATTGTGGTAGGTTCAGCGCCTGTTTATAGCATTTTCGTCTAATATTTATCTCGTCAGTTTCACGAGCCGAAAGACGGAGGCACGCTGTACTGTTAGCACTTCAGGTAATTATGAACGTCTGGACAATTCTTGTTATCCCCGCCTCTGTCGTACCACAGTTTCTACTTTTGATTTCTTTGATTAAGTTAATTACTTGTCGGCATGTCGACGTAAGTTTTCAATGGTATTACTTCCTAATGGTATTAGTTCCTGATTTTCGAAGGCGCAGCCCGAGGATCGGAATGTTGGTAACTTCATGAATCGGAAGACTGCTTGCGTGGATGGGTGGTCTCATAGAGCTGTGAACCTTACTTAGGCGTTTGTGGCCGTCCAGTAGAACCAACTCCATTTTCGGTGAGGACCACTTTAGCCCGCAGCTACGGGCGATGCTGGATGCTACAAGAGTTGCTGCATCTTGTAGTTTTTGGGTTATGGTGATTATGCTTGATTGCTTCCCGATGGTTCAGAATGTTGTGTCATCAGCGTAGAGCGCATGCTCCACGCCTCCTACTGTCTGTGCGAGGGCGGGCAGTTTGATGAGTGCCAGGTTACACAACAGGGGCGACAGCTCGGCTCCCTGAGGTGTCCCTCTATCATCGAGCTGGATTTCGTTGGATGTGGTGTTTCCGATATTATTATTGCCTATTCTGCTCATTAGGAAGTCCTTCACGTACTTGTAAACTTGTGCACCACACCCGGTTTCATTTAGGTTCGCAACGATCTCGCTGTGTAGGACATTGCCGAAGGCTCCTTTCAGGTGTTAGGTAAGTATTGCATGTTGGTTGTCCTTACTTTACACATCATGCATTTCACGCTTTAGCTGTAACAAGACGTCTTGGGTATAAGATGTTTCCGGAAGCCAAAAATAATGTTGGGGAGCTGTCCTGCAGCTTCGAGGAAATGTTCTAGCCTTTTTATCCCGGTCCTCTCCATGAGTTTGCCTATGCAGGATATGAGGGAGGAGTGCCTAAGGTTAATAATAAGCGGTTTGGTCAATCTAGGAATGAACCTCACTTCAGCTTCCTTCCATTCAGTCGGATGTTTGCGTGATTGCCCATATTCCTTTAATTGGCACAGAACGATTTCCAGAGAGCTGTCATCCAAATTAAATAGCATGCTGCACGTAAATTGATAGCGGCCGGGAGCACTTCCATTCTGTCTGTCATTAAGCTGGCCCTACTCTCGTGAATACCTCTAACGGCGTCCAATTTGGTGTTATGTTTGCCGGTATAAGAAGGGTAGAGTGTGCCCCTAGTCGTTTTTAGATAGAGTGATGTTAGCTCAGCAAAGAGGTCTTGCTGAGGGCCAGTGTACATGTTTAAAATTCTGGCCATGTTGCCATCTGTGACCGCTTTACCTGAGCTGTGATCGATGAGGTACTTTACAAGGCTCATGTTTTGCAGCGAACGAGGCTTCCTTTAATGTTTTCGCATACATTGTAGCATCGGTCACGGTGGAATTTGATCGCATGATCCTCCGCTAGCCTCGTGATGTTTCGCATCCTCATTCTAAGTCGGGCATTCTTCCTGTATTTTTTCCATCGTAATATTTTATACGCATACTCCGTAGGCGAATTAGCCGTATGTCCGCTTCCGGTCTCATCGAACTGAGATAGGATGGTTTCCGTACTTTTCTGGACGTCGTCCAGAATGCCCTCCTGTCCTAAATTCGTACGTCTTCTGAATCATCTCACTTTCGAGGATGGTCTTGACTCCTTTACGGTGTTCTCGAAAACGATCCCGGTCTATCACTCGAGCAATGCCATGGATCGCCTCGTAGCTGTTTTGTCGCCCAATTGATTGATGGTAGAGGTAATGCGCCGACGCATTGCAGGCGATTAGGCGCGCCGTAGTGGAGGGCTCCGGATTAATTGTGACCACCTGGGGATCTTTAACATGCGCCGAAATCTTGCACACGGGAATTTTTGCTTTTCGCCTCCATCAGAAAATCGGCCGCCATAGCCGGCAATCGAACCCGTGACCTCGTGCTCAGCAGCACAACTCCTTAGCCACTGAGCCACCGCGGCGGGTTTTGTCGCCCAATTATGAAAATGATGGGGCTGTGCTCCGACCCTAGTGTTTCTTCTACGACAGACCACCGACACAATAATGGGGCTTGCTATAGTCCTGTCCAGGTTTGTATCTCGAGTTCGCAAGCCCCCATCTCTTGTGGGCGTTGCCGGATCATTGAGTACGCAAGTTCTTGGTCTTAAATAGTCTTCATGAGGTTGGCTCCACGGAGAGATTCCCTGTCGTATCCAAGTCAAGGGTGTGGTGATTTGACGCCGCTGAGCATGGGAAGCGTGCTTCGAACTGGGATGGTCTTGATTATGTCATAGAAAGTTTTTTACATGTCAGTCGAGGCCTTCGACCTGGAGTACCTGTTCACGGTAAAGAGGTTCTGCGATCGGACTGCGATATTTCTGGAGTGAAGCTCGGTGCCAACGTGTTTTGCATCCCCTTTTCAAGCAGTTAATCTGGGTGGAAGCTTTGTCTGTTTAGTGAGGGGTGCCGTGCTCTTTGTAGTCGGGTCTGTGTGAACATTGTATCGAGGCAAGGAGGGCCTGCAGCGAGTCTCTTGTAGTGCAATGACGTATGGTTTACACGCCATGAGGGCAATCGAATTGACGAGAGTTTCTAACTTTTGTTGCAGTCCTCGACAGTTTCATTGCATGATTTTTACTGGGGTGTTAGTTTTAATATTTGATGTCATGGTAGTTGTTGGAGGGGTGGAGACGCTATAAATTGAGTGTCAAATTCATTTCTTAAAGCCTCTATCTGCTGTTGCATGACATGTTGCATTTGTGCAAGTTGTTGATATATCCTAAAGATATTTTCGAGTGTTTTCTTCACAGCGTTCTTAGGATCATATTCGGTTTGTTTTAGATGCGACTGCATCTCATTCACTCGCCTCGTCCCTCCATACGGCTTTGTTGCTGTCCGTGCACACCCCTCCCCCATTCTCCTCGCCGCGCGAGCTGCGCTCTCTGCCGCTCACCCCCTCTCCTCTCCGATAGCGAACACTCTCTCGCGAGGGGCATTGGATTGGATTCGATTAGGTTAGCTTGGCTTGGCTTGGCTTGAATTGGATTGGATTTGGATTGGATTGGATTGAAGCGGATTGTGTTGCGTCATAGTGGCGCCACGTTGCGTCATAGCCGCGATCGTTCTAGCACCGGCGTTCCGATTTCCATCGATGCGTTGAATGGAGCCTAACAATTCTGCTATCGCCCGCGCAACCGTAACAAGCACCGATCACTGTGATAACAGGAATGCTAGCACCACTGAAGACAAGGCTGCGAAGCGGCGTGAACGTGATGCTGAACGCAAACGATTGAAGCGAGCAGCCGATTCCGAACTTCGTCAACGTGATTCCGAACGCAAACGGTTGAAGCGAGAAGCCGATGCTGAAATTCGTCAACGTGAAGCCGCTGCCGTACGCGAGAAGCGAGCGGCCGATGCTGAACTTCGTCAACGTGAACCCCCAAGATGCGTTGCATCTCCACAGGGTTCCCCTCGCGGGAAGGTGGGGTAATTTTTTTGAACGGTTTCTTGCATGGTCGAGCAGTGTCTGTATCTTCAATCAATGGTGCAGTCGCTTCCTCGTTTATGACAGAAGTGTCATTGTTTTATTCGGGATTTGGTCGTGTAAGCGGGAACGCGGTTCTTTTTTTCTTAAGGAAGGGGCTGTTCATTTTGTCGCCTGGACGGCTTTTCTCGAAGTTTGCCATTAGTGCAGCAAATTCTTTCTTGGGGTCATTATTAAACTGTCTTTGTCTCCGAGTTTTTGCGTGAGAAGAGTGAATTGTCTGTTTGCTTCTTCGACTAGTTGAGTCAAAATCCGCTTTTTGTTTTGTGGCGCGCAATATCCGGTAACAACGGTACCCCAATTATGTATTTTGGGTATCGAAATATTTGAGCAGTTGCAACTGCGGAAATGGTGGTCGTTAGCATATGTGCCTGCAGTTGAGCTCTGCCGCTGTTATGACTCGATGTTCCGTGTTTGATTGACTCCTTTTTCTGGTTGGCTGACTGTTTTCGAGAATCCGTATCTTTTCTTTATCTGAGGAGTAATGATCCCGTTCTTTTTGTTATTCATTAGCCTGATAGCATATGGGGTAATGTACGTCTGCCGGCACATTTTCGATGACGATAGGTGTGGACTCTCTACCGTAGGATTCCATTTACCTAACAAAGAGCAGGCCTTTGCACCTCGGTTCGGACAGTATGAGGCGCGATGGCCGAGTTTTTCCACACATCACTTAGGGGCACAGTTTTCCTGTAGGGCCGGCATTCATAGTTACATCCCGTAATCCTGAAACATCGTGGCATGGTTTGACCAACAAAAGGTAGGACAACCGATTGGGTGTGAAGAGGGAGAAAGGTGTATAAGAAGAAAGGGGGTGTTGGGAGGAGATTACACCCTTTTTCGTGAATCTCCACACACTGATTGGTAGTTGCACATTTATTTTATGTGGAAAAACTGGTGTTGACCAACCTCAACAACCTTTGGTTTTAGTAGGTTCCTGACGGGGTGTGGAGAACGTGTTTAAGCTGTTGACTGATTAAAGCCACGTATGCATGTATAATTGCACTTCGAAGTACAAGACATGCCCCCATACCCTCCTCCCCAGCTAGTAAGAAATGTTCAAAAGGGAAAACATTGTTCGTTTTTTTCCCTCTTTCTCTACCTCTGTCTCTGTATCTCGTTTGCAATGACCGCTCGTTTCGATATTCGGTGAGCCAACTGGCCCAGGTTTAGTTTTTGCGCATGAAAAGTCAATTTGAACAGATAAAATTAAAAGACTAGAAATACACACTAACCTTTTTACACCCTTGTTGCCTAAATTGAAATATGGGCGTTGGGAAGCAATTACACCCTTTTTCGTAGAATCTAATACCCTAATTTGCATCTTTACACTCTTTTTTGTAGCGAAAATGTTATTGACCTACTGAAACACCCTTAGTTTTCTATAGGGTATTGAAAGGATGCCAATTAGGTGTCATCGTCATCATAAACAGCTTACTAAGGTCCTGTGCAGAACGTAGCTTTCTCCCATTCACTTCAAACCAGTGCTGTGCAGCGCTGCTCGAGACCACTATTGGCTCGCGAATATCGCTATTTCATCCCTCCATCGTTTGAGGCTCGACCTAGCTTCTGCCGGTTTTGCTGTGTTTTCCAACGTTTTGCTAGATTTTGATAAGCTTTGTCAGGTTTTTCAATGTTCTTAATAGGCTACGCTACGTGGTGTAGGGTTACGCCAAGCTTAGCCGGATTCTAAAAGACTGCTCAAGTGTGTTTCCCACACTGGCAGTGGATCCAAAGGGGAAACAAGCCAGGACGACACCAGCTCCGATGTTTTATTTCCATTTACCCTCAAGGCCAGAAGTGTTACGGAGGGGAGTGGTTCCAAAGATACAGGTCAAATGCAAAATTGTTTGAATGAATACAAGCTGGTTAGTTATCTAGGTATACAATATTAGCTAGTGCAGTACGAAAAAACTGGTGGTCGGCAATGGTGCCTGTTGGTTCGGGAAGCTGGTTTCATTCTTGTGAAGTGCAGGGTACGAAGGTCTGAAGACAAGCTCTTGTTCGGCAGGGCTGAATTCCAACTTTATGAACGTGATCATCTCGTGGGGAAATATACATTGGTATGATTTCGGTGTGTAAATGATAACTAGGACTGAGTATTTTTGAGATTGGCATCGCGAGAAGATAGACCACGGAATGCAAAGGAAGGTTGAAGCAATGTGTTTTTCACGGACGTTATGCCAGGAGAACGGTTGTAGTTGTGCAATCTGAAATGAACGGAGTTCTTTTTTCCTTATTCTAAGGAGCTAATTAGGTTTGCAGTGTTGGATCCCATATAGAGGAGGCGTATTCTAGTTTACTAAGGACTAGTGTTTCATATGACGTTAGTTCAAATCAAATAGGCGCGGAAGAAAAATCACGGAAAAGATACCCAAGCGTTGTGTTAGCACTGCAGATAACTGTGTTAATATGAAGTGACCAGGTGAGGCAGGAAGTAACGTACCAAGAAAGCGGTAAGAAGTGACTGACTCGAAATGGTAAGTATTAAGATATTACGTAACAGGAATAGGTAAGGAGGGAGAAATTCGCATTGCTTCACATTTGGTAGTGTAAATGTCCATTAGCCAAGTGTCACACCAGCTTGAATTTGGTTCATGTCAGTCTGCAGAATGTGCACATCGTTTATATCACTATCCTCTCGAAATATTATACAGTCCTCCGCAAATAGTGAATGTTAGAAGAAACGCAAGAGCGAAGGTTGTTAATATATATTAATAACAAAGGTGGACCTACAACTGAACCTTGAGGGATCCCTGAATGAACAGTAGTAAAGGTAAAGTTGAAATTGTTAGCAGTAAAAAACTTCGTTCGGTTTTACAGTTCTCCACCCGTGTTAAACGATCGCGACCAAGATTTATAGTGATTAATTTAGGAAGTAATATCTTGTGTGATACATTTTCAAGCACTTTGGAAAAATGAACCACTACAGCGGTTTTGATTCTTCTATGTAATTCTTTGATTTCCTGAATTTGGTTCTTGTATCCACAGTAGTAGCACGAAACACTAACTTCTGTTTGTTTGACGCACGTTGCCAGGAGTAGAACAAGAGTTGTTGTCATGGTGGTTCTTTCTTCGTTGCACGCATCCGCTTCGAAGGACAGCCTGGAGATAGGGATTCTTCTGTGGCCAATATCCCCGCTTCATAGAATTCGCACAGCTATGAACTGGGAATATAAAAGTTGTACAAATGTCTGTTCTACGAGAAACGTCTTCAGGATGACATGTGAGTATAACTAATACTAATAAGCCGTGGAATGTATCAGTGTTCTTGCGCACATATTTTGCGCCATACCGCGACCAATCAAGTGCAAAGAAAACCACAGAGAAACACTATAGCAGACAAGAAGCGTTTGGGATTAATGGGCTTTAAACATCACAGAAACGAAAGCGAAGGAAGAGGCCGAAATGTCGATATAGCATTAAAATTTATCATCAGGAATTGCGAGGCTTTTGTTTACAGATATCGTAAGCTTTCTTGAAAACCCCGAGACATTTTTTCCCTTTTATTTCTCATTTCTTCTTACGTTTATTTCTTGATGGTGGTGTGTATTTAGTTATATTATTCGGCACCTATATGGCTTGTTTTTAACGACAACTTGGCTGTTGTTAATTTGAGTAGTTGATGGGTGACCAATGAACATTGTGTGTTTAGTCGCGGGCTCTGGCCAGAAGGTTGGGAGGTGTTGCGCCTTCTTGTTTGCACGAATGTAATTCAAAGAATCTGGAAAAAATGGGGTTACTGCGCTGCCAAGGAGGCGTTACGCAACCGACCTCCGGTCAGTACTTCCTGGTAGTACCGATCTGCAGGGATCCCATAGGATCTCGTGTTGACATGACGCAAAATAAGCTCCATACGGTCGATCGTTTTGCGACATGGTCTCCAGCACGGCCCCGACGCATCCGATCTCTTGCGGCAATCAACTTGGCATTACGAAAAAAGCTTTGCAGCGCTAAATACGTTTACAGCGCCGAAAAATGTGCTGCGACTGTGACGGCGCTCTGCCACTCGCGCAGGTTCCCCGATTGATGGTCGGATGAAGTAAATTTTAACGTGAACGCTTCTGGTTTAAAATAACACTTGGTGACAAGGACTTTTCAAGAACAGCCGATTAACGCTGCTTCGTGCACATAACATTTTATCGGTTTCTAATTTGGTTAAGTATTTTCTTTGCATCGTATATATTTAAATTCTTCAGCGGGAGGCTTCCTATCGGAATTATCACGGCTAACCAGCTTCCACTTCAGAGCTGCATTCGTTTTGCCCTTCATAGCAATGTTTTACTTCCTAAAGCTCAAAATAATTATCGTAAACAAGCTGTTCATTTTTCTGCTGCTTACAAATGAAACTGTTCGCCTCACTTGACAAAAAGTGCTTCAAATATTTTTTCTTTGAAAAATAGCTTACGGGCTCATATTCAGTCAATTTGAGTTCGTTTTGTATGCGTTTATCACATGTTTTGTTTGCTTTTTTTACTTTGATTGTGCAATCTGAGTTTTCTAATATCTGTTTTGTCGGTTTCAACATAATACTGTAACCACTGTTCGTTAAAACGTTTACTTGTTGATGCTTGTTTTATAGGTGGTCCCCCCGCAGTCTTTGACTTCTGGACCGCCTCATGTGTATACCCATTGTATATTGTTTCTTTGTTTTAAATAAACCACCATCGAATCGAAAAACAAGTGTAACAGAATCGGTGATGATTGTGCGTAAACGTCAGCGAGTCCGGCGGACCGCAGGCTCCTCTGCTGTGGTGCGCCGTGCTTTTTGGTGCCTGCGCACTATGCGTGCACTTTAAATAAAGACTGCTTTGCATTTTGCGTCGCCATTACAAATAAATGGTGCAGCGCTGGCTTGCAGGTTTACTGAGTGACTCAGTGACAAAATGCAGCGAGCGTCAGAAAAGTAAAATCTGATTTGTGATTCCAAAAGTCGTGGCCGGAAAACAAACTGGTCAGGCAAACAGAGTGGTCGTTCTGTTTCTTTTTTGGTTCTCACTTTAATATATTACAGTCATGGATCATATATTCCTAGTTCGCACTTAATAGTTTAAAATGAGGGTCGCCAACGTTTTGAGGTTAAGCGCCGAGTTGCACTAATTCGACACGGCAGAGGGCTGGACGGCACATCAGGTGGGAGGTGAAGGGGAATTGAAGGCAACGGAAAAAAATTCAACAAATTTCCAATTATATTTGACAATATTCGTGGTAAGTGTGAAGATAGAGGACAATGTTACTGGAAGCGATCACTGGTCTGTTCCAATTGCCTCACCCTCTAACCCATTTGAAGTCAAAACTGGCGTGTCGGCGTCACATTGTAAGTAACAATGGGAGGGGGGTTCTGACCACGTGCAGGGGGCCCAGCCCGTGGTCTGTAGGTTACCGACTCCTGCAGAAGAAGATAACCAACACCACCAATTACTGTCGTATGTAAATATTGGTGACGCGCACCGTGCATGTGGCTCGGTTCAGTTGTATATACAGTAGACTCTCGATAAACGAAACTTCAAGGGACCGGAAAAATTAGTTCCATTTAACAGCAGTGCCGTTTACTGAGAGAGATGTTCTGAGGTGCAAATGTATGTGCGTACACACTTCTAAGAGCATTTCATGAAACTCTAACCACTAGAAAGTGACTTTAGCCCATAGTTTTCAGAAAGCAAGATAACTACAAGAAGCGTAAGCGCAGCATTCACAAAGTTGGTTTGGGAACAATCAGTCGCTGTGCACTACAAAATGCGTCAAATATTTTCGGTTGATTCCTTGCAACTACATCTTCACGGAGGCTTAAGGCCTCAACTTCGAGAGTGCTTACGAGCCACGGAATTTAGAAGACGGCAACGTGGTAATGAAGAACGAATAGCACAACGATGTCACGAACGAGGCGACAGGAGGTGAGCCCTGTAGCCTCGGCGTCTAGAATCGAGACCGAACGACTCCAACAAGAACTGCGATGTTGCATTCGTTGCGCTAACACGGCTAACCACTTACGACACGAGGCTTCCGAGGCCAACAAGGCTAAAAAAGCATGGAGGAAGAAAAAAAAGCAAGAACGAAACAGCCGGAACCGTAAAAAGCTGATTCTCATGCCAGTGGATTTCACACGAAGTTCCATTTCTAGTTCCGTTTACACGGTGATGCGGAAATTTTACTTCCGATTGCCGAGACTTTTTTTTACGTTATCTGTGTGGGAACCTAAGCCCGAGGGACAATGACCTCCATGCAGAGAGGGGTGACCGTGGAGATCGCTAGCTTTAATGGCGATTATGAGAAGCATGAACCACCTCGAGCGAGCCACCCGCGTGATCATCGGAACCGATGGTGATGATGTCATCGGTGCAACTGCGATGACGATAGGAACGTTTCTACATCTTCCCACCGGCCACTGAGAAAACCGGTCAGTCTCTTTCCAGTTGTCCGAGGCGCTGCACTTTTCGGGTTTTGATCGGTACATTCGGAAACCCACGAAGTGCTTATTAACTAAATTTGTTTTAGCGGCCTATCGTTGCCAACCGGAGTCCAAAACACGCGTAGATCAATATCACCGTTGCCGAGCACAGTCGATCCTGTTTTTAGCTTGTCGGATGCCTTTTGAAGGTTCTCGCTTTCAGGGAGAAGTTCTTGCGAGTATACCCTTCTCCGCCTCCAACAAATTTCCTGCAAAGGTCCTTTTCGCGTTCTCCCCAACTTTATCAATCTCTTAGATGTCCATCCGCCTGTGGGGTCACAGAGGTGGTCCAGTCTTTCCTCGGAAACTGGAAGGTTGTCCGGAAAGTCTGCATCCTTTTTCCAGGGAACAGTAACCTGGCGTCGGCAATCCTTGCTCGAGATGGGTTCGTCAAGTCTAGACATAACAGAGTCATCTCGATGAGTCGATGCTTTGTCCTTGGTCACAATACTTTTCATCTCCAACCCTTGTTCAAGCGATGGTATCACTTCGGACTTCTCAATGAGTGTATGGAGTGCTACGATGTTGGAGCAATGCTCTCCTCTTGGGGGTGGTTGCTTCACTAGTCCGTGTATGGTGCACGCAAGCCTCATCTCGATGGCTTTGAGATTACGTCCTAAACTTTATATGTTTCCTGCAACAACATCCCAATAAAAATTTGATCCAATTGGGATAGTGACGTCGCTTTCATCCCCGTGCTCACGCTCGAGACTTGCAGCGTCGATGAACTTCTTTCTCAGAACTCCAATCAAAGTTTCGTTTGGAAACGGAATCAACTGGTTTGAAATCGATTTCACTTCAAGCGCTTCTATTGTTATTAGGGTAGGATTGGTTGTAAGGCTATTCATGCGTATTCTCACTCTATTGAAAGTTTCTGCGATTTCCTTTCCACCAAATACTCCTACGGTGAGGGTTTCTTTTCCGGTAGACTCGCAACCCAGCTTCTTTGAGAAATCAGTCGTTATAAAGCTGTGTTGACTGCCTCCATCGAGAAGAATTCTGCTATTTAACTTCCTCGTCGGTCCAGACACGTTGGCGGTCAGCGTTTCGAGGAGTACCACGAATTTTCTTTCTCTGGACATCAGCTGGATCGGAGTTCTGGTGACACTCTCGCAAACTTTATTCCGTTGGTCTTCGTAACACAACGAAGAAGCATGCCGCCGCAAACAGTGCTGGCAGGTGATTTTTCTCCTGCATTGCCTAGCAATATGCCCTTGCATCAAGCAACGAAAGCAGCGTCCCTGTCGAGTAAGACACGCCTTCTTCTCTTCTAAAGTTATGGACTGAGAGGAGCAAGAAACTGCGTCGTGCGAGGAAGTACAGAAGATGCACTTCTTCCTCCCACTTCTAGCGCAATGAAGGGATGCTACGGAAGGCAGTTGGGGACTTGCACGCTGCTGTTCCGACTTCGCATCGCTGAGCTCGTGTCTTAACCCAGCTGGCACAATCGCTTCTGAACATCCAAGTTCTTGCCCCAAAAATGTCATAAGCTGTTCGAAGTTTCTCTCGTGGATGGTAGTTGGTATCGAAGAATCATCATTCGGAGTATTTGCCATAGGAATCTTCGACCACTGATGAAATCGAAGTACCAGATGTCTCGGTAGTGTCCGGAGTAGAATTTCTCGTAGCATGGAGCAGTACATTGTATGGCTCGTTCCGAGGGCTTTTAGCCTTCGGCAGTGAACTTGAACCTTGTCATAGAGTCTCCGCAATCTCTCCACGTCTGACGATGAAGCGACCGGTTTAATTCGAATGGGGCTTGCATACGATCTCGTACAAGGAGCGCCTCATCTCCGAACCGTTGTTTCCAAATCGCTACAGCGTCCTTGTAGCATTCCTCTGTCGGAGGCATTCCTGATACTGCGGAAGCAGCCTTTCCCGTTAAAAGGTTGATTAAATACCGGAATTTCTTCGTAGGTTTAAGTTCGGGGTTCGTATGAATCGTACTCTCAAACTGGTTCCAGAATTGGAGCCATTTTCGTCGATCGCCATCGAACTTAGTCAATTCCAGGTTTGGAAGCTTCGCTCGCGTAGCTACGGTCCCGGAGTGGGGTAAGTTTGTCTGAGAAGGTGTAATACCAAACTCACCACTCGGTAGATCTCGGAACCGAAAGCGAAGCTCCGCCATAATGTGTACAATTTTGTCGTTGAAGGTTGCTTCTTCGGATGTCTCCGCTGTAACGAGGTCGTCGGAGGTGTCGAGGTAAATATATCGTCGTCGAGCTTTTGGATCTGTCGAAAGAGGAATTCGATCCACTCCAGAGAAATAGTCATGTCCACATGTGTGGTAAGGTGTCCACTGCGGAGGCTCTCTCCGACGTTCCAAACGATGTCATCCAGCTTCTCCCGCAGCGTGTTTCGCCGCCGTAGCTTTCTTTCAATGGAGGTCATCGTGGGTCCCAAGGATCTGGTCCGCTGGAGCAGGAGTCGTCGTAATAAGGTAGCGATCCCACTGCTCGTCGTCTCCGACGTCGATTCCCGGGTTTCAGGGCACCAAACTGTGGGAACCTAAGCACGAGGGACAATGACCTCCATGCAGAGAGGGGCGACCGTGGAGATAGCTAGCTTTAATGGTGATTATGAGAAGGATGAAGCACCTCGAGCAAGCCACCCGCGTGATCATCGGCACCGATGGTGATGATGTCATCGGTGCAACTGCGATGATGATACGAAAGTTTCTCAATCTGTATACAAAACCAACCAAATTCAAGGCAACTGTTTTGTTTAAGCGATTTCCCGTTATCGAGATTCTACTGTATATATATTGACACGGTCGTAGGGAATAAGATGGGCTTTATTAAAGATGGGGCGACCAGTGCGCAGGGAACTCGTAGGCGGGGAGCGGTGAGCACAGAGCGAGTAGCGCGCAACACCAACGTCTTCCTCCTCTTTTCCACTCGCGGCCGGTCAGTTCGTTTTCGTCGTCTTCTCTCCAAGTTTCGTTTCTTCCGCTTCTATCGTAACATCTATCGTAACAGGGTGTGCTTTCAGTTGCTGAAGACACCCTGTTACCAGCTATGGCAGCTTCGTTTATTCCGGTGAACTCTGCTCGTCTTCGTTCGAAAAGCTGCACTATTTTAATTGAAGGCGATGCGAACAACATGGTCAAGAAAAATATTTTGGTGCCCCGAGCTCTGGTCGAGGCCACAGACGGACGTAGTCATGTGTGGACGGTAAATGCATCCAGTGAGCCAGTAGTCCTTCCCTGTGGATTCAAGATAGCCAGCTTCGACAAACAAGTCAACGTCGCCATTCAAGCGGTGAATCACAACCCCGACCATGCTGCGACAGAAAAACCTGACTATAACGCCGCCTTTAAGCGCATGATCAACAACTCCCTTTCGTCGGTCGAACAGTGCGAACTACTGAAAACGCTCGCTCCTTATGCCTCGACTTCCGACTTTTCCCAGGACGATTATTCCTTTTCCGTTCCTGCCTCCCGGCTACAGCATCGAATCAACACCGGTGATGCGACCCCTATACGTTAGAAGCCATATCGAGTGTCGCCTTCCGAACGAAAAATAATCAATGACCATGCGCAAGAAATGCTAAGCAAAGGGGTGATCCGCGAGTCCTCAAGCCCTTGGGCCGAACCCGTGATCTTGGTCAAGAAAAAAGATAACTCATGGCGATTTTGTGTCGACTATCGTCGTCTCAATGCTGTCACCAAAAAGGACGTAGATCCCCTACCGCGCATCGATGACGCTATCGACTGCCTTCATTCTGCTTCATATTTCTGCTCTCTCGATCTCAGGTCAGGATATTGGCAAATTCCGGTGCACCCATCAGACAAGGAAAAAACAGCCTACGTGACACCAGACGGCCTATTCGAATTCAACGTCATGCCTTTTGGGCTTTGCAATGCGCCTGCGACGTTTGAAAGGTTTATGGACACCATTTTGCGCGGCCTTAAATGGGAGACATGTATGTGCTATTTGGACGACATCATAATCTATGGCACGACGTTTAGCGAGCATAACCAACACCTTGGAATTGTTCTCGACAGGATTCAAAAAGCAGGGTTGGTTTTGAATTCAAAGAAGTGTCATTTCGCAGAACGTGAAGCAATCGTGCTCGGGTTTCTCGTCGACAAGGACGGTATTCGGCCCGACCCGCAAAAGATCTCAGCAGTTCGAGGCTTCGTCACACCACGTTCGTTAAAAGACCTCAGAAGTTTTTGGGCCTTTGTTCCTATTTTTGACGTTTTATTAAGGATTTCGCCCAACTTTCTCACCCCCTGAATTGCCTGCTACAGAAAGACACCTGTTTTGTGTGGACGCCAGAATGTGAAGCCGCCTTTCAGCAACTAAAGTTTTTACTTACTTCGAGCCCAGTTCTTCGCCACTTCAACCCAGCTGCTCCTACCGAACTTCACACCGACGCTAGTGGAGTCGGCGTTAATGCTGTACTCGTCCAGCTCAGTAGCGGCGCGCAGCACGTCATCGCTTATGCCAGCCGAACGTTAACGAAAGCCGAACGTAACTACACCGTTACTGAACTTGAGTGCCTAGCTGTGATCTTCGCCGTTCAAAAGTTTCATCCATACCTGTATGGGCGTCACTTCTCTATCATCACGGACCACCACTCACTATGCTGGCTCGTTGGCCTGCGGGACCCATCTGGTCGGCTCGCTCGCTGGGCATTGCGCTTACAAGAGTACTATTTCTCTGTGTCGTACAAGAGCGGACGCCGACACACTGACACGGACTGCTTGTCACGCCTTCCTGTCCCGGCGCCTCCGTGTGACTACGATCACTTTGATGACTGTCTGGCATCTCTGTCGACTGCAATTCCCACCGCCTCCAACTTGAAGGAAGAACAACTGAAGGATAGTTCTTTAAAAACCATGTTTGATGCAGCGCAGCGAGCGCAGCCATGGTGCCCGTTTGTCGTGCGCGACGGCTTGTTGTTCAAAAGGATTTATTCGGTGGATGGCGCCCGCTTCCTTTTGGTTGTTCCAGCTAGTCTTCGCGCCGCCATTTTGCATGCTATGCACGACGACCCCACAGCGGGTCACCTTGGCTTTGTGCGCACGCTACATCGGCTTAAACAGAATTTTTACTGGCCAGGAATGCGGCGATTAGCGAGGCAATACGTTGCCGGCTGCCTGCAATGCCAGCGTCATAAACGCCCTGGGAGCCCTTCGCCGGGACCTCTGCATCCCGTGACTCCACCTACGTCACCATTTGAACAAGTCGGAATAGATCTTCTTGGACCTCTACCGAAGTCTTCGACAGGTCACCGGTGGATTATCGTGTGCGTCGATTACTTGACCCGGTACGTCGAGACGGCCTCTCTTGTTGCAGCTACAGCTGAGGACGTCTCAGCCTTCCTTCTACATTCTGTTATCCTTCGTCATGGCGCTCCGCGCGTTATCATCAGTGACCGCGGGCGACAGTTTACGGCAGACGTTTTAGAAGAACTATTGAGACTTTGTGGCTCTGTCTCTCGCCATAGCACCGCATACCATCCGCAAACTAATGGTCTGACGGAGCGCACAAACCGCACGCTGACCAATATGCTATCAATGTATGTTACGTCCGACCAGAAGAATTGGGACACTGTGCTACCATTCGTTACGTACGCCTACAATACCGCCAAACACGAAATTACTGGATATGCTCCGTTTTTCCTACTGTATGTCCGTGCTCCACGTACATTTCTCGACAGCATCTTGCCCTTCTCACCACATCACCACCTTTCACTTGCCCAAACTTTGTGCCGTGCTGAAGAGGCGCGCCGGCTCTCCCGTATTCGTACTCTGAGCTCGCAAGCTCGTACCAAGGCTCGCTACGATGACCTACATCCTCCCGTCGCTTTCACTCCGGGTGAACAAGTTTGGTTATGGACTCCGGTGTGCAAGAAAGGACTGACCAAAAATTCCTCTCCACTTACTCCGGACCGTTCGTGGTGCTCTCCCGCTTCAACGATGTCAACTATGTCGTCGCCAAAGTCACGTCTAATGGTCGCCGCTCGAGCAGGACACAGGTCGTGCATGTAGCTCGCCTGAAACGCTGTTACTCTCGCACCCCTTAACTCGCTCGGCGAGCTTCGTCTGCCCCTGGGGAAAATGTTACGATAGAAGCGGAAGAAACGAAACTTGGAGAGAAGACGACGCAAACAAACTGACCGGCCGCGAGTGGAAAAGAGGAGGAAGACGTTGGTGCTGCGGGCTACTCGCTCTGTGCTCACCGCCTACGAGTTCCCTGCGCCCTGGTCGCCCCATCTTTAATAAAGCCCATCTCATTCCCTACGACCGTGTCAATATATATGGCTGCATCTCTTGGAGGGACGAACTAGTGTGAGGGCCAATCCCCTCACAAGGGCGCATTTCTATGCATCACCTGTAAATCCCCATCATCACACAGTGGCCTCCGCCACTTCTTCATTTTGTACATTATCATCATCATCGTGTGATCAGGTGTTCTTCGGCCCCGATCGCCGGTATAAAAGGCTGCCTCGAACATTCGCCTTTCAACTGGTGGAGTGTGCGACTGGATCCCTCGGGCTACCTCTCTCAGTGCACCCCTGGAGCTCCATTCGGGTCGTCGCCTACAGCAGGATGTCATGCCAATGACAGTGGAACCATCCAACGCTGCGGGTTCGGCCGTTCCACAGTGCTTCGTGGCCATCCGCCAGCGCGACCCCCTCTTCTTTGCCGAGCTTCGCGGCGAGGACGTCGAGGAATGGCTGGATGATTACAACCGAGTTAGCACTTTTAATCGCAGGGACAACAGCGCCCAGCTGGCAAATGTGAATTTCTATCTTTATAAAGTGACCAAAACGTGGTTTTTTAACAACAAAGCCTCGATCACCGACTGGGCTGATTTCACCGCACAGCTGCGCCGCAGTTTCGGCACTCCCGCAGCTCGCTCCTACGGTGCATAGAAGGCACTGGAGACCCGCGTCCAGGAGGCTCAGGAAACGTACACCGCGTATATCCAGGACGTCCTTGCCTTATGCCGCCAGGTTGACAAGGACAAGACGGAAGCGGATCAGGTGCGTCGCATCATTAAGGGCATCGGTCATTTCGCTTTCACGGTTTTGGCCCTCCAAAACCCATCCACCGTGGCTGATGTGACAACAATTGGCCGGAGGCTGGATGAGATGCAGTCTATCCGCCTCCAGCAGGCGACCGCTCTACCGCAATACCTTGGAGACGATAACCTGCGGACTCTTATACGCGCTATTATCCGGGAAGAGCTCCGCAATTATGGTGCTGCTTGTGCCCTTGGTGTCAGTCCACCTGGACCTGCCTCCGAGAGATCGTTAGAAAAGAACTTGCGGCAATGCCTGTTCCCTCTTCTCCTCCTGCTCCTGCTCCAGTAATGATGCCATCGTACTCTGACGTAGCGGCGCGACCACCCCTGCCTCTGGCGCCGGTCATGTCCCCACATGCTGCTGGCTGCGTCGCAGCCGTTCCTCCAGCGCTGGGACCGCGCTCTCCCTACCCCATGTGGCGATCACCCCGCCAAGGCGCACCTTTTGATCGCACGGTTTGCTATTACGGCGGCATCCGCGGCCATATCTCCCGCTTCTGCCGCCGGCGTCAACAAGACTAATGACATGGATATGACACTTATGAGCGTGACAACACGCGTTTTAGTTATGGGTACCGCCAACGCAAATATTCGCCGCCAACACGTCGTCCGTCTTCTCCACCTGACTTGGCTGACCCTACTCGCAACTCTCGAAACCCGCGGCGCTGTTCCCCATCACCATTCCGCCGGGCAGTGTCACCCCTTCGCCCGGTATCGCATGATCCCAACCACCCGCTGGAAAACTAAGTCCTGCGGTTTTTCGGGGGAAAACTGCTTTACAAAGAAAATTTCAAAATTGCCCGCAACGTCCATGGAACACGTTGTCAGTGGTTGTAGAAGGTATTATTGCCACTGCCCTCGTGGATACCGGAGCTGCTGTATCAGTTATAAACAAAGATTTGTGTGCGCGTCTCCGAAAAGTTCGAACTCCGTACACCGGACCTTTATTGTGTGGGGCCAACGACGATATATTTCAGCCATCTGGGACGTGCACTGCGCGTGTTTTAGACAATTTTTGGCATCACATTCAGTGTGCAGTTATCTTTCCCTGCGCCCACGAACTTATTTTAGGGTGGCACTTTCTCAGCTCAGCGGGTGCTGTAATATCGTGTCATCGACCGGAAATACATCTTTCAGAGACAGGGTACTCCAGCGTTGAGGAGATCACGCCGCATCGCCTTGTTGCTAGTGTTGCAATTGACAACACCCCTGATGAAGAGAAAATTTTTCGGTTCGTTCCGACACCATCCGTGAATGGGACGTCCTTACTAGTCGAATCGCAAGGTTTCTTCCCAAGGGTGTCCTCATTCCTACTTGTCTGGTCCGCTTCTCACACGGGATGGCCCTACTAGCTGCAACCAATACCTCTTCCGAGGCAATCCTCATTCCTGAAGGCGCCATTGTAGCGACTGTTGAGGACACGGCTGCTCTCTCTGTTGTCCCACTCTCCTGCCTACAATCAAGGTCCCGTCCTGGCAGTACAGTAGCGCCTCTCGACGCTCTTGAAGCCACAATCAGTTCCGATCTCTTACCAATAGAGAAGAACTCTTTACTCGACCTATTGAAAAAACACAAATCGTCCTTTGATTGCTATGCTACTTCGCTGGGAACTACTTCAACAGCCACTCACCGGATCCACACAGATGGCAACAGCATTGTCCACCGTCGTCCCTACCGTGTGTCCTCCTCTGAACGTCAGGTTATCAGTGAACAAGTTAAGGACATGCTTAGCCGCGATATAATTCGCCCGTCTTCTAGCCCCTGGTCCTCCCCAGTCGTTTTCGTGCGCAAGAAAGATGGATCGGTGCGTTTTTGCATAGACTATTGTGCCCTCAACAAGATCACCCGCAAGGACGTCTATCCGATGCCCCTAATCGACGACGCGTTGGACTGTTTGCAAGGAGCGGATTATGTTTCCAGACTTGATCTCCGCTCCGGTTATTGGCAGATTGCCATGCATGATGACGACATACAGAAGACAGCATTTGCAACTCCGGATGGCCTGTATGAGTTTAACGTGATATCCTTTGGATTGTGTAACGCCCCTGCCACATTCGAGCGAATGATAGACAACGTGCTCCGTGGTTTAAAGTGAAAAACATGCTTGTGCTATCTGGACGATATCATCATTTTTTTGTACGAGTTTTACTGAACATCTTAAGCGCCTCGACCAAGTCCTCGCATGCCTTGCGACGGCAGGTCTGCAGCTCAACACGAAGAAATGCCAATTTGCTTGCAAAGTACCAAAGTTTTGGGCCACGTGGTCAACAAGGATGGTATTCGGGCGACCCGGACAAGATTGCTGCTGTACTTGACTTTCCCCGCCCTTCACATCAGAAAGCACTCCGGAGTTTTCTTGGACTGGTGTCATATTTTCGTCGCTTTGTTAGGGACTTCGCGACCATCGCCTTTCCCCTAAACAAGCTTTTAAAATGTGGCACCCCTTTCAAGTGGTCTGACGAATGCGAAGAGGCATATGAACGGCTCAAAGCCGCTCCCACTTCTGGACCAGTCCTCAGCCACTTCAACGAGCAAAAAACCTGCATTCTTCATACAGACGCCAGTGTGCATGGAATTGGGGCTGTACTTTTGCAACCCCATTCCCAAAATCTAGAACGGGTGGTCGCATATGCCAGTCGCTCACTGACGCCTGCTGAGAAAAACTATTCTATCACTGAGCAGGAGTGTCTTGCCGTTGTTTGGTCAATACAGAAATTTCGCCCGTACCTATACGGCCGCGCTTTCAGTATTGTGACGGATCACCATGCACTCTGCTGGTTGTCGTCCCTGAAGAACTTTTCCGGCCGTCTCGGCCGCGGGATTCTTCGCTTACAGGAGTATGACTTTACCATCACGTACAAGTTCGGAAAGAAACACCTAGATGCAGATGCCCTTTCACGCTGCCCATTGCTCCCATGTTCCGGAACCATGTCTTCGCTACGCGCACATCCCATCATAGCAGCCATCGACGCCGTGGATGTCCAGAGCCGCTCCGATTTTGTGGACCGTCAGCGCTCAGACACCTACTGCCGCACACTAATGGACCGCATCACCGGAACCTCCCACCCTCCCAACAATCGCTTGCGCCGCCAGCTGAGCAACTTTAAGCTGATCGATGGCGCATTATACCAGTCCACTCATCAACCATATGGTCCAAAATGGGTTCCCGTCGTGCCCCGATAACTTCGCTCGCAGATTTTGGCTGCTCTGCACAATGATGCTCCGCCGGTCACTCGGGCTTCCAGAAGACTTACGATCGTGTTCGCGCGCGTTTCTTCTGGCCTGGCCTGTCTTCTGCTGCCGATCGATACGTCGCTTCATGCGTCCCCATGCCAGCAGCGAAAACGCTCTACGTTGCCCCCTGTTGGACCTCTGCAGCCGCTTGCCTGCCCTGAAGCCCCTTTTCATACAGTCGGAATTGATTTCTATGGATCCCTCCCTGCTACCTCGCGAGGGTACCGTTGGATTGTAACTGCCATGTATCACTTAGTGCGATATGCAGAAACGACACCAGTCCGTACGGGCTGTGCTTCAGAGATCGCAGAATTCTTTTTACAGGCGGTCCTTCTACGTCATGGCGCCCCTCGTAACCTTTTAAGTGATCGGGTGAAGACATTTCTCGCCCAAATTGTCGCCAACGTCCTAAAAGCCGCCGGTACTGTTCACAAGATGACCTCTAGCTATCATCCGCAAACAAACGGTCTCACCGAGCGCTTTCATCGCACCCGATCAGACATGCTTTTTTTGTACATTCAACCTGACCACAGCAATTGGGATACCATTCTGCCATTCGTAACGTTTGCCTATAATACTGCTATTCAAAGCAGCACCGGTTACTCTCCATTTTTTCTTGTATTCGGCCGCCAACCGTCACTAATACTCGATTCAAGCTTCTTCCTGGCGTCCCCCCTGCTTCAAACTCGTTACTTGAATGTTCGTCGCCCGTGTGGATCACTGCCGTCACCAAGCTCGTCTGCGCACCCAAGCTTGCCAACAAGACCGCAAGCACCGCTACGATGCTTCCCACAGAGAGGTTCGGTTACACCCCAGTGACGAGGTCTTGCTATGGACTCCTGTTCGGGTCCTCGGACGCTGCGAAAAATTTCTTCATCGCTTTCTCGGCCCGTACACCGTTCTAGAAGAAACTTCGCCCGTCAACTACCGCATCACTCCTAACTGTGCCTCCACGGACCGCCGCTGTCGTGGCACTGAAGTCGTGCACGTTTCTCGTTTGAAACCCTTCGTTCACCGCGTTACACCGTAGGGTGCAGCCGGGCGCCTGCCTTCGCAAAGAGGGAGAAATAGTGTGAGGACTGATGACGACGGGCGCCTGCCTTCGCGAAGAGGCAGGAAATAGTGTGGGGACGGATTGAGTAAGGTGGCTGCATCGCTTGGAGAAACTAACTAGTCTGAGGGCCAATCCCCTCACAAGGGCGCATTTCTATGCATCACCTGTAAATCCCCATCATCACAGAGTGGCCTCCGCCACTTCTTTATTTTGTACATTATCATCATCATCGTGTGGTCTGGAGTTCTTCGGCCCCGATCGCCTGAATAAAAGGCTGCCTCGAATCTTCGCCTTTCAATATATATAGAAGAGGTGTTTATTGGCAGGGAATGGTAGCGTTCCAGGTGACAGTATTCAGGTAGGCACTGAGACTAGCCGGAGCGATGATCCCGATGCAGCGAGCTATCAGAGATCGTGGCGCGTTCTTCCGAGGCCGGTGCTACCTCCTCGTCGTCTTCACAGTCCTCATTCACTACGTACCCTTTATTGCCCATGGCCACCGTATAAGAGCATACCCACACGGGGCATAGTGCGTCCTTCGCACTGCCTGACAGCATACTCTAAGTGGGCCAATCTTTTGCACTACAATTACCCCCCGCGGACATAAGAAGCCATCCTGGCGACCTAAGGGCAAGATAAAACCATCGGTTCGTGGTAAGCCTTGAGACGGTCAACGTGCCCAGTTTTGCGACCGCGACAACGAAGGTCCGGGGACAACGTGAGTGGTTCAACTACGTAGTTCACTGGGGATGCACGCTCGATTACACGGTAAGGACCATGATATTTGGACAGTAACTTCTGAGCAAGACCAGGAACAGTTGATGGTATCCACAGCCACACAAGAGAACCGGCAGCGAACTCAGGGGGCGGTTGTCCATCGTCGTGACGCTGCTTCTTGCGAGATTGCTCCTCGGAAGTCAGGGCTCGGGCGAGCTGGCGACACTCTTCGGCGTGTCGAGATGCCTGTGACACGGGGGTACATTCAGACGCATCTGGTCGGTACGGCACAACGGTGTCGAGCGGACATGACGGCTCGTGGCCGTAGAGAAGAAAGAAAAGCGAAAACGCCGTAGTTGCTTGAGTGGCGGTTTTGTACGCATAAGTTACGTACGGAAAAACTTGGTCCCAGTCGGTGTGGTCTGCCGAAACATAAGTTGCCTACAAATCGCCCAGTGTCCGATTAAATCTTTCCGTGAGCCCATTGGTCTGTGGATGGTAAGAAGTAGTGGTGCGGTGGATAACGTTGCACTTTGCGAGCAGGGCTTCAATTACTTCAGATAGAAACACACGGCCTCGGTCACTGAGCAACTCTCTAGGGGCACCGTGATGTAGAATAAACCGGCGTAGGAGAAATGAGGCGTCCTCGCGGGCGTTAGCGGCTGGTAGTGCGGCGGTTTCAGCGTATCTCGTTAAGTGGACTACCGCGACGACGGCCCAGTGGTTTCCAGAAGCCGTGTAGGGGAGCGGCCCATACAAATCCATCCATCCCTACGTGGTCACAAGGTCGTACTGGACACGACAGGGGCTGCAACGGAACCGGTGGTTTGTTTGGTGGGGACTAACGGCGTTGACCTTTTTCGCAGGAATGGATGAACTTGGTGACAGAAGTGTACATTCCACGTCAATAGTACCGCATGCGGAGACGTCGGTATGTCTTCAGTACACCAGCATGACCACACTGTGCATCGGCGTGAAAACATGCGCAAATGTCTGAACGGATATGGCGGGGAATAGCGAGGAGCCACTTCAGGCCGTCTGCGTTATAATTTCGGCGGTACAGAAGCTCGTCACGAATAGCGAAGTGGGTGGCCTGTCGCTGTACAGCTCGAGGGGCGTTTGGCGAAGCGGGGTTTGTCAGACAGACCAAAAGAGAAATGATCAAGGGATCCTTGCGCTGCTCGCGCGGCATGTCGTCAAGTGACAGAGAGGACAGAAGTCCGTCTATGGATGACAAAAAGGCACTGTCGGCGGTCACAGGAGAGCGTGAGAGCGCATCGGCGTCGGTGTGTTTGCGGCCAGATATAAAGAGCACTCGAATATCGTACTCTTGTAAGTGGAGGGCCCACCTTCCAAGACGACTACACGGGTCCTTCAAAGAAGATAGCCAGCATAGGGCGTGGTGGTCGGTGATTACGTCGAAGGGCCTGCCGTACAAGTAGGGACGAAATTTGCTTATGGCCCACACAATAGCCAGGCACTCTTTCTCCGTGACAGAGTAGTTTTCCTCCGCTCTTGTGAGTGTCCGGCTCGCATAAGCAACCATGTATTCGTCGAAGCCCGGTTTCGTTGGGCGAGCACAGCGCCCAGGCCAACACCGCTGGCGTCAGTATGAAGCTCAGTAGGCGCGGACGGGTCGAAATGGCGGAGGATCGGTGGACGCGTAAGCACAGAACGGAGCTTTTTAAAAGCCCCGTCAAAGTCTGAAGACCAATGAGCGATGTCGTTGGACCGGATCAGAAGCTTTGTTAGAGGTGCCGTTATCGACGCAATGTTCCTCGAGAATCGTCGGAAGTACGAGCAGAGGCTGATAAAGCTTCGGAGCTGCCTGGTGGTGGTGGGCTGAGGAAACTCGGCGACCGCACGAAGTTTGTCAGGATCAGGACTGACGCAATCTTTGGAAACAACGTGACCTAAAATTGTAAGTTGGCGGGCAGCAAAGGGGCACTTCTTAAGGTTAAGCTGAAGTCCTGCATCAGTGAGGCATTTCAAGACTTGTCGGTGGCGGGTATAGTAGTGCAAAAGATTTGCATTATATATATATATATATATATATATATATATATATATATATATATATATATATATTTATATATATATATATATATATTAAATTAGAGTCACCACGAAAAACATAACAATATTTAATACGACGTTTCGGCTGGGAACCCGCCTTTTTCAAGTGAAGTACAAGGGTCGAACAGAGCGTATATGTAGGCTCGCAGGGAGCGCTCTGAGCGCGTGGACCCATTATTTCAAAAGTTACCCGCACGACTGGGCGCGCGGGTAATCCATCTCAATATACAACGCGGCGAAAAGCAAAAGCGAGGCACTTAGGAAGCGTGTTTCCTTCAGCCACCGCCCCCCCACGCACAGCAATATTAGGAAAAGTAAACAAATAAAGAAGGGGTACTGGGCGTCTCACTCCAAAGGAGCGGAAACAACCTGCCGCATAAGGCGGAAGCGTAGAATCGACAAGTAGTCGTCCGACACTGGGGAACGCAAAATCGCAGAAGGCGACGTTGAAGTTCAAGAATGCAGGCGGGAGGATTGGCGAGGGGGCCGCGTCCTCAAAGGAAAATGCCGCCGCTTCCCGAGGAGACCAGATAATAGCCAAAAATGGCTTATCCGCGGCCCGCGTCCCGGGCACAAGGCGGACAAGACCCCTCGATGGGCGCCGACGCCGACAGAGGTGTGCGTGAGCCACCCAAAAAGAGCGCAGGTTGTGCGAGGATTTTGAGAAATGGCACACAAGGCAGGAAATAAACAAAGAAACAGAAAACAGAAAAAAGCAGTTGAACGAGCCCCCGGCTCATGACATGAAATAGATAGATACAACTTCTTAGCTTACATTTGATATTTTTGCAAGTAACAAGGGTTTGAACTTTATGAAAAAAGTAAATAAAGATGTGACGCACGTGCGAGAACAAATCTCTAGTGATCTAGGAAAAAAAGACACTTCGTAGCTAGTCATCAATGGCAGTATAAATTCGCACACAACATTCTTTAAACCAACTGACAAACAAAAGAATACAAAGAATACACGTGTACAAATCGTAGAACATGGGGAACCATAGCAGTGAATAAAAATAGCTTACAAAGTGACATTTCGGGCAAAAGAGCAATGAAGCAAACGGAGAAAATAAGTTATTCACAACACTAGACCGAATAGTGCTTGGAAAGTGTAATGATGGGATACAGCAAGATTTCGTGCAGGAGAAGCATTAAACCATACGAAAAATTAACCTTCTCACAACGACGAACCATCCAACGGTTGAGAAGTGGTAACGTGCGATACGTGCCGCTACGTGGTGTAGGTTTGAAGGCACGACAGCCTTCCCTGAGACTCATTGATACCTCTTGTGAGAGTGTTATATTTGTGGATCAGATAAGATTCGCAGGCTTCCCTGTCGAAATGAGTTTTAAATCCTGATTGTAGCACTGTGGCCTTAAATTGGTCGAACGGATGTTTCAAAGAGTTGATAGGTTTTGAAAGGGGGAGATAAGGTTTTGTTTTTGCATCGGATCTGTGATTATTGATGCCAGTTTTAAAAGAATTTTCAGTCTGTCCATTATATTGCGCACCACAATCACCACATTCTAGGAGGTAACTATATTTGCAGTGTCACAATTAAAGTTGCCCCTGATCGCATGAAAAACTCAGATTCCCTGCTCTGAGCGCTTGTTGTTGGTGTCATCATTAGACACAATATGCACCGGGGTTTTCCACATGGTGTGGAACCTGTGAAACTAGTTTCTCTTGATCGAGATGATGTTACAATGTCTCTGATGTTTCTTGCCCGGAGATACACCGCGCGTGGTGGGTCTGGAATGACGTGCTTCATTCTTTCACTCTGGAGCAAGATGTTGTGGTGTCTTCTTAAAATTTCATTGACGTTTGGGCCAGATGCCGAATATGTCAGAATCAGATTGGTTTGTGACCTCGAAGTGGAGGTTTTATTGCCACTAATAAGTCTAGAACGCTCCTGTTGTGATGCCTTCCTGATTGAATCTTCAATGAGTGGTAGTGGGTATTTTTGTCGTGCGAGGTCAAAGCTGATCACAATTAGAAGCGAAGTCGTTTGGGTTAGAGCAAATTCTGCGGAAGCGTAGGCCCTCGGCCCGGGTGTTTGCTGCGGATGGCATCCACCCCAACTTTGGCGGCGTCGCCATCATGGCCAGCCACCTGCATCGGGCCTTGATGAGAAACTTTGCACGCAGTCAGACGACATGGATACAACACGCTGCCAGTGCCCCATCCCAACAAGTGCAAGGACAGGCCCCACCTGCACCTCCGCCTCCGCCAACAGTCGCTGCTCTATCCTCTGACGCCCCATCAACCAGTCCTCGATATTCCGATGTCGTCCGGGGAACACGCCGAGATTGACTTCCTGAAGGGCCCCCAGGTGAACCCGGTGTCCATCCATTTTCTAGAGAATTTTTAAGGCTAAGGAAAGTGTTTGAAAAAAAAATTAGATATGAACATCACGTTAGCAGCTTAATTGTATACAGGAAATCAGGCATTGCCCCAAAAGGCTTGATAATTAACCTCAAATCAGCAACCTCTGACCTCTCGCCTACTCACAAGGCAAACTGGCGGAGCATACTACATAAGGCATCGATCTTTTGAGCATTGTAATCGAACATGAGCATTGTTGCCTCGATGGCCTTAAAAGGGAAGAAACCCCTCTACTTAAAAATATTCATTTGACTACGCAAGAAAAGACCGAAGTAGAAATATTTATACTGAACAAAACAAGCCATTTTTGCGCTCTCAAGACAAAAAAAAGCTCCGCGACGGTGTTGATTTATCCCTATCCGAACATAGCACATCATCTTCCCATAATGATGTACCCGAGCCCGACACTCCTGATAATGTAGTCAACCTTTCCACCGTTATTCTTTCAAAGGATGAATTGAGCGCATTGTCTAAGGGGCTATCCTTTTGTCCCTCCACTGGAAAATAAATGAGGTGCAAATGTACAAGGATCTAGAAAATTTCTCACGCTCACTCCGGTTAAAAGAGTACTATCATGATGTCCGCAGGGATGATAACACAGGACCGAGCCTTCCATCAGTTAGCGATTGGACGCCACCACCACAACGTGACAAGTATATGGATATGTACACCCGCCCAATTTTTCACCAATATCACGGGAGCGTCGACCGTTCGGTTGATCAGCGCCGCGGGATGGAGTGATACCGCCAACTCGGCGAGAGTAGCCGCATGCGCACTAAGCAAAGGCCGCTGCTGCCGTCATCTGCTAGGCTGTTCCAGGAGTAGAAGGCCACCCCCGATTTTTGTTATTCGCTTATCACACTGCCTGTCATACTCGAAATTTTTCTTCAAGACAAGGCACGTTGCGCGAACTGAAAACAGTTAACAGCGTTGCCGAACGCAAGGTTCGTTCAGCGCAAGGATCGTTCGGCAACGCTGATTACCGTTTTCTGTTGGTACCAAGAAATTGGCACTGAAGAAATATTTCGAGTATGGCTAGGCAGAGTGATAAGCGAATAACAAAAATCGGGGGCGGTCCTCTGATCTTGGAACAGCCTAGCAGACGACGGCAGCAGCGGCCTTTGCTTAGTGCGCATGCGGCTACTCTCGCCGACTTTGCCGTATCACTCCATCACACGGCGCTGATCGACCGAACGGTCGACGCTCGCGTGATATTGGTAAAAAATTGGGCGGGTGTACATCAAGGCGGTCCAAAAAGATGTCATAGCGGAATATAGAAAGCGCACCTCCTACCGACCGAATCACACAGGAAAGGAACAGAGGGCACTAGAAATCCTTAGCACCTGCTCTGACATCATTATAAAGCCCGCTGATAAGGGAGGAGCCATTCTTGTCATGAACCAATCGGATTGTAACACTGAAGCGCAAAGGCAATTAGGTGACACGTCTTTCTACCAGCCCCTTGCGGCCGATTCGACATTAGAATACAAAGAACGAGTCCGCAGTACCATAATTGAACTTAGGGATGAAAAACTGATAAACAAAAAAACTGCGCGAGCTCTTATTCCATTGCACTGAACGCCAGGACGTTTTTACCTCCTTCCCAAAATTCACAAATTCACAAATCCAGGCAGGCACATAGTCTCCAGCATAAGAACCGTGACCGAGAACATTCCTAGCGATGTCGACAACATTATAAGGGAAATTCCGCCCACATTCAATTCGTACATAAAGGATAATATTCATTTTCTAAGTGAAATAAAAGACCTCACGATACCGGATGACTCCGTCCTTGTAACATCAGATGTAGCCTCTTTGTATACAAACATACCTCACGCCGGTGGAATGGAATCCGTCATAAGAGCCTATGAAAATTTACAAGGGGACAAACCTATTGACAGCAACACTTTGGCCAAACTATTAACTTTAATACCTGAAATAAACAATTTTGAATCCAATAACCAGCACTACGTCCTAATAAGTGGCACATCTATGGGGACAAAAATAGGCCCAAATTATGCAAACATATTCATGGGAACCCTTGAGACACAGTTCTTGGAGAACTTCTCTTTAAAACCACTGTTTTACAAGCGGTACAACGACGACATTTTCTTGGTTTTGTCTCATAGTGAGGAAGCCCTGAATAAATTCATATACGATTTCAACAGTGCTCACAGTGATATCTCATTTTCACATGAGTATTCAACTTCTACAATAAATTTCCTTGACGTGCACATACCAACTAACGTACACATACTGGATACTTCGCTGTACAGAAAACCCACCGACCGACACCAATACTTGAACTTTCACAGCAGCCATGTGAGACACTGCAAAACGGCCATTCCATACAGCCAAGCCGTACGCTTCCGCAGAATTTTCTCTAACCGAAATGACTTCGCTTCTAATTGTGATCAGCTCCGCATTGACCTCGCACGACAAAAATACCCACTACCACTCATTCAAGATTTAATCAGGAAGGCATCAGAACAGGAGCGTTCTAGCCTTATTAGTGGCAATAAAACCTCCACTTCGAGGTCACAAACCAATCTGATTCTTACATACTCGGCATCTGGCCCAAACGTCAATGAAATTTTAAGAAGACACCACAACATCTTGCTCCAGAGTGAAAGAATAAAGCACGTCATTCCAGACCCACCACGCGTGGTGTATCGCGGGAAAAACACATCAGAGACATTGTAACACCATCTCGATCAAGAGAAACTAGTTTCACAGGTTCCACACCATGTGGAAAACCCCGGTGCAAATTGTGTCTAGTGATGACACCAACAACAAGCACTCAGAGCAGGGAATCTGACTTTTCCATGCAGATCAGGGGCAACTTTAATTCTGACACTGCAAATATAGTTTACCTCCTAGAATGTGGTGATTGTGGTGCGCAATATATTGGACAGACAGAAAATTCTTTTAGAACTCGCATCAATCATCACAGATTCGATGCAAAAACAAAACCTTATCTCCCCCTTTCAAAACATATCAACTCTTTGAAACACCCGTTCGACCAATTTAAGGCCACAGTGCTCCAATCAGGATTTAAAACCCATTTCTACAGGGAAGCCTGCGAATCTTATCTGATCCACAAATATAACACTCTCACAAGAGGTATCAATGAGTCTCAGGGAAGGCTGTCGTGCCTTCAAACCTAGACCTTGTAGCAGCACGTATCGCACGTTACCACTTCTCAACCGTTGGATGGTTCATCGTTGTCAGCAGGTTACTTTTCCGTATGCTTTAATGCTTCTCCTTCACGAAATCTTGCTGTATCCCATCATTACACTTTCCAAGCACTATTCGGTCTAGTGTTGTGAATAACTTATTTTCTCCGTATGCTTCTTTGCTCTTGTGCCCGAAATGTCACTTTGTAAGCAATTTTTGTACACTGCTATGGTTCCCCATGTTCTACGATTTGTACACGTGTATTATTTGTATTCTTTTGTTTGTCAGTTGGTTTAAAGAATGCTGTTTGCGAATTTATACTGCCATTGATGACTAGCTATGAAGTGTCTTTTTTCCTAGATCACTGGAGATTTGTTCTCGCACGTGCGTCACATCTTTATTTTACTTTTTTCATAAAGTTCAAACCCTTGTTACTTGCAAAAATATCAAATGTAAGCTAAGAAGTTGTATCTATCTATTTCATGTCATGAGCCGGGGGCTCGTTCAACTGCTTTTTTCTGTTTTCTGTTTCTTTGTTTATTTCCTGCCTTGTGTGCCATTTCTCAAAATCCTCGCACAACCTGCGCTCTTTTTGGGTGGCTCACGCACACCTCTGTCGGCGTCGGCGCCCATCGAGGGGTCTTGTCCGCCTTGTGCCCGGGACGCGGGCCGCGGATAAGCCATTTTTGGCTATTATCTGGTCTCCTCGGGAAGCGGCGGCATTTTCCTTTGAGGACGCGGCCCCCTCGCCAATCCTCCCGCCTGCATTCTTGAACTTCAACGTCGCCTTCTGCCATTTTGCGTTCTCCAGTGTCTGGATGACTAATTGTCGATTCTACGCTTCCGCCTTATGCGGCAGGTTGTTTCCGCTCCTTTGGAGTGAGATGCCCAGTGCCCCTTCATTATTCGTTTACTTTTCTTAATATTGCTGTGCGTGGGTGGGCGGTGGCTGAAGGTTCCCAGCCGAAACGTCGTATTAAATATTATGTGTTTTTTGGTGACTCTAATTTAATATACTATTCAGCTGCCAAGCACTGCACTATTATATATATATATATATACATATACTGACGTCTGCAGGCAGCGGACGTGCGATTTGGTGCTTGTATTCCGTCATTTTATTTGGCCCTATTGCCTGGCCTAATCGCTAGCATACATATACCCCACTCGTGAATCGTGCGGCGTAAAATGTTGACCAAGAATCTGTTAGTTTGCGAAAATACACTACAAAAGTTTCACTCGTTTTCACGATGGTGCCAGGCCAGGAGGGTCAGCTCAGTGGGCTGCGCTTGTTGCGTCCGCTTGCACTCCAACTGAAGCAACCATTTGCATGCTCCCGATAATTACTGTAGAATGAGCACCGTTCTGTGCTGTATGCTACTTTCGTACGGAATAAGTGAGAACAATAATTATCGTCTTTAACGTCGGGAACGTAGACCAACTGACAATGGAATACCGTCTCATATCGCGACGATCCCGACAGCTCGCTCAAGAGAAAGCCGATAAATTGGCTTGTTGTAGCTTATCATATTTTGTTTATCCTCTGCAAGTACTTTACAGAGTATCTTGCTTTATTTTATTTTAGTTTTTTAAAGTCATATACACGCACTAAAACACGATTAAAAACTTTCGCTCTAGCTCGTAACTGAAAAGACATGGCGGGAAGCGGGAGTCGTCTGCTTTTGTACTCCCCTAAGGTGTCGGACACGAGGGGCCGCTACATGTCGCCAAAAAACCTGGGCCCTGTCAAGTATTTGTAAAAACTAATCACCATGCATCCCCTAGAAAGCAAGGTGGCAGAAGCAGATTCCCTAGAAATGGTCCAAGGAAACCCTCACACGAGAATATTGTGCAGTAGATGTCTGCATTTCTAGTAGAGGGCTGCACCCCATTTGAGGCTTGTTTGAGTGCTCAGGACAACAACAACGCACATCGCGAGACGAGTGCCCAGCTCCCGCCCTTGTATCCGCAATTTTGTGGTATTGATGTCAATAGTAGGTCAAAGATCTAGCCCCGAGACCAGCACAATCCTAATGGAGTGAGCAAATTGTGTGTTTCCGCAGGTGTTCAAATGGTTTCATATAGGTTAAACACTCCTACGCTCCCTGTTGACAAAAAGAAGATCGTGGTCTTCTTATATAGCTTGGTCCGTGAGCTACCCCCGGGTTTAGGCACATGCACAACAGGTTACTCTTTTGTAAACTGGAGGGACGCTGTCTTTTCCTAGAACCTTTTTGAGAGACTGACAAAGAATATTGACGTCTGGGAACTACCTGATTTTTCTAGTTCGATTGATCCGATCAGCCCCAATATGACACAATTGTTTTATTAATATCAATATTTCTCTCAAACTTCAAAATACTCTTTTTATAACACGAAAAAGAGAGTCTTAGCACGAAAAAGAGAACATTTACGTACATTTAGGTTTCGGTACTACATCGGAATATAGACCTGACGCCGCAGAGCTTTATATAATGGAGACTTACCAAGATTACCTTGGATGAGCCTTTTTCCTTTTCGTCGCTTACGTGCAGAGAAAGAAGTCGAACTGACTTATAGGAGAAGTTGTAGCACCAGCCCGCTCCTGCAACAGATTACCATCACGTATTCTTTAGCTGCAACCGAACGTTCGAAGAAAATGTCAACAATACGTGGACGAACGGAGGCAGTGTTCTGTCCCACCTGATATTACCTGCACATTCTATCACAACCGCCCATCTCCCACGCTGCTTCCCTCGTGTTTCGGACCGCTGCTTCGAGGTTTGCAGAGTTCAATTTTCCTGTGTTCGAACTGCCAGTACCACCTCCTAGGACTGTTGAACTTTGCGCTTCAACCCCGAGTGCGAGGTTTAGGCTGCAGCATTTTCTGTGTTGTGCTTTTTAAACATTGCTTTCAAAGCAATTTTGATATCTTTCGCTAATCATGAGCACAGATCTATTCATATATAAAAGTTAGGTTATGACGTTTTTCTCCCGATAAGACTAATGCGTTCTTTTGTTGAAAAAGATTTAGGAATATGAAACACGTCTTTAGATTTTGTATATTGAAAAGAGTTTCGGCTTTATGCACGTGTGGTTCAATGCACCTTTCAACTTGGACGGGCGGCAGAATCAAGGGGCAGACAGTGTTGTATCATACCTTGCGCAGCATGCGCCTCGTGTCAAACCCGCGACTTTATGATACAATATTGCGGCGAGGGTGCAGGCCCTTTATTGTCTGGCTCGATATATAAACACTGCTACAATAAATGTGCGTCATTCTTCCCATCGCATCCCTGCGTCATATCTACAGACATGATACATGATACAGATACAGACAGGGAGACACACACATATACATGCAGACTAACCAAATGTTTTGCGCATGGGTAACGCAAGAATGCGCATCTTCTTTAAAAAGAGAAATGGACAGACGTCCACAAGAAGCTTCACTTCCCTTTTGCGCATTCGGTCGCCTGCAGTAGTCACTCGCAACTTGCTGGGCATGTAGCAAGCAAGGTTTATTTCCTTAGTACGGATAGGTAAATCAGGGCAACCTGTACGGTTACACCCACACTATGCAGTTCAAATGTCTGACCGGTATTTGCAGGAGCATTAGGTTGCAAATTCCACAACGAATCAACACGTATATGCAACTGGACTGATTGGGTGGGGTCACGTGACGGAAAACAAATTCTGTGTGTAAACGAAAAGTTATTATAGTTAATTATATCACAGGGCAAAGATTTGAACGAAAGACAAAAGGTTACACACTCCACACATTAAACGTGAATGAAGCTGAAGGAAAAAACCGAAGTGGTCCGCTTCAATAGCCACAACTAAACGGTCCGTGAACATCCCCGTATGAACATCCCGAGACCAGAACACGCTCACGGTCAGTAGTATGTGGACGCGGGTCACCGACGTCGACGTCGTAGCGGTGCTTGTGCAGTCGGGGTTGACTCGTTAACACACGTTGCGACACCGGAAAAAAGCTCCGCCGGGTCAGCCTAAGCACTCGACCACGCCTTGCGGACGGTCAAGCGCCGTTCAGCAAGCAGGAGTCAAGTAGCCGGTAGCGCAGGACTACTTCGTGCTGTCGACGATGCCTAGGACCTTGGCGACGGCTCCCGGAAAAGTGGTGGTGGCTGGCGACGGCTTCGCCTCGCTGTGGTCTTTAGACCAGGCGTCTTACGCAGGTTTCCAAAGTGTCGTGCCCCGTTCCATTGACCTTGTCATTCTAAGCCTGGTCTCTGTGCCCGTGCCTCGTGCCACACTTCCTCTTCCTCCACCGCAGCCGCACCTTCTAGGTCTTGGGAGCTTCCTCTTCTTGGCTTAGAATGTGGGCTATTCCCATTCACGGGTATGTTCTTTCACATCACCCGCGGCTTAAGAAAGTTGTTTGGTAAACAGCTATTTTACAGTACCATGCAGACTCCCAAAAGTTCAAGACACACACACACAGACACACACAGACACACACACACACACACACACATACACACGCGCGCACGCACACGCACACGCACACACACACACACACACACACACACACACACACAGACACACACACACACACACACACACACACACACACACAGTCCTCACGAAGAAATTTGTTTCACGCTAACATGCAAGTTGCTAAGGTACGTCAAGGGAAGGTAATATTGTGAGGTCCTAAAGGGGGAGAGCGCTGGACGGAATCAATCGTGCAAATATTAATGTACATTGGCAAGCTACAGTACAAAACACTGTGGACATGTTTAGCCGATTTTAGGTATTGTAAAAACAGGTGATTCCCAAACGTTTGTTTTGGAAAGAGTCTTGGAAACAAGGTGCAAAGTATTGTCCCTACTGTGCCCTACACAAGAGGCATGAAAGTTAGGGCACGAGGTGTCGGATCTTGGTGGAGACGAATCGTCAAATCTAGTAAGGTGTTTGGAGAATTAGAACCGACGAAAGCTTTTACTTCAGGCTGTTGAACATCACGTCCTGAGATTTACCCCAAGCCACCCTGTTTCTTACTGCTATTTCCATCAGGTCAGTTAGTGGCTTGGTGATGGCAGCGTAGTTTGGAATCAATTGCTGGTAAAGCCCCGTTAAGTTCAGAAGGTACTTTATGGCCTTCATGGTTATAAGCCTTTTTAACTCCGTGATCTTCTGTAAGGTCCTTCGAGGAGGTTATTTTAGTTCACTCCTGCCACGGACGTGAGACAAAACATTCTTTGCCACGATGTCGCTATTATCCGCTTTCAAACAGCAACGCGATGAGGTATTTGAATGTCGGGGGTAGTTCTTGCGGCTACTCCAACCCTACCCGGACATGCTCTCTTGCAGCAGTCGCATGACCTGAAAAAGCATTTGACGTCTACCGGCAGACCAGGCCAGCAAAACTCGTCTAGGATACGGCAAGCCGTTATCCTCATGCCGTGATAACCTGACTTGCAGCCTTCGTGGGCAACTCGAAGTATTGGTTCCCTCATTTCCGTTGGCACGACGACTACCTCGAATCTTGCACCCGTTTGCAGGTGAAAGTGACGATATAAGTCGCCACCGAATTTGACGAAAAAGTAGCCGTGCCCTTTCCACAATGAGAGTCTCCCAATCTTGTGGAAAGAGTGCTTTAGGGTAGGATCGTTTTGCTGATCTTACGCCAGCTGTTCTTTCTCAGTGTCCATGGTCGGAGTTTTAAACGTGTTCAAGGGCGTGATACTCAATGTGGACGCTTTTGCGAAAGCCGACACCAAGAACGTTATTGCTCGGAGTGCCAAGCTCCCTAATGACATCCGTTACTACGTTACGTAAAATTCCATCTCGACTCCGGCTGTTTCTCTTCATCGTCTGGGCCTTTCCCAAGATTTGAAAGGTTTTGTGAATCAAGAAACCAGTCAGTATAGACTGACAAGTCATCCTGAGTTATGCACTTGCGCATTTTAAAAAGACTACAAGCTGCGGATGGCAACAGCGAGGGAACTGCTCAGCAATGGTGTGATTGCGGAGACCCTAAAATGTTTTTCGAGCCCCGTTATTTCAATCCAATGATCGAAATAACTGCATATCCTAGCTGCTAGCTGCCTCCCTGTGTCCCCATTCTCAGCTCGTGCTTAGCGAAACTTATCCTGGTATCCTTCGGCAGTAAACGTAAACCGTTGCAACACAGCATTCTTGACTATGGCATAGTCTAATGACTCTATTGCAGCCATCCTTCCGATAACTTAAAGTGCTTCCCCAGACAAGCACTTACTAATGGCAACAGCCTATTTGTCTTGTGGCCAACCCTGACCCGTTGCTACGCGTTGGAACCTTTGAAAATAGGCCCGCAAATCCATCCGCCTTTCATCGAGCAACGGTAGCAGATTCTGTGGATTGATCACACGCATGTTGACTCCAGCGTTACCGTCTCCAGTAAATAGTGGGCGTTTTGCGCCCTTTCCTGGATGCGCATCTTAAGTTCGGGGGTGCACATCTCTTCATTCGGCTTCCTTTTTTATTTCCGCTGGTTCTCTAAGGGCCTCTCGCTCGGCTGCCCTCTCAGCCCACTCCTCCGCACGCTTGTTTTCAATCCACTGCCGAAGTTCGCGTCCCGACAATCCTAGCTGTGAACCTATCGCCATTATCTTGTCGAAATCCGTCTTCCAAATGTCAAATCTCTCGGCAGCACACAGCATTCAACCGATTTCCAGAGACGTTATTGACACGATCCTTGCCGGTTGGCACATTTTTTAATATTGGCCCAGATCATGCGACGGAAACGGAATGCTCTCTGTGCAAACGAAGAGACATCATATACAAATGACGTCAGAGCACACACGTTGAACCAAACACGAAACAATACACACTCCAGACATTAAACGAGAATTAGGCTAAAGGGAATATCCCAAGTGGTCCACCGCAATGTCCACAGCTAGAAGGTCCGCGAACCTCCCAGTATAAACGTGGCGAGAACAGAACACTCTCACGGTCAGTCATACTTGGACGCGGGTCACGGACGTCGCCAACGTAGCGGTGCTTGTGTGGTCGGGGTTGACTGGTTACCATAGGTCGAGACGCCGGGACGAAGCTCAGCCGGTTCATTCGAACTGCTCGACCACGCCTCGCGGCGGCTCACGCGCCGTTGGGCATGCCGGACTCCGGTGGCTAGTAACAGAGTCCTACCCCGTTCTGTCGACGACGCCCGGAACATTGGCGCTGCCTGGCGATGGGCTTGCCTCGCTGTGGACGTACACAAGGCGTTTTGCGCAGGTTTCCACATAGCCGTGCCCTGTTCCTTTGACCTTGTTTCGTTACAAGCCCGGTCTTGCTGGCTTTGTGCCCGTGCCTCCTGCCACACCCTTTTTCCTCCAACGCAGCTGCACCCGCTGAGCCTTTGGAGTTTCCTCTTCTTGACGTATAATGTGGTCTATTTCGGTTCATGGGTAAGTGCCATCACGGTAACACATTTGCTGTTGCAATCAAACGGTGAAAACAAAATGGCCGTGTAGCAGTTTGCATCAGTGGAAATGTCATGTGAAGAGTATTTTTCTGCTGCTGTTGCCACGTAACAGCATTTTGTCTCTTCCAACTCAATTCCGATGTCTTCACCTTACTTCTCGCTCTTCTTGTAATCATTTAATTATAGGTATAGCCAGTTTATAACGAATTTGGTCGCGTTCACTCTGTTGACGCGCCGTGACAAGGGGAGCACGTCTCTGTTATTTTTTCCTTTTGTTGTGGTTAGAAGAGCGGGATTTCAGTTTGATGATGTGGTTTTTTTCCGCGTCCTCAAAATTACGTATATATGTTCTTTCTGAAACTACAATACAAGCCCACCTAATCTGTTATGTAAAAAACAAAGGTTGATGCTTTCGGACACGTAGTCAAAGTTTAAGTGATAGATGCAGAAAAGAGCTTTGGCGCAGAATAATTGGGACATCGGTGAACCATGTAACAAGGTTTAGTTGTGTTGAGTCATCCTGCCTGTTCATAAACCATGTTCAAGAATTCCTTACATGGGAAGGATGGCTGCGATGATGTCAGGGTTCGGCGGTGAACAACGAGGCTGGCACACGGGACGGGCAAAGGATGAGAGACAACGCGTGGTTCCAGAACATGTGACACCGTGTATGCTGACAGTAGAAGCCTGCGGGCACCCCATTTCCATGGAGCTTGACTCAGGGGCCTACGTGTCAGTCAAGGCAGGGAAACTGTTCAAGGCACCTTCCCCGACACAGCCGTCGAGTGTTCGAGTGTCCTGCTCCGCTGCTTCTCCGGACAGCTCTCCCGGGTCCAGGGTCAGGCCCAAGTCACCGTCCACTTTAGCGACAGGTAGGCAAACCTTCCGCTTTCGTTAATTAAGGCGTCGTCACCTATGCTGCTGGGCCGTAACGGAACTCAGGCTGTGGGCGCTCCGCTGCTTGAGTACCAAGAAGCTGTACTACATGTGTTAAACGACGTCCCAAGCCTTATGAACGAGTTCAAGTCCAATGTTTAGCCAGTGTAGCCACATGCACCGGCATGGTGGCTACTATATATTTTCCTGAGGAAGATCGGCTTCGTTTTTAAAGCGAAGCTTTAGTGTTCTCACTGATGACGTCTGTAATGCCAAAACGCTAAAGATACGTAAATCTATCCGTCAAACGACGACGATGTTTGGACGCGAAGCTTCCTCGTGACGGTTCATTTGGTTGTCATCCACGTTTTCCAGACCACTTCGATCATTTCGGAATGGAGGAAACCGATAAGTGCCGGCCTTGTAATTCGAAGGGCCCAGGGTTGGTTGCGGCCATTGGAAGCGTTATTTCTTTTGCTTCTTGCGTTTTCCGGTTACCGAAATTGGCTTTACAAAACGCTATCGTTGTCGAATCAAATTTGGGTCCCTCGTGTTATGAAACCGCAGTAAATATCATTTCAAAATTTTGACATGTTCTATGCGATTTGGAAATCTTGGACAACCATAGAATATGCCACGCGAAGGCTTCGCGTTCAACCATCGTCATCGTTTGGCGGACGGATGCATGATTTTTTAAACCTCGACCATCTTCCATTCGCCCTGAAGGATGGGGTAATCTAGGAGCTGTAACGGGCCGGCGAGAGAAAATCGTGGTGCCCGTCAAATCATCTGAGCGGGCATCTCCCATCGTTGCAGTTCTCAGTCAGGCGGCAGTATCAGGTTATGCGGGGATTTCAAGATCACCATTGACCCCGTTGCTACAGTGGAGAAGTACCCCTTATCCCAGGAAAAAGATACCTTGTCAGCATTTTCCGGTGGATCGAAGTTCAGAAAGCTTAACCTGAGCGACCCTTACAAAGAGATGGCGCTCTTGGAGGCCTCCCGGAAGTATGCCACAATATCAACAATGGTCTCTTCAAATACACGCGCCTATTATTTGGCGTGGATTCATCACCATTCATTTTACTTAGGGAGATGGACAACCTGTTCAGAAGCGTGAGGAACGTCCCGCTCTACTTGGACGTCTTGGTTACCAGCACCGAAGACGAGGGCCAACTGCAGAATTTGCACACCAACCTGGCATGAATCCAGGACGCCGATTTCAAGTAAAATCTGGAAAAGTGCGTTTTCTTGCCCCCTGTGGTCAGTACGTAGGACACGTCATTTCCTAGGTCTGCCTTGGCCCGCACCCCGCAAAGCTGATGCTGTGGACAATTTGTATAAGGCCAAAACCAAAATGAGGCTCCAGGGCTACCTCGGCTCATCTAAGTATGCATGAGTTACTTTCAGAACCTGTCAGCGCGTCTTCGGCCACCGCATATTCTACGTCAATATGGACAGCAATGGGCGTGGAATAAGGAGAAGGACGTGGCTTTCTAGCGCACCAAAGATGTAATCACCAAGGCTCCAGTTCTTATAGATTCATATCCATCCACATCTGTTGTTCTTATCTGTCCTCTTATCTTGTCCCGATGGCAAACCGGGACAAGGCTGGTCAGGAACACCCTGTGTGGTTTTCTTCACGTCGGGTTTATGCTGCAGAATAGAACGATAGCCAGCTCAATAAGGAAGGCGTGGCTCTCAAGTTCGGGCTCGAGCTTTTCCATCAGTACGTGTAGGGCGGAAAATTCCAAGTGGTCACTGACCAGAAGTCTCTGATGGGGCTGACAGATTCGGACATTGCTATATCTTTGCAGGCATCACCTCGACTGGCACGCTGGTCCTTGATGCTTGCTGCTCGTCTAACTACCTGCTCGTCTATCATCCTGGGAAAGACCTGGTGCCCGCTGATGGCCTGATCCGCCAACCCCGGCCGGGGATGCCTGCTGGTGTCAGAGCATACCGAAGTGTTCTTTCTGAAGCACGGGTACCCGGAGCTGCTCTCTAGACCGGTGGTGGCGCAGGTGACCAAATGGGACCGAGTCCTCTCACACGTTGCCAACGCCGTGTCCCGTAGCGAGGAGGCGGCGCAGCTGAGCCGCCGAGCTGAGCCTGCAGCAGGGCTGCCTGAAGTGGGGCTCCATGGCGCTGAGTTCCCAAAGTCTCCCATCCAGGGTCCTGCAGTGGCAGCGCACGTCCCATTTGGGCGTAAAAAGTCAAAGATTGGACGCCGTTCTGACGTGTGGTGGCCCGGCCTGGACCACGGCATCACTCACATGGTGCAGAGCTGCCAAGTCTGCCATTAAATCAGCAGGCCTCTCACGATGTGGAGACTACGCTCTGGCTGTTTCCGCACACACCCTGTTCCCTGCTGCATGTGAATTTTCAGGGCCAATTCAAGAGCCCCTACTTCGTCTTGGTGGTGGACGATTTTTTGAAGAGTGTGGAGGTCCAACCAATCACCACTTGATAAGCAGGCGCAGCCATTCTGGCACTGTGGCAGGTCCTAGGCACCCAGGGGTTGCCGGATGACATCGTGTCCGACCAACGTCCTGATGAGAGGGAACAGAGTACATGGTTTGGCTGGCGAAGAACGGAATACGCCGAATGACGATTCGGGACTATCTCTATGTGTCAAACAGTGCCACCGAGCGGGTGGTGCTGACCTCAAAGGACACGCTCAAGAGTAAGGCTAGAGATATATGGAAACAGGTGTCCCCGGTACTGTTTCAGTGCCGAACCACATCACAAAATGTCACTTGCCGAGCCCCCTGAGAGCGCCTGTTGAGCGAGATGGCGAAGACATCTTTGGACGCCACCTATTCTGATCTCCTGTCCACAGTGCTCTTCCAGCAGCTGAATCGAAAGCTCGCAGCTGACCGTGGGTGCTCTACCAGGCCTTTGCCGGGGTTGGACACTTTGGTGTTTGCAAGGTACGGCGACCCTGGTCCCCCCTGATCCACCCTGGTCTGCCTGGCAAGTCGTATCTCGTGCCAGTGCCTCGTCTCTGCTCGTCCGCCTCGACTTCATGCCCTGCTTCATGGGATTTTATGACTGTCTATTTAGAAACACGTGGTATTTTAAAGTTGCCATAACAACAGAGCCTTGTTAATGAGAAAGCCGGGATGTTAATTTAGTTGCGGCGTTTTTAGGTGAGCTTAGCTGCACTTCGGAAATGGCTCATTTGTATAAACATAATAGCCAGAATCCTAGCAAACTCGGATTTCTTCGGGTTTTTCTTGCTCAACGCAGCTTGTTGAATTCACGCACGATTTGGCTCTAGCAAAAGATAAGCTTAAAGTAGTTGGCTGTGTTTTCGTGTACTGCAAAAAAGCATTTGGAGGTGTTCTATATCAGCTTCTTGTTAGCACATTACGGGCTTAAACTGAATAAATCGGTTATTGCATGAATAGCCGAGTATATCTCTCTAAGACAGCAGTCGGTCGCACTCAATGGTTGCTCGTCCGGATATACTCCCGTGACCTCAGGAATTCCCCAGGGGTCAGTTGCAGGCCCTCTTTTATTTATGTTATATTTAAATGTTATTAGTATTGGCCAAAAATCTTTCTTCAACTTGTTCGCGAATGACTCCGTAGTTTACAGGACTATAGCGAATGAACGTGATTCTGAGTACATGCAGCATGATTCTAATTTAATAACATCCTGACGTGCTGATTCAGAAACGTCGTTGAATATTAAAAAGTGTGTTAACGTCACCTTTAACGGAAAACCTTCATTCCAATTGAATACGTATACCGTAAATAGAGAGTTATAGCAGATCGGAAAAACGGTTCCGGTACGGTAACGTCTACCGTCTGGACGCCACCGCGCATTCGCAGAACCTTACCGTATACCGGAGTGACTTTTGCCGCACGGTACCGAGACGGTCCGTCGTTCGAAAACGGGCGGCCGCTTTGGAAGAGTTGGAGAGACGTACGATTGGCTCACGCCTAGTCGAACGGATTGCAAATATGAGATCGCTAAGAAAAATGAGGTTGCAACAAGTTAAATCCGCGCGATTCTGACAGCTCAAGCAGCAAGCGAAACACAGTCCCGGCCCAACTGCCGTGGCTTGTGTCGTCGAGCGACGCATGTCCGATAGCTTCTTTTAGATTAAATAAAGGCGATACTGCTACATAACTTGTATTGACAGCCACATGGGGCCCGTCTACAAATCGACGAGTGAGGAACAGGCGGTGTCAGGGCGAGGGACTCTCAAATACAACGAAAAACGAGAAGCAGCCAGCCGTATGTACTGAGAGCCCAAATAAAAAAAAAGTATGTACTGAGAGCCCAGCTTGACCTGCTGGCGCCATCTATTGAAATGTCGTAGAGGTAAAATGCCCGCTTCATGTTCACGCAGTCGCAGTTCGAATCTCCATGGGGGCGTTGGATACTTTTTCGTTCTAATACTGTTTTTAGCGCTTTTGAGAACTGAAAACTAATACTTCAGCACAGGAAATGCCACAGACTCACGAAAAATTGCCATACGTCGTACAACACAAGTCGCTCCCAATCACGGTAGCACGGACAGTAGTTACGGTCTGCTATAACTCTTAAAACGAGCCTTACCGGTACGGTCCGGTAACGGGTACCGTCTACCGTACCGGAACCGTTTTTCCGATCTGCTATAACTCTCTATTAACAGTGCTTTAAGAACGGCCGGGGAATATAAATAACTAGGAGTTTATTTAACGAGAGGGTAGAGGTTAAACACGCACGTTAACAGCAAAGAAGTTACGGCTGCACGTGTTTTTGGCTTTCTGCGATAAAATTTCAGCGAACCTGCATCTACCTTAAATGAACAACCGTATTTTACTGATTCGCGCTCAATGTTGAAGTACGCATGTGTTTTCTGGGATCCCTACAACAAAGAGCTTGTTGATACGCTCGAAAACATACAGAATAGGGCAGTGCGATTCGTATTAGATAATTGGCACTGTCAACTTAGCATGAGGCAAAGTAAAAGTAAATTTGAATGGTAAGACGAAAAAGATCAGAGACGAAACCTCAGGTTGAAATTTTTTCGTAATATATCTATCATTCGGAAACTACAATAGAAGGGGAGAAGTACATCCAAGCGCCATTCTACATATCGCCAAGCGGGACCGCTAGCTTAAAGCAAATTATTAGCTTTCCTTTAAAAATACGCCTTGCACGATTCATTTGATCTAATATCATTACGAGAGTGTAATTATCTTCCAAATATGATTGTATCAACTGTTTATAATGACGGTTTTCACGGCGCTTTGCGGAAATATTTTGTTATTTGGTCTCATATTTGATGCTTAGTGTTATGTATCTGCCCACTGTAATTCATGCATAGGCAAGCAGGTGTCAAATAAATAAATAAATAAATAAATATACAACTAAATAAATATTACATAATAAATAAAAATAAATAAATAAATAAATAAATAAATATATAAAAAAAACTGCGGATGCGTAAGTTCGCCTCCAACGGGTTCAGAAACTTACGCATTCAAACTTGACTAATGAAATATTATTGTTTTATTCGTTGCAGTATGCAAGGTTTTCTGTATGAATACTAACATTGATAAGTTATTGGTTTTAAATAAATTATGAAACTCAAGTCTTACGCTTTTCCTTACGTGAACACAGAGGGATACAACTGCAGCCACCTGAAGCAGGGTGTCATTCGCAACGCGTCTAGAATTTTTTTTTCCGTAGTACAACATTAGAGGAAAATTAAGTTCTTTTGGGCTATTAAGTGTAGTGCACGTAACTCATGAAAACAACTAAAAAAATGGATTGATAATGAAAGCACTTGTTCGACCTCTCCTAGGATCAATCTTGTGAAAGATCATCAGAAAAGTTGATCGAGTATTAAAAGTCTTTGCAAAAAAAGAGGCAAACACTGAACATACTTTTTGTTTGAAGGAAATTATATTGAATGCTCCTCAGCTTTTGTGGAGTACCAAAATGCTTCGTAAAGGCATTCGCGCCGGTTTTATATACAACAAAACTTGTAAAAATACTTGATTTAGTGAGAGCACGAAAGTGCTCAGGAAAATTGTCGTAAATAAATATCGCTAAAGCACCAGTTCCTGCTTTGTGAATTTGAACAACCTCATGTCCCCACCTCCCCCGTTTATTGCAGGTAAGCGGCCCCCCAGAAGATATCATGACATGGACAATACGTCTATTCCAGCTCTACAAAGAACTGAATATTTTTGTATTCGGCAGTAAAAGAGGCACAACAATTAAAGGAATGACAATTTGTGAGCACTGTTCAATAAATGAATTTGGGTGTCAACTGACGCGGATAATTAGGCAAGGCTGCGCTGAAGGCTGGACGGCTGGTGGTGGTGCGCGGGCTCACTTTGATGTGGCTGCATTGGACCCAAAATTCTGGGTTTGTGCTGCTGCACAGCGCGACTGAGTCATCTGCTTGCGCGACATGCAGTGACCAGCCTCAGTACTCTTAACGTACTGTGGCTGAACTCCAATGCCCGTAGCACGGCCGTATTTCCGGCAGCCATGGGAGTACTGCCGTATACGGCCAAAAGGCCCACGTTTGGACGTGGGCCGAACATGGCTGCCGGAAAAAGGCCGGACAGAAAATCACCGGCCAAAGTACACCGACTTGATTTAGGCCGAACAGTCCAGTGCTGCCTGGGTCACTGGAAAACAAAAAAGGTTGTTTATAACAAATAAACCGGGCTCACCCCAGTTTTTAACGGCTTCTGTTCCTGTCAATTTCATCCGCGTTCGCTGCGTCCAACACGAATTAGTAGAACAGCAACGCGCACGCGCGCCGGTAACTAAGTAGCACACGCACGTTTTTGTGCTGCACCATCAGCATTGTGCGAGTGCCCGGCTGGTTTTTCCGCAAAGCTTAGAAATAAATATGTTGTTTCGGAGACCAATGCCCATCTGAGGAAATTGTCGTTTGCAACGTACTTTTTTCAGGCACACTATTGGACGAGCCGTGCTAGTTCCTACAGCTTCCGGGCTGCATATGAAGCATGCAAGGTCATGATTACAAGGGACGTTTGCCTCGCCCTCTAAAGATTCCTGTAGTAATTTACTGACGGTCCCTCAAACTTATCGAAGGAACTCTTCGTATTGGAGCCGTGGGATGATCATAAATAAAACTTAAAGTGATTGGGATGAGTTGAGCTATATTGATAAAACCGTCAAACTACGGTGGTGTTTGGTGGTTTTCAAATTTTCCTAATTTAGCCAGTGTTCCACGGGGTTCAAAGAATTATGACACAACCATTTTTTCAAACATGTTTAAATTAGTGACGTGGGTTTCGATATCTCAGTGTGCAATAACGTGAAACAAGCTGCATAATCCTGTAAAATTACTGGATTCGTAGTGAACACAAAAAATACTCACTGCTTAAATCCCGATTTTGTGCACGATGAATTACATTATTTTCTCCAAATATAACCTGCAAAATAGTAATATATGAAATTGTGAGTGGTTGAATTGATGTTTCAGAGAGCGCTAGTTTGAATGCGTCTCAAGGAATATATATGTATGCACAACAATACTTACAGATGAAAGCAATAGGAGGAATGTGTGCTGAAAAAAGGTCCCTCGTTCATGATGTGCAGCTTCTGCGATCGGTCGAAACAGCTTTATAAAAATATTAACGCAAGAGCAGAATTTTTACACTCCCTGATTTACCAATATTTCGAACTTCACGAAGCAGGAAACAATTTTCACATTTTTTTCCGCACAAACTAAACCTATAGTCTTAGAAAAGCTTGGTAGTTTCGCTCTAAAGAAGCGACACGACATTGTCTCTAATGCTGGTCCAGGGAAGGATCATCGTTACTTTACTAGCCGAGGTAGCAACGTTTTTATCATTAATGACACTATCGGCCAGTAAACCAGCCCTTGTGATGAGGGTCTTGTTGGGATGCTTAATGCCCTAAATAACAACAAAAAGGCAGAAATGAGGAACTAAAGCGAGAAAAAAGTGAAGAAATAAACTTCTCACAAGAACGAACACCAGAACTCAATTTTTTCCTATGATATATGTATTCGAGAAAACGACCAGTAAGCTAGAAAAACCCGCAAAGGAACCCCAGTATTCGGAAAAAAAAAATTAACATTAGCAAACTCTATCATGCCTGGTATTTTCACAAAAGAAGCGTAAATGACAGAATGACCATATTTATTTGTGTAGTAGTTCATATGTAGATAAGTGTCCGAACGGTAATTTAAAAATAATGAAAAACGAACCTAAAATTATGTCCTAAAATGAGCAAACGAAATAAAAGAAATGTCTATTTCATACACCTCCCACCAAGGACATGCGACAAAAATGAAAAGGATCGCAGGAGAACTTTCTAATTGCAAAAAATAGCGAAAATGAGCGAAGCCTGTAACACCCACTATATCCAGAGAAATGCAGCAATGGCCCAAGTAACTGATTTATATGTATAACAAGTAAAAAACACAGTAAGTATAAAACATTTTTTGAAAACTAGATAGAGGCAAAACCCGATATAAAGAAGTCACCGCGAACCGCAAACCACTTCGTTAAATCGCGAACTTCGGGAAATCGGGAATTTTATTTTACAAGCAGTTGATTCCATAAAGTTGATGTAAAAAGGCAGGCACACCCCTGCTGCTACCATGACATCGTAAATATAGTTCCCGCGGCGCTCGCTTCCAAGTATTTAGCAGTTTGGCGTTATTGCGGTTCCAGCGGTGAAAACGATAACAATAACACGCTTGGGCCTTTTGGGGAAACGAATTTATTTCCAGAAAAAAAAGCCTGTGATTTTCACCTGCGTGCGGTTCGTTGGCATGGAAAGCTGTATTTCTGCAGCGCGCAAGCGTGTTTCACCAACAACGCGGGATCCCCAGCAGAGCACCTGGCCATGTTAATAGCGCCCATTACTTGGCCTGAAGCAAGGACATAGTTTCTGAGTCGTCAGCATACTCTGACACAAGTTGTGCGGCGGAAACTAAGTGCAATTTCTTGGGCTGTGGAGTGTATCTCGTAGAGATTCCTAAAAACAAAACTAGATGCCTCGTTTCTTTTTCATAAAAGCATCAAGTCCGAATTTGTTCGCTAGATCGGGTTTCTTTATATCGAGTTTTGACCCTGATACAAAAAATATAAGAAATGAAAATTTTTCAAAACTCTATGCCACGTATTTCAGTTTTTCGCTGCAGATGTCGTCGAATGATGATGGCCATCTGCAGCCGCTACCACGTAAAACCCCCTTTTTTGCTGACTTATGATGCCCATCCTTCCAGAGTTGATTCTTCCATATTTACCGCGGGCGAATTTTGCGAAACTAAATTTAATTCTACTGCGACCCACTGCTTTTGCGCAGTCTGCAAAAATATTTCATTGCGCCTGGACTTTTTGGAATGCGCCTTTACGTGTACTGTCGTATGTGTGGGCTGTTTGTAATTTTGATCAAAATATTTTTTTTAAAGCAGGCGTGAGTATATGCTAGGGTGAAAACCAAGCCGCCATTGAGTTTTAATTTAAAGAATACTGCAAATACAATCTGTGTATTTATGTTTTGCCTCAAATAGGCCAAATGATGTTTTGCTAAAAATGTTGAAAAATGTGAGGATTGCCACAAGATTTATTATTTCGAGCTTGTAATTATGTATATTTCAAGCATTACTCTTTGGGCGGGGCGATTCATTCAAGGGACGAACTGTTAGACACACCGACTGAAATTTTCGCGTTTAAATAACTTAAGAAAGGCTTGCGCCCTTAAAATAATTTGGCAAAATGTAAAAGTGCACTCCGTATGCATTACTCCAACAAAAGAAACTCTCCACTTCAAAAGACCGCAATAAAACTTTGGAAATATTGGCATACACTTAAGCAAAAAAAAAGAAAAAGGCGTAACGCACAGCATTTGTAACAAATTTATATACGCCGGAAGTGATAAAATCATTCTTTAATAGCATAAATAGAGTTGGTTGAACGGGATATTCAAAACATAAAAGTACTGAAATAGTAATTTATGATACCGCCCTAAATAAACAAAAAAAACATGGTAACGCTTAAATTTGGGCATGCTGGTTTGAAGAGTGAAACATGGTTCAATAGCCCGGTAAAGACCGGACAACCAGGGAGACCAACCAGAACCAGCGCTAATCCTCCGTGGTCTTTCTTGTTGTCCCGTCGTTACCGCGCTACTTAACCAGGCTTCAAATAATATGCCCCTTATACATTCCCGAAAACGAAGGCAACACTAAAAAGTAAGCAAAAAAACATTACAATTATAACTAAAAAAATAGAGGAAATGGGAAACTACCTAACGCACTGCATGGCCGAAACAATGCAGAAAAATTATTGTAACAGAGTGGATCGTTTATTAGCGTAAATTGTGATGATTGGTAGAAGAATTTTATTAAAAACCAAAAAGCAAAAAATCCATCAATAGAAAACAATTTTAATAAACACTACGAGATCATGTTAGAAGTATGCAACGAATACATTCCTACAAAAGGAAGAGTTACCAAGGAAACCGCCGCAAGAAGGTAGGAAGAAATAAGTATAGCTGAATAGAAAAAGTCATGCAAGTTTTTCATTTCCAGAACATTCATAAATGACGAGAGTAATGTAATTCATGTAATATCGCGAATAGAAAATATTGTCGAAATAAAATTTTAAACAACAAGATATATGGAGCAATAAATATTTCATAACAATTAATCAAAGAAATATTAATGTGCGCCTCATACATCTCTTTAAGAAAACGAACTCTAAACTACAGAAAAGTTGGCAAAAGTACATTGAAATGGGAATAACAAAACGGCAGAAACGCGCTAACCGTGTAACGCCATCAATTTCCACAAAACATGCGTACTCCGCTGAAGTAAGAAACCAGAGAACATTATAGTCATGACATAAAACAGGAAAAGCTAAAAACTGCAAGAACACACAATTCTACAGGTTCACAACAAACAAAAAAAAGGAAATGTGCACCCTGTACGTCTCAGAAAAACGAAGATCGAACACTAATATCTGTATAACAGCTTAAACTGAGAAATGTTGTGGAAGGGAATTTCGAAAAAGTAAATGAACAGAACAATAAATTGATAAGATTCTCCGAAACGGAAATTTATCATATCCACAAATAAACGCAATAATCCTGCATATTTTTATTTTGTAGGAACCAGACTTGAAGCGGATGTGGCTTTCCACATGTATTGAGGTCGCGTAAGCCCGGTCAGAACGAGGGCCGCTTAGCTGCAGAGTCGCGTTCCATCTGTCTGTCGTGTGGAACTGCTGAGCTGGCCCGGCACCGCTGATGATGATCGTGGTGAAAGGATGCGGATGATGATAGTGGCGCTGATGATGACGATGGTGATGATGTCGCTACAGGGCTCCCCCATAGCGCGTAGCCCGTTACGATGATAGATGTAGAACATGTGTGGCGGGAAACTAAAATTATGTACAGGTATGTGCAGTACAGCCAGTTTACAGGTGTGTCTGGATTCGACTTGAGCCAGTCAGCAGTCCTGGTAAGTCCGGTGAGAGCTTCCGGGGAGTAGATGGGCCTCGGGGGGCCTTGGCTGGGAGTGGAGCGGAGTTCGAGGTTCCGTGTGGGTTATACGTCTTGAAGTACAGTAGGCGCGAGCCGCGGCCACGGGATCGACGAGATGGTGATGCTTGTGACGCGGGCACAATGGCACTTGGACAGCGGCACGAGCCGACCAACACCTTTGACGATGACGCTTTGACTTCGGGTTCGGGTGCGTCCTCACTGCGCAGGCTCGAAGTGTAACTATAGTACGACTCCTAGGATCACTGCAGTGCCGGCGAGACCCTAAGGCCCTGGAACGCCTGTGAGCGCGACCCGCTAGCACTAGTCTTGGCGAGCGTGCGGCACGTTGTACGGCAAGACACCCCGGATGGCTCGTGGGTGTATGCCGTAGGAGTGCCAGCGATGAAACTCGCTCTTGACGTGGACGTACGACGTCGATGGCGACGTTGGCACCGAGTTGCAGAAGCGGGCTCTAGCGGCGGTGACATCAGTGAGTTTTAATGCTGGACGGCTGCCACCGGTTGGTCGGGCTTTCTCTCGTCATCCTGCAGGGCATGGGTGACGGGCCGCTCTCGGGGCGTTTGATGTAGAGCAGTGGCAGCGGCTGTGTTGTTGGTGTCCGCGGTGAGGGCCACAATGTATGTTTCACCCGAGAAAGGCTGCGATTGCAGTGGAGCTGGGCATTGAGTCAACGTCGTGATGCACTTCCTGTGCAACGCTGGCGAGGCAGGCGACGAGGTTCGGAAAAATAGTACGGTCACGGAGCAAAGGCGCTCACCGGAGCCCTCGACTGGGGTAGTAGAAGTGGTCGAGGCGGGCTGTGGCTGTTGGGTTTCCGTGACGTCGTCCGCTGCAAGTGTAGTCGGTGTAAGTTCGGCTGCCGTACTGGAGGTGGCGTTCAGGACGCCGACACTAGTGGCCGCGGACAAGGGCGATGGCGCAGTGGGTACAATGGGCGGCTGCGGAGCGTGCGCAGAGCGTGTGTGTACCAGTTCTGCCGCAGGCCGAAACAGGTTGTCCGTGAGGCCGTAGTGCGCGAGCACGGCAGTGCGAAGGTCGTCATAGGGGGTTTCGCTGGGCGGTGGCAGGGCGATGACGCAGCGGAACTCAGCCGGAAGCGTCTCCCAAAGGATGGAGTGCTTGAACGGCTGTATGGTGACGTAGTTCAGCGAGAACGTAGCCTCAAGCTTGATAAACCAAACTCTGAGGTTACGTGGTCCGGGTCACCACTTTGTAGGAAGCACGCGTGAAGCGGATGCAGCTTCCCACAATTATTGAGGTCGCGTAGGCCTGGCCAGAATGAGGGGCCGCCCAGCTGCTGAGTCGCGTTCCATCTGTCTGTCGTGTGGAACTGCTGAGCTGGCCCGGCATCGCTTATGATGATCGTGGTGAAAGGAAGCGGATGATGATAGTGGCGCTGATGATGACGATGGCGATGATGTCGCTACAATTTTATTGTTTATTTTGTTTATTTACTCTCAAGGCACATTGGCATTACAGGGGGGTCAAACACTTTACAGGCAATGCAGCAAGAGTTTGGTTACACATAGGAAACATATTTACATATTTGAAATATACACATCAACTGGAACCATATACAGCAACAAGAAAGAAAAAATTAGAAGTCGCATAAAACGTACTCTCCACTGGAAAGCAACACAGTCGGATTGATATAAAACCATGGAATAAACAATAAAAGAAAATGAAGAGGAAAGAAAATTCCGGTAATATGGCCAGCAATAGCCACATTGAAATTGACAGGATTAATTAGGGAAGCAAGGCAGGTGGGGAGGTGGTTCATAAATTCATCAAGGGAAGAAATAATAGATTTTAAGTGCGAATGCACTTTATAAGCGACCCTGAATTCCGGTGACCGCCGTCCGTCCACATAGCAACAGCTGCGGGTGCGCGTGCTCCTCGTCTTCCTTGGCAACGGGGGGATATGGGCGCGCGCTGCCTGGCCGCTGACATGGCACATACCCACGTGGGGGATTGGCCAGGAATCGGGCGTGAGAAGGGCTAATGCACCCGCTTAAAGGAGTACTGACACGAAATTTCAAAGCTGAGATCCGCTCTAGCAATCAAGTACAACGACAGCACAAATAGGTGTCTGTGAATAAATGCATCTTTCTTTCTTTGTAGTTGTGTGTGTGTGTGATCTCTCTTTCGCGAACATTACCGAACCTCCGCAAATTCAACTCGTGCATTCACACTTTCACATTCTTCCCCTCGGGGAAATGCGGGGAAATTTTTTATCATATACAGAAGTCGTGATAATTGTTGTGGAGAAGAAATAAAAAAAACAAAAAATGAAAGACGAATAAAATTAACATTTCACCAACAAGAACCAACAGAAAAATAACATTTATCTCTACAAATCCATGAAACGTGGAATAATCTGGAAAATTCTGGAAGAGAACGCTGAAAAGATCCCTAAAAATAGAAATATTATTCAGCCTTGTATTGCCCAGCAACACTACAAAAATGAATATATAGCATCAGTACAAAATTTATTCATGAAATTGCCGAAATTTAAATAGACGGCCGAACAGAAATTTGAAAAAATAAACATAAAAACATTAAAAACAAAATTTTAGAACTTATAGCTGACAAAACAAAAATCGTGAACCTGATATTTGGAAGAGCTAAAACTGCACAATAAAATAGGGGAAATAAAAATAAAATTGCCAATACAAATTTACAAAAAGAACGAGCAACTCATGTGATCTACTTCATTTCCACTAAATGTATAGATTGGGGAATTCATAAGTTTGATTATTTGCTAGCGAAAATTGTGGAACAGAATTTTGATAAGCTAAGAAATAAAGAAACAAAAATAACAAGCTGCGATGCGCTGACAAAATTACCCAGCGGCATTCATACATCTCATAAAAAAAATAAACTATATCATAAAATAACGGGGAAGCAACCACTCAAAATACGAACATAATGGCGAAAATAGGCAAAATGAGTTAAAGTATAAATAAAGTACACATGCATCATGCGTCATCAAACATTATCAGCTGTACCAGAAGAAGGCTTCATGGTGTGTACAGTAAAGCCCGCTTATATCGAAAAGCGCGAGGATTGTACAATAGTTAGACAATGCAAAAATTCGATATAGAAAGTGAATCAAAAAAAAACTTATATGAGAGTAATCTTGCCGGCGGTGTCACGAGCTAATGCTGAGCTTCTACCAACCTTCAGTTCACTATTGATACGACACTTTCTCAGAAAGAAACCATAATTTATTGGGGTGGAAGAACTGCGTGGGTGTAGCCTGCCTCTTGCAGCGCAACGCGTTGCTGGTGACTCCTTGCTCCACGGTACCTATAAAGTCGACAAGCACAAGACCGCTGCCCTCAATGGCACTGCAGTATCGCCGTGGCAGGGCCACGGCAGCGATGGCTTTGCTCGCGCTCGGAAGCGGTACGGAGCCCTCGGCGTCTTTGACAAAGCGGAGACAAGCATGGATACGAGCTAATAACAGCGAACACAGCAAACCGAGTAAGTGCGCGCAGCGAGTGGCGCGAACTTGACACCGCTGCCCGCAGCGCCCAATGTTGCGCTTTCGGCTCCAATGGCATGCATGCGTGGAGCTGGTCCACTCTTCCTGGCCAGTTTGGACGCGCCCGAGCTCGCGCAGGAATCGCAAGCGACACCCGCGCCACCGCTCTGCCCAGATGTATTGCGGGAAAGCCTGCCGCATGCCTAAGGAGAGCGAGGAGAAGCAGGAGGAACAACTTTATTTAATCAACAATCATTGAGTTTGATTAATGATGGGCTTCTTCTTGATTCCGTGAAGTGGCCAGAAGACCTTGCTTCATGGCGACTTCCAAAGTCCAGTCCACGGCCTGAATTTGGGTTTCAGGCTCGGAGCTGGTCACCGCAGTCTTTCACTCTATTTGGTTAGAGACATGCCATTCGTCTTTAGGTTGGAACTCAGGGCATTCATATAGGATGTGGCTAGGTCTTCTTTTTCGGCCTCACAGATTCTGCACTTTGGTAGTGTATAGACCTGGGTACATTAGGGCCAATTTATAAGGGTTCAGAAAGGTATGAGATTGGAGTTGCCTCCATGTCGCTTGCTGGATTTTTGTTACGGAATAATGAGAGGCAGGGTGAACTAGTCTTTCATTTCTGTGGGTAGATGTAATATCTTATAAAGAAACCATACGCTCCTTAGACCCTCGATGGCGCGATTGGTCCACCGCCCGGTTGACGAGTTAACGGGCAAAACTGTGGGCCGCTTCGTTCCCTGGATGGGACGAGTGCGCAGGAATCCAGGTAATCTGGACCTGGCGGGGTTCGAACTGATTTCTTAATAGAATTTGAGATGCCGCTTCGTGAATTTTGTTTTTCGCAAAAATACGCACAGCCGTTGTGGAATAGCTGAAGATAAATTTCGCTTTGGTACTAATAATTGCATCAGAAATGGCAGCCTCTTCCGCTTCTTACGGCCGCCTGCCATAAACAGTGGCGGCGGTGATATGCTTGGAGGTTGTTATCGACGGCTGCAACTGCAAAGGCATCCTGCACATTGTATTCGGCTGCATCCACGTAGACAACCTCTTCGCGGTGTTTAAACAGTTTTTCGAGTGCTTTGGCTCTCGCGTTTCTCCTTTTCTTGTGATGAATAGGGTGCATATTTTTATGAATGGAGTCAATAGTGAGGGGCTTACATATATCTCTAGGGACCGGGTTCTCTCTTGTTTGTGTTCCTTCATAAGATATACTTAGATCCTTTAGGATGCACTGTCCTGTCGGGGTCTTCGATAATCTTTCATTTTGAGCGATTCTATGCGCCTCTATTATTCTTTGAGGATATTGTGTAGTCCCATTTTCAGGAGGTTATCAGTCGGAGTAAACCTCGGTAAGTGCATAGCTGCTTTGTACGATTGCTTAATGAAACAGTTTACTTTCGCCTTCTCCGCTTTGTGTAAACTGACGTATGGAAGCTAGTACACAAAGCGCTTCAGAACAAAGGCTTGAACTAGCCTCATGATGTCTGTTACTTTCATCCCCCTATGTTTGTTCGCTATGCGGTGGATTAGACGGTTCGTCTGATGCACGCAAGCTGTCAGTTTACTGAGTGTTGTGGCGTTTTTGCCATTGCTTTGTAAGTACATCTCTAGTATTCCGATCGTTTGAACTTCGGGTACTAGAGCGTTATTCATGGGATTTTTATTGGGGCTGGTGTATCCTTGTCTTGTCTCCCAGGCGCGTAACGAATTACCAGGAGCTCTGACGTTTTAGGAGAGCAAGACAAGCCTATAGCCCTAGCCTGTTCCGAGACGATGTCAGCTCCAGTTTTCAACGTGTACTCTATTGCTCCGCCCCTGCCCTTCGTTGTCCACAATGTAATATTGTCCGCGTAGAGGGAGTGGGACAAATTAGCTACTGTCGCTAGGAGCTTGGTCATGCCTATGAGTGTGATGTTAAATAACAATGGGGAGAGCCCTGAGCCCTGCCCCCTTGCTGCCTAGGGTGAATGGGTCAGACTTGAGCTGCCCGGATTGAATCTCAGCTGTCCTGTTGGACAGGAAAGACTTGATGTAGCTATGGTTTCGCTCACCGACCGGTAGGGCTGACAATGCTGCCGTAATCGCCTCATGCTCGATATTATCAAATGCTTTTGTTAAATCCAAAGCGAGGATTACACGGGTGTTTTTATTTTGTAATGGAGTAACCACCTCTTCCAATATTCTGCGCATGATATCTTCAGTTGATAGGTGTTGTCTGAAACCTATCATAGTGTCTGGGAAAAGATGCTGCTTCTGCATGTGTGTTTGAATCCTGTTAATGATAACATGCTCAAATAGCGTCCCTAAACAAGACGTGAGGGAGATAAGTCTCAGATTTTGAATGTCCAGGCTTTTACCTGGCTTAGCAATAAAGGTGACTTTGGCATGCCTCCAAGCAGGCAGGAGTGCTCTTTTTTTCCAACAATAATTGAAAAGCTTAGTAATTGCCGTAATTAAGCTGTCATCTAGGATTTTTAGAGTTTTATTTGTAACTCTCTCTGCCACAGGGGCAGAGCAGGTGGGGAATTTGTGCATTGACGCCCTTACTTCCGCTTTCGAGATCTCCTCACCCATCTCTGGATTTGAGGAACCCGTGTTCCCTGGGAGTTCTATAGGACTAGGTGTGTTTAGGTATGTCTTTGAGCGCCTGTAGGAGTTCCTTATGTCCCAGCGGATGACCATGGATGATTCGCTTAATGTTCTTACTGTGCGCCCACTTGCAGTTTTCCAGGTTTAGTAGGAACCTAAGCATGTGTCATGTGTCTTTAAAATGTAGGTTGCCGCTCATCTGATCACAGGTTTTCCCCCATTGTTGCTGTACTAGTTTTTGCGCATATGCTTCCATGTCTTCTACCAGACGCGCGATTTAATTTTGAGTTTCTTATTGTGTTTTTGTTTGAGCCATCTTTTTGGAGACTCTCGTGGGCATGCCACATATGTAATAGTCTGCTATCAATAGACTGCATCTCCTTGGTCACCGGGACTGACTCGGTTGCTGCTTCGACATCGTTCTCTAGCTGGTTAATCCAGACGTCGAGATTTTCAATTTCCTCGGCAGTTTGTGAGCGTAGTGTCCTAAATTTGTCCCAGTCCGTTATCCTAATGTTTTCCCGTCCCTTTTTCTTAAAAGGGCCGTGAAAGGCGTTTTGAGCACACTAAATGAACTAGCGCAATCGTTAGATTGGGTCGTCAACGTCATCTGTGCCAAGTATTACTCTTTTACGCGCAGCGGAAAGCTCACACTTTTGTTGCAAAGTTTGTCGCTTTTTTCTCACCCTTTCCTTCGTGTTTTTGGCCGCCGCCATCTTCACATGTCTACATCATCGATTCCCAGATGTCCGTCATGAGCTAGACATCCTGCTATTGGGCGGCTTTTTCACGCACTTCCGGCAAATAGATGAGTCGTCTGCTCAGCGTCGGCTCGCCGGCTGATCTGCCGGCGGAGTGCCGGAGTGCTTGGACATTTTACCACAAACAAAACAAGTGTAAACAAACGTTTAACCGTTTGTATTAAATGCAGCACGGCCATAACACGACATGGATATTCCCTTACCTGAGTACGTTCCGTAAAGAAAGCGTTGAAGCCCCGTGGCACTTCTTTCGTGCAATCGCAGAGAACGCCCTGAGCCGAATGCCCGGGTTTGACGCATACATTTTATTCTACTTCAAAACAATCCAGAGATGGGTTTCGAACGAACACAACGTCACAACATGCGTTGCAAGTCTGAACCGCGATTGAAAGACGATGGGTTGCCTCCTCCTGCCCGTCGTAACTTCGGCACTCACCTCGCGCGCGGTTTGCGGGGACGAACAGCAAGTCACTTAACTCCCGCGCACAAGCCGAGATGGCTTTTAGCCACGCACACTGCACATACCCCATGCGAAGTTGAGTCGTACGTTGCTCGAGAAAGATAACCCAGACCATGGGAAGCACTATCCACCCGCAGAAGCACAACGTCGCATTGCATCGCGAAACAAAGACGTCCACACACACACACACCATCGCCTCCTGTAATGTCAAACGCATCTCGTGGTACGCCTGCAGTGCCCACATGTCGCGAGGTGGGGCCCCGAGCTGAACCGGGAACACGCAACTGTAACTGAGTTCTACAGTGGTTTGTGCCTTGTTGTCAAGGCAACCGATGTTTGAGATTCTCAAAGAAGTGGCGCTCGCTCCAGCGCTAGAAAGCTCAGAGCCGCGGTGGAGCATGCTTTGCCAACGTTGCCGCTCTCCACCACGCGTCGCCCCAAGCTGAACTGGTCACATGATTGAAGGGTTCTGTGCACGGGTTCTGTATCGATTTAAAATGTCTTTTTCACATGCCGCCGGCAGGAATTACGACCGCCGCAAAATAAGACCCGGCACCAGCGGGGCCACATCTGATACGGCACTTTTTGGATAAACAGTGTCGGTGCATCAAAGGGAACGAGCGCACGATCTTCCCCGTACGGCTGCGAGTTCGCCGCCGATAAAAAGTCACGTGCCACCGATAGCAACTGCACCAACGAACACCGCGAAAGGGCAAGGCCAGGCCGCCGCATACATGCGGCCAGATTTTTCGTTCGGTTTTCCAGCCTTGAGCGAAGTGCGGGATTCATTATGTCAACAAAGCTTGCCCGTAGCAGACGACGTAGCAGCGCAATAGCGGAAGTACGTCACCGCTGCGGAGCGCAGCATCATGGGAGGCAAAGCTCGCGCGCCGTCAACAGCGGAGAGTAAGTCGAAAGGAGGAGGAAACGCGGAGCGACGATAATGCGTGGTTTTTGATTTACGATTTCTCAGCTAATACTCATCGCTTTAACAAAATTCTTGCGGGAGGAGATTGCAAATACATTGCTTTATTTGGGTACATGTACATCCATGCATCGGCGGAAGGTATTTCAGGACCCCTTTAAGGGACGAAACCGGAATAATGGTTTCAAGCCTATAGTGGTCACTACCCAGGATTTGTGCTGCGTTTTTCCAGTTTCCATGTCCAATATTTTTGCACAAAGTGAGATCCGGGCTAGTGTCCACCTGCAAACTGTTTCCTATCCGGGTGGGTTGCAGCGTGTCATTAGACAGGGAGAGACCCTCGTCTTGGAAATAAATTGTACAATGCAGTTCCCTTGTTGTTGTTCTTTCGGTATCCCCAACTCATGTTGCACGCGTTGAAATCTCCCATTGCTACTAGAGGTTTGGTTCCGCAGAGTTGGAGAGTCCTGCTTATGGCCTCGAGGAGTAGGGGGTGGGGCTGTTTTGGGGAACTATATACATTAAGCAGGAATAGGCTAACCTTCCCTCTCGTTTGTGCTATTATCTCGACAAGGATGCAGTCTACGCCTACTATATCAATCCTGTGCTCAATAGCTGTGAGATTCCTATAAACCAAGACGGGTATGCGTGGGTTTTGCATTCCGGATATTTCATAAGCTTTATAATTTCTAAGTTTGACTCTGGCTAGAATTTTCTGTAGAGCAATAATGTCTGGGGCTTTGGAGCTGCCCAAATTTTGAATATGGAGCTGCAGGTTCTCCCACTTATGGCGGGAACCTCTGCAATTCCACTGCCATATTTTGACTTCTTTATGGTCCCCCTCCATGATGAATTACCCTCTGTATTTGAATATTTGTGGCGGCGGGGTTGATGGGATCTGCGAGGGTCTAGGCGAGGTTTGCATTCGGTTTGGCCGCCATCCTAGCCTCCGTCTGGCTTTGTCTAGCTTCCATCTGGCTTTGCCTGGCGTCAATAGCCTCTATACGTGTGGACAACGCACTCATCCATTTCTGGGTTTCGGCTCTGTTCCTGTCAATGTTAACCAGCAGTCTCTCCTCAAGCTTTTGCATAAACGTGAATGAATCCTTTAACATGGCGGTTTCATCTGCCTCCATTACCTTCATGGTTTTTCTTTTGATTGGGGTACCGCGCTGCGCTGACGGGGCTCGCGAGGATGTAGGGGAAGGGCGTAGCGAAATATTTTGCCTTGGTGTTGGCGAGGTTTGAATTACAGGGGAGGCGACCTGTCGTCCTTTACGGAGAGTAAATTTTGTAACATTTATTTAATTTCTGTCATTTCCTTTTCCTGCCGTCTTAGTTGTGTCCTGAGCTTCGCGTTATCTCTATCTAATTGGGCGTCCTGCGGCTTCCAGCTCACCTGGTTTGGACGTTCCTTGCTCTCGGACCTCCGGAGGGGTGGTAACGGAGTTGAACCGGCTTCTGCTGTGCGTTCTTGCGGTCCTGGAGTTCGATCTGAATTGACTTCTGGACTGGCGATGCTCTCCGCTCGCCTGTCCTTGCAGCTGCTCTCCGCGTTGCCACGGGTTCTCGGTACTGGTAGACGTCCTTCCCTTGGAATTGCCGGGTCACTCCAAACGATGCTTGCATTTCCTGGTGCCCGTGAAATGATCTCCATTGCACAGGATGCATTTGGGTGTGCAGTTCGGTTGTTCTTTGACGGGGTGCTGCCTTCCGCACCTGCGGCACAAACCTGTTTTCTCTTTCGGGCACACGTCCGCCCTGTGTCCTGCTCGTCAGCAGTTGAAACAGGTCTCCACTTTCGCCTTGAAGGGGCTAGCAGGTGTAGATCGAACCAAAGATGATGATTTCTCTGGGTACCTTCTTCGTCTAGATGAAAGTTATCAGGACCGACTTGTTTTTGCCTAGTTGCCTGGCATATAGTTCCTGGTCTTGTTCAGGTTTATGATGTCTTCGAAGATTTCGTCTTGGGTTTGGTCGTACACAGCATTGTAGATGATACCCTTGATTGCGTCGTCAGGGGCTGCCACGTATGCCCTGAGTGGGTGTTTCTGGTCCTTGAATTGCAGTTTTTGGAGTTCGACATAGCGCTTCATCCGTTCTTCGTAAGGAGTGCTGATGGTGAAAGAGTTGTTGAAGGGGTTGATACGCAACTTGTCCTGTGTGCGAGCAATGGCGAAATCCACATCGGCACGCCGGCAGACCATCTGGAAGAGCATGCCACTGTTCACAAAGCGCAAGTCTAGGCCTCCTCCCGGTCGGTAAATTATCTGATAATCAGACATCGGAACGCGCGGTAATGGTTGTCTTCTCTTGATTGGGTAGTCGACTATTTTGTGTGTTTGTTTCTTGGCATTTTTGCCCTGGCCGTTCTAGGTTCCGGCGGGTGGTGATGCGGTGGTGTCCGCCGATTTCTTCTTCGCGAACAAGTGATCGGGAGCCTTGACGGCACGAGACCACAGCTTCTGGTCATTATATTCCTCTGGAGAAAGATATTCCCATTCCACGGTATACTCCATCTTGCCTGGCACGGAGGGCCGGCGTGGCGGCGGTAGGAAACCCCACCGGTGGCGCTAGGCCTGTCCGGCGGAAGCTGAGCAGCCCTATCGCGGTAGGCGACGTTAGGCTTAGCTTGTCCAATTGCAGTACACGGTCAGAAATGAGGAAAACATGGGCGGGTCCACCACAAAAACGTAGCAGTTGGGTGCCAGGCACCTTCACTGACCTCGGTGAGGGATTTCCAGGTCTCCTTGGTCTGATATTCCGCTCACAGGTTCCAAAACTCGGGAGCTCATGTGGAACCGGTATTGTTTGTGCTGCCCCCCGGTGGCCGATCCCCTTAAGGAGAGCGAAGGATCCCGCGCGGGAGAGTTCGATATATTCATTGTGAGCAAAATTGCGTTCGATATAAAAAGTTTTAAATGCATGCACATTTTACCAGAATTATACAAGGATTCTATATCGGCAATAATGAGATATATCCGTGTTCGATATAAGCGGGCTTTACTGTAATAGCCAGAACATTGTAAGTAACGATGGCGTCTTGAACCTAGAATGCACAGCGGGAGTCGGTTGTTCACCTATAGGTAGATTGCATAAAAGCTGTAGGGATTGTTTTGGGTTACCGAAACGGTCGAAGTCGTTGTGATCAAGCCACACACACGATGCAGGCACGAAGAGCACAACTTCATGCACAAACCATTGGTGACCGCGCACAAATCGGCTGTTTTTGTGTGTTCCAGGAAATATTTTTTCTTGGCACGGAAAATGACTGATGCTAAAGTATAAGATACGAAATGACGGAGGAAGAATAGGGATTTCTAACATTAATAATTTCAGGCCTCTGATTTATTACTCATTGTGCTTCCTTGATTTACCAGTCCTGGACAGTCCGCGGGCAGTCAGAGGACTGCCCTCGGACCGGAATTCCCATTGGAATACATGGGAAAAACTAGCGCCGGATCGCGTCTTGGGCATTCCGCGGACGATCCGGGACTGCTAATCGAGGAGGCCCATAAACAAACGACCAAAACAAAGAAAAGCAACAAAAAAAAATTACAAAAACATCAATGCCCCTTGGCACAGGGTAGAGACAAAAAATATGAGATCTACAATTTCAACATAAGGCCTTTAGATAGTAATACTGCAAAAATGAGCTCTGTAAGTACATAAGTGTTTTACATGCATACTATTGTATAAAACCTAGTGCTTACCGGTTGTTTCTGGGTAGCCCAGACAATATTTTGTTCTTGCCACAGAAAATGCAGGGCACAATATCGCAACCTATCTATATCCTCTGGTGAATCTGCACACACCAACATGGCCTGAGGGAAGGGAAAACTTGCCGTTTCATCCGTGACCTACTCTTCAGCCACCTCACATACGGCACCCCCTACGTCTGTTTTAAACCTCAAGAACAGAGCAAGCTGGTAGCACTCATTGGCCAGCCCTACAATATCGCTCTAGGCATTCCAGCTTTCGCCGCCACACAGAAATTGCTTAAAATGGGGCTGCATAACGCCCTCTCTGAAATCCTCGAAGCACAACACAGAAGTAAATTGGCACGCCTGTCCTTCACTCCTACTGGCTGAACTGTCTTCAAGGCACTAGGCCGCCCCATGCCTAACCCTCAAAATAAGATCACCCCCTCCCTCCCCACATCTGGACCAATATCAAGGTGGCGCTAATTCCACGACACATGCATCTTGTGTGCAACCTCGGCTGACGCAAAGCCAGAGTGCAGTAGCTTCAACTGATGCACTCCTCAGCCCCAGATGCTCACAATATCGATATTGCCCAAACCCCATCACACCTCCGTTCGACCCTAGCAGTCTGCGACAACGACGGAACCGTTCTCAACGCAACTACCTTCCTTCATCTCTCTTGAACCACATGAACCCCTACTGAAGGCACCGCCATTGATCTTGCGGCGACCACCCACACACCCACCACCCACCTAAACCTACAATCACGGATTCTTAACAAGCCTGCCGACGTAACTTCCTGTGAAGAGTACCCCCGGCTGCGCTCAAGTTCCTGAAAGCCATTCCCGATGTACCTACACTAACGATCGTATGGACCACAGGACATGCCTCACTCCCTGGGAATGAAGCAGCACACGCTGCGGCACGTGAGCTTCACTTCAGGGCGTTCCCTACAGGGCCAGGCGGCTCGGACTCAACGACGGCCGCTATCCATCTTCTTCAACTCTGCTTCACCTACATCTGATCACACTTCCGCCACACTCGTCGAAGGTATCCGCCGCCCAACGCAACCGTCTCCATCGACGAATTCCGAATCTTGCGCAGACTACAAAATGGGACGTACCATAACTCAACCATCCTCTCCTACATCGCCCCATTACGCTTCGAGTACAACAACCCAGACTGTCAAGTTCCAGCCACCACTACCCACCTCGTCTCCTTGTGCTCTCAACACCCTGTTCCTCTCCCTTCTTTTACCCCCGAGCAGTGGGAATGCGTGTTGACCAGCTCGGACGTGCAGGAGCAGCTCAGACTGATCGAGCGGGTCACGCGAGCAGCGGCGGCGCGTGGCCTCCAGAACTGAGGAGCCACCCACTGTTTTTTTATTATTTTGCTTAATAAAGATTCTGCATCCTGCTCCACAGAAAATAATGGATGCTGAAGGGTGAGTTATGAAATCATAAGAAAAAATAGGGCAATCCAACAGTAAGAATTTCAAACAACCGATGTATTCCAAAATTCATTTAGAAAATTGTGAAATGAAAACAAAAGAAAAAAAGAAAAAAATGATGATGACCTCCATGATACTTTGCACACGGTAGACGTAAAGATGATTAAAAATACACAACTTGAACATAAGACTCTTATAGAAATATACTTCGAGAAGGAGCACTGTTAGTACAAAAGTTATTTACATACATACATTAAATAAACCTTAAGGCCTACCTGTAGTTCTTGGGTAGTTCAAAAAATATTTTTTTCTTGCCACAGAAAATGATGAATGCTAAAATATACATTGATGAAATGATAGCGGAAGAATGGGGATTACGTACAATAATACCTTTAACCATCAGCTGTGTTAGGAATTTTATGCAAAAAATGTGAAGACAAAAAAAACTGGCAGAAAGGAAAAAAATTGATAATAACCTCAATGCAAGTTTACACATGTTAGACATAAAAAATTTACACCATCTTCCCGCGAGGGGAACCATGGGGTAGATGCGACGCATCGGGGGTTTCCGTTGCGTTTCCGTTACGTTAGCGTGTCCATTGTTGTTTTGTGTACATATTTTACGCAGCATGTTCATCCCCGATGCGTCGCATGTACCCCATGGTTCCCCTCGCGGGGAGAGAGAGAGAGAAACAACGTTCGCTGAGCCCATTTCAGGTGACGCTCGCAGGCGTCAGACGGGTTGGAACCCTATTCACGAGTCCCATATGAGTCCAGTAGCTCCTGGCCCCTGGACGCGAGCTCTTGCTGCGTCGATAGGTCGGGGCTGGACATCAAGATCTCCCATCGCTCGGGTAGGGAGGGAAGGGGAAGGGGGAGGGAAGGTAGGGGATTCTTGAGCTCAGTACACTCCGCCAGTATGTGCGGCAGGGTGCCTTCCGTCTTTTTGCAGAACGGGCAGATGGGGTCGTGTTCTGCCGGGAACATCTTGTTCAATCGCGGGAAGATGGTGTAAATTTTATCGGGGTGGCCGGTGCTTGTTACGGTTGCGCCGACCATCGCGATAGCAGGCCTGTTAGTCTCCAATCAAATCATTGGTGGTCATCGGAGGATGTCATCGGCGGAGCGGCGGCGGAACGACTGAGCGGAGCGGCGCAGTTTTGCGTTTATATGCAGCGGAATGAGAGAGAGCAGCGCATAGCAGCGAATGCGCATGTGTTAACCGAGCGCAAGCTGCGCGCTAACCCGCACCCAGACACAGCTGGCACGGCGAAGGAGCGAGCGCCGGCGAGCGCTAACACGCAGATGGCGCTGCGGTGAGAGCGGCGCTAGCGCGCAGCTGGCGCGGCGAGGAGAATGGGGGAGGGATGCGGACTACGCTGGACGACGCTGGAGGGACAAGGCGAGTGAAAGAGATGCGTCGCATCTAAAACAATTTTAAATATACACTTTGAACACAAGCATGTTATAGAATAATGCTGCAAATATGAGCGGTGTAAGTACCAAAGTTATTTACATAAGAAAATATAAATGCAAACACCAACAGCCGCGCGCTGCTCCGGAGCGCTACGCCAAGGCCAACTTTGGGCCGTCTTCGTGGAGGAAACTTGACTCTCTGTAAAGCCGGCGCCAACCGGTCTCACCCGAGCGAATTCGACATCCTTGCGATAAGAGCGGTGGCCTTTATAACCGGCCGGGTCTGTTTACAACAACGAGCGCTCGCGATAGCTCGACCGGACAAAAAAGCAAAACTGACAGGCGCACACCTGGGGATGGTCCGGGGCGATTTGATGCAATTTCGTTGTCCGTACGGAAGTTTGACGAATCAAAGTCGTCTTCCGTGTGTATGCTACTACCATAATGCAGAGATAAAAGTTCAGATACATCGGAATCTGTTGAAATTTGCCGCTCCCGCAGAGCATCGTCCAGCTGCGGCTACGCTATAAGTGAAACCATGTCAGCTCGTCTCCCCGCCGGCGAAGAACATTTAAAAATCCCCCCGCGGCGTAGATGAGATGCTCGGAAGCGAAACTGATAAAATGCTTCGTCCTTTAGCGTTTGGATGGTGTTAGCTGTCCAGAAAGCACGAAAATGTTTACTTGTATTCATCGATTGCATAATATTGATGGGATTAGAAGTAGTCACAAAAGTGTTGACAGGTACCTATGTTGATGAAGTCAAACATAGTTTCGGCGAATACGTCGAGTCAGCAATAAATACGGGGACAACACAGCCCAGGATTGGGGTGAGAGACTTCAACACAAAATTAGTGCATAAAGAGAAACGCAAAATGTTGTGGGAAACGTTGTAGTAGACACTGCAACTGTCGAGCGGATACACTAGTTGGAATCACGAAAAGAAATGAACTGAGGGTAATTAAAAAATTATTACGGAAGCAAAAAATGGGATTTTTTTCCGGAAACCACCAACGCGATAACCACAAACGGAATTAATTTTATTATAGGTGTCTTCCCGGGGTTTGAGCTCGACGCAGAGGTGGTAGGCAAGAGTCGGCGGAGCAATCATGGAATGTCTAGGCTCTAAGTAAGACTGAACCTTGAAAGGAATTAAAGAGCTATATAAAGTACGAAACACTCCATTGTGTCAGTCGGAGCGAGAACGCGGAAGTTTAAAGTACCCCTTCAAAAGAATGTGCTTTTAGGACCAACGCAATGTAGATATGCTGAGGGACAAGCTGACGATGACAATCTCAGTGTCAGAAGCCGCTGTTGGAGAAGCAGCCTTCGGAACTAATCTTGCAAACTATCTTAGTAAACAAAGAAACTCATTCTAAAACGCGAGAAAAATTAAACTGCCAATCCTGTGGGAATAAATTGAATTGGCCGAGTGATTTATATAAACAGAAGAAATGTGAATGACATCCATGAGAATGATTGAGGAAACCCTAAGGGGGCAGGATACCTAACACAACGAGGAAGCTAGATATAAAAAACAATATTGTACGCAATAAGAGACGGTAACGGTAGTCCAACGTAAAGAAGGGCGAGGCAATAAAAGCAGCGGAACGATTGATTCTGCACCAGACTTCACGCTAGCGTCGTTAGGCCAGGTGGAACAGTTGGGCCTAACAGCTTACATAGTGACGTTTCACCAGTAAATAAAAGAGAAGTTGAAAAAAAATTACACCATCTCCCTGAAGGGAACTATGTGGTGATGCAAAGCAGAATTGTTGGCGTCCATTCAGCTCACCGGACGGTGCAGCGTGTCTCAACCGAAGCAGCAACTGAGGAAGCGGCGCGCGGACAGCGTTTATTATATAGAGCAGATGGAGCGGAGAGGAGGAGATCAAAGAGGAGACGCGCATGCGCGCTTATCGCGCATCTGGCGTGCTGCCGTTATGTTGAGTGACCTGGTGTTTAGTAACGCCAGAGGGAATTCCACGTCCGGGTCCACACCGGTGGCAAAGGCACGCAAGTACTGTTGTGTTACGGTGAGTAGGCGGTGGTGCTCGAGGCGACGAATCTCGTCCATCATGTTCTTGTCGATGTTGTCGTCTCTGTGGTAGAATCAGGTAGTCTCCGTCAGCGTTGGTGAGTTAAAGGTTGTTGACGTTGGTGCACCGGCTGAGAGCAACGTACACGCCCTCGTCTTTGCAGCTTTGTCTTCTTCTCCTTCTTATTCTTCAGCGGTTCCCCTACGGGAAGATTACGACGGTGGTTGAACGCCAAGCTATCTCGTGATGGATTCTTTGGTTGGCCAATCCCTAGGGGCATCCTGCCAAAATCATCATCAGAAGCGCCACGGACGGGGCGAGAGCAACGTACACGCCCTCCTCTTCGCAGCTTTGTCTTCTCCTTCTTCGTCTTCAGCGGTTCCCCTACGGGAAGATGACTACGGTGGTTGAACGCGAAGCTATCTCGTGATGGATTCTTTGATTGGCCAATCCCTAGAGGCATCCTGCCAAAATCATCATCAGAAGCGCCACGGACGGGGCGAGAGCAACGTACACGCCCTCCTCTTCACAGCTTTGTCTTCCTTCTTCATCTTCAGCGGTTCCCCTACGGGAAGACGACTACGGTGGTTGAACGCGAAGCTGTCTCGTGATGGATTCTTTGGTTGGCCAGTCCCTAGGGGCATCCTGCCACAATCATCATCAGAGGCGCTGCGGAGGGGGCACGGACGCGAGACATCCCCCCGAGCAAGAGACGCTAACATCTTCCTCTAAAATTTTCAGTTCGTCGTTGCTATTGACGTTCTGCTTCGCGTGCCTTCGTTGTATCAGTCGCTTATTGACGTAGTTTGAATGAGTCAAGGACATAAGGCGCGTTCGTAGCACTTGCTCCTGCCTTGGTTTTGTAGCGCAGTGGGAAGAGCGCCACGTACCTCTCGTTGCGGCCAGAGAGCCGTGGGATCGAGACCGGGCTCCGCTAGCTATTTGTTTTTTCATAGTGTAGGGGGAGAGGCGTGGACAACGGACGGACGCCAGACATAGCCCCGAGCAAAAGATGCTTTGCATCTAAAAGCTCCCAAAGGCATAAAATGAAAAAAATTTAAACCGTTCAACTCATTGTGAAAGCTGTAGGAAGTGCAGAGCAGTGATGCGCTAAAATGGGCTGCAGCACCGTCATCCGATCACTGCTGCATTTCAAATTTCCCCGCTTCGCAGTTTTCCCGCGCCCCCTGCCTGAAACTGCGACAGCGGGGGTTCTGTTGTTTTTGCGCTTGGTTTAATTTCGTAAGTCGGTGCTGTTCTGTGTCATTTGGAACGCGTAATATTTTCCTTGCGCGGCTGGAGACTTTCTGCGTCATTTCGAATGCGCGATTTCTTTATAACGGGGCCGCTGTTTTCGCTTACTGTCGTAAGGACCAACCAACGGGCGTTCCTAACTAAATGAACCAGGGGGCTGCCCTTTATCTGTACAAATTTTGTCTGAAATGTACCAGCAGTTTTTTTGAGATAAATAACGGGGAGGTGCATGACAAGCACCAGCAGTGAACGAGGTTTGAACGGTTATTACGATTTAAACGGCGTCCATTTCGAATCCTCAGCGTGGCTCCCTGACCCCAGTACAGAACGCTCTACTTCGGTCCGTTATCTTCCTGCGCCACCTAATTCCGGTAGTCGCATTGACCGTCAGCGAGCTAAGAATACAATGGGTATAAAAAAGCTGAAGAAGACGAGGGCATAATACTGAATCTTATGACTGAGAGGCGACATAGTACTACAAAAAATTTGTACACCTATTTTCTAAATGTATAGAGACTATGGAGTGCCCATATGAACAAAAGATACCAAATATCTCAAACATTACAGACACTTCAGCCTACTCTCAGTTCTGTAGACAGTGTCTGTCAAAGTAATATTTACTGCATGGCCGACAGCCAATACTTTCAGTAACCCCTCAACAGGCTGTTTTTAGAAAAATAGTCTTACAGTCAATCACACCAATGCAATCAACCAATTATCTGAAAAATCTGGGAACTATATAATAGACGTGCTTACAGGAAATTTATGACCTATAAAACAGCGATTCATTAAGGAAGCGTAGCTGCAATGCCAGAAATATTGAAAAACCAGGAAACTTAGAAGCTTTACGTGAGACTACCAGACGATATGTATGATGGATGAACGCGTCTGATAATTCTTTAGAAGGAAACCAATATGTTTTGCATCAGAAAGGGAGTACTACATTGAGGTACCATTTTGCCAAAGTCGTAACCCTACGTCATGCCACTCCGGTTTCCCAGGGATGGCGGTACGGTACCGAGGTAGCAGACGGCGAACTCACGCGTCCGTCCTTCTCCTTTTATCAGTAACAGGAGGAATCCAACAGCCTAAACCAGAACCGCACTTCCCCTACCCTACTTTTTGCAAAAAAACGTGGTAGCCATAGGTAGCCAAAACTTTAAAACGTAACGGCAGTGGCCACAAAACCGTCGATCTGTGCTTGCTAATGCGTAATCGTGTTTGCTTGTACCTCGGCGCGAACTGTGTACACTTGTTAAACCGTTTACGCTATGTGTAAGCAAGCTTGAGGGCGTTTCCTTTCCACAAACGACGAATGCCAGGACCGTAGCCTGCTTGGAGGGGCCGTCCATCACGGCTTTAGAGGATTAATAACCAATAATGATGTTTTTCTTGAAACCGTTCCGCCGTCAGACAATATAGGCCTTGCCCAATTTGCTTTGTGCATTGCAAAAACCAGTTTGCACTTCCCGCTTGAAGTCATAACTTGGCCTATTGGTGGTCGTCTCCCACACTGCTGGTTTTTTTTTATTAATTACCCGCGTAGGCTCGATTTGCCACTCGCGTGAATTGTATACGGGAGGTCTCACGTAAGAGTCGTCCGTATAATCAATATTGCATGACTTAACGACTTGCTGGCTGTTATTTAGACATTGCAAGCTGCGCCATTATACGAGAGGGACGGCTCTGCGAGGAAAAACAGGTTTCGTCACTGCGACATCCACTGTCGAGAGTTTTGTCAGAAGCGCAGCTTTCATCAAAGCCATGGAAATGCCCTAGAACGGGCCGCTAGTCTGTATAGAGGGCAGCACTTTTTCAGGCGTAGCGTCACCTTGCCGCACACCCAAACGTTGCTTCGGTCTCGTGAGCCCCCTTTCCAACACAGTGTTGACGTCATCCTGCCCCCTTGCAGCGCTTGGGAGCTGACCAAATCCTTCCGGTCGAGCCCCCACGCTATTATGTCCGTGCAACGCCTTACGATTTTGTTATTTTCAGTGGATGCCCCAAAGTGGTGCTCGGGATATTAAAGAAAACAACTGGCTCAGATCCACGCTGTGAAAGTGGCTGGAAGGCAACGCTGTGAACGATCCCCACAACAATTCGACATGCGACGTCACTTGAATTCACACATGTGGCTCTAGAAAGAGTGAAACCAGACATTCTGCCAGCTTTAACCGGGGAATCGCGGAAGCGCCATCCCAAACGCTGGAGCGTCGGCCGGGATCTAGCGACCGACGCCGTCGCTGTCGCCCGACCGTGCGTCAGAAGAAAGAGAACGGAGAGGAGCGTTTTCGAAGAGGGCGACAGCGTAAGCTAGCCATACTGATGTGCTAGCTCGGGGGTACATCACCGCGCGACTCAAGCGCAGACACCGAAACAATCGGGCATGTGAGTATAGTGATTCCCATTTACACAGATTTAAACTTAGTTTCGTAAGTTTGACAATTGCGAGACAGCTCACGGAACTTTATTAATCGCTATTTACCAGAATCAGTTTTTTCATTCGTATTTCCTAATACCGGTTAAAAACAACCGCATTGGTATTCACCAATTTAGAAAACGCAGTCCCATTCGTGACAAGCATAGAAAAAAAACGGCATTTGGAATTAGAGTGCTAATTAAATCACGGCAGTATTTTCCTATTTCAACATTCCTCACGCTGTACTACGCTTTTATACATTGCCATATTAATTAGTGCATAGCATCTTGGGGATTAACATACAACTCCCATATCGCTCCATTACAGCACGTTCAAAAACAAGCGATTCGAATACTTACACACAGCACTTACAGCGCACATGTCGCACCTTTTTTGCGCCAACTTAATCTGTACTCAATCACACAGCTTATAAGCCACTATCTAGGCCTCATTGCCTACCGCCTGGTTCATGATCCTGGTATTCTTCACATAATTGACCGCCATACCCTCTCTAACCCCAGTAAAACTACGTTTGCAGAGTTAAATAACTTCTCACTGCCTTCAGTGCGCACTAACTATGGGGAAAATACAGTCGGCTTTGCTGCTATAAAAGCTTGGAACAACTTGCCTTATAATGTTAAATCTGCATCATTCTTGTCATCGTTCAGGCATGCTCTCAGGACATTTCTTTTCTCTGACAATTTACGATGATGTAGTTGCTCACTAATGTATTCCTTTCCAATTCTTTATGTACTTGTACTTCATTTTCTGGTATTTATGATTCCTACATGTTTGTCATAATTATAGAGTTTCTTTCCATGTCATAGTTAATTATTATTACTGCAGCTGTCCGTTTATGCATATTACTAGTGTTCATGACTGTTACTAAATGCTTAGTTGTGTACAATAAATAAAAAGAGGTCCCATTACAGTTTTTAACTCTGGGACCCCTTTCTGTATATGTATTTTTACACACTGTATTTTCGATACGAGAATAAACTGAAACTGAAACTGAAACTGAAAAGGTGGCGTTTCTCTAGCGGCCACGTGTCTGTAAATGGTCTCTACATTTTGTTTTCCCGTTTTCCGGTCCTACGAACCAATCCCTAACATATCTCTGTCGTATGACTACTTAATTCCTTCCTGCCCAGGTTGCGTATTCCCAAACCATATCCTGTAGGGACCCTGGCCGACCACACACCCCAAAGCAGCGACGCAGCACCGTGACGTCGCTTCCTGCATGTGCGCGACTTCATGCGACGTGGATTTTTTTCTTTCCCCACCTCCCCTCGTTTCGGCTGCTTTGCAGGCGGCCGATGTTTCGCTCCGTGCGCGGGGCTGCCCTGCGGCGCTGGGGAAGCTGACGCGCATGCGGTCAAAGTTAACCTTTTGTACCTGAGCCCCTGATCTCTCCGCGCTCTTCTTGCGCGCCTGCAAGTTGACGCTGACCTCCCATCGTGTTCCTAGATAACCCGCTCGGCTAGGTGCTCTCAGTGCGCGCGCGCGGATGGACGCTTTCCCGTTTATGCTGCTATTATATCGTTCTGGACGGTAAACACTCTCATTGAAAGGCCATTCTATAACACACAGAAGGGTATACAATTGAGTTGGGTGCTCTTTCACTATATACGCACCTCAAAACACGATTCGGTGCTGCAGGTAAGGATTACACGAAAGACAGCCAATTAACAATGACTACATTTACAAACTTTCCTGCCCTTGCGAAATATTACAGCAGCATGAGCTCCTACATTTTGGCATTTTCATAAGCACTATTACATTGAAATTCGTTAACATTACTTCATTGCATTAGTTCTTATCAGGACCAGTTCCACTAAGAAAAACATTGACATTTTGTTAACAGCAATGGAAGATGTGAATCGTTCTTGCATAATAAAAGCACTAGCTCAAACGTACGCAGTGCGGGTCATAACAATTCAGGGGAACAATATCGAATATATAGACAAACGAAGGGCTAAGTAATAGTTGGATTTTGCAGCTTCTGAAGCATTTGGGGAATTTTTACAGGGCTATTGTCTTCTGTACAGGGCTATTGACCACAGTCTCTGCACTGAAGCCGTCAGGGTGGAGCTTGATATGACTAATCATGCGTGCTACTACTCACACTGTTGCCAATGTCGATTAGTTATTTTTAACAATTTCTGCTTCATGCACAGACAGATTTTTCTGGATAAGATAGGTATATTCTTTTCGATGGGACTAACGAGTAGCTGCACGTGAGCTTGGGGTCACGGTAGTCGCAGCAGAGATAAAGCTAAGTAAAGAACACTTATCCCCTGGGCGCACTATTTTTGGGATAGGGATCTGGGAGTCCAAATAGCGGCGAAAAATGTCACTTTTCGAGATCCACTGATGGAGATAGATGAGCAGTTTGTGTCCGTTTCCTGCGACGCATTTTTTAGCTACCACATATATATTTCTGTGGTGTCTGGCCTTTTTATGCGCGCGCATTGCGTCACAGTTTGCGCCTCAACTGTAAGCTACACACACGCAAAAAAGTGTACAAATATATAAACAAGAAATAGCAAGAATGCAAATATAAATAGTACAAAACAAGTTGCAATACGCCGCTCACGTACTACAACGCTTCGTATCGAAAAACATACCTTTCGCCCCGTTTGTGGACCTTTTGGACAATCCAGGTAGTGTTGGTGCTCCCTCTCTACGTGTCCATGAAGGCGTTGACTGCTGCTTCGTGAGGCGGGTTCGCGCGGAACATGTTGACGCAAGGTCACCTCTGACGACCTCGAGCGGCTACGACCTCGAGTTATAAGCTGCGCGACAATCGCGTGAATGCGCGGGGGACGCGCGTGGCGCAGACAATTATGAGAACGGACCTTCTGATGGGAAGTTGTGCGTGAGTGCGAGGCACAGACGAGTATGACAAATAACACGCTCGCTGATGTTCGCAGCAGACGAGCGACCAATGTACGCGTGTGCTTTCGGCCGAATTAGAGCAAACGTTCTGCGCTTCGGTACGGAGTCAAAGGACCATCCAAGACCAAAAAAAAACATTTTTGTCTTCACTTTAATGGAAGTGCATGATTTCCGCAACGTAAACAATATCTTGTAACGTACGTGCAAAAGCATCCATCCGCGCGTGCACTTTGAGAAACACGCCGAGCGCTAGCTTAACTAGGAACAGCATGGGAGACAGCGACTGCAGGCTATCAAGAGAGCGCGGAGAGTGGGCTTCAGGTTCCCAGCGTGTACTCCATGTTGGTGCTCGGAGCGAAACAACACCACATAGATCATCTAGGTGGTGTTGAGCGAAACCATAGGCCGCCGCGAAGCAGCGCGACCACAAAACACCAAAACAAATCATTGCCTTCTTTTCAATGAGAGTGTTTGCTTTCCGGAACGTATATAATAGCCACATGTACGTGAAAGCGTTCATCCGCGCGCGCGCACTGAGAGCACGGAGCCGAGCGCTTATCTAGGAACACGATGGGAGGTCAGCGTAAATTTGTAGGCTCGAAAGAAGAGCGCGGAAAGCTCAGGAGCTACCGTACAAAACGTTAACTTCTAGCACATGTGCGTCAGCTTCCCCAGCGTCGCAGGCCAGCCCCGCGCACGGAGCAAAACCATCGGCCGCCTATCAAAGCAGCCGAAACGAGGGGTGGGCGGGAAAGAAAAACTGCACATCGCATGAAGTCGCACACATGTAGGCAGTGTTGTCCCGGTGCTGCTATGCTGTTTTTGGGACTGTGGTCGGCCTGGCCTCTACGGGATATGGTTTGGGAATACGCGCCCGGGTAACCCAGGAGGTCGTGCCGAGCAAGGTAATCAAGCCAAGCGAAGAAAGCGCGCAATGTACGCGAAGCTCCCCCTAAACAGGGCCAACAACGTCGCTAAAGCCGACGACAAATCTGATGGAAGGGTCCCACCGACGCTCCCGCCGGGATGAGCACGGGGAACGCAGGGTAATTTCGCCCTATCGCCGCGCCATCTACACCGTGCTTCATGAGTGAAAAGCCTCCTGTGCCTCCCCTGCCGCATTTGGAGCTGCTTTTCCCGCACGCCACGAAAGAACCGTTGGCTGGTAGAGCTAGAAAGCTGTGCTTTAGAAAGAGAGAAAAAATGTTTTTGTTATGTGCGTGTTTTTGCTCAGTGACGATGTGACGATGGTCTCAACCTCCATTCCGGGGCTTACATTGCCCGACATATTGCTTTTGCTACCCAGCCTAGCACCTTATTCTGGCAAGTGCCATAAGCAATAGTTTCTTGAGCCACAGAAATGCGAAAAGATTGGCCTGCTTGCCTTCTATCCCTGGAATCCGCCGCTTGGACAGTAGATTCACGGAGCTTGGGACGATGTTTCTAGAGCCAAACATTTATAAACTTGCCAAAAAACTCGTTGAGTACAATATTTCAACTCCATAATGAAATAAAGTGCTTGATGCCAATCCTGGAGCTCTTGTGTCGAGCGCGAAGTCTAACCAGTAAGAAAAGATCCTAAACAACTGAGCACAAGCAGTGCGAGGCGGGAAAATTTGACTAGAGTCAGCAAGCTCTAATCGCGTTCATTTTGGGAGGATCGAAACAGGAGCAGAACAGCGTGACACGGATATTTTGAGGCAAAGTGAAAAGAACATAAAATAATAAATGCCTCAGCCTGTGCCACTAGGTATAACACTAGGTGTAACCCAACGATAATATAAAAGAATTGGCCGAGGGGCAAAAGATGTTTTTAACCACCGAAGTGGAAATAACTAAAAGGGGGAAAGAGCTACCAAGCGACACCGCAGCCATGAGAGCGGGCCCGGGAAGACTCCCCTGATCTCCCCTGGGAAGGTAGTTGAAGGGGTTGGGATGAAAGAGAAGGGAAATTGGAGTATAAGAACGGGTAATGGGAGTTTGGGTGGGAATGGGGACAACGAGGTTTTTGATCTAATCCTTCGAGATCTGACTCCTATAAAAGGCCTGACTGCCCAGGATGGGCTTCAAACAGCCAAATGGAAATTGGCGGACCCCACAGTAGGTTCCGTACTAGCTAAGCTCAGACCAGCGAAGACAGAGAACAGCATGACAGGTAGGCGGAAGAAAGTGAAAGGACTCATACGTGCCTGCTGCAGGTTCAGACTGTCGTCTTTCAATGACTTTTTCAGCGAGACGCGCAGAGACCCCGCTCATTTTTTCTTTCGTGGTCAACGCCGTAGTAACGCCAGCTATACGGCAGACGCGGTCCCTAAAGCTCTGCGTTAATACGTTGACTGACAGATATTAGATAGCGAATGATTATAGGGAGAAGCTTGCGCCCTGGAAAACTTGTTGCCTGGGGCCCCGTCAAGCTGGCCCCGAAATGTTGATCACAGGCAACCAATCAGTACTGTCTGGCGTATTGAATTGAAATATATTCAAATGAATGCAAAGACTATCCAGGATTTCTCTCATTTAGAATGGCTTGCTGTTCATGTAGGACCAATTAGAAATCTCCTAATCTCGTGCCTTAGGGACAACTGCTCGAAACTCTTAAAATGTCCAATGACAGCAAATGTACTTACCAGTATTTCTGAAGGAAATTCTAAACGTAAGGCCACTGTGAAGTAACCTGGGACCTGAGGAGTGTAGTTAGATACAATCCCAGATGTAGGGTTGAGTACAGGGTCTTCGTACACAATAACTCTCGTTCCTTCGATAGCAATGGTAGTATACGAATCGAGTTTAATTGGGTCCCAAGAATTTAACTGCACGTGAAATTTTCCCCTGTAATAAAAGTGAGGTGTCACGCATTTGGCGCTTAATTAGCACAACATGCACAATTCATAATAGCGTTAAAGTCATAGAAGTGCCACTATGAACGGGGTATACAGACGTTACACGTGCATCAAATGGAAAAGTAGTAACTATTCTTTTCTACAAGTGTCAGCCGAATTAAATCAGGAGGGCCTAATTCTCCCTCTTCAAGGCAATGCCTAACAGACGATTATGCCATTTTTTAATAATAAAAATAATCTTTTTTTATACTGGATAGCCTTCAGATTGAACGTATCCTTGCCTTTTCGCTCTGGGGGAAGTAGGCAATTTCGGTTTCGTCCATTGAATGTGCTGAATACTTGTAGAGAACTCTGAAGCGAGAAAGACGTTCTGCTATGCGGTTTTCTGTGGGGTGAGAAGGATAGGCGACCCGGAGGAGAAGAACAAGAGGCCTTGGCTTTCGGGAAGACAAAAGAATGACTTATATTTATTTGGACAAAAACTTAACAAAGTACATAAACGAAACAATACTGTATTCTAGAGAGCAGAGTCCTCTAATGAGGGTTATCCTACATATGATTGCCCTCACAACAAGGGGGGGGGCACGATAGCTTCGACGCTCGGCAGCAGATGTACTCGTGCGGTGCCCTCGCCGCGGGCGCTGTCTTTGCCCAGAAGTGAAGGGCCTCTTTGACCTCTGCGCTAGCCGGTTTCAGAAGAAGGCTGCGGTACGGGCACGCGAGAGTAAGAGGAGAGATAGTGAAGTTATGCAGTGCAGCACGAATCGCAGCGAAGCTTGCTCACTTTGATAATCTCAAGCCGCCTGAACCCCCCGACATCCCATCGCCTCTCGCTCCGTGGAGCCGCCCTTCTGTCACGGACTCTACGGCCACCCATCCCGTACCGCGCAACGCCCGCCCCGTCCGCGCTGCCCGCATCAACGCTCTCCGAAACCGTAAACTCCCCAAGGAAATCGACATTTACACCGACGCGAGCATTTCTCCTCCGCTAGTTGGCACCGCATGGGCTTCTCCTGACCTCCCTTCCATCCAAGGCAAACGATCCCTTAATATTCCATGTGCTACCATCCTCGAAGCGAACTCCATGCTATTGTTCAAGCCATAGACTACCTCATGTTTGACTTTGACTCCTCCGCGCCTTCCCAGATACGCATCCTCACAGACTCTTTCGAAGCCCTACAGACTCTAAAATGTCCTACGTCGACCAATACCATCGCCAACAAAATCATTCATCAGATCTCCATCCTGAAATCTAGCGGCATTCATGTTCGCATCGACTGGTCACCTGGACATGAGGGGTCATCACCGGGGAACCAGGCAGCCCACTCGGCTGCGCGGGAGTGTATAACCTCTAGTCCTCCGCTACTACCCGACTTGGCTCCTCCACCTACTGAGACATTACCACCAGCGATACAGCTTCTACGTTACAAAAAGGAAAAAAAAAGACCGCCTCAAGGCCCTGACTCCAACCGGCTTTTTATCCGCCCTGCCCCCGCTCCCAAGATCAGCCGAAATTTTCATAAACAAATATTTTGCTAATGCTAGCCTTACCCCTGAGACCTTCCGGAAATGGTACACCCCGTCTCTACCGCCTCGATGTCCCTTCTGCGCCTCCCCCACTCCCGCCAATCTCCAGCACCTAATTTGGCACTGCCCGAAGTTCGTGCGCTACAGAACCTTCAAGCCTCCTCCAAATACAGCCTCTCTTTACATCGACCCTCGTACACTGGAACCCTCCATGCTGGCTTTAATTGCACACTTTTCCCTAAAAAGTGGTCTAGCGCGAGCAGTCTAGAGTCGTGAGCCTGCTCTCCTCACCCCACGCGGCCTCTTCAGCATTGTTAAGAAGCCCACCTGTTTTGGGTTGAACTGTACGCATTTAAGAAGTCCCAAGTTACAACCCCCCCCCTTCTATTTCCCCTTCCCCCACTTGACGTAGAGTCTTCCTGCCACAATAAAGGCTACCTCCTCCGTCTTGATCCAAACCTACAGCAGCGCCAGACATCTTATATAATGTAAAAGTTGTTCGCCCCAACATCGAACACTGTTGACCTTTTGAGCAAGAGGGATATACCACTTTTACTCTGGATACCACTCGCTGGTCGGCTGCTCGTGGATACAGTTAATAGTGCAATATAATGGCTGAGACTGTAAAAAATAGAATGCGTACTAGTCTGCAGTAAGCAACGACAGAGTTAAGCTCTGCTTGTGGATTTCTTCAAGGAACGGAATAACGAATTAACGCGGTAGTTTAATTCCACGAAACATCGTAGCGGTAATATTCGCTTTAGAAAGAAATGTAATCATAAAATTGTTTCGACGGTTAGCACTTTTTAGAGCGTTGAGTGTGATTGTCTGCCGTCTTAGGAAACTCAGAGGGTGCAGTTGAAGCTGGTGTGCTGACTATTTAAATATTAGTTTAGGTTATGTGAAACGGCAGCAGGTGAGGGGAACCATGATGACCCGTACAGTTTGCATCCCACTGTAAAATTTACCTGTGGCCTTTTAAAACGGAGCATGCACCTTTCCGCCTAACCACTACAAAAGCTGTAAGCGAGGCTTTCTTGTGGCGTATTCTTTGGTTGGCCAATTTCACACGGCGAGAATGTGCTACTCTGCAGGTAAGCACCCGTTTTCGAGCATACGCACAGGAACTCTAGCGTATGCACTTCATCGGCCTAACGTTTGGGTGTGGCGTTTCCGGCGCTACTCGATACCTTTTCTTGGCGTTTGCTCGACCGTGTCCAAACGCACCAATCGGATGCATGCCGGCTTCATAACGCGAGGGACCCGCGTTTGATTCCTTCCACAGGAAGCGTTTGTTTCATTCGCTTCACCCGCTATCATTCATCATTATGGTCAGAGAAAGTTGACTTTCCTGCATTGATTGTTGGCGCACAACGGCATCAGTGAGAACTCTAAAGCGTAGATTTAATAAGAAAGAAACAAAATGAACATTGTGCACATGACCCGGGAACTATCGCCAATACGTTAACGGGGACGTATTTGCACCAGAACATTCTCTGCGCTCTTTCTAACAATGTATCTCTTTTTTAACAGTCATTGCTGATACTTTGCGACATTTTTAACACTTGTGAACATTTTAAAGGGGTCATGAATAGAAAATATAGGCTCCGGAAAATAAAAGAAGGTCCCCTTGTCCCCGCGTAGCCAGAGTGGCCCTGGCTACCACCCTCAAGCGTCAGATACAGTTATCCCAGGCGGCACAGAAAGTGTGCCCCAAGACCGGCCCGTCTATGGCCGCTTTCTGGCATGTCCGGCCAGCATCCAGGTTCTGGCAGCCACTGATCATGCGTTGAACGGCCAACATTCGGCAACCAGCGCTTCGGTATTTTTCCGTCCGCCCGTGTCCGGACGCACAACGGCACCTAACCGGCTGCCAGATATTCCGTTCTCTTACGGCTGCCGATGTTGAGAAAGAGAACGGCCGAAGTACGGCCCTAGGGCATCCGTTTTTTTTTCGGGAAGCGGTAACAGGCCGAAGCACGGCTAGCGACCGGCCACAGAATATGCGTATTCTTGCGGCAGTTGGTGTTCGAAAGGAGACCGGCCGGAGCGCGGCTGCCGTGCATTCGTTGTTTCAACGGTTAACCGCGCGTCCGGCGGTAGAATATTCGTTTGCTTCGGGCAACCAGAGTTATGAAGGATACCGGCCGACGTACGGCCCCAGAATATACGTTTTTCATTCGGTTTGCTGGCCTCGGCCGAATTACGGCAAGCGAATGGCCACCGAATATATGGCAACCGGTGTTCAAGAGGAGACCGGCCTACGTAAGGTATCTGGTTATACGTCGTTTTTTCGGCAAACGGCATACAGCCGAACAACGGCACGTGTCTGGGCGCCGAGAATTTATGCAAAGACGTGTTTGGAAGGAGACCGACTGGTTTTTTCCTGGGGCCAGAAAAAGCCGTTAGGGAGCCGAACGACGGGGACGCGTTTTTCATCCGCTCCGTGTTTCTACGTTTTAAATGAACGAACATCGTTTTTCAAACAGTAATGAGTGTTCTCGGTGAACGGGCAAGGTGCAAGGACTCACTGGACATTAGCAGGGAACGTTTTAGGCCATCAAAATGTCATTTATTGCAACAAGAAGACTGTGCCACACCGACGGGTGAGCTAAGCCTCGCCAGTCATCGCCGCTACGACGCCTCTGCCGTCGGCTTCGTCGACGCATCAGCTCGAGGATATTCGCCCCCTCAAGAAATGGAGAGCATTGGAGACATCGACCCGGCAGAGATGCCCGGTCCGAGATGAAGATGGTTCACCAGAATAACTGGCCTTCAAGGGCGTCGAGCAAGCGGCCACCACGCAGGAGCTAAAACGCCACCATGTTAAGGACTCCCCACCAAAGAAAGGCAAGTGCGAGCAAAAGCGCAAGTTATTCTGCGTACAATTAAACTGCGACAAGTAATGTTGCACTATGTTGTTGGTGATAATCGTAGAAGAGACTCGCTCGCGCATTGGTAGGATCAACTTCATGCCCTGCACTATGTTACTTCATGGGATTTCACGACTGCCAATTTAGAAAAAAAAACTATTTTAAATTTGCGATAACAACAGAGCCTTGTAGCTGACGAAGCCTAGCTGTTAATTTAGTTCCGATGTTTGAAGGTGAGCTTAGCTACTCTTGGGAAATGACTCATTTGGTTAAACATAATCGCCAGCATCCTAGCAAACACGGATTTTGTCAGGATTTTCTTGCTCAACGCAGATTGTTGAGTTCACGCACGATTTGGTTCTTATAAGCTTACAGTGGTTGACTGTATATTCTTGGACTGCAAAAAAGGAAATGATGGTGTTCCATATCCCCTTCTGCGTAGTACATTTCGTTCTAAGAACTGAATGAATCGGTTTTTGCATTATTATTACTATTGGCACTATAACTTTGTTAAAAAGTACTGTGTAGTTTACCGGACTATAGCGAATGAACGTGATTCCGTATACCTGCAGCTTTATTCGAATTTAATAACATCCTGGTGTGCTGATTCAGAAAAGTTTTTGGATGTTAAACAGTGTGTTAACGTGGCACCTTTACAAGAAAACCTTCATTCCAATTGAATACGTATACCGTAAATTATGCTGCTGTGACAACGGCCGAAGAATATAAATACCTAGGAGTTTATTTAGGGAGTGGTTAGAGGTTAAATAGGCAGGTTCACACCATAAACGTTACGGCTGCATATGCTTTTGTCTTTCTGAGACGAAATTTCAGTGAACCTCCATCTAACTGAAAATAAAAACCGTATTTCTCTCATGTGCGCTCAATCTTGGAGTACGCATGTGTTTTCGTGGATCCCTACACCAAAGAGCTGGTTGATACGCTCGAAAACATACAGAATATGTCAGTGCGATTCGTATTAGGTAATTGTCACGCTCAACTTAACATGAGAGAAATTAAAAGTAAACTGAAATGGCAGACGTGAAAGATCACAGACGAAACCACAGGTTGAACTTTTTTCGTAATATCTATCATTCGAAAACTGAAGTAGAAGGGGAGAAGTATGTCCAAGCGCCATTCTACATATCGCAAAGTGGGACCGCTAGCTTAAAGCAAATTATTAACTTTCCTTTAAAAGTGGCGCCTTGCGCGATTCATTTTATTTTACATCAATACTGCAGTGTAATTATCTTCCACCTATGATTGCATTAACTGTTTATATTGACGATTTTCAGCGCGCTTTGTAGAATTATTTTGTTATTTTGTCTCATATTTAATGCTTAGTGTTATGTATCTCCCTTCTGTAATGCATGCAAAGGCAAGCAGGCATCAAATAAATAAATAAATAAAACAATGAATAAATAAATGAATATAAATAAATAAATAAATAATAAATAAATAAAACAATGAATAAATAAATGAATAAAAATAAATAAATAGATAAAGAAATAAATAAATACATAAATAAATAAATAAATAAATAAATAAATAAATAAACTTCCAGAGGCGCAAGTTTGCCTCCGACGGGTTGAGAACCCTACGGATTCAACCTTGACCAATAAAATATTTATTGCCCTATTCGTTGCAGTATGCAAGGTTTCCTGTATACATGCTACCATTGCTATGTTATTGGTTTGAAACAAATTATGTAACTCTAATTTTACGCGTTTCCTTGCATGATCACAGAGGTATACAACTGCAGCCACCTGAAGCAGGGCGTCATTCGCAACGCGTCTAGAAGTTTTTGAACGTAGTATGGCATTAGAAGTAAATTAAGTTCTTTTGGACTATTACGTGGTGTGGACCTATACTCATGAAAACATCATTAAAATAGATTGAAAATGAAAGTACCTGTTCGCTCCTTCTTAGGATCAGCCCTGCCCAAGATCATCAGAAAAGTTGATCGAGTAGAAATGTCTTTGCAAGAAAAATGGGCAAAAACTGGACATACTTTTTTTGTGGAGTTATATTAAATGCTCCTGAGTGTTTTGTTGAGAACCAAAACGCTTCGTAAAGGCATTCACGCCGGTTTTATATACAGCAAAATTGGTCAAGAAACTGTTATAAATATAGTTTATGTAGTCATAGCATGAAAGTGTTCCGGAATATTGCCCTAAAAGAAATTGGCTAAAAGCGGCGCAATTTATCGCTCTGAAATTCAACCCACTAAAGTATGCGCCCTCCGCCGCGCCCCCCCCCCCTCCTCTTTTCCCGTTTATTACAGGTAAGCCGCCGCACAGAGGATATCAGGACCTGGACAATACATCTATTCAAGCTCTACAAACAACTGAATATTTTCTGGGTTGGGCAGTAAAAGAGGCACAGCAATTAAAGGAACGACAATTTGGGAGCACTGTTTAATAAATGAATTTTGCTGTCAACTGAGGCTGGTAATTAGGCAAGGCTGCGCTGAAAGCTTGACGGCTGGTGGTTGCGCGCGAGCTCACTTTCATGTGGCTGCATTGGACCCAAAATGCTGGGTTTGAGCTGCTTCTGCACTGCGCGAATGAGTCATCTGCTTTCGCGACATGCATTGACCGGCCTCAGTACAGTTAACGTACTGTAACTGAACTCCAATGCCCTGTAGCACGGCCGTATTTCCGGTAGCTTTAGTCCGGCTGGAGTCCGACGACCGCATCTCGGCTGTAATCCGGCGGCCGTACTTCGGCCGTACACGGGTGTCTTTGGAATGGCCGGAGCCCTACGGCTGGAATCTGGCCGTATGACCGTAAGCCGGTCGACTGGCCGACGGACACTGGCCGTTGGACAGCCATGGGAGTACGGCCGTATACGGCCAAAAGGCCCACATTTGGACATGGGCCGAACATGGCTGCCGGAAAACGGCCGGACAGAAAATCACCGGCCAAAGTACACCGGCCTGTTTTAGGCCGAACAGTCCTGCGCTGCCTGGGATAGTAAATATCAATACCCCCAAAGTGAAGGAGAACTCAGTCGCAGGCGAAAAAGAAATACGCCCGTGTGTACAAGATTTCGGCGCACGTTAAATATCCCCAGGTGGCCAAAATCAACCCGGAGCCCTCCAATATGGTACGCTTCATCGCTTGCGTTGCGTCGGCGCGTTAAACCCAAGAATCACAGAACACAGTCGTCCAGATAGCCGAATTGAGGAGGGAGTCGAGATCAAATTGAAAGGCGTGGGTTCGTTCCCCACTCTGGGCGCGTTGTTTTCTTTCTTTCTTTGTTACGTATACGTAACACAAAAAGAAAATGTTAACTTCACTGACAATATAAAAAGACCCTAACAACACCCCTATGGCTCCTGTGGCGTTTTAGACTGCCGACCTATTTTTCGGTATTTCAAAGGGCACTCCATAAGGTTCGGTGATATCACCGCTCCTATTCAATATAGTAATGAAAGATATCCCTCGAATACTCAATGACATCCCGCATCTACGGCATGCGCTTTACGCAGACGACTTGACCCTTTGGACCCCCACGGGATCGATGGGGGAGCAACAAGACGCCCTTCAACTAGCCATTGACAAGGCACACGAATACCTTCGAGCCCGAGGACTATAATGCGCCCCAGAGAAGTCAGCTCTGCTTACTGTAATATCTGGGAAAGCTACGCAGAGGAAGAAAAGCATCCCTGAGCCCGAGCTCACAATACAGGGCAAACCAGTTCCCAGTGTGCCTCATCTGCGTATTTTAGGGCTTGTGATTCCCAAAAATGGATCAGGAATGCATACAATCGCTCCTCTCAACCGCACTCTCAGCCAGCTAATGCACCTCATACATCGGGTGTCGAATAGAAGGTTTGGCTTGCTGGAGTCGGATACCCTGCGCATCATACAGGCACGGCTCATCAGCAGGATCGCATATGGCACTCCCTATCTTGCCCTTAAAACAACGGAGAAAGCCAGATTGAATACTATAATTCGACAAGCTTACAAGATCGCCTTAGGACTACCGTCAAAGACATCAACGAAAAGGTTGCTCCAACTGAGAATACATAATAGTTGGGAGGAGATAGAGGAAGCACACTGAACCTCTCAGCTTGAACGACTGAAGCTGACTCACACTGGAAGGACGACTTTACGACAGCTAGGATATGCGACGCCACCCAGGCAAGACCACAAGATACGTGTTCCATTAGAGATTCGACAGCACATCCGAGTTCTACCGATACCAAGAAACATGCACCCCGTTCATAACAAGGCACGCCGCATCGCTAGAGCTAAAGCCGTCAATGCCAAGTATGGAAATAACCCAACAACAAGATTCAGCGACGCAGCCACATATCCGAATCACCCAGCACACGCCGTCTGCGTTGTTAACGCGGCCGGTCAGGAAATGACAGCTATGACTGTGCGTACAGCCTCAACAGAAGCTGCAGAGGAAGTTGCAATTGCCCTGGCTGCCACGACCACCGAGGACTTTATAACAATACGAACTGACTCGCAAGCGGCATGTCGAAGTTATCAGCGGGGGCGCATCTCTACACCAGCACTGACCATTCTGAAAAATATTGCAGAACTACCTGATATGAAAATCGTCTGGATTCCTGGGCATGAATCCATCGACGGTAATGAGGGGGCTCACACCGCTGCCCGCGCGTACATACACCGGGCCATTACCCGAGACGGAATGTTCTCCGCTGACATCAAAACGGACCCACTTCTCCGGTACTCAGACGTCTTGGGACATTATAGGCTCTGCAGAAGAGTATTCCCACCACCTCATCCTCAATTAAGCAGAGAAGAAGCCACCACTCTTCGGCGATTGCAGAAGAATTTTTATCCCCACAGCACCCTCCTCCATTCCATCTACCCGACTCAGTATCCCTCCCTTTGCAATTTCTGTGCAACGTAGGGCACCCTGTACCACCAGGTATGGGAGTGCCAAAAAACTCCAAACCTACCCCCAATCCCCTACCCAACTTTTGAGCAGTGGATGGCTCGTCTGGTCGATCCGGGCCTTGGACACCAGCAAGAACTGGTCAAGAGGGCCTGGACGGCAAGTCGCAGCCTGGGTATCCCGGAATAAGGATGCCCTCCACCGGGCGAGTGCCCTGCCATCAGCACTTATGCTCAATAAATGTTTATACTGTCTCTCTCTCTCTCCTCAACTAGCCCCTCATTTCCTAACTATATGATTCTGCGAAAGCCTAGTGAGGGTCTACGTTCTGGCAGCCTTGATGCCAAGGAAGCATGAGAGGGTTTCCCACGAGTTCCCACTCATGACAGGCTGTAGACATTCGAGTCACGCTCCGGGGGTTGAAAAGAAGGTCCCCTTCTCCCCATGCAGTCAGAGTAGGGCTGGCTACCACCCTGAAGCGTCAGATACATTTCTAGTAAATACAAACCGCAGAAAAAGAAGGAGAACACAGTCGCCCAGATAGCGGAATTGGTAAGGCATTCATGATAAAGGCGTGGGTTCAGTCCGCACTCGGGGCACGGTTTCTCCTTTCTTTTTTTCTTTCTTTCTTACGTATACTTAAAACACAAGAAGAAAATGCTAGCTTCACTAAGCGTATAACAAAAGAGCGTAACAACACCTTTACGGCTCGTTTGGCGTTGTAGACTGCCGACCTATTGTCCTGTATTTCGTCTCGTCAAGGAGCCACCCGGTATAAACACACACACACACACACACACACACACACATATATATATATATATATATATATATATAAATATATATATATATATATATATATATAGCGAATCAGAATAGGAAATGAGGGGCTCGTTGAAAATAACACAGAAATAAGGGTTGGCAGTCGAGAAAACCTCGGAAAGCAAAGGGGAGGATGTGGTAGATCATTGAAACAGATTAAGAATTTGGAAAGAAAGAAAGAAAGTGAAGAAAAAATGCCCGCCAGGTGGGATCCGAACCCACGACCTCCAGAATACCGGTCTGGTGCGATAACCACTACGCTACCGGCGGGGCGATTTTCCCATTCACTTTCTGGGGTATTTATGTTAGGTATGTTTGTTTCCTGTGCTTGGGGGTGGTAGCCAGCGCCATTCGGACTAATCGGGGTGAAGGAGACCTTCTTTTTAACCCCCGGGTCGCGACTCGAATGTCTACGACATGTCCAGAGTGGTCGACCAGCTTTGAACCCTCTTAAGCTCCCTTTGGCAACAAGACTGCCAGAACAGAGGCCCTCGCTATGCATGTAGCGAATCAGAATAGGAAATGAGGGGCTCGTTGAAAATAACACAGAAATAAGGGTTGGCAGTCGAGAAAACCTCGGAAAGCAAAGGGGAGGATGTGGTAGATCATTGAAACAGATTAAGAATTTGGAAAGAAAGAAAGAAAGTGAAGAAAAAATGCCCGCCAGGTGGGATCCGAACCCACGACCTCCAGAATACCGGTCTGGTGCGATAACCACTACGCTACCGGCGGGGCGATTTTCCCATTCACTTTCTGGGGTATTTATGTTAGGTATGTTTGTTTCCTGTGCTTGGGGGTGGTAGCCAGCGCCATTCGGACTAATCGGGGTGAAGGCTAATCGGGTGGCGCTGGCTACCACCCCCAAGCACAGGAAACAAACATACCTAACATAAATACCCCAGAAAGTGAATGGGAAAATCGCCCCGCCGGTAGCGTAGTGGTTATCGCACCAGACCGGTATTCTGGAGGTCGTGGGTTCGGATCCCACCTGGCGGGCATTTTTTCTTCACTTTCTTTCTTTCTTTCCAAATTCTTAATCTGTTTCAATGATCTACCACATCCTCCCCTTTGCTTTCCGAGGTTTTCTCGACTGCCAACCCTTATTTCTATATATATATATATATATATTTCCTATTCTGATTTGCTACATGCATAGCGAGGGCCTCTGTTCTGGCAGTCTTGGTGCCATAGGGAGCTTAAGAGGGTTCAACGCTGGTTGACCACTCTCGACATGTCGTAGACCCTCGAGTCACGGCGCGGGGGGAATCAAAAGAAGGTCCCCTTCACCCCGAGATGTCAGAGTGGCGCTGGTTACCATACCCAAGAACAGGAAAAAATTACATTGACAGAAATACCCCAGAAAGCGGGGAGGAAAATCGCCGCGCCGGTAGCGTAGTGGTTGTCGCACCAGACCGGTATTCTGGAGGTCGTGGGTTCGGATCCCACCTGGCGGTCATTTTTTCTCCGCTTTCTTTCTTTCTTTCCAAATTCTTTATCTGTTTCACTGACCTACCACAACCTCCCCTTTGCTTTCCGAGGTTTTCTTGACTGCCAACCCTTATTTCTGTGTTATTTCTACGAGCCCCTCATTTCCTATTCTGATTCGCAACATGCATAGCGAGGGCCTCTGTTCTGGCAGTCTTGGTGCCATAGGGAGCTTAAGAGGGTTCAGCGCTGGTTGACCACTCTCGACATGTCGTAGACACTCGAGTCACGGCGCGGGGATTAAAAAGAAGGTCCTCTTCACCCCGAGAAGTCAGAGTGGTGCTGGCTACCATCCCCAAGCACAGGAGAAAATTACATTGACATAAATACCCCAGAAAGCGGGGAGGAAAATCGCCGCGCCGGTAGCGTATTGGCTATCACACCAGACCGGTATTCTGGAGATCGTGGGTTCGGATCCCAGCCGGCGGGCATTTTTTCACCACTTTCTTTTCGACTCAAAAAAAAGTTTCATGTCTTTCTATGACCCACCACAACCTCCTCTTTGCTTTCCAAGGTTTTCTTGACTGCCAACCCTTATTTTCTGTGTTATTTCACGGAGCCTCTCATTTCCTATATATATATACATATAAATATATATATATGTATATATATATATATATCAAAGTTGCAGTCCTTATTGCCAGTGCTGTTTGGCGTTTTTTAACAGTGTTTTATAGTGCCGAATGAGATATGATTGCCTTTTTTTTATGCAGGAATAAATTATCGAAAATTCAAGTCGAGAAAAAATTCGCCGTTTTTTCCGGAAGCGGGAATCGAACCCACAACCTCCGCATAACGCGTGCGGTGCTCTACCATTGAGCTAGTTCCGCGGCGACTTCTCTCTCGACTATACAGCGGGGTTTTGTATTTTCACTGCTCAGAGCCCGGTAAACTAGCGCCGCTCCTCGACCACCGCGGGAAGACGTAGAACGTCTTTTCCCAGCGGCCGCACGTAAGACGTGGTCGGAAGTCGGGGATAGCCAAAGGCATTTCAGACTGCTGAAGCCAGAACCCTCGTAATGCATTTTGTAGAACAGAGACGTACGGGACGAGGGATTCCGTAAGGACACATATCAAAGTTGCAGTCCTTATTGCCAGTGCTGTTTGGCGTTTTTTAACAGTGTTTTATAGTGCCGAATGAGATATGATTGCCTTTTTTTTATGCAGGAATAAATTATCGAAAATTCAAGTCGAGAAAAAATGCGCCGTTTTTTCCGGAAGCGGGAATCGAACCCACAACCTCCGCATAACGCGTGCGGTGCTCTACCATTGAGCTAGTTCCGCGGCGACTTCTCTCTCGACTATACAGCAGGGTTTTGTATTTACGACTGCTCAGAGCCCGGTCAACTAGCGCCGCCCCTCGACCACCGCGGGAAGACGTAGAATGTCTTTTCCCAGCGGCCGCAAATAAGACGTGGTCGGAAGTCGGGGATACCCAAAGGCATTTCAGACTGCTGAAGCCAGAACCCTCGTAATGCATTTTGTAGAACAGAGACGTACGGGACGAGGGATTCCGTAAGGACACATATCAAAGTTGCAGTCCTTATTGCCAGTGCTGTTTGGCGTTTTTTAACAGTGTTTTATAGTGCCGAATGAGATATGATGGCCTTTTTTTTATGCAGGAATAAATTATCGAAAATTCAAGTCGAGAAAAAATGAGCCGTTTTTTCCGGAAGCGGAATCGAACCCACAACCTCCGCATAACGCGTGCGGTGCTCCACCATTGAGCTAGTTCCGCGGCGACTTCTCTCTCGACTATGTAGCGGGGTTTTGTATTTACAACTGCTCAGAGCCCGGTCAACTAGCGCCGCCCCTCGACCACCGCGGGAAGACGTAGAACGTCTTTTCCCAGCGGCCGCACGTAAGACGTGGTCGGAAGTCGGGGATAGCCAAAGGCATTTCAGACTGCTGAAGCCAGAACCCTCGTAATGCATTTTGTAGAACAGAGACGTACGGGACGAGGGATTCCGTAAGTACACATATCAAAGTTGCAGTCCTTATTGGCAGTGCTGTTTGGCGTTTTTTAACAGTGTTTTATAGTGCCGAATGAGATATGATTGCCTTTTTTTATGCAGGAATAAATTATCGAAAATTCAAGTCGAGAAAAAATGAGCCGTTTTTTCCGGAACCAGGAATCGAACCCACAACCTCCGCATCACGCGTGCGGTGCTCTACCATTGAGCTAGTTCTGCGGCGACTTCTCTCTCGACTGTACAGCGGGGTTTTGTATTTACGACTGCTCAGAGCCCGGTCAACTAGCGCCGCCCCTCGACCACCGCGGGAAGACGTAGAACGTCTTTTTCCAGCGGCCGCACGTAAGACGTGGTCGGAAGTCGGGGATAGCCAAAGGCATTTCAGACTGCTGAAGCCAGAACCCTCGTAATGCATTTTGTAGAACAGAGACGTACGGGACGAGGGATTCCGTAAGGACACATATCAAAGTTGCAGTCGTTATTGCCAGTGCTGTTTGGCGTTTTTTAACTGTGTTTTATAGTGCCGAATGAGATATGATTGCCTTTTTTTATGCAGGAATAAATTATCGAAAATTCAAGTCAAGAAAAATGCGCCGTTTTTTCTGGAAGCGGGAATCGAACCCACAACCTCCGCATAACGCGTGCGGTGCTCTACCATTGAGCTAGTTCCGCGGCGACTTCCGGAAAAAACAAGAGTTTATATCGTAGTGGTTCTGCAAGGTTGCAGAGGTAGGTTCATTGTATGCCGTCGTGTACGGGGGCAGACTTGTCTGCCTTGACGAATAGCTGTAGAAAGTTCAGCTTTGGTGAAGGGGCTTTTTTAGGTCGTAGCATGCTTCCGGGATCGGAGTTTAGGGTAGAGGGGCGGGATGGTTAGTTAAATGTGTGTAAAGAAGCTTTCGAGCAGCAACTCTTCGGTGTCCACGGGATTAGTGCTGCTCAGCATCGTGACTGTAATTATTGGTGTCTTACTGCGTTTTTTGTCCCCAAGGCTTCGGTAAAGTTTCCATAAAGAAACATAACCTGGTGTTTTCCTGAGGTTGTGACACAGATATACCCAGTTGCCGCTTGATAGTTCTTTTTGGTGTTGCCTAATGACCTTGTACTGGTGTCGAATACGTCGGAGTATGTTGTGCCTCCTACCAGTAGAGTGGAAGAGCTGGGTGTGGCACTTCATTCGCTTCTAAAGGTTGGCGATGTGATTGTCAAAGGTAGGGAAATCTTCATCGCATGTAATAGTTTCAAAAGTAGCAGCAGAGGAGTTCCGTATAATTTCAGCCATTGCTGCAAGTGATGTAGGGGGTCGTATTGAAGCAGACGATCTCAAAAGGTAGCCCACTTAGGGTGGATGCGCTGTTTTTGTTCCGCCCATCCCTAATGCGTTTGCCGCGAAATGTGATGATAATAGGTCAGTGATCACTGCACTACGTTGTAGTGCATGATACCTGCGATTTCATAAGACCTCGCCAGGCCCACGTAAGGTCGGTTGTGGTATCTTTTTGAGATGGATGGTGACAGATGCGGGTCAGGTATTTTGTATCATTGATTAGTTGAACATTTAGGGTTTCAGTAAGTTCAACTAGCTTTTGTCGAGAGCCGAATTTGTTGAATATCCCCATGCTGTTAGAAGTGCAGTGAAGTCACCCCCGACGAGAATGTGGGTATTTGGTTGTGCATTGACAAGGTATTGAAGTCATGTGAAGGGCCGGTGACGGTGGAGGCAGAGTAGGGTTGATGGTAGGCGGGTACCAAAACTAACTTTTTAGATGCAAAGCGTCTCTTGCTCTCGGCTCCGTCGCCCGTCGTCCGTCCATCTACCTTCCCAGGAAGACACCGGCAACAATGCCGCTCCAAGAGCCCTTTAAGGGGAAGTGTGCTCGCCTCGTTCAGGCCCAGGAAGACACCGGCAACACTGTCGCTCCAGCATCTCATTGTCGGGGCTATGTCCCTCCCGTGTTGTGGCGCCGTCCACACTTCCACTGCACATTCTCGGTTCATCTCGGGCCGGCCCAGGAAGACAACGGTAACACTGTCACTCCAGGAGCCATTACAGGGTAATACACCACCGGGCGTTCAGCAAGCCGAACATGCGTAGTGGGGGTGTGGACGGCGCAACAACGACAAGGTAGTTACATAGCCCAGTCGCATCTAATAAAATACACCGTCTTCTCGTAGGGGAACCCTGAGTGATATGCGAAACTGACATGAGCTCAGCGCAATTTCCCATTTCGTAGTACCGGTAAGTGAAAAGTGTGGTAGTTACCATGGAAAGAAACTGTAAATATAGCGCTAGCTACGTACCTCAACCTAACGGAAACGACGAACTGAAAACTAAGCACTTGAATCGACCCCATGGCTGCTTTGAATACTACTCAAGTTTCCCGTATAGGAAGATGGTGTAATGTTTTTAGCTTGAGGTGGTTGGACGACAATGGCTACAACTTTGGGCATCTTTGAGTTCGAGGCGAGAACCTGCAATTGTACAGCCGCAATCGACGCATCGACCAATATTGCTGCATACCCGGGGGTTCTCCTTTTTGTGATATTAAGGGATATACGAAAGCGTTGTAGCCAAAATTTTTGTTGTATCCAAAGTTTCTTGAAGAAGGAGGAAACCTGGTCTGAGTTCTTTTAATTTACTGGTTAGAATTGTTTTCGCTCAAGAGATCCTTCGGCAGTTTCCCTGTAGGGCTTTGAGTGATGCCGGAGTCATGGTTTGGATCGTGGTTGAACTTTTCTTGGTGTTTCGGAGATGGGTTCCGGAGGGCCAATAGATTTAAGGACTTGCTCGAGAAAGTCTATGATCTGCGTCGTCTTCTTTGGCTACTTTCATGCATGTGTCGAAATGTTGCACGTAGGTTACGTCATAAGTCTTCCTTTTCTTCTTCTTCGGCTGAGACACTATGGCATACCCATCAATGCTGAAAGCACCGTCTTGTTTCTGGTTGTTGCGACAGTATAAGGAGGGCAACGCCAACAACGCCAAACGGTGGGAAGTTGTTGATGCAATAGAACCCAATAATAAGTATGTTAGATGTCACCTGACGGATCTCACAGTAAGGTTGACCAAACACAAACAGGGTCTTGCAGGAAGACCCAAGCGATGCGATGGAAACCACAGCACCGCAAGTAACCCTGAAAAACATGCCTCAGCTGGCACCATTGGGGCAAGACTAAAGCAGCAGATTTGGCGGCCCCTCTTCCTTCATCAGATGCCCGGCTTGTGCACCTCACGTAAATTTTGTAAACTTGTCAGAGAAAGTTTGTCATGACTGAAGCCCCGGATCGCTTTCCGTGCAGCCTTTGTCATCTGTCTCATACTGAACCGTGTTATCACACTCTAGAACCATTTGGCAAACGAATTCGGGAGCTTGGCGTCATAGCGTGCCCTGTCCAGTGCTTCCCATTTGAGGCGCTCACGTACGAGAACAGATTTACTAGTCTATCGTGAGCTCCTGGCATGGCGCAAGCCCACGTGGACGCCTGGGACGTCACACCACCGAACCAAGCTATATCTTGTACACTGCCATTAAGAGCGCCTCAGGGGTGGCCGTGAAGCGTGCAAGCGAGTGAACGAGCGAACGAACGAAAGAGCGAACAAACGAGTGCTCGAAATAGCGAACAAAAAAATGAACGGCTAACCTAAACGAAATATTATCGTGCGCTCTCAATGAGATGTTAGCTCAATAAGATAGGCGATGGCTTCGGAACTTGAGGTACGCAGGTTCGATTCCTGCCAACAGACGCGTTTTTTTTCTTAGCCATTGTAGGTTTTCTTTTCACTTTGAACAACTTACGTTTGGGTAAAACAGCTCTGCTGTTACAAACTAGAAGTTTCGGTGCTGGGAGCCGTAACGCGCCTTCTCAGAAACATGCAATGAGAGGAGGCAAGAGCAGGCAACTTGGAGATCGTGGTCGGTATGACAGATGCCTGCTTCGGCGTTTCCAGTTGTATGTGGAGGAGTCCGTAGAAAGTTGTGAAGCGGGAAAGCTGGCTGGCGGCCATACGCCGCAGAACCTTGTGGGGCACACCTGTATAATGAAGCGCATGCTGTCAATGCGCCCACCATTTGTTCGAGCTAGCCAAGCCGTATTCGGTAACGGCGGCCTTCGCCACGCGTGTGAAGTCGCTCCAAGAAGATGAAATGGCTTCCCAAAACTGAATTTAATTACGCTGTTTTATGGTGCAAAAGGTCTACCGGGTCTTTCACGGTACTACAAGCCTTTGGGCAGAGAGGGGGTACCTGCCGACCTTACGAGTCAAGTCATTGAGAGCGACCGCGCCGGGCAGGTAAGCAGCAGCTGTTCGTCCAGCAGCAGCAGCCAACGAACCCCTGTTTGTGATGGACGCTTGACAGGCCCGGAACAAATTATCAGACTGACGAATAACCAATAACAATATCCTCATTAAAGGCATTCGAGGGCTTCGTCAATTCTTGTCAGTGAATATACGGCCTTCTTGGTTACCTTTTAAGGGTGGGGGTAATCTATGCAGAAGTCACACGTGCCATATCTTTTTACGACGACTACCGGGGACGTCGACAGACTGCGTAAAGGCTCGATTTTGTTATTATCGAATATTTTGTGATTTCCTTTTTAATTACTTTCCCCTCTGCGTGAGACAGTCGATGAGGTCACATCTAGATTGGTGTGGCATCTCCTCGGGTAATCCCGTACTTCATTTTCTATATTTGACCCAAGGGCTACTGTTGAAGTTAAAAATTTCACAGTGGGACAAGAGGACCTTTAGACGTTTGTGGGCTTGCTCTTCTGGAAATTGATCGTGGTGATTCTTTTTTTGGTTAATGGCGGCGTAAATATATTGTTACGGGAGGAGGCCAGAAGATGGGCGCTGACTGTTAGCTCGGTATTTCTGGTGTCGTTAGGCTAAAAAACGGTGACGAGTAAACTTTCTTAAGGAAGTGCCTGGGAATGCATTTAAAAACTTAGCCTTGGAAGGGTCATGTTCTCGTTCTGGCTGGTAATGACAGAGTTCGGCAGGACAAAATACCGCTTTAGTAGAACATCGGTGGCACCTGATACAAGGCACGCAACGACAGGTAGCGGATGGCCAGAGATAAGGGGAACATCTGGGGCAGCTTGAGGGATTGCCCGGATGCTCTCAGCTGAACATAATAATGGGAACTGTGATGAAGTTCGGGTTAGCTGAGACAGGTGCCAGAAGTCATAAGGGTCGGAGACATGGCATGGATGAAGTATGCGGGGGTTGTACTGTCGGAACGTGAGACACGCGGTGCGCGGAACGAAAGGAAAAATACCAAATAATAAGACTAGTTGAAAGGAAAGAGGACAGCAGTCCTTGTCAGTCCTAGTCGCGCTAGTCCAGTAACCTTAGTCGGGTGCGGCGCCAGCGCCTAATGCCAACCGAACGTGCTCACGTTGCAACGCAGCGTCCGATGAGGTCCAGTGGCGCCAGGCACGGTAGAAGCGGCAGCAGGCACAGGTAATGGGGGTGGATCCAACGGGTGGTCTGCCGGAAGAGGTTGCGGCCCCCTCCTGGTTGGCCCGACGACCAGGCGACCCGGCGCAAGGCGCGGATGCCCGGCGCAACGACAGACACGGGTATCTGGCGCTGTGGCGATGGCCCCGTAGCCCCGGCAAGAGCTGTCAACGTCCCGGCGCGGTAGCACGGGCGCCGTTAATGGGTTTCTTCGCGATTCCAAGCGCAACCCCGAGCTCGAGCAAATGTCGCTGTTTCATCCCCCCTCTCGCACTCCCGCTGCCTTCTCATCATCAGCGCGCATCACATCGTGGCACATACCCGCGCACGGGGGATTGACATGGCATCTCGTCACAGTAACATTCAGATGTCTGAGGGAAGAGAAAAAACTTATTTTGCGACTGGGGATACGGAAGCGTGGTGGCCGCCGGTTGGAGGTCAGCGCTACGATGGCAGCTTGTTCCACCAAGGCGATTTGAATGCCCGGGTCGGAGGTTCCCAGAACACCCTCCCATTGCTCATCACGGGTGATTGAAGCACCGAACGAAAACACCTCTCAAGGTTAAGTGAAATCGCTTGATTTATTGGTACGGAATATTTCGACAGAAAGTCACGTCTCATGATCAAATCTTGCGTGCTCTTTTTTAAAAAAAATCCCCCTACCTCCCCGAAGGGGATCGTGCGGAAATGCGAATGCATTCGGTGCACCGATGAGTGCGGTGCGAGTAATAATTATGTAAAGAGGGTACGCGGAGAGGAAAGAGAGACCCGCGCAACACGCCCGCCCCGCGCGCGAGCTCTCTCTCCCGCCGAGCTCCGCGATGCGAGCGCTCTCAAACGCCCGAGCGCGCTCCTCCTCTCCCCTTGCCCTCCGCTACTCCCGCCCGAGCTACCACCTGCTCCGGTTGCTAGGCGCGCCACAGCTGTTGCTAGGGGCGAGGAGGAGCGCGGAGAGATAACACCTGCGGGCGCATGCCGACGGAGCACGACAACCCCCGACTAAGAAAGCATTCGCACTTAAGACTGTAGCGGCGCGGGTCCGCCGCGCCGAGACGAGGACGACGACGAAGGCAGAACTACGAGGCGCGCGCTCACGTGCGCTCGCGCTGGAGGAATGCAGGCGCACGCCGACGGAGCACGACAACCCCCGACTAAGAAATGCATTCGCATTTAAAATAGAAGGAGACCGTCGTTTTTTTATGTCCAGTGGCTATAGCGCCGTGCACTTTCCGGTAACCAGTGGCGTCCAGTATTAGCTAACCGAACGTGCAAAACAGTGGGCGTCCAATCTCTCCGGAGACGACGACAAAGAAGAGCAGTCTTTATGGAGATGCGTGCACCAATTCCTAGAGGAGCAGTGACTACGACGCCATTTACTTCAACGTCAGTTACATTTTATATAGTCTACGTCGTCTAAATTAGATTCTCGGGATGAGCTCATAATGCAGCGTCACTTCTGGGCGATGCATTCAGACGTTTTCAAGTTAGGAGTGTCTGGAAGTGGCCGACCGTAAACGTCACCGGCTTTGTGGCAAAGGTTACTCGTGACGCGGCAGTGAAGGCATCCTGTAAAATCGGGAGGCACAGCAAGCTGCATTCGGGGCAGCGCGTGAGGGGAAAAATAACGGGGACGTCAGCAGGTTTAAGTTCCGTGGATACGTTAGTGCTGTAAGTTCGGAGTTAATGTTTCTAACAGTACCGAGTGTTTTTGCTGACACGTCTGCGAGTGCAAGAGATTGGCTTTTCATCGGGGCTTGTCAGCGACACAACAATTGTGGTTGCGAGGTGTCTGTAGCAGCTGTTTTGTTGGGCGCTAGACCCAGGAAAGTGATTAAAGGCGGGTTGAGAGATGGATGGGACGGGCTGAAGTTGGGACCGGCTCAAGACCGCTATTCGTAAGTTCGACTCGACAACTGCGCGGGTAAGCAATACTGTAGGTAATCTGCGGCCAGGTTGGTGAGCTGGAAACGAAGCTGGATGAAAAGGGTAGAGCCGCGCGGCTACCTACGAAATCTAGGCACAACCCGCTTGCTTAAAATTCCCACATTATATGATAACTGGGTCCACCGCTGTGCACGTGTTTTACATAAAAGTGGGACAGCATCATCTGTAATGCCTTTGAGAATATGACCCACTTTGTCTTCCTCGGGCATGGTGTTCTCTACTTGACGAGAACGGACCTAGCAAAAACGTCCACAATGTAGGTGACCTAATATTCACTTGAGGGCTGAACTCGAAACCCAAGCGAAGCCTTTTTGGCTAGCTGGCGTCCCCACTGCTTTTTGAAAAACCTGGCGAAGCTTTGCTTACAGGCACCCTAGCTGCAAAAATGACTTCAGGCGTCGAAATCAAGCATTTCACTCGATGCATGGGTAAAAAGCTATATTGTCGAGTATACAGTGGGTTCTCATCGGGTATGAGCCCTTATGCACACGTAGAGGCACGTTGCAGGTCCTGCCAAGGGAGCCTGGTTACCTAGGTTCGGACCCGATGAAAAGGGGTGTAGGCAACTCGCTAAACGGAAACATGTTGGTGCAGTCAGTGTAGTGGCCATAGAAATATTCGTAAAGGAGCGTCCCGGGAACTGAGTGGATGAGAATACTAGGCGAGAGGGACTGAAGGGTATGCGACGGTGGCCAAGAAATGAAGGGAAGATGTATTAACGCATTGTAAGCTCTGGTCTCGGACGGCCACTCGGATTCAAGGTAGATCGACGTCGTCAACAGGGCCCAGCGACCACGCCAGCGGAAAGCAGCAAACGAGGTAGCCTTAAAGACCTCTACTAAAGCGCCATTGCTGCAGTTTTTACGAAGATCCGTACCCCAGCCAAGCCCGCTTCCCACGGACGATTATAAGCTAGTTTTACGTCCACAGGGTGACCTGAAAATTGCCAATGTAGACCGGGCGGAAATTTATTTCGCCTTGCTCAACTCTGTCAACTTCACTTGGTGGCAGGCCAACCTAAAAGTTCGTTTTGATGCCACGCAGAACACTGCAATAGTTAAAACTCCGTTCCAGAACGCAGGCAAACCTCTCTGCCAACTGAAACAAATTATTTGCGCAACATAAGTCACCCCGTAGAAGTCTGTGTCCTCGCTCCTGATGACTAGGTCAAAGGGCTCATCCGAGGAGTGCCGCTACGTTTCTCCGAGGCTGAACTATTGCAAAATATAGATCAAGCCAAGCTCGAAATCTACGCATGCATAAGATGGGGTTAATCTAACCTGGTCGTCATCACATTCGCTGGTGGCATAGTCCTGTATTACATAAGGCGTGTTGGAGCCGAATACCCGTGCGCGCTGTAAAAAAAGACGGTTCCAGACTTCGACATCTTCCATGAAGTCGGACATAGAGCAACGGCATGTCCCCAGCCAAATTTAAATGCGTGCCCCCGGTGCGGCTTACGGGATCCGCACACTGGACACACCTGTCAACCCCACTGCACCCTCTGTGGGGACTATCACGTGACAGCTGCCAAGGGCTCCCCGAAACGCTTCTGGGTGCCGTTCGGATTGAAGCGACGAGAGTCTGCGAAGAAGCCGATTGGAAGAGCGGACTTGGAGGGCAGACCTGTATCCACAGCGCGGAAAATTAGACCACTCCAGTTCCCACTCCCAGAGTAGGGAAAGCGCTTCGGGTGCCAGGTCCCCTTCTAGGAACAGAACAATCTATCCCAGGCACGTGCGGTAGACAGACTTTCCAACATGCAGAGGACAGCGATAGGTGTACAATTCTAGTGCGAAGGCCGTCCCAGGACAGGTCACTGGCGGGCACAGAATCCTCGACAGCTTCGGGCATCAGCAGCAACAGACGGCAGGTGTCGAGGTCGAGATTCACGTCCCGGAACCTCACACCAGTGAGAAGCAACCCCAAACAGCTGGGTTGGGCAGATTGATCTCTCATCGCATACCAGAGCAAGTTTCACCCGTTGGGTCAGGAAACTCAAGAACGTGTTCAAGAATGCGTGCAACGTAAGTCCCTTATAGCGAAACAGACGGGGCAAATAGAGAAACGAAACCAGGTTATCAGTTCTCTGTTAACCAGTGTGTAGGATGTACAGCACAGACGCCAAGGTGAAAACGACATGATGCGTAAGGTGGCCAAAAAGGGACATCCAGTCAGAATCGCCAAAGCTAGACGATGAGACTAGAACTACGCCTACAGAGGAAGAACTCACGTCGGCCAATCTTATGCAGGAAATCAAAGATATAGTATCGGAGCTCACAAGCCAGATATCGCACCTAATTGTGTAAATTACACACTTGAGCTCGAGGGCAGGCAGGATGGACACGTTGGAGGTGAACGTGAATTAACTTTTACTTCCTCACAAAACCAGGAAACGGTGGCTTACATAAAGATAACTGCGGATGGGAGCCTCACCGCAATGAATCATAGTCTGAACCAAACCAAGATGGAGAACCGAACTAGGAAAAAAATCCCCGCATTTCCCCAAGGGGAAGAATGTGAAAGTGCTAATGCACGAGTTGAATTTGCGCGGTTCGGTAATGTTCGCAAAAGAGAGATCACACACACACAAACAACTACAAAGAAAGAAAGATGCATTTATTCACAGACACCTATTTGTGTTGTCGCTTTACTTGATTGCTAGAGCGGATCTCAGCTTTGAAATTTCGTGTCAGTACTCCTTTAAGCAGGTGCATTAGCCCTTCTCACGCCCGATTCTTGGCCAATCCCCCACGTGGGTATGTGCCATGTCAGCGGCCAGGCAGCGGGCGCCCATCTCCCCCCGTTGCCAAGGAAGACGAGGAGATTCCTCGCCAATCCCCCACGTGGGTATGTGCCATGTCAGCGGCCAGGCTGCGCGCGCCCATCTCCACGTGCGCGGACATCGCCGGTGGACGCAGGTTCAGGGTCGCTTAAGAAGTGCATTAGCACTGAAAAGCAGATGTGCAGGTAGTTCTTTAGTGGAAGTGCCATCGCATCCAAGAAAATTCGGGGGAGTTGCAGCAGTACGTGGAATCTCTCGAGTACAAGCCAGTTGTATTAGCTCTGCAAGAGACAAATAAAACACCCAGACTTCCCGGATTTGTAACCTATACAGATCCTACGGAGGGATCCGTGGCCACCATAGTGCGTAACAGCAGCGCAGCTACCCAACACTTGACTGCCCAGAACGGCTGTGAGCCCTCCCTGATTGAGATATATAGCAGAAGTATCGGGAGCGCTGAGAACGTTTTTGTGCTCAATGCGTATTGCAGGCCAATCAAGAAAAGCCTAGATATCGCCAGAACAATTTAAGACGCCGCGACACGGGCAGGCTCTGGATCATTGCTTATCCTGGAGGAACAACATTGACTAGCCTGATTGACCACTTTGACCTCGTCCTCCTCAACCAACCATGCATCCCTACCCTACAAGCACCTCAAGCGACACCACACCAAGTTTATCAGTCCTGTTTGGGACCCTCGATGTTAAATAGCAGAATTCGGGGGTAAACCTAAGCTCCTACTACGGTGTGCTACGGATCACGATCAAAGGACCGTCGTTTAAGGCGGGGATGGAGACGGGATGGATCACGAACTGGGACCAGCTCAGAAAAAAGCAGGAACACCCTTCAGCAGGAACACCCTTCAGCAGGAACACCCTTCAGGCCGGCCGTACATAAAATGTGAAAAGGGGAACTGGCACAGTTGGGAAAGCACACGAAGATCTCCATGACGCAAGAGACTCCGTGCATCGACACATCGATGCATCGGCGTACCTGTGGGAAGCCAGACGCAGCCTCACCAAGTGGTGGAAACAGTAGCGACATAATAAGGAATTTCAGATGAAGATTAATAAAATTATCAGTAAAGCAGATGTGTATGCCACGGAGCTGTGTAAAGAGAGTTGGATCAGCCTCTGTGACGATCTGCGGTGGACGCTTTCTACCCCCGAGACTTGGAAATTGCTTCGTCATCTCATACACCCACTGGCTAGCAAAAGCGCGGCTAACCGAAGCATGTCGCGAACATAAAACAACTACGCAGGAGATTCGAAGAAACTCATGGAAAAGCTCAAAGGCAGGTACCTGAATACGAAGAAGAGTGTGGGGCAACCTGGACCATAGAGAGGCACCTCCAATGAGGTCTTGGACAGGCCTTTCGCCGGATCAAGTTACAAACGGCTGTTTCTGAAAGTAAAAGACGCCATACCCCAGCGCCGGACACTATTATTTACAGACTCCTCAATAACTTCAGCGAAAAAACCAGAAAAGAGCTCCTTGAACACAAAAACAGTGCTGGAGAAAATGGCGTGTTGCTAAGCAGCTGGAAGGAGGCGGAGCTCAGGTTCATCCCAAATGCTGGGAAGTCACCAAACAGATATCTCCCAGCCATCAACCTCATGTCCTGCGTGGGCAAGGCTATAGAAAGAATGGTGTTGAGTAGGCTGCAAAAACATTTGGGCAGCACTGATCAGATGCTGGACTCTATGTTCGGATTTCGAAGGCACTTAAGCACACAGGACGTACTGCTACAACTGAAAGAAGAGGTCATAAAACAAACTACCAAACAATCGCCTAGAGTCATATTAGCGCTGGACCTGGAGGGAGCGTTTATGACGTCTCCCACGCTGGCATCCTGGCCAACCTTCAGGCCACAGGCTTTGGAAAGCGGGCATACAACTACGTGAAGAATGGCCGTAGCACTCGAACCAATGGGGGGAGGGCGGAAGAGGTATCTCCACCCATAATGTTGGGAAGTAAGCGGAACCCACAGGGATCCGTGCTGTTGCCTCTGCTCTTTATTATAACACTCTTGGGCCTACCCAAGGCGCTCCGGGTAGTCTAAGTTTTGGGGCAAGCTCTCTATGTCGGTAAAATTTCGGTATGGACGACGAAGGCGGGCTCCTCACGATGGATTCATCAGGTGCTGCAAGCAGGCACAGATGCGGTTGATAAATACGCGAAGGAGTGTGGACTGCGATGTTCGCCTCAAAAGTCTGAACTGATGGTTGTCCGGTCTCGGGTGCCGAAAACACAGAAGGAAGACGTGAAGGTGCTCCTAGAGGGCGAAGACATCATTCCAGGACCCAGTGTTAAACTTCTGTGGTTCACCATCCAGGCAGACAACAAGGCCACTACGTCCGTGCGCAAGCTTAAGCACTCCTCATAACAAATCCTGCACATGCTTCGACACGTGGCAACCAGGCGGAGAGGAATGAAGGTGAACGACACTCTGAGGCTGGTACAAGCCTTTGTGATCTCAAGACTAACGTACGCAACGCCTTAACTCCTGATGAACAAGGGAAAAAGAGCCAGTTTGACACAATGATTCACAAGGCAGTTAAACAAGCCCTTGGACTTCCCTTGAGTGCGTCGATGGCGAAGCCCCTGCTGATGGCTCTACACAACACAGTGGACGAGCTGATTGAGGGCCACCTATCCCGCCAAAAACAGAGGCTGAGTCACACTAAGGTGCGTCGCCGTGTCCTGGGAAGAATCGGCTGGAGAGTGGCGGAGGTGACCCAGCGAGAGCAACTTGCGGACAGATGGCTAGACGCAATCAAGACCTAACTCTCCCAAAGAACATGAATCCAGCTCAGCATGGCGGCACGCATAAGGCGAGGGCTCCTGGTTTGCACAGGCTACCGGAGAGTGAGGGTGGTGTCGTCTTCACGAACGCCTCCAAAACAAGAAGACGACCAGAGCAGTGGCGGTGGCGATTGCCCTAGCCCTCACTCTTCCGTGAATTTCTAACGTTGTCACCGAGTCACAGCAGACGTATAGGAACTTCAAATCAGGCTTAGCGTCCCGGCGGGTTCTTCGCATCCTGAGAAACAAAGCGCCTCTTTAGTGTGGGTTCTAACTCACTCCTTGCTGGAGGGCTATACCGGACAACTGCTGAGGAGGAGGGAAGGAGTCAACCTATGTTCACCTACAGGAAGATAGTGCAGTACTATCGAAAAGATAGGCAAAAACTTCCAACGCTGCACCATGAACTCACGTGGGCGCAGCAAGTTATGTATCGACAGATACAGTCAGGATTCTTCCCTTACCCTCGCTTACAGAATAGTATGTTCCCCAATCGGTACAAGACATATCCATTCTATAAGCAGCTCAGTATTCTTCGCCACATGATAAGAAAGTGCGACTTCAGCCCAGACCCCCTTCCCATTTCCTACACTAAGAACCGCACCCTTTCCCCTGGCGAGCGATGGCATATCTTGCTTCCCAGCCCTGCCTTGGAAGATCATCTACGGCTTGTTACCAGGGGCCAGGTGGCGAAGCAAGCGTATCAAAACCTGTGAAGAGGGATCCATTCTCATACACCGTGTTTAGCATGGGCATGCACTGATGTAAAAGTTTTTCTTGTCCTCCTCCGGTCACGGAAGGGGCCATGAGCGCAAGATCCCCCTCTTCCTGTATTTTTACCTGTGTCACCGAGTCTAACCATCCTAGCGTCGCCATTATTGGGCGGCTTTCTAGCACATGCCTAAATATTGGATATAGGTTATGTACTAATTCTTGCTCTGGTTCCTCTTCAGATAATATTCTGTATATCATCAGAAGATAAATGCAATTACAGATATACAAAGACGGATATATACATATATGTATATACATTGTGGGCATTGGTAGTGCGCTGCTGATATTTATGCCCGGGAACGACGTTAGCATGGTCATATGCAGTGTGCAATACAGCGGGTCAATGTCCCATTTACTTCTACCCATATAAGCCCATTGCCACTATCATTTGTGACTAATCATCATCACACTCGCGACTTTGTTGCTTCGGTGGCCCATGCTCAGCAGCCTAATAAAAGAGGTAAGTCCACTTTCGCAAGTCCGCCTCAACGCCGCTGCTCTGGTTCAGCCCGCGTTCATTATAACCTGTCGCCAGCGTGATCCTTCGCTCTTGGCTGGCCTACTTAGCGATGATGTTGAAGAATAGCTCCCCGACTAGTTATCGAGTGAGTTCGTGCAATTGATGGGATGACACGCTCAAATTACATAACGTTTCTTTGGCCTAACCGAAGGAAAGAAGACCTGGTTTCTTCACAATGAAGATATCATGGATGATTCGCCACGTTTCACCTAAGAGCTACCAACATGTTTGGCCCATCTTTTACCCGCTCACAAGCAGCCAAAAGGGTGCAGCACATGTAGGAAACATATTCTTCTCTCATTGAAGATGTTCTCTCGCTCTGACGTCGAGATGATAAAGACTTGTCTGAGACGCACAAGGTGCGGCACATCGTGAAAGGGGTCGCCTCTTCTGCATTCAGTGCTGTGGTGATTCCAAACTCCCTCCATTTCCGACGAGCGAGCCATTTGTCTGCGCCTGGACCACCTCGTCTGTACTGCACCAAACCGATCCCTGCATAGCCAGCTTCTGTGGTGGTACAGTGCTCCGTTCTTTGATTCGGGGCATCATGCGTGAGGAGTTATAGCAGTTCGATTAACCCTACCCTCCGGGCAATCTGGTCAATCACGTCCGCGCACAAGGCAGCGTGACGTAATAAGATAGCAATCGGCATCTTAGCCCTTCCGTAGCCCTGTCATGTTCTTTTTCTTCACGTGCCTATACATTCCAAAGCTATTTCGAGACATGTATCCACAGAGCAGATCGTACCTCCAAGTCTTCACGGCCACCGGGCCGCGATTTCACTCCTACAGCCGCGCCGTTTATCTACTCCACGTGACAAGTACCGCGTCCAATAAATCGCCGGCCTGTCTGCTACTAGTGTGGCATCCGCGGCCATATTGCTAGCTTTTCCGTTGACGCCAGCTAGGTGAGCTGCGCTACTACGCCCTCTACAAGTAGGACAACTACTAGAACTATTCCCCTCGTCAGCCTGCGTATTTGCCAGCTCCCCACCGCCCATCACCGCCTCCTGACACCACAGACCTGCCCCGAAACTCCGGGGACTTTCAATGCTGTTTCCCTTCGCCCTTGCAGCGCGCTTTTGGAAAACTGGATACTGCAGTTTTTCTAGGCAAAACTGCATCATTTGAAGCGACCACAGCCCCTCTCGATCTTCCACCTAGCGTGTTGTTTCTTTTCCTAGAAAGAAATGAATTGTAAGCATAGGTCAATACTGAAGCATGTATTTCTGTAGTTCATGCTAATTTGATTTGCGTTGACGTCTTGGGAACGTATATACTCCGTATGCTGGTTTAACAAAACTTGTTGCTGAGCTAGCTGTTACAAACGAAAAGAAAGAAGAAAACATGGCGCAAACTAGACGTGGACGAAACAGATGAGATAGGACAGATACGGGCGCCAACTTCCAACTGTTTGTTCAAAGGAAACCACATGAAACCTCAAGAAAGGAAACCACAACACATTTTCATTGTTGTTGTTTCTTTTAAAATATTCCATGTACAAATTCTTGTGGTTTCTTTTGAATAAACAGGTGGAAAGTGGCGCCTCTTTATTGCAGTGCCCGAACAAATGATTGCTACTGAAGGATTTCAAGTGCACGAAAGGCAAGTCTGTCATGCTCGAAAGGCTCAATAGCCATGTAGAAGGTAGGGTCGGATGGGTGAGGGTAATTTTGGTTTTGATGTAGGAGCCAGGTGACTTTGTATAGGAGGCGCTTGACCCTAAGAGGCGTCTCGATTGCATTTGTGACCAATGCATCCTGCGTAGACTTCGGAATTATTGAACACAAGGCTGCATTTTACTGTATAAAAATCTGAATAGTTTCAATTCACACTTCGAGAAACGCAGCAAATATTGTTTAAAATAATAGTGCCCTTTCATTCTGTGCAGAAGGTTGACCTGCGAAGCTAGACGCAGTTCGCAAAAATTCATGAAACAAAACACGTTTGTTTGCCATTTTCGATCAAGCAATAATAACGTAGCGCAATGAAACTTAGAAGGCCTCGCTACTTATTCTAGTGGACAAACATGAGGCTGTCTGTCCCCTTCCCTCATCGTAGGCACATTTTTCTGTCCGTAACACAATAACAGGATTGGCTCGAACCGCAGACGACACTGGAAAGTTCGCATTGGGGCGGTGAACACACACGGTTACCCTTGCGCCAGCACAACAGACATGTCATCAGTGAGGGAATGAAACTTACATCTGCGTGTACACGCTGGCCCCCCTTCCCTTCTCTTCCAACTCGTTCCTGATAAACCGGCAAACTGCTATGGCCGCGTGCTGAATGTAAAAGGCACCGCTAAAATTGTCGCTCTGAAAGCCCTGCAAGCTAATCAAGAAATACTGTCTCCCGTAGACGTAGCTGTTCTTCCGGGAGAGATTCTCAGCTGCTCGGCAAGCTGGAACTTGCAGGAAAAACGGTGGCGGCAGTGGCCTTCGGTTCACGAGTATGGATTTCTGGCCGACTTGGTGTTGCATTGCACAAACATTCACAGCCCATGCGGAGAAGGGCAAGAAGCGAGGCACCGCGGAGTGATACTTTTAATTGAAGCAGAACTGACATCGTTTCGTTAGCAGAGCTACTTTCAACTTCAGAGTTAAAAGAAGCGCTCCATGGTGTCTCTCCTTTCTAGTCATTGTGCGCATGTACTATGAATATTTGCAAGGTTTTCTGATTTTTTCTGCACCCATTCAGGCTTTGATTCCGGCAGACCCTCCTTCTACTCCATCGAAGCAAACGACACATCGCGGTCCATAGGGAGTTAAACACTGGAAGGGCTGGAGCTTTAGTTTAGTGTACAAACTTGTGGCTGTCCGTTTCCGTCCCGCGTCGTAGGCATCTCCCTGTCTGAGTGGAACACCAACCGAAACCCGAACCACTGACCGGACAACTGACAGTTCGCCTTGAGCTGAAAGATTCCACGTTTACATTCTCCGCCAGCACAATGCGCATGTAATCGGTAGCGGCAGGAAGACTTGATGTGCATGCACGTACAGGTGCTCCCACCCCGAACCAGCGCACGCACCAACCGGCAACCGGCGATGGGCGCGTGCTTGGGCACGACGTATATTCCCGTGGGCGAAAATGTCGCGCGGGTAGCCTTTCATACCGAAAAAGAAATATGGGTCCCCATCGGCGTTCACAGCCGGATAGTTTGTGGTAACGGCTGATAACGGCGCTACCGCCCTTATCAGCCTATTGCGCAGATTGTGAAAGAGGCATCGGTGGTGGCGAGGAGAGTGACAGTTCTGAAAGCGGTGCCGATCAGCGGTGGCGAGGAGGAGCGCCGCAGCGGCGCGAAGTACATCTGTTTCACCGTTATGAAAACGGGGGTGAGGGGGGTGAGACATACACTGCTTCGCAGTAAAAAGCCGACGGCGGCCACTTCCCATACACGCAGAGAAATGAAGTTTTAAGCACCCTTGGCCGAAAAAAGGAAGTGATGACCAGTGCATTAATTCTCCCGCTTTGAGTAACGGCAAATGCAAACTTTAAGAGATCAGGAGCAGGTATTGCAAGCATAATGGCATGTGAGTCGCCTTTATCAGAGCTGTAAGGGTAGCTGTGTGTAATTTCCAAAGGGTGTAAAATTTTAGTGGCGTTAAACGTTAACTTTGAAACTGCCTTTTGTACAGTGTAGCCTTTTTAATTTCATGTTAATTGGGATATTTTGCGTTTTCTACGAAAGAATCGTATATATAATAAGGACGTACCTATAGCACTAAATACTGTCTGAACATCCCGCGAGGAGCATGGCTGACAGGGCTCCAATCTCGCGCCGTACACACTGCGGTATCGATATGACGCAAGGTTTATCTACTTCTAAGCAAGGTTAGCAGTCAGCATGTTGGGAGAGATTAACAAAAAATTAAAAGGCTGCTTTTTTGAATATGGGGCTGTATCTAAGAGTTTTGCCGTTTTTGATTCATTCTGTAGTCTTTGAACTGGGTGCATATTTGATGAATGCCTCTTTTCTCGTACATTCTCACTTATTGCACCGACAAAGTGTTTATTTGCGTTTATACAAAACATACATGTTTACAAACCTGAGGGGAGTCCCTATCATTACAGTACGTCCTGGAGAGCCGAGCGTTAGGGCGCCTCTTTCGCACAGTACGCGCTCCAGGAACAAGATGATAAACGTTCTTAATAATAACGCAACTGCTTGTAAACCCCTACTTTTTGCGAGAATTCGAGAAAAAACGAAGACATGTTTTATTATGAGCTCGAGAAATGTGTTTTTCAGTGTTTTCTACAAAATTGGGGCCTGTTACATCCTACCCGTAAGGTACACAATTCTAATCTTCGGTGTACATATTAGGAGCTGTCAGAAAACTTACCCAAGGTGGACACGTGAGCAAAATCTGAAGGTTGTAACGTTTGTATTTTTCGTAATATTTAGGCTCAAATTTATAGCAAAATAGCGCCCTGAGCAGAATATGACATTTTATGGGCAAGAGTGCATATCTCTGACAGCACCAAACCTTTTTTTAGATAAATGTACAGGAGAAGTAAATTGTGCATAAAATTTGACTATTGCAACTCAAATATTTTCGTAGGTAGATGTCGCTAAATTTGGCAGAAGCGCCCGGGAAAGTATGAAGGAGAAGGGTCGACCTTGTCGCCTTCAAAACGTTTTTTACAGTTCGACAAAACTTTTTCCTTGAAAAACTTTTTATTCTTCACATTGGAATATTTAAGGAAATATGTATAAACTGTTCAAACAAATTGAAGAAGTCTACGAGCTAGATTTCGCTCGAGCTTATCTCAAATCACCCTATATATACATCAAAGATGCAGTCTCTGCCATTGCTAATCGGCTACTTGAAGGTGCTTTGTAGCGCCCAATAAGGTAATCGTCATTTTTTGTGATACAGGAATAAAGAAATCAGTGTCGAGAAAGACTCCCCTGTAATCAGAAGCGGACATGAACCCACGACCTCCGAATAACGTTACGCGGACGTCGTTGGTCCGATTCCCGCTTAGTAATCTGTTTAGTCACTAGAATGACATCGCAAGTTAAGCTTGCACTCTCAGTAGTTTCATATAATCTAATGTCACTGGCATAGTCTGGTGAAGAATAGTTCTGCTACCTTGATCATCTCCTCTATGTTGTGTGTGAAGTTACTCTGCTCGCATCTTTGTGTGTACGGCCTGTCTTTGCCGAACACGAGCGTCCTCTTAGCTGATTTCAAACTTCCTTCATCACTGCCATGATATGTGTACGAATGTCGTCTGTCTTACTTCTGTTAATCAATTGAGACAGCTCTACTAATTACCCTTTATTCACGGTACTTCACATTTTATGTTCTTACGTTTCGAAGTTACTTCCTCCGTTCTCTTAATGTGTTGCCCAGTGTTTTTCCTTAATGCTACTTCTCTGTTAGCTGCTGAATTCGCTTATTCATGTGGTTAGAGTGCCATTGGCCCTGTGTACACTATCCTCATTCTCATTGCTTAAAATCGCAAATTTGTTTTGAAGAGCTATTTTAAACTCTTTTGTACGGGATTTCACTGACTTTGCGCTTGGTTTATTGCTTTTCCCGGTTTTTTTGTTCTCATTTGATATTCAGCCTTACCTTGCATCTAAGCATCCTAAGATCGCTGCTACAAATCGTACTTAGCCCATCTACATCTTGCACAATTCTTGGTTGTACCATCGAAACTTTTCCTTATCGTTTCTGTATTTTTCGTTTGCGGAAGAAACTGTTTATCAACCGGAGGGCATTTCTTTCCGCAAATCCCACGAGTGTATCTCCTCGCCCGGATGTCCTAAAAATTCATTATTATCCAAACTGATCGATTACAACGTTTAGCCATCGGATATGTTTTGAGAATACTCTAAGCAAGCAGTGTTCACGTGGTGCTCAAAAGAGCCCAACTTCAATGCCCTTCCTTAATTAAATAATTTATTAACGTAAATTCTCGTATTCTTTTTTTTCACGCTCATGGCCAAGTAGCCACAACATACTATCTTGACAGACTTTAACGGCGTTTCACAAAAAGTAACCATAAAGGAACATTCAAACACCCCAAAGACACAAAAATGTTCGCCAAAATGGTTTTTCTCGTGCATCGCACTAGAGAACAAACTACCATCAATCACAGTGAACTGAGTATCAATAGAGGTTTTGGCTCAAGCTAATGGAGAATTGATTTTGTAAAGGGTTCTACTATAACAGAAAATATGAGCAGTGCATAACAATTTTATTGCAAATTTGCCATAATGCATATTTTGGCTTAAATTGAGTTTGTGGCTTTTGAAGTGCACTTGGTGGTACTAACTGTTTTGCACTTCCCTTCGATCTGATTTTGTTTTTTGTATTTGGGGACGGAACGCGGTTGGGTTTAATTTTGTTGTATATCGTATACACTTCTACTTTGAAAGAGAATGTAAGCAGGATATTAAAAATATAATAAAAAATATGAGTAGAAACTTCTTTTTTAGAACTCACGTATTATCAGGAATCCAACCAAACATCCGTAATGTCAAACCTGTATAGTGTGGCTTATCAAGCTTCCCAAAATTATATATCGTACTATCATTACAACTTCCATGCTGAAAGGGTTTTTTTTGTTAAAAGACGCTGTAATTGCTTTTAGAAATGTTAGGCAACGAACAACTAAAACAGAATGTGTAGCGGTATTTCTTGACGGCGGCAGGAAGCAAAAGGCGAGGCAGTTGTGGTGATGAAAAGACACAAGCTTATTGGAGCGAACTTGTGCTCCCCTACCAACTCATAAATACGCAAGCTGTGAAGCACCAGTCAACAAAGTGACGTGTGCGGGCGAGTGTCGGCGAATCGAATGCCTCGGCGTCTGCTCTGCGGGTATTTATCCCTCGGTGCTGCGGGTGCTCGCACCGTCGAATTACATCGAGAACACTGTAGATAAAAGAGGACTATTCTAGGCTAGTGTCTTTAGGGTGAAACATTATCACTACAAAATGAGATAATCCGTGCGGCGTCAGAAAGAAAAAAATCGAACATGGGGTTTATTCCGGACACAGACAAAACAGCCCGGCACAGCCGTCGATAAAAGAATAAAACGTTAATAAACAATTTGATTGCATGGTTTGCGGCAATACATATCGTCACTTATAGAGAAATGCCCCACTTACGTACTGACTTACTCACTCACTGACTGACTCACTCATAAACACTGAGACAAAGCTGCTAGGCCTGAGACTTGAAAGTTTTCGAATATATTTGTGGCATTCCGTAGGGGCTCACTAAGGTGGGATTTTTCAAAACTGGGCTCCTAACCAATTGAAACAGGTAAATTGTGTTAGTAAATGCGTGAATATCTTGCCCACCTGTCGAGGTATCGAGACGCTTTTTGATGATATATGTAGCCCTTAACAATATTTAAAAAGGGGTTTCAGGGTTTTGCACTAAGCAAAATTATTTGGACGATTCTGGATTTTGAAAAAAAAAGTGTGTTTTCGAAATATCCCTGAATAAAGATTTCGCTGATTCATTTAATAAAATGGTTTTGCTAATAACTGTGACTCATACTAATGCACAAAACCAATGTTAAGAACTTCACCCTGTGACGCCGGCAAACAGGCAAAAACATTTTTGAGAAAGAGAGAGAGAGAGAAAGCACTTCTTTGAGCTTTGCGCGGTTAGAAGGCGGTTGTGGCTTCCGGTTAATGCCGGGCAGCGATGTCGGCGGCTCTGGTGACCAGAAAAATGTGGACCTCCTTGTCTGAGCTCACCAGTGCCTCCTCCTACTGCTCGTTGGAGGAAATGGAGGAAAAGGTCTTTGATGCATCCCCATATGATGTGGGGAAGGGTGGCGAGGGCTCCGCATGCTGTGCAGTTAGGTGAGGAGTCAAGGGAAGGGTGGATGATGTTGAGGTTGGCCGGGTTCGGAAAGGTGTTCGTTTGTAGGAGTCTCCAAGTGTGCTCCTTTGCGGGCGTGAGCAGCACGTTGGCTGAGGGCAGTTTTCTGCGGGAGAAGGGGTAGTGCATGGTTATTTCTTGATATGAGACCATGCTGTCTCTGGCAGATCTTACACGATGGTAGGGGGACGTGTTCGCCCCAAATAGGATAGTAAGCCCTCGCGCCATAGTGTGGGCGGCCTCGTTACCCTCCAGGCCAGCGTGCGCCGGAGCGCATATGAGTTCTACTGGGGATTGTGGTGAGTGCTGTGGGATAACTTTGGTTGCCTGGGGAGATAACAGGCCTGCGGCAAAGTTTTGAATGGCCGTCTTAGAATCAGAGATTATGGTTTTAGTGGTTGGGTTTTGTACGAGCGCAAGGGCTATAGCCGCCTCTTCCACAGTTGGAGGGTTGGAGGTGAGAAGAGTTAGGGAGTTAAGGGGGGTTTTGGGGTGTCATTGGTAACTATTGGTAACTGCTGTTGCGAATGCAGCACGATGCCTACATTGTGCCGCGTCCACATAGATTTTTTCCACTTTGGTGGGAAATCGTTGATACCGAGCCGTCGCCCTCGGCTCTGTATGTTTGGCGTGGTATATAAGATGCATATTTCTGGGGAATGGTTCCAGTGTAAGATTTTTGTGAATATCAGAGAGTAGGGGGATCCTGTCGTCGGTATTATTGATCTGGTGTATTTTAAGTTGTTTGAGAATGTGGTTTCCATTTGGAGTTTTGGATAAACGAGCTATTTGATTCAATATGTGAGCTTCTATAAGCTCTTCGGCCGTGTTGTGTACCCCTAAGCCCTCGAATGTGGCAGTGGAAGTGCTTAGAGGGAGCTGATGCGGCGATTTGTATGCCTTCTTAATTTGTATATTGACTTTTTGCAAATCATTTTTAGAGGGTGGCAAGTACGGTAGGGAGTATGCTATTCTGCTAATGACGAATGATTGGATTAGCCAGATTCTTTCGCAATCACATAGGCCTTTCCAGCGGTTGGAGATTCTACTGATAAGACCTATCATTTGGGCGATGGGCCGGTCAAGCTTTTTCAGATATTCTGTAATTTCTGTTTTGTTTTGGATGACCATTCCTAGAACTTAGAGCGTGCAGACTTCTGGTATGGGGTCATCCCCTCTGTGGACTTTGATGTTGGGGGATACTTTGCTACGTGTCTTGGGGGTCAGAAGGAGCAATTCGGGTTTGCTAGAAGAGCATGTTAATCCTGCCTTTTTGGCTCCTGTTACCACCCCTTGCACTCCTTCCTGGAAGGTTTGTTCTATTTGTGCATCACTTCCGCATTTGACCCACAAGCCGATGTCATCAGCGTATAAATTATATCTGAGGTTCGGAATTTGGTCAAGTCGTAGGGGGATTTCTAGTACGGCCAGATTGAATAGCAAGGGCAACAAAACTGCTCCTTGAGGTGTCCCTCTAGCCTGAAGTTCTACCGTGTCCGACATAGCTCCTCCAATCTGCAAGATGGCCGTTCTATCGGTTAGGAAGCTCCGTATGTAATTGTATGTGCGATGCTGAACTAAGTCCTCGCAAAATGGCTGAGTGGGATGCGTTGCCGAATGCTTGTATTTGTGGAGTTCTAGGATTGCTGCTGTGTCGAGGTTGTTTCTAGGGGTTATAATTTCGTGCGAGATTTGAAGAAGAATGTCCTGCGTAGAAAGGCCCGCCCTATATCCAATCATAGTATTTGGTATAGAGCTTACCGTTTGCAAGTGAGTGACTATCCTTGCGTGTATCACGTGTTCAAGCAGTTTTCCCAAACACGAGATGAGAGATATAGGTCGCAGGTGTTCAAAAGAGAGGGGTTTACCGGGCTTGGGTACAAATGTTATTTTGGCGTTTTTTCATGAATTCGTTAGTGGGCCCCGTGTCCAGTATTTGTTAAAGTAGCTGGTGATCTCGACTATCGAGTCGTCGACTAAATTTCTCACCATCTTGTTGGTTATTTGATTAGGCCCCGGGTCTGAGCCAAGTCGTAGTTTCAGTATGGCTGCCCTAACCTCTGCTGCGCTAATGCCCCTGTTCATGTTCGGGTTGTCTGTGTCCGTGTATGGGGGGAGTGGGTAATTGGTGGTTTTGGGAGGGTACGTATCATTGATGCAATTAATAAAGTCTGTGTCCGAGGCAGTGAAGTTTTGTATGATGTGGGTGATTCGGTTGGCCTCGTTTGGTTTCGAATTGGTGGGGTCCCACAGGTGTTTGAGTAGTTGCCAGGTGCGTTTCATAGCCATTCGGTCCAAAATTTCATCCCATTGGTTCTGAGAGAGTTGAAGAGTGTGTTTTTGGATGGTGGATTCTAAATTAGCGAGTTTTTGACTTAGTTATCGATTGTGTTTATTTTTCCTCCACCTTTTTTGAACGCCTTTAAATGCTTCTCATAGGTGTTGAAGGTGCGTGTCCACTGTTTCCGCGATAATTTCTCGGTCGGTGTTTTGAGTGGCTGATTTCAAGTCCTCATCCAGTGCTTTGACCCAGTTTTGCAGGTTCGGGGGTTTGTTGTGTTTTGTTCGTCCCGCCGTGATTCTCTGACATTTCTGAACTCGTGCCAACCGGAGAGGTGTTGCTGTCGATGAGTTTTCTTTATGGCGTGAGTGAGCTCAAGGTATATCTGTATAATAAAATGGGCGCTCTCAAGTGATTCATCTGTGGTTTTCCACCTGACCTGTTTGGCGTGTAGAGGGAAAGTGAGGTCTGGGGTGGAGTCTTTCTGTACGCTGTTACCTATCCTGGTTGGGGTATTTGGTTCGGTTTCTATTGTAAAGTGATAAATTTGTGCGTGATTCCAGAGGTCGGGGCCTCTTTTCGTGCATTTGGAGAATCCCCATGCTGTATGTGGTGCATTGAAGTCTCCTAGCACAACCAATGTGAGGGGACCCGCTTCTCGTCTGGCTAAGGGAAGAGAAAGTTAAAGGGACACTGAAGTGAATTTGTCAAGCTCCCGTTTTTGTTTGCACTGCGTAGACTGGCTCAAATTAGCACACTTTTTATCTTTTATCTAATTGAAAAGTCGGTAATTATTTTACAAAGCGAAAAAGAAGAAAAACTACCATGCGCGGTTTGCGGCGGCCGCACCAACTAAAGGCTGTGACGACGGGAGAAGACGCACCGTGATTGGGCGATGCCCAAGGTTAGCAACCAAACAAGTTTAGGTTTCGGTTCTGTAAAACAACGTGCTTGACATCCCACGGCATCGTAAAATGGGCATTCTCAATATCTCAGTAATCGTCGTCCCACGCTTCTAACATGTTGTCGGCTGTAAAATGCATAAGATAAGCCTCCAAGGACGGCTTGGAATCGTAGCAATCACTAGCCGAGGCCTGCTCACTGTATGAACGCCCTACGCGTCCCCGCAGACGCTCAAATGCCATGCGCTTTTCCCCCATATTTGCAGCTCGCCTCACTCATGCCTGTATCGTAGAAGGCGTGTTCGCACCAGGCCAAGGGTCTGTTCATTCTGGCCTGTGCCCACTGCCCGCAAGCAGTCGGTGCTTATGGCAACAGCACTCCAACGAGAACTCGCTAGCCCGCCAGTGTCAGCCTGCGCGTGTTCTGTGAACTAGTTCGTGGAGCAATGTCCCTTGCGGTCCAAAAAAAGGTGAACTCACCACAGAAACCATCGGCGGAAAACGAAAAAGGTAACTATAAAAAAAAGGACGCACCTGCGGGGATTCGAAGTCATGACTTGCGAAACACTTGCCATGAAACACCTAGCGCTCTAGACCACTCGGCCACGGGCAAGCGCTAAGGACCGTGGAAATATAAGGTATATAATGCATAGCTAGTTTACCCTTTTATTTAGTTTTAGCATGTTAAGCAACTTAGTTGACTATTTGTTGTATTGCGCTCGTGCAGTAGGCGCCCCAAAGTTTCCACAATATCTCAGGTCTAGCAATTTCATTTCTGAGACGAAAAAACATTCGCAGGTGCGTAGTCGTGCTGCTGACCGCTGTGCTTCTTCGCCCAGCGTAAGAAAGTGCTTCCCGCACCCTAGTTTTACGCTGTACGGTATAAGTATCAGTTGATTTTTTTCCCCTAGTACTTATATTGACTTCGCCGACTCGTATCCCGCCGTAAAGAGGCCCTATATTTTCCTGCAGGCGTACCAGTTAGCGAAGCGTCGCATGTACGCTTTTGCAGCGCTTGTGTGATGCGACCTTTACTTGGAGCTAGATACAGTGTACAAACTAACGAAGTAAAGAAAGGCACATTCTTCCATTCACAAACGTGTCCTGGCTTCGTTTCAACTGAGCGAACGAATTGCGACGACCCGTCGGCGACCGGCGGATGAACCGCTGGGCCGACTGACTGTCTGAAGGGCGGGGAGCTTCAGTAGCGCAGCCAATTGCCAGCTCAGCTCCTCCCGACGTCACACGAAAACCCCACAGAAAACGGGCGAGGGTGCAGTGAGGAGGACAGCATTTTCGAACTGATTTTTCTACTAAATAAATTCGCGTAAAATCGCTCAGAGTGGTCGAAACAGGGCCTAGGGACTCCGGACTACAATTTGCGCTCGTAATCCCGCAATGTTTACAAATCAGGTCAGTGTCCCTTTAAATCTATGCTGTTGTGCTTTGGGATTACTGTACACATTTAGAATGAAGAGCTTTGAGGCTCCTATTTTAGTGGGCAGAATGGTTATGAAATCTAAATATATTTCTACGCCGCGAATTCAGTTTTGCTGGCAGGGATATTACGCTGAATAAGTGCTGCTTTTTTGTGATCGCTATCGCTTTGGAAGGCTGTATAGCCTGGCAGTTTGACTGCTTTGCCCGTCTCTTGTAGGGCTATGACATCTGGGGGAATTTGGACTGATTGAAGGAGTAACTAGAGACTGCTCCCTTTCTTTGCAAACCCTCTGCAGTTCAACTGCCAGATTCTAACTGCGCGTGTTTTATTATTGGGTGGCGGATGCATGTTGAAGTCGAGTTTAAAGTCCTGTTTGAGGGACGAGCCCTTTGGGGGTGGTTATGTTCTGCATGTCGTTACTTAGAACGTGTGCAACTCATTTCGGAGGGCTTCTATACTAGCCTGCATGGCGGTCATGTTGGACTGTAATTGATTGATTGATTGATTGAATGTTTATTAGAATTTGTCACATGATGTTTACAAACACTGATTGGACCCATAGCCAGAGGCTAGTGCAGGGTCCAATAAGAAAAGTAATGGACAGTAGCGCGAAATATCAATTACGCATAATACAGATGTAGCTATACAGACACTGTAAATATATACTTCCACGAAATTATGAGAAGCCGCTCTCCTAAAGTAGAGAAGTCGCTATTCCTAAACAATCGGGTCACAAGAAACAAAACTACACGTGTGCATACAACCAAAATGTTATGACAGATCACTTTGTAGACACACCCAGAAACATCAGTTCAAATACAAAAAACACTATAACTATCACGAGTTTTAGGAAGAGGGAAAAAAGGCTAGGTTTACAAGATTCACCAGTGTATATTTATACAAATATAAGCGTTTACCACCAAAAAAAGAAGCAGTTACAGCCTGGTCAAGAATTGATTTTTTGTTTTGCCGCAGCATTGTGTGATGTCTTCAATTCAGTGGTCAAACTATTCCAGATTTTTATCCCTGTGAATTGCAACAATCTTTCCCCATAAACGTTATTTCTTGGTGCCAAGTTAAAGTTGCCGAAAGTGATACTTCTAGTAGGGCGAGAAGAGGAATAAAATATTGAGACATCAAATGGGTTATTGTATTTTATAATACGATTAACACAAACAGTGGTCTTGTATTCACGAAAAGGATCGAAGGGCAGTATTTTTAGCGATCGAAATAACCACTGGTTTTTCTCGTTGTGGTTACTTTGACTTATTATTCTTATGGCACGCTTTTGTAACCTCCGAAAGGGATCCAGATAAGAATCATAAGTCTAGGCCCGCGATTCCATGCAGTAAGTTAACAGGCTATTGATGAATGGGAAGTAAAACGCCTGCAGAATGCTTTATCGAAGTAGCCTCTAGCTTGTAAAAGCGCGTGACAGCCGTAAGCCAGCTTTACACTGACGGCATTTATTTGACCTGCCCTGTGAAAGTGATAACCCAGTATAATCCCAAGGTATTTAAACGTGTCCGTACGTTCGAGTATGCAGTTGTCAATTTTAATCTGAAGATCTCCGTAACTAATTAATTTCCTGCGGGAATGAAATATAATGTACTTCGTTTTATTGGCATTAACCGTTAATCTGTTAGCAAAAAAACCACTGGGAATTTTTTTCAATTCTGAGTTTACTTGTGTTTGTTATGCAAAAACATTTTCGGCCGTACATATAAATGCTGTATCATAGGCATACATATAATTTTGGAAGAGCTTAATACATGAGGCCAGTCGTTGATATAAAGTGAAAAGAACAGCGCCCCGAGGACCGATCCCTGCGGCACCCCTGTATTCAGAAATTGCAGTGTCGAAGTAATATCGGTCATCACGACAGCCTGCTGTCTGTTTTTAATGTAATTAGAAAATAACTCAAAGGATTGATTACGTATACCGTAGTGCTTTATTTATGCAAAAGAATTGAATAATCTACCGTATCGAATGCCTTTTGTAAGTCAAGGAAAAAAACTCCCACTAGCTTGTTGTTTAGGGCCGTGTTATTCAATTGAGCCAATGTCAACACTGCAGATGGCGTAGAATAATTAGACCCAAGTCCATGTTGCTGAGGACAAAAAACAATGTACTTGTGTAAAAAGCTATTTATGCGGTGTGATAGGATTTTTTCAAAAATGTTATTTACAACGCTGAAAACAGATATCGGTCTGTAACTAGACGGATCGGAAATGTCACCGTTTTTTCAAACTGGGACTACATTTGCAATTTTTAGTATGGATGGGTAAGTTTTGTTTTGTATACAATGATTAAATAGATTGCATAAGATTGGGCCTAAAATATCTAGGTTTTCTTTTAACAACCGTGCTCTAATTTGGTCTAGTCCAGCAGATTTGTTAGTTGAAAAATTATAATACTGTGAACAACTTCAGAAAGTTCAATATCATACATCAAAAACGTATTGACAACTGGTTGTGACGCAATGTAGCTGTCTACAGAGCGGGGAATTTTGTCTGCCAGAGCTTTGCCTATACCAGAAAAGAAGGTGTTGAACGCTTCGACAGTGCTGTTGTCAACGCTGTCAGGAGTAACGCGCTGTGATTGACGGCCCCCAGTAACCTCATTTATGATACCCCATATTTTTCGTGTATCGCCAGATGCCTCCAGGATGCAGCGTGAGTAGTATTGTTTTTACGGGCTCTGATTATCATAAAGCATTTATTGCGTAGTAGCTTGTACTGTCCTAAATAGTAACTGTTTGTCTTTTGACGTTTCCATTTATTGTACCAGAAATTCTTTGTTTTTAATAGTTGCAAAATGTCTTCGTTCATCCAAGGGCAGATTGGTATTTGATATGAACGTGCAGGAAGTACGCGACAGCACTTATTAACTGCGTTTTTAAGAACTCCTATTAGGGTCGAAAACTCAGTATTAACATCATTGTCGTATAAATCGTAGAAACTGACTTGCAAGAGGCACGATATGTGCACAATACAAGCTGATATACTGCGGCTGCTTGTATTGCTCTGAGTGTTTCGTTGGTTGAAACTGTGTTGTCCAGGAATACTTGACGTATTAGGATGGCAAAAGATAGTAAGGAGCCGATCCTCTTACCGAGTTCGCAAAGGGCCTCGGCAATAAAGCACCAACTAGCATCAAAAAAATCGCGAAGGTCCTGGTTCTTTTTCATTCATTCTTTTGTTCATGAAAGGTCTTTCATACGGAGATTAAGCTCTTTTCTAGGATCGTAATTCTTGTATCTACTTGTATTCCTCTACCTCTTGTATTCCTCTTGTACTCTTGTATTCCTCTACCCAATTTCTGGGGAGTCATCTACAGCTCTACGCTTGGAGGCAGGGGGGTTAGTATATAAGTCTCTCTGGGGGCGGTTTTCAAGCTGCAATTTCAGCACCCTATTTTCTTGTAGCAGAGTGAACCTTTCTTGCTTAAGAAGCGCTAATTTCTCTTTTATGTTAGCTAGCTCCCTGACAAGCTCTGGAGGGAGGGGGGAGGATATTTGAGCGCGTTTGCGTGAGCAGTGAGAGGAGGCAGTGGGGCTGCTAACTTTGTCGCTGCCCGGCTGCTTGTTCGAGGATCGTTCATTCGGTGCTGCCTTCTGTTGTTGCGAGCTGTCTTCTCTCTGGTTACACTTGTTTCCGGATTCTTTTGTGTGGTTGTACTCAGATATCTTGAGGCATTCTTGATGAATGGTGTTGGTGTCGTGCTGGTTGTGGCATGCAATGGCCGCGTGAGCGTAGGTCTGGGGTTGCCGGCGGGGTTGAAATCGTCGCGAGCAGACCCCTGATCCAGTGAGGCGTGGGCTATCACACACGATGCACTTGGGGACGCATGTGTGGTCTGCAGCAGCGTTGGGTGTCCCGCAAGTGTTGTACTTAGGCGCTGGCCTTGCATTGGGGCAGACGACTTGTCGATGACCGGGCTGCCAACAAGCTGTGCAGACCTACGTCTTGCGTTTAAAGGGCCTGCACTGGTAAGTAGCTGCTCTGTACTTGATCTAGAAATGGACTCGGGAGCCACTGAATAGAATATGTACTATGCTGGAGGTTCCGAGGCGTTTTGCCGAGAGGATTTCCAGGTCGAAGTTGTAGTTGGTGACGCTGCGTAAAATGTCTTCATTGTGGTTGTCTTCAAGTATATTGAATATGGCTCCAGCGACGGTGTTGGCTGGGGCTGAGACGTGTGCGTCCATCTCGTATCGTCGGTCTTTGAGCTTAGGGATTGAATTGAGGCGTATTTTTGAGTCCTCTCCTCAGCGGGGGTGCTGATTAGCAAATAGTTCGGCGTTCGGTGAACTCGTATCTTATCGATCATGTTTTGTGCAATGAATGCTTCTTGGAAGATAGCATCGGCCAGTGTGGCTTGGGGCACTGATCTGAGGTCGAGTCCTCCTCTTGGGCGTTTTACGATTTTAGATGCAACGCATCTCATGCTCGCTTCTCTGTCTTTCCTACGTCTGTCCAGCGTTGTCCACACAGCTGCGCCTCTCCTCATCTCCTCTCTCCGATAGCGAACAGTCTCTCCCAAACAGCTGCGGGTTGGCGCAGCGCGCTCCCACTCCGTTGCTAGGTGCCGGTGGGCGGCGCTGCACGCGCTGCGCATGTGCAGTACTCTCTCTCTCCGCGCTCTCCTCTCCTTCGGGTGCTGTGAATACAAAGCGGCGTGCCGCGCTCCGGCGGTCTTAGTGGACGGTCGTCCGCGTTACGCTTGCACTCTCTCGCAGTACTCGACGATTGCTTGGTGCAATCGTCGAGCCCCTAACTGTGCACTTTACTGACCACAAGGCACTCATTCTCGCCTGCAATAAAGACCGTACCTGAGCATACGTGTACTGCATGTGCATTGCATAGTGAAAATGGAAAATTACGCCCACCTTCCCTTCGCATGAGAATCCCTTCTATAAGTGTAATCAATACGATGGAAAACGCCAATGGAACCCCCCATGAGATGCGTTGCATCGCACCAGGATTCCCGCGAGGGGAGGTGGGCGTAATTTTTAATACCCTCCTCGGGGAGCGGCGATGCCGCCGGGCCATGCCGGGCAGGTCAGTTCCGGTCAACGTTGCGGCCGGTTGTGTTGTTTGTTTGGGGGATTTAGAGAAGACTAAAATTTGGCGTGCTGAGAGGCGCGTTGCCGTTGTCGTGTTACATCGCAGCCATCTTGGTTGTGTTCGGAAGGGTGAATATCCTCTCCCTGCACTACGACCTCCATGACCGCGGCTGCAGGCGAGGGTCAAGGGGGCTGGTTGCAGGTAGGCGTAGCCGCTATGCCCAACCCCTGCGTGGTCCACTAAAAATTGAAAATTGCGTAGAAGAAAAGGCCATAAAGTTTGGAAAACTGATGTCTAGCCGTTCCTTACATCTTCCGACAACGATGGGCACTGGGTTTAAGGGTTCTGGGAGGGAGCTTCAGCTGAACACTCGGAAAGTTGGCGGAGCTTGACGAAGCACGTCCCATCGAGGCAAGCGACGCAAGCGCCTCCAAAAACTTTGAACTGATACGCCTATCGACCCGAAAATTCCGTACCGGTTATATCAAGGCCTAGCCAAACGGCTTCAATATAATGCGTTCATTGGGCTTATGGTATATTATCGCAATACTTTTGAAATTTTTAAATTTACATCATGGAGAAAGTGAAAACCGGTGAATTGTTTTTTCGGATATTTATTTGTTATCGCAATCCAATTCATTTATTCAACAGGTTTTTTACTATTGGTAACTTACGTAGGTATCTAAACTCTGTTCTGAAGCATTCTTTCATAACATCTACCTAAAAGGAACAATCAAGATTTCTGGAAAACTGCTTGAGCTTACACGTTCTTCAAAGTATAAAACCAATTTTTATATCCAATTTTTTGTTGTTTTTTAATGCTGCCGATACAGTTGTCAAAACATCTGTGCCAACATTTTGTCGTAACACCCGTGCAAAGGCGCGAGCGGGAATTTTTACCTTACACCTTTCTGAACTTGGAATGTTCTTATGTCTCCCGCCCACTGATGGGAGCGTGTGCAGCCACGCGCCTCCCCATACCAGCCCATGTTAGCTATGCCTATCAAGGGAAGTTCCAACTGACGCTCTGACTGCCTGCCTGGCTGATTGACAAACTGAGTCAATGACTCTTTGACTCAATTATTCACTGACGCGTCAACGCCAAGCCAATACTGTTACCCTACAGGCTTGAAATTTCGGGAGTACAATTGTGTAATGGCGTAAGGGCTCACTAAGACACTATTTCTCGAAATAATGCCCGTCGAACAAGGTCGAATGGTGTCAACTGCGTTGTTTCCTGGATCGATGTCTTCTACGTAAACGTGACATACGGGAAGACGTCATCCCAAGTCTTATGCTCAACGTCGACGTACATAGCATATCCGCGATCGTTTCGTACAGACATTCTGTTGCGTTAGTTCAGGGGTGGCACGCCGCCGTTCTGCGGTGATCCGTGTTGCTGTAGGGTAAGATTCCTTGCATGAGCTCCGCAGTGAAAGTCATTCCACGGTCCGTGATTAGGGCTTCGGGGGCTCCCTGTCGCAGCACAACTTGGTTCATGAAAAATTCGCAACTTCTTGTGCAGTCCCAATCGGAAGAGCGGTGGTCACTGCGTAGAACCTTATGTACTCTGTCGCTACGACATACCACTTGTTCTCGCATCTTGACGTAGTTAATGGCCGCAGGGGATTCCATTGCAATGTGTTGAAAGGGCCTCGATGGGACACAGAGAAGCTGCAGATATCCCGCGGGTCTCATCGGTGGCGGTTTTCGTCGCTGATAGTCACGGCAGTTGCGGACGTAGTGGGCCACACCGCTTGCAAGGCTGGATATGTCCAATAGTGCGAGCTGTGCCGAGGCCTCCGGAGGATGGGTCGCCATGGCACGCTTCCAAAATTTCGTCACGAAGGTCTGCGAGAATGACAAGTATATAATTTGTTCTCGTTGTAAGGATGAAATTTCTCTTCACAAGGACGGAGGTTTCGAGGCTGAATGCAGGTAAGTTGCAATTGAAGGCCCTTGGCAAGCTGACGTGGTGTCCTTCTATATAGCCAATCAAGACGAGTAAAGCGCTGTCCTCATGCTGCTGTGCGGCTAGGTCGCTTTCTGTCAGTCCTGCGAAAAATGCGCTCTTTTCGTTCCAATCTTGTGGTGGTGGGTTGATGTGGCCGCGAGGCAGGCAGTCGTCGTCAGAGTGTTTATTGCCGTATTTATAGACAATTGTAACGGAAAATTCTTGCAAGCGCAAGCTCCACCTACCGAGACGGCCAGAGGGGTCCTTCAAATGGGCGAGCCAAAACAGCGCGCGGTGTTGAACGTTGAGCGGTCTTCCATACACGTATGGGCGAAATTTTGACATGGCCCATACAAAAGCGAAGAACAATTTTAAAGAGGATTAGTAGTTTTTTCTTCCTTTGATATGCCACGGCTGGAATAGGCGATTACTTTTTCCCAACCGTTCTGCTTTTGGACGATGACGGCGCCCAAGCCTATATTACTGGGGCCTGTACGCCTTTCTTATTCGGCATTTTCGTCAAAATGAGCGAGCACAGGCAGATTTTGCAGGCGTTGTTGCAACTCACAGAATCATTTCTCTTGGGCACTTTCCTAGCTGAAAGGGGTGCTATCTTCCGTCAAGCGCTTGCGTAGCTCTGGAATGCGGGTGAAGTTTGCGACTAAGCGCCCGTAGTACGCGCATAGTCCGGGAAATCTTCGCACGACTGTCTTGCCTGTCGGTCTTAGGAATGTCCCTATGGCTGAAGTTTTTGCCGGGTCTGGCAGTACTTCCGCGGCGTTGACGACGTGGACCAGAAACTTCAGCTGCTCGTACGTGAAGCGGCACTTTTCAGGCTTCAGTGTCAATGCCGACGTACGAATGGCCTCGAGTACCGACTCCTACCGAGTAAGGTGTTAGTCGAAAGTCCGGGCAAATACAACAAGGCCGTCGAGGTATACAAGGCAGTTATGCCACTTCAGGCCATCTAGCACAGTGTCCACGACTCTTTGAAGCGTTGCTGGTGCCGTGCACAGCCACATCACATTGAACTTGTATAGGCCGTCCGGGATTATGAATGCAGTCTTCTCTCGGTATCTCTCTTCCAATTGAATTTGCCAATAGCCTGTCTTGAAATCTATCGAAGAGAAGTACTTTGCATGGCAGAGGTGGTCGTGGGCGTCGTAGATTCGTGGCAGTGGGTATACGTGTCCTTTTTGGTGAACTTGTTCAGTCGCTGGTAGGCAACGCAGAACCTTCATGTGCCATCATTTTTCTCCACGGGTACGACCGGCGCAGCCTAGCGGTGTTTTGACGGCTGTATAGCGTCGTCGCTGAGCATGTCGTCGACTTGTGTCAGGATCGCTTCCCCCTCATGTGCAGACACGTGGTACGGTGACTGTCAGGTAGGTCGGGCTGTATCTTCGGTTATAATTTGGTGTTTCCTAGAGGTGTCTGCCGTACTTTTGAGTTCGTTACCATTTTTTGCGGTAGCGCTGGGTTCACGTTGAAGGGATGCGGAAGCTTGAAGTCGTCTTTTCGTGCGCGTTACAATTCGGCGACCACGGTCAAGTCATTTGCTTCTCGCGTTCCTTGGGAATACTAAGAAACCCCGCATGGTGTCAGAGCCAGATCAACGCAGTTTAAAAGAACTCTTCGAAACAAAGTTTCGCTTTTGAATGAGCAGAATGACGTCAGTGTATACAGGCTAATTTCTGAGAACCTAACATCGGCACTCATTGAATCAGCAGCAGCTCTAGGAGAGGATACGTAGGAAGACTAACAAGCAAGGAAAATGAATGCCAAATGTAGGTGCATGAAAGAGTCAAATACGGCGGGTCGGATTGCATTAGGCGAGCTATCAAAACTGAAAAACAGAAATAAAACCAAACACATTCTTATAATATGGCAGTGATTGATGAAACGCTGTAAATATGATCAAGTTTGAAAGAAACAAAGTGAAAGCTAGTCATCTGCAAAGACAGGATTTAAGCACTCGGAGATGACCATGGAAATATTGCGCAAACTTGGACGAGTAATAAAGGTGGCCAAACTATTCTACACCAAGGTATATGTTACCGATGTTAGGCCAGGTAAAACTACTGAGAGTAAAAGCACCACTTTCGATCTCCCAGTGGTAACTAAAGAGGAGGTCGAAAGTCGTAAATGCTCTCAAAGGAATGAAAACAGGAAAAACTGCAGGTGACGACGGTACAACCGTTGATTTTTTGAAACTCTCCGTAGTATTTTTCGAATGCTCGAACACTCAAAAAGTGCCCATAGCTCGGGAAAACACGCAAGTTATCCTGATTCTTAAGAAGAAAAATACTACAACCTCAAGAAATGCACAACCGATAAGACGCACAACCGATACACAAAGTCATAGTTAGACGCATATGTTACAGTCTGGATTTCCATCCACCCAGAGTTAAAGGCGGGGTTTAGAAAAAAGGGCTCTACCTTGGTTCGCACTCATGTCGTCAACCAAGTGATTAAAAAATACGCAAGTTACACCTAAACCCTTTACATCGCTTTTATAGCTTACGACAAAGCGCAGATTCCGTACTCAACTCAGCCGTTTTAACATAAATAAAATACCAAGGAGTAGAGAAAACCTCCATAACCCTTCCAGAAGACATATGTAGGGGATGCAAGGAGAGAATAACCCGCCACAAGCAAAGTGATATATTTCTGATAATAAAAGCAGTAACACAGGAAAATGCCATCTCTGCAAAACTATTCGCAGAATGCCTGGAGGGCTTATTTATAAAGCTCGACTGCAAAAACTAAGGACCAACGATAAACAGGATAACATGAGCCATTTGAGATTTGCGATCAACATAGCCTTGCCAAGTAAGACAGCAGAACACAAGCAGGCTATGCTTAAAGGAACTAAAATCAGAAAGACGGCCATCGGGGTGAAAATAAATATTGATAAAAAAAGTAACAAGGAATAGAAATCCCAGAAACTTCCACTTTAGCTTAGGAAAGGAAACGCTCGAAGATATAGAATATAACTACATTGGACAAATGGTGAGGGCTGGCCTCACCCCCAAAAGAAAAACCGGTGCAGAATAGGTATGGGATGGGGAGCACTCGCAAAGCATTCCTAAATAATGAAAGCTGAGGTACCTTACCCTCTATCAGCCTGCTGAGGTCCCCTGCCGGATGAAAGCTTCTCCCACTGACCTCGAACCACTCCTGCCCAGCACATCTCAGGTAAACAGTTCACACCCCCCCAATTACTGTATAGCATCCTTCCATCATGTAATGGCTTCCCCTTATTCTGCACCAGTCCCTAGGTATTCACTCTGATACCCTGTATGACAACCGGTTGTCCGTTCGACTCACTACATGGCTGTGACAAGTGTGTGGCGCCCCCCTGACCCTAATATTCGCTGGCCCAATTCCATTTCTTTTTCTTTATTTCAACTCTGATATCGCCCAGTCTAGTTTGTTCGCTTAGCTAGGTAGCTCGTTTCTTGTCCCTGAGTGTTATTTCCAAATTAACTCGTTCCATGCCCTGTTGAGCCGACCTAAATTTACTTTCCAGGTATTCAGTAAGGCCCCAAGTTTCAGCTCCGTATGTCATCACCGGCAGCACGCACTGATTGTAGATTTTTTTTGAGTGAGAGAGGTAGCTCACATTTCATTTTTCGCGAGTGCTTGCCGAGTGCTCCCTAACCCATACCTATTCTGTGCCAGATTTCCCTGTCGTGGTAGGGGTCGGCGCAATCCATCTGTCGGAGGCAGTTTTATCCTTTAGTTCCGCTAGCGTGTCGTTTGCTAAGCTGAAAAAGGTACTCTTGAACGCTTGTCCCTCCACACTTTATATTTATTTTTATTTATTTTGAGCCACTCGGCCGTGCTTTGTGATAATACTTCCTCAACCATTTTTTGCGCGTGTAACGCAGTATCAATGAGCAAAACTATGTCTTCCGCAAACTTCAAATGGCTCAAGTATTCTCCCGTTATCCTGGATGCTATGTTTTCCCAGTCAAGCTTTCTCAATACCGCCTCTCAACTAGCTATGAATAGTTTTGGAGAAAGCTTATCTCCCTGCGTTAGTGTTTTCCTGATCAGGTATCTACCACTTTGCTTGTGGAGGGCGATCCTGCCCGTGCATCCCTTAACTATATATCTTCTAGAAGTCTGATGTAGGTTTCCTCTATTCTCTGGTCTTTTAGCGCTTCTAAACCGGCTGCGATGAGTACGGAATCAAGCGCTATTTGTAATCACTAAAAGCGATGTTATCGGGTTTTGTGTACTCGGCATTTATCTCTCTCATGGTTAGCTACATGGATGTAATGTAGCGTTGAGTACCTTTTCCGAAATTGAGCATGCTCTCCGGGTTGATTTACATCGGGCCTGTGACCTAAGCGGCTTACTATAACTTTGTTAAACAGCTTGTAAACGACTGAGAGTAGTCTCATGGCTCTGTAATTCTTGAGGTCCTTGGGACCTCCCTTTTGATGGACGAGAATGATGTTGGGATTTTGTAAGGCTATACGCACTTTCGTAATCTTCAAGCATTTCTAAAATAGTACAGCAAGCTTATCAAGTATAATATCTCTTCCCTCTCTCAAACGTTCTACAGTTATGCCTTCATTAACTTCAGTACAGCATGGTCTCGAATCATCTGCTGTCGTAATTATCTCGTCCAAGTTGTGCGTAATGTATCGGTTGTAATCCATGAATGCCTATATCCGGTCTTTGCCGATGGCCAGCTTTCCCTTAGTTGTTTCAAGCTTCCCTCTAATTGCCTAGTTTCCTCAATCACTGCCATGTTATACGCATGAATGTCTTGTTTTATTTCTGTTAATCAGTTTTACAGCTCGGCTATTTCAGTGCGATTTACCGTACCTAACCATTTCATGTTCTTAGGTTTGGCAATTAGAACTTCCTTTTCTTAGTCTTCCAGATGGTTCCCTAGATGTTACCTCTCACACAGCTGCTGCTAATTCACTGAGTGGTGATATTAGGTTCTCATTCAACCTCCCTACACTGACCTCATTCGGCACGGTCAAAAGTGAGAACTTGTGTTGAAGAGCTAGCTTAAACTGCGGCTGTTATGGCTCTGAGTGAGTCCATGCGTAGTTTCGTAGTTGTCACAAGTGTCGTTCTTTGCCTTCTCAGATTCTGCCTTAGCTTGCATGTAACCATTATGTGACCGTTCCTCAGAATTTTACTTGGCACCACTACATCTTGCACTACACTCGGGTTGGCATAAAAAGCGAAGTCAATTTCATTTTAGGTTGTACCGTCGGGACTTTTTCATGATCATTTCCTAATATTTCGATTGTAAAAGAATGCGTTAATGAACCTCAGGGTACTTCTCTCTGGAAATCCCACAAGTGTATCTCCTCGACTGTTGCGATTGTCTATTCGTACGTTTCCCACTGACCTCTCTCCCATCTGCTTTTTGCCGACCTTGAGTTAGTCTCCCCTCACAATCGTGAACTGCGTTGTTGCCTTCTTCATTGCTGAATCTAAGTCCCCGTAAAAGCTATGTAAATCGTCAACCTCATAGCTGGTTGTTTGCGCAAACGCCTGTTTTATGTTTAGCCTGCACCGTTTGCTTAGCTTGATTTTAAGAGCCGTGACTCTCTCGGTAATGCTGAAAAACTTCTCCACGCTTCCTGCTATTGCTTTGACGCATCGGGATGGGGTGGGAGTTAAAATCCTACCCTATATTTTTTCCTCTCTTGGGGTCCAATGTAGCACAGAAAATGTTCACACATTGGGTATGCCCACTAGTGAGCTGTTTGATCTGTTCTGCACTTCGATTAACCCTAAAATATCCCAATTAATGTCCGAGAGCTCCTGTAGTAGCAAAAGCAACCATCCCTCTCTAGACAGAGTGCGTGCGTTCTAATGGCAGCCTGTGCGGACATAAAGATTTTTTTCACCGTCTGCTGCATCGCTGTACCGACCACCGCCGTGGACAAGTGCTCTACAGGCGCTGGGGACTGAGGACCAAGAGTTGAGTTGGTTAGTCATGGGAAAGGATGGCCAACTTCTACACCTGGGTGGCCAGACCCTTCTCCGGTGAGGCAGTGCTGTTTATGCACCTAAAATCATTCATAGGATTGCTGAACCTTTCTAGTGTAGCCACATAGGTATCCGGGATGATGGTAAGCTTCAGAGTAGGCACGACTCGGTAGCTACGTAAGTTCGGCAGAGGGAGCCAGACGAAAACGAGCGAGAGAGCGAACGAACTTCCCGCCGACGACGTTGCCACTCACGCCTGCAGTGATATTCAGCCAGTGTTTGTCGGTTTTGCTTTTATGGCTGCGGTTCTTAAGGAACAAGCTTAAACGGAGGTGCACTGATGAGATTTACCGACGTCTGGTTGTTGGAAAGGTAAGGCACTGGCATGCTGTAGTGTATAGCTACGGAAAAGCCTAGTTTGAAGAATAGCCTGCCAAACATAAAGTGAGCTTCTCACTGGACGCTCAGTTGGCTAGCTTGAATCTTAGCTCCGGCACTTCCGCCCAATCACGTGTGCCATGAATGGAAGGAACGTACGGTGACCGTTTGTTTGCACTTCTGCTTTTGACTGTAACTTCACAAAAAATGCGCCGAGTGAGCTAGTTATAGGTGTAAAAATATCGAAACAGCAACGCGATGATGCGAGTTCGTGGTTGAAACGGTCACCTTATCGTTTAATTTACCTAGGTACTCTGTACAGCAGTATTATTCGACGCGGGCAAACGCCTCCGCGCAACTAATAGAAAATTTATGTCTCTTAAACTAGTGCAGCTAGATAGTAAAACTTTGATGGAAGGGCAATCTTGAACTTTAGGGAAGAGCAGAGCAGAATATTGTGAACTTTCAATGCAGATTTCCTACCGAAAATGCTAAACATCCAGGAACTTTGTACTAGCATGTCCGCCTTGAATGAAACTCTCCCGAAAGTACGGCGACTGTTAGTTTCCATTCGGCATTTTGCTTTAACTTTACCGAAACTGCACCTAACAAGCTCGGTTAACTTGTCAAACTATCGGAACAGACACGCGATGACGCGAGTACGGCGTTTAGGAGGTCTCCTTGCCGCTGATGGTAGCTAGGTTTGCTTTATTTGAACGTTAGTCAACGCGAGCGGCCGTCCCCAAAAGGATGACTTCCCGCGCTGTGACCAAAATGAAAAATCTTCAACTGCTGCTTACAGCCGGGAATCACATACGGAGCTTAAACTTGGCGCTTAGGTAACAACTGGAAAGCAAAGTTAGGTCGACTGAATGCGCCAATGAACGAATAATGGGGAGAATAACACCCAGGGACACAAAACGAGCTACCTGGATCAGAGAAAAAACTAGAATGGACGATATCTTACTTCAAACAAAGACAAAAATGCACTTGGGCTGGCCATGCGGTGAGAGAAACGGAGAACTGGTGGACAATAACGGTAACACAGAGGATACCAAGAGATGGGTCAAAAAGACGGGGAAGGTCATTACCCTGTTGGAGGGACAAAATCAAAACTGTGGACTCGAGCGGCGCTGGACTGCAGCGGTTGGAGGTGAATAGGAGAGGCCTTCGTACTGCAGTGCACCTGAGAAGGCTGAAGGTGATGATGGCGGACATTGATGTTGGTCTTCTGCGTGGTAGGCGATGCGGACGGTGAAGCGTGACTGATCTCGTACGACACATCAGCGACCTTCTGCAGGACCTTCCAACGGCCATGGCATTGCGAGAAACACTTTTTCCAGGGAGGAAAACATAGCGGCATAGGCGCCGCAATGACACGAGCGTTACAGCAGGATTATCTACGTTGTAGCGCTTAATTTCATATCCTGTTTTTGGCAAAGCCTGTGAAGCCGAAAGATTGGCGCGAGCGGCCTCATGTGCTAGAGGTGCTCGAAAAATGGCTTCGAAGGCAAATTCGGGCAGTAGAGTGGTTGATGGAGGAACCAACGTGTCAAGCGGTAAGGGGGGCTCACCTTCAAAGAGAAGTTCACAGAGTGAAAAAACCGCCGTATCATGGCGCGAGATGTACGCGAAAGTGAGGTAACGCATCGCCGAGTTCCAGTATTTGTGATCGGCGGAGACATATTAGAGAGCATGTGCATACGCGTCGGTTAAAATGTTCTGTAAGACGGCTGGTCTGGCGATGGTAAGATGTGGTAAGCTAGGGTGTAGTGGAGCCTAAATGAAGCAGATAACCTACTGTTTTTGACATAGAGCTCCATGGTCACATAGAGCGCCGTGGTGTAGACCTAGATAGACTGCCTTAGCTGCTTGGTGCAATTTCTTGAGAACCAACCGTAGAAGCTGTTCCGGGAAGTCCAGGGGGAAAACATTGCCGGCAGGTCAAAGACGGCTGCAGTAAAGCGTCCCATTTGGTAATAGGCACGTCTGCAGTCAACGGTCGTGTGAAGTTGAGGAGACATATTTCATGAACACTTGTAAGGTCACTACGCTGATCTTCCCCAATATAAATCAAATCGAAAATAGGCAGGGCATAAGCGTTGGTGTCCAGGGAAGAGGAACCAGGTGGATCGATGGTATCGCCGGCCAAGCAGTCCGCGTCGTAATGCATGCGACTAGGTTTACAGGATACAGTCAAACACTGCACTTGGAAGGTCGAAGCCCAGTGCTCTGAGGGGCGAGTGGAGTCCTTAAAGGAGGACAACAAGCAAAGGGCGTGGTGCTCGGTGACAGCATTAAATGTCCTCCATAGAGGGCTGGACGGGACGTTTCTGCGGTCCATTTAAGAGCAAGGCATTCGCCCTCCGTGATGGAGTACTTACGCCATGATGACGTTAGAAGAAATCTGGCGTAAGGAATGACTCGGTCACAGTTTGCCTCTCGCTGCTCCCAAACAGCTCCAATGCAGTATTCTTTCGCATTCGTACGGTTTTCAGTTGATGCCGATGGGTCAAAATGTCTTAAAAGTAGAGAAGCAGTGAGAAGGTCCGTTATCGTATTGAGAGCTTCCCTATGTTATGAACCCTATGAGAAGGTTGTGTTCTTGCGAAGGAGATGAGGGGTTGTACGATAGTCACAAAATGTCTATGGAAGTGACGAAAGCGTGAACACAGGCCGACAAAGCTTCGGACATCTTTTGAAGAGTGAGGTTGGGGAAACGTTTTGATAGCTGAAACCTTGTCAGAGTCGGGGTTGACTTCCATTGCGTAAACTAGGTGGTCACGAACAGTGATGCCGTGAAGCAGAACGCGACGCTTCTTTTAATTACGCTGGAGTCCTGCCCTTGGGAATACGTCGAGGATCGCCGAGAGGCATAGGAGATGCTTTTCAAACGTGGGCGAGAAAAAATTGACATCGCCAAGATAAGAGAGAGAAGGTGGCCATTTAAAGCCATGTAGTAGAAAGTCCATCATCCACTCGAACGTGGCGGACGTGTTCCATAAACCGAAGGACAATTGCATAAATACATAAAGACCACCTGGTATTACGACAGGTGTTTTCGTGATCGAGCTCATCAACAGCCATTTTCCCGTATGCACTGCAGAGATCTATGGAAGGGAAGCACTTGATCATGTGGACGCAATGCAACGCGTAGTGAATGTAAGGAGGGGGTTACACGTCATTAGTAGCAATTTTATTTAGATGAACATAGTGTACACAACACCGCCATGTACCATCCTTCTTCTCGGCCAGTATAACAGGGATACCTATCGAGTAGTGGAAGGCTCAAACTTTTTATTGCAGAGTATCTTGTGTACTTCCTCTTAAATAGCTGGGAGTTCAGACACGAATACCTCGTAAGGCCATCTGTGTAAGGCGTTGGCATCTCCTGTGATGATGCGATGCTGGAGAGCAGTCGCCTGTCCCATGGGCCACCGTCAAGGTCAACGATGGCTTGAAACGATGACATTAAATCACCAAGCCTCCTTCGGCTAATAAATTCCCCCGTACTGCGGTATTAAACACAGCGTAGCCAGCGATGCTCCTTTTGGAGTAATATGCGCTGTATAACTGAAGATGGTGAGCGGCAGTTGGAGGCGACCATTCGAAGAAGTGAGGCCAGCGTGTGGCGTCATCATACTGCGCGTCACGGCCACGTCAAAAGGAGGCGAAACGTGGTAATCGCCATCAGTATCAAGCGGACACAGTTGCAAAGACACAAATGTGATGGCCACGGGCGGCAACAACGTCGTGTGAGGAACGCAGGTGGTGTTTAGAACATCGTCGTGATGGTGATAACGAGGCAGCTCCAAGCGGAGGACTCTACCCCAGCAATCAATGAAAGCTGAATGGTCCGCGAGAAAATTTACGCCGAGAATCAAGTTGTGGGAGCATTCGTCCTTCACAGTAAACAACACTATGATTTTTTGGCCAGCACAGACAGCGACTCATACCCACTGGATCAATACAGAGCCCAATAGGCTCGTCACAGTATAAAAAATGCAATCCTGTTCCCAGAAGAGCCCAATATAGCACATCACGGTGCAATCCCTCGAGCAAAATATGTTTCCGTCTCCGGCCAAGCTTAGGCCTAAGTATGTTTCCCGGGCGGGCTGGAAGAATAACACAGAATTACAAGCGGCCTTTGCCCGGCCAAGGTGTGGATATACATGTTTCGTTCGGGCTGTGTCGGACCGCCCGATGTAAAAATACACCGCGCCATGCAGGGGCTGAAAAGTGGCCTGTGCAGTGCTCTAGTATTACTCACCGGGACATTCTACATACACTTGTTGAAGAAAAATCAACAGGCGTTAGGTTCTTAGGGAGAAATGTTCGCCCCTCTTTGCACAAGTGCAACCACGCCGATGCCCTCAGCTTGTGCATTCTAGAAGCAGTTCCCACAAGTCATTTTGACCAGAGCACTCAAAAATGACCAGATGAAGTTTTTAAAAGGCAATAATTTAGCGGAGCGCAATATGTTTGGACTAGAACTATTCATGTGCGCTTCGTTAACCCACGCAAAAGTGAATAGTGTATGGCATTGCACAATGTCCGTGGGCTGATTACGTTTGTCATCTAATTGGGACCCTCCACCATATGATTTGTTCAATTTGCACACTAGGCCCGTTCCATTGGTGTTTCTGGGCTATTGTAGCGAAGACACCCTACGGGGACGTGGACGGCGTTCCGCAGCGAGGAGCTTGTTGTTCCCGCAAGTCGTCTTGACCGCAGCACTCAAGAATGACAAGATAAAGTTTTTAAAGGGTAATAATTTAGCAATAAAGAGGGAGCCCAATATGTTTGGACTAGAACTATTCATGTGCGCTTCGTTAACCCACGCAAAAGTGAATAGTGTATGGCATTGCACAATGTCCGCGGGCTGATTACGATTGTCACCTAAATGGGACCCTCCACCATATGATTTCTTCAATTTGCACACTAGGCCCATTCCATTGGTGTTTCTGGGCTCATTGTAGCGAAGACACCCTACGGGGACGTGGACGACGTTCCGAAGCGAGGAGCTTGTTGTGTGTAGTGCACATTTCTGGTAGCACCTAAAGGATTTTGTCCCCTCCCAATATGGTTCAGCAAAGTAGGCGCGAATGAAAAGCCGGTAACCTACTTGGTGTCTATGCACTACTGAAAGAAATAAACAATGTAGCTAGCCGCACGACAAAATTCGCGTGCAAGCCACTTACGGCATGGGAGTTGCACAGTAACTTACCGCGAAGTTGAAATGGTAGCCCCGGTTTTGAGCCACAAGCGTACGGAAATTGTTTAGGTCAGCAGGAAAGTCTTCCAGAATCTCCATACCAACTGGGTGCTCCCTTTAAAAACTAACAGCTAAATTTAAATCGCGTCTTTTCGTTACCTGATCTAGTGCACTACCGAAGGAATTAGCTTGTGATTTGCCTTTGGCCTAGGAAAGTATGGGTTATTTGCTCACAAAAGGGCAATATTTCTCGTGTAAAAAGATTTATACTGCTTCCGCACCCCCAGCCCACATCAGGTCCGTTTCGTTTCAGCGCACTCAATATATGAGCCACCGGATGGCCGGCTGCAATCCGAACAATACCACCGGGTGTGCTCACTTGTGGGTCATAGGCCAACACCTGTGAGAATTCGACTTCTGCGAAAATCGCCTTGGCGATCGCTCAAAGAACAATCGATATCCTGCCTCATTTGTTGACAGTGCTCATTGCATGGGGAACAAAGTCAGCTATACAATGTGCTCTTTATTCTAAGCCCTAGAAGCTCTAACGTATGCAGGCAACATATCAAAATGCGGTTCTGAAGAAACTACGGGTCATAATGTTGAAGAGGTGCAAAGCTATAAATCACAGGTGTATTTTGCTCTTTTGAATCCCATTTCGCGCAATCCTCTCCATCTACAATTAACATTCAACAGTGAAAATCGACGTGAGAAACACAAACCTATAAATGCCCAATATAAAATCCAAACAATTTGGGAGAATCAGTATGACAGTACTTAATGCCTCTAAAGCTTGCCACGCAACTCACCTCACACGGTATACTTGACGCTTGTCATGAAGGCCGAATGCTTTTAGTTGCAATAACATCATTATTCTCCGATAATTAAAAAGTGCGGGACTTGCCGTAGAGAGCAGTCCAATCAAGTTTGGGTGAAATAATGTTTGATATATACATTTACATAGGCATGTAGCACAGCATGTAGCTGTTGAAATAAAGAAACCGATAAAATGTGCCGCCGGGAAGATGCGACGCCACGGGTGCTAGGAGTGATGGCAATATTAGACCATAAACAGCCGCAATTACAATGTCGAATTTCTGACAAATCTCAGCATGGACATGATTGCCGAATAAATGATTCATTGATAAATTTTAGGGTTTAACGCATCACAGCTACAGAAGCTTTGAAGCTAGCCATAATGGAAGCGTCCGCATCAAATTAGGCCAACCAGGAATCTGAAAGTGTTCTTGCTTTTTGACTCCGTCTTAAAAGCGGCCGCCGCGGCGGGGAATCGAACTAGCGTACTTCGGCGCCCCAGCCGAACGCCTTACCCACTGAACCATCGCGTGGAGTCTGATGTCCGTTAAGAAAGGCAGCCAGATTTATTAAACACGAAATATCTGACAATAATAGATTGGCACAAGTGCAAAGGCTGCATTAGCGCCAAAGATTAACAGTCTGTCCCCACATGAGCTCCGTTTTTGGCGTGATCTAAGAACGAATAATCGTTAGTTATCGTTTACCTGACAACTGCAAAACCTTCCTTGGTGCAGTTTTTAACCTGGGGAGGGTCACGCAAATGTTCCAAGACGATACGTGAGCACTCTATTCATGCTTTAGGCCAGACTCGAACCACCATTTTGTCAAACCGAGTTAACGCAACGGTAGATTGTTCGTTCCCGGCTTAGTGGAGAGACGGGGAGCGGCAGACGCAACTGCTATCACAGCGCAACGGCTACTTCCTCCAGGACAAAGTTGTTATGCAAACAAGGAACACCAGCCCGTGTGGGGACCATTGTTAAAGGGTACCTCTAATAGCACAATAGCACGCAAAATCTCTGGAGTGCCGCACATGGCAGCGGTGTAAGATCGGCGAAGCCCTGCAGCATGGCACTTCGACCCCACTTTCAGTGACATAGTCACGCTGAAGTAGCAGAAGACTGCCCTGGTACAACGGCATCGACGCCTCCCTGCGAGAAAGTGAGCTCAAAGTAGGAGCAAAACGCGTACTCAGCCGAAGCAAATGTCAGGACATCATAAGATGTCACAAAACGTGTCATGAACAATATCCCTGCGTATGAGTAGATAGACGATTTAGATTACTCAGCGTCCCCGGCCGCATCACACAGGAGTTGCATGTTTCGCAAAACGTCTTCAGCCCACCATACCGCGGGAATAAAATGCAGCACTTCGCCTATTACTAGAAGCGGAATAAAGTCTCTACAATTACCAGAAGCACTGGTTTGCTCCACTTGCATCAAGTTGGGTTCCTGAATGAATGGGTGCCCTTGTGCTACCCGTTGTGATTGCTGTTCCTGAGGACTCTATAAACCTATGGAGGATTGTAAATCTGACCAAAGTCAACTCTTTGCGAAAAGCACCATCTCAAGGGGACAAACCCTGCGCACAATATCGCCGTACTCCATTCGCCAGTTTCTCTTGAATGTCACGGTATCATGTTGCTTCTTTTCCCAGGCCACGAAACGCTACACCAGCCGCCCTCGTGTCTTCGGAAGGAGAAAACCATACAGTCTAGTCCAATTATAACAATATCCAAGTGGCAAAAAAATCCCATCGTTATAACGGATAATTTTTATAGGCGGATTGTGAAATAGGAAGATGGAACAAAGCTGAAAAGATTTTATTCGCATGCCTGCAAGGTGGTACTGCTACTAATTTGCGCAAAAGAAGCCACAGTCAGTCACCTTTGTTTGCCGCGTGTAAAGCTAGCGGAAATCTTTTCCAAGAGCATCTACAGGTGCTTCACCTAGCTGAGGTAAATGTCCTTGGTGGAAACAAAGTCCCCGAGTGACAGTGTCACGCATCGGGCCGCCTATGAAGACAGTACCTGAGTAGGCTGCGCAACCGGGTCATTAGAGTCGTCACTGTTGCAATTTTGGTGCACAATATCACCGTATTCAATCTTTATATCCGAAATCATGGCTCTGGAACATTGTAAGAAGCGGTTTGTTTTACCACAGAAGGAATACAAAAGTTGAAGTTGCCATAGCGGTCCTTCGTTATATCCGATATATTGTTATAAACGGTATCGTTATAAGTGGACTGGACTGTATCCACAAACCGCAGCGACCTTCATGAAAATAAACACGCGTTCCTCAATACACTGCACTCTGTACGGTTGGACTTGCAGATTGAAAGAACATCGGGGCGAACATCAGATTTGTGCTTCGAAGTGATGGCTGCCGTAGGCCGTCGTTTGTAGGTACACACCAATGTAGACGCCTCCGAAACATCTACTTAGTTAGCAGACGCGGTTTCAGCTCCTGGCCACAAACAAATTTAGCTCCAAGTAGAACCAGCACAACTCAAACGTGACACAATCACTCTATCAAGTAGGGCCACGACGCTCGCAGTTATAGCCACGCACTCCTCAGTGCTGGTCCTGTCTTCTGGAACTTATAAACGAGGACGACGCATCCTGCGGGTAAGCAATAGTGCACGACGACATGCAATAGCTGAATAAAATATTGGATAATAAATTCAATCTCTGCATTTACAAGCGGGACATCATAATAACCGCCCTTGATACAGCTCTCGGCAAGTTAAAAGAGACGGCCGCTGCAAGTGTAACAGCCTAGGGGTACATCCCCATGGGTGTACCACCGAACTGCGTTAGCCCTAAGTCACCTCATCAGTACGGTCGTACCTTGTGGCGAAGAGCGCTTAGAATCGAAGCATCAAGACCGAAGTAAACCGAGCTCACTGTCATAGGGAAACGACTCATGAAAGGCTACCACACACTGTAATGAATCTGTAGTGTTTAAAGGCTCTGAAAAGCTTTACAGCAATATCTTGGTGTCCTGCTTTACAACTCATAGCCGAAGCCGAAGTAATACGGTAGTCCCGCCGTACTCTCAGGGTACCGCAGCTGGCACAGACGGGCCACAGAAATAGCATGTAAAAATAAACACAGGCTTTGCGCAAAAAAGACACCACACACAGGACAGACGGGATAAGCGGTCGCGCAAAGCCCGTGTTCATTCACCAAGATGCACCAACTCGCACAACAAGTTCTTCTAAGCGGGTAAAAATGTTGCTCGGTAGAAACATTCCCGCCAAAAACCTGCATATCAACCGCTATTTCGCTGGCCGCGTGTTTTTAAAAATTCTCTCTTCATCTGCTCGCACGACCAAAGATTATTCATTGTAAATGTCTGCAGCACAAAAAAAAACAGTCGCGAAACATCATGCAGCTCCTACAAGAAGCCACCCGCATGTCGAGTCCCAACCTTACTGCCGATTAGGCTCTGCATGCGCCACATCGTTCATGGGGCTATTTACGTCAAACAAAAGAGGCAGAGTGAGTACGAAACAGTGCAACAGAGCGATTTGAAACTTCTTAATACGGCATCTGTTTCGGAGAATTGACTATATCTCTGCCATCGGGATGAAAAGCTACCGAGAAACGTGAATTCAAGTAGAACAACATACACTCCGTGGAGGTTCAAAATGTGAAAATTCGGAGTACACACACTCTACTTAACTGTTCGCAGTGTTTTAACGCGTGACGCAACGCAGGCGATGAGGCGCGGCGCAGTGGAGGGTTCCGGATTGATTTTGGCCACCTGGGGATCTTTATATGCGCCAACATCTCGTACACACAGGCGTTTTTGCTCGCCGCCTCAACCAGAAAAGTGTCCACCACGGCCGGGACTCGAACCTGCGTCCTCGTGCTCAGCAGTACAACACCTTGGCCACTGATCCACCACGGTCAGTGGAGGCCACACATTCAAGAACGGACTGGGGCATAGCAAACAAACATGCTTGGACATATACGGCAGATGGCTTGGTCTTAAAGGAGGAGGAGTAGAAGAGAATTTTCCCTCGCAGAGAAGCGGGGAAAACCTGGTTGAGCATTGACCTAGATGAACCAGTTGACCGTTTTTTAATGCACATGCTTGATAGGTCTTCGCATATCATTATCATGGTTTTTTAAAAATTTGTAAAGCGGCCTTTGCATTTGGGCGTGACATTGAATGCACTCGATAAATAATATAAAATTTCGCTTTAAATAAACAGTAGAAAGCTGGAATCTTCGCACTGTGAAGGGCTAGATCTTATCACTGTGAGGGTGTGTATGTGCAGAACAATTTTATTTTATGCAGGCCTCATAGTCATCTGCCGTAGCCAAACCACTTTCGGAGATGCTTTTGTGTTTAATTTCCTTGAGTAAATGCAGCTCTAAAGATACCTTCCCTAAGTGTGTCTATAACGTATGTTTTGTAGTGTTTAGGTATGTTTTGGGGTGTTCACACTGCCACTCCTAATTTGTACTGCTTTTTTTCACTATCCTTTCGGATGAGCATATCAGCATAGTTGTCGACTTTTATATTATAACGCCATTATGAATGTGCCCTTCCATTTTATTCTGCAGCAGTACAACAAATTCTCTTTCTGTGATATTTATTTGTATTTGAAAAACGTTGCATTCGTTTTTCAGGCTCATTTCAAGTAAAACTGGGCGCAGTGGCAATTGTTGCAGCTACAAATGGTTGGATATTTTGTCTTTCAAATTCTGTGAAAGGAAATGCATGTCGATAGTTGGGTGCTTTGGGATAAGAATGTCTCTGTACATAGTAGCTGACAGCGTTGGCTTCCTTCCTGGTTTAGCGAAGATGAAGAGGTGGAAAATTCCTTTTCCCTGTCATCAATGTGCCGGTGTATTGGAGCACCAAAGGAAAAGAGTGTCTTATCAGGCGGTGAGAAGGACAACCTACTGAAAATTATTCTTAGGTTTATACAATAAAGTGGTTTACATAGATATGAAATAAGAATGCAAGCATGAAAACGTACGTTTTAAGGAAAGGCTGCTAAAGTAAATGAAGAAAACATTAAATGACGAGGTAATAGTCACTTATTGTGATAAGGGCATACAGAAATCAAAGTGAAGAAAAATGCCATGATTGCCGCAGCAACCAAACCCACGATTTCCGCCTAACGCGGGCGGAGCTCTTCCAACTGAGCTATCCCGCCAGAGAAATCCTTGTTGATTTCAGCGGGTGTTCACATATTACACGGGTTAGAGACAAATCTACTTGTGCTGCTACTCGATCACGGCGGGAAACTCGGAGCTACTGTTGTTATGCCAGCTTCTCACCACGTCGAACGTGGTCGTATGTCGGGTGTAAGCCGGTAGAATTTCCTGACTTTTGGGGCCAGAATCATCCGAACACAATGTGAAGATCCAGAAAATATTGACAAGCGATTCAGTAAAAAAAATAGGTCTGGCTTAGCTCGGGTATGCCAGGATATACGTAGCGTGAGCCGGTTATTCTTAGGTTTCGTAGTTGTCTAGGATTAGCTGATTATCATACTTACTGCTGCTAAAACGATTTCCAATCCAATCCAATTCAGGTCTATGCAATGAAATCATCTGGTGGAGCTGCTTGGTTCATGTCACTCGATCCACCAGCCTGGAACTGCGCAACCAGACAGTGCTAGCCCTCTCTTGTACCACCATACCTGACGACAGCGGAACCGCATCGCCGCTTCTGCCAACCGGCGATGGCCTGTCCCAAGGCGATTTGCCAGCGTGACCCTCATATCTTTACCGGCACCGGCGAGCACAACGCCGAAGACCGGCTTAGCTCTTACGAAAGGGTAAACGCGCACAATAGGTGGTATGACGCAAGGAAGATACAGAACGTCGATTTATTGCTTCGCGATGTCCCAGAACTGTGGTTTAAAAACAAAGCAGCCAAGATGAAGAAAACAGCCTGGAAACAGACTGAAAAAAGCCAGAGTCAAGAGTATCCATAAATTAGAAAATAAGCAGAGTCTCAAAAATTATCGTCCTGTCTCACTAACTTCAACAGTTTGTAAGTTTCTCGAACACATTATCCACAGTAGTATTTTAAATTTCCTGCACGAACATAAGATAGTAAGCCAACATCAGCATAGATTCAGCAGGAATTTTCAAGCACTACACAATTGGTATCAACAATACCATCATCATCATCATCATCATTAGCCTATCTACGCCCACTGCAGGGCAAAGGCCTCTCACATTATTCTCCAATTACCCCGGTCCTGTGCCGACTATGACCAACTTATCCCCGCTAACTTCTTGATCTCATCTGCCCATCTACCTTTCTGCCGCCCCCTGCAACGCTTGCCTTCTCTAGGGATCCACTCTGTTACCCTTAATGACCAGCGGTTATCTTGCGTTCGCATTACATGCCCTGCTCAGGTCCATTTCTTTTTCTTAATCTCTACTATTATGTCCTTGACACCTGTTTGTTCCCTGACCCACTCCGCTGCCTTCTGGCCCCTTAATGTTACACCTATCATTTTCCGCTCCATTCCACGATGAGTCATTCTCAATTGAAGTTGGACCCTCTCAGTGAGTTTCCAAGTTTCTGCCCTGTAGGTAAGTACCGGTAAGATGCAACTGTCATACACTTTCTTCTTCAGCGATAATGGTAGGCTGTTATTCATTATCTGAGAATGTCGGCCATGTGCACCCCACCCCATTCTTATCCTTCTAATTATCTCTGCATCATGGTTGGGATCTGGGGTCACAACTTGGCCTAAGTAGATGTATTCGCTTACCACTTCCACTGCCTCGCCACCTATCTCAAACCGCTTTGCTGTCCCTAGGTTATTGATCATTACTTTAGTTTACTGCATATTAATTTTCAGGCCCACGGTTCTACTCTGTTCGTCCAGTGCGGAAAGCATGCTTTGCAATTCGTCCCCCGAGTTACTTAGCAAGGCAACGTCATCAGCAAATCTGAGGTTACTCAGGTATTCTCCATTAACCCTTACTCCCACCTGTTCCCAATCCAACGTTCTGAATATTTCTTGTAAACATGCGGTGAATAACATTGGAGAGATTTTGTCTTTTTGTCTGACACCCTTCCGTATAGGTATTTTACTGCTCTCCTTATGGAGGATGATGGTAGCTGTGGACCCATTGTAGATATCCTCTAGTATTCTTACATAATGCTCATCTACCCCCTGGTTCCGTAATGCCTGAATGACTGCTAGGGTTTCGACCGAGTCAAATGCTTTCTCATAAGTTATGAAGGCTATATATAGGGGTTCAGTATACTCAACACACTTCTCTATCACCTGATTGATCGTGTGAATATGGTCCATTGTTGAATAACCTTTACGGAACCCTGCTTGTTCTTTAGGTTGACTGAAATCTAACGTTTCAGAAATTCTGTTAGTTATTACCTTGGTAAGTACCTTGTAGACGACTGACAGTAAGCTGATCGGCCTGGAAGTTTTTAAGTGTTTCATGTCGCCGTTCTTATGGATTAGGATGATGTTCGCGTTCTTCCAAGATTCCGGTACACCTGCGGTCATTAGGTATTGCGCATACAGGTTTTCCAGTTTTTAAAGTACAATTTCTTCGCCATCCTTCAAGAGGTCTGCTGTTATCAGATCCTCACCAGGTGCTTTGCCCCCTTTCATTTCTTTTAAAGCCTTCCTTACTTCTTGAGTCGTTACTGGTGGGATGTCTATCTCCTCTGAACTACTGTCTCGTTCGCCATTATCCTGGATGTCCCGGCTACTGTACAGGTCCCTATAGAACTCTAGGCAACTGTGACTATTTTATCGCTATTTGTGATCACATTGCTTTGGTTATCTTTAGGTGCATACATCTGATTTCTCCCCGCGCCAAGACGCCTCTTCACTGCTTTCAGGCTACCTCCGTTCTTTACAGCGTATTCGATCCTCTCCATATTATACTTCCGTATGTCAGTGGTCTTACGCCTATTGATTAACTTCGAAAGCTCCGCTAGTTCTATTCTGTCAGCTGCGGTAGAGATTGTCATGGTTTGCCGTTTCCGAATTAGATATTTCGTCTCCTGTGAAAGTTTACCAGTATCCTGTCTAGCCATCAACAATACACGACTTCGCTATTTCAATTATTAATGGCAAACAAACTGACGGAAATTTTATAGATTTTTCAAAAGCTTTTCAAAGACTTTCGCTCAATAAATTACGATAGAAATGCAAAAAATTCTCGGGAATGATCAACTTAATAAATGAATATTGGCCTACTTCAAAAATAGGAAACAGTTTGTAGTTTTAACAATCATTCGTTTCATACGGTTGCCGTTGACTCTGGCGTCCCCCAAGGGTCGGTTTTGGGCCCCTTTCTAATATTTTGTTCATTAACAATATAGTAAATGATATCCCTGTACATTTTAGGCTCTATGCGGACGATTGAGTTATTTCTTCTAAAATCGAATCCCCGAAGGACCACGTTTTCTTAAGAGTCACTAAACAAGGTGGTTTCTTGGTGCAAGGCTTGGTAAATGTCCATCAATTTTGAAAAAACGGTGTACCTGTCCATTTCACTCAAGAAAAATAAATTAAATTTTCAAAACACTACAAACAATGCCATTCTTTCAAAGGATGAACCCTACAAACATCTTAGGTTGTGGATAACAAATGATCTTAACTCGGACAAAACACATCGACATCGCAACTTCCAAGGCTAGCCAGAAACTATTCTTTTTACAAAGTGCTTTAGGGCTTTCACCCCCATCCGTCCATATTCTTGCTTACAAATTGATAGTGCGGCCCATACTTGATTATGCCGCTGTGATCTGGGATCCTTTTACGCAAATTAGCATACATAAAGTAGAAAAAATACTAAGAAGAGCACTTCGCTTCATATGTAACAGTTATGGACGAACCTCGGCAACTGAACTATTAGACAGAGCTAACTTACCTTCACTTTCAGACATGCCGATATCAATTAATTAATGGGCATTGCAAGGTAGATATTGGAAAAATTATTTCATTTTCTTCAGGTTACCCCACTAGACATGCTATTATCGTACAATGTCTCCATTCCGTGGACGCAATAATTGCTTCAACAATTCTTTTTTCTCCAAAACCGGGCAGGATCAGAATAGTTTAAATAACCATCAAGTCGCAAAACAGTCTTTAACAACCTTTGCCACTTTAATAATTTTACTTCTGTGTATTTTTTTCTTTTCGTAAAATGCGAGTGAGTTTCACGTGTATGATTTTGTACACTTGCTTCTGTTTGTAAAACGCAAGTGATGGTTCGTTGTTTGCCTCGTGTAATATGGCTGCCTACAATAGGAAATGCAAGTGATTGTTCTATCTGTTTGCATTATGTTATAGGCTTATTTTTTCTTTTGCAACCATCTGCTAAAATCCCTCCAGAGGATAGCAGTACCTATAATCAATTAATTATTTAATAATAAATTATTGCATAAAAAAGTAAGCAAATAAAAATGATTTAATAAATTGGATTGGAAAACATTCAATGAGCATAAAAGTGGGTGGCTTTCTCAGTACAGATAGCCGCGAGCTAGCGCAGCTGCTTGGGCCCGAGTGATGAGGGGTTCTTGGTCCTCGCACCGTGAGCCGGCAAGCTTGCGCTCCCACTGCTCAGGGGATGGGGAAGGGAGGGGGAATTTATTCAGTAAACAAAAAGATAAAATAAGACGTGGCACGCATTCAACGCCCTATTTAGGGATGTGTTTTGAAAGCCAGCCGTGCTCAACCTTCGCGCTGAGCAGCGCTTAGGAGGACGGGTAGAACAGGCTGGTGCAACCTTCGCCGGCTACATAGTAAAAGGGCATCGAGGAAGACGCTTTCCAGATGTTGCTGAGCGAAAACTCCAGAACACCGGTTAAGTCGTCAGATTATGTGAATGCTACGACGAGCTGAAAAGAGCGCCTCTACGCTTGCCACTGACTAGCTGGAGCCGAACCATCCCTTTCTGCGCTGTCCTTCGACGAACCTTCAGTACAAGAGATGATTAAAGATCTCGTACGCGAAGACGTAGTCCGGCCACTTTCTCTTCTCGTGTTTACACCACCTACTTTTTTTGCTCAAGTGGCTGGCGTGTCTTCCCCGCTTCATCAATTATCCAGGAAGACGTCGCTGAGGCTCTTCTTCCGACCTGTCAGCAGACAGCTGTGACAACACCCCTTTCGTATGCCGAAGTTGCAACTACATCTAGCTACCCAGGTTCCTTCATTCCATACCCTTCGCCCACGCCTACTGCATATGACGGAGTCCCAGCCAGGCCTCGTTACACAGGCCCCACTTTGGAACGTTCGGCCCCGACAGTAGCACGTCTTTTCATTCTTGCCGCAACGTCCACTAACCCTAACCCATGGCACACAGCGGATTATTGTCCAATATGTTTTGCTTGCCGCATCCCGTGTCACGTTGCTCGTTTTTGCCATCTTTCGGTCCCACCACCGGATTACTCCTACCGTGTGTCCGCGAATTAGAGCAGCGTCTATGTTACGGCCCAATCCTACGTTTACACGTCTCCCGGCAAGCCGCGTAGTTCGTTTTCTTCTGACAAACACTGCGTTAGGCGTCACCAGTCGCCTTCACCACGTCGCCGCTCCTTGTCCCAGCGGTACAGTCTTCCCGGTGCACCGTCCGGGAAAAACAGATGAGCGCAGTTCCGGAGGCAAGAACTGCGGCTTCGTCGAACTACCACAGTTTTTCTCTTTCTCCTACAAATGCGATAGAAGTGAATGTTGAAGGAGTCGTCACGTCAACCGTTGTAGATACCGGAAATGCCGTGTGGGTCATGCGTGCGAGCCTCTGCCGCAAAATTCCAAAGGTAACAACTCCGGTATCTGACACTAGTCATCGCATTGCCAGCGCTCAACACGTGGCTGCATGGACTGCGTGCATGGCCATTGTGGTAATTCAAAAATTCCTTTATTTTGTGGAATTTTTGGTGTTGCCGTCATGTTCAAATGATATCATATTGGGCTGAGTCTTTTTGCCGCATCACTCAGGATTCACCGATTGTACCCGTGAGGAATTCGCACTCTTTTCCTTGTGTACAGCGCCATTGGACGATACGCCGACTCTTCTTCATTCTAAGCTTGTTCCCGCTACGTAAACAGATATTCTCCCATTGGCTGCCGTTCTGGTTCCGTGTCATGTGCATCTGTCTCCTCTTCAAGCCTTCCGAACTGTTCCCACGACGGAAGAACCCCAACAATGGATTTGCCGCAAGATTGCCGCAAAAATGGATTTTGCAAATTTGCCGTTTGCAATTGTTACATATCGCCACTGACGTTGACTGCCGAAGAGTCCCTTGGATGTGTCGAAGTTATAGACCCCAGCTTCACTGCAGACGTGTCTCATGACTCCCATCGACCTGCTGTCAGTGCTCGCACTCCTTCAGCATCTGCATCGACATCAAGTGTTTTTCTGCCTTCCATCGACCCTGGTCTCTCCTCCTCGCAGCGAGATCAGCTCATCCCGATTTTGAACCAGTTTTTGGCTCATTCGACCATGAACAAAATTCTTTGGGCCGTTCTTCGAACGTTCGTCCCCACATTGACTCCGGCACCGATGCTCTTTTATGTCAGCGGCCATACCACGTGTGACCCACCGAGCGCAACGTCATTGAAACACAGGTCACCGATACGCTGCACTGATATGCCATTCAACCATCCAGCTGCCTCTGGGCATCTCCACTTGTCCTCGCGAAAAAAAAAACGAGGGCTCCATTCGGTTTTGCGCCATGTACCGACGCCTCAACAAACTTACCCGCAAAGACGTATGTCGCTCACCCACTATAGACGAAGCTCTTGACTGTTTGCTAGGCGCCGAGCTTTTCACTTCCTTATAGGTGTGATCTGGCTACTGGCAAGATCCAATGGCGAACACCACTCGCCCTACAACGGTTTTTATTACGTTTGACTACGAGTTTAACGTTATGCCGTTCGGCATCAACGCTCTAGCTACATTTGAGAGCACGATGGACAGCATTTTGCGTGGGTTGAAGTTTAAAATATGTTTAGGTTATGTACAGTGCTCACGGATTGAAACGCGACACTGAGAGGGCGTGGCCGCCGCTACATAGAGCGCCACCCCTTGACGCCCGCGGAAGCTACGTGTTGCATTGTGGTATACGGCGAGGACGAGAGCGTGTTGACCACAAGCTTACTCCTTCCGGTTGCCAATGAGCAGGACTGTGGTTCCCCACAGCGACAGCGGGGCGCAGCGAGCCTGGAGCGCTGGAACGCGTTTGTGCACCGACGGTAGTAGCACGGCTGTGCGCGCAGCCAATTTCGCGACATCCTGTGCGCGCGCTCTTGTTACGGGTGCCCTTCCATTTCGGCAGAGTAATATTCATGTAATGCACATTCACGTTCATCGGAATAAAAGAAACTTCTGTACTAAGGAACAGCAAATTTTATTCCAGGATGTAAACTAAAAAAACGTAAAGACGCCTTTGCAGGCACGTTCGCGTGTGGTGCGGTGCATGAGTACTTCGTCGGCTCTCCTGTTTTTAGTTTATATCAAGGAATAAAGTTGGCTGTTCTTTCGTGCAGACGCTCGTTTTATTCAGATAAGCGTGACAGTGCCTTATATGCACAATGTCTGTGTCGTATCGGAAGGGCATGCGTAAGAAGAGCGCGCGAGCAGACGATGTCGCGAAATTGGCTGCGCGGTCCGCCGCGCGGCTACCACCAACGCACAAACGCGCTCCAGGCTCGTAGCGCACCGCTGTCGCTGCGGTAAACCACAGCCCCGCTAATTGGCAACCGGAAGCAGCAATCCTACGGTTAAAACGCTCTCATCCTCGTGGCATACCACAATGCAACACGTAGCTTCCACGGGCGTCCACAGCGGCGTTGCATGTACCACAGGCCACGCGCTCGCAGTGTCGCGTTTCAATCCGTGAGCACTGTACACAACGTTGCGCGTTCTGTTGAAACGCCTCCAACGTGTAGTACAAGTTTTGTAATGCCTTATTTCAGCTGGGCTTTTACTTAATCTAAAGAAACGCCAGTTCACTGCCCCCAAGGTTACCATCTCGGCCATGTGGTTTTCAGAGAAGGCGTTCTAACGGATCGTGGTGAAGTTTGAGACGTCACAGAGCTCCCCCCGCCGAGAACTATGAAGGGACTCCGCAGTTTCATTGGGCTGTGCTCTTATTTCCGCCATTTCATTCTGGACTTTGCTTCTATTAGTAGGGACGAAGCACCTAAGGACCTACCTCTATCTGGGTGTTGGTGTCCATGTACACAGTGCTGCGCATGCGCGAGGAGCATTGGGTTGGATTGTATTGGAATGGATTAGGTTGGATTGGATTTGGATTGAATTGAAATGGATTAGGTTGGACTGGATTACATTAAATTGAGTTCCATCGGATCCCTATAGAAGGCAAACGTTGCAGGCGGCGGCAGAAAGTTAGGTGGACAGATGAGATCAAGAAGTTTGCGGGATAAATTGGTCGCAGTTAGCGCAGGGCCAGGGTAATTGGAGAATAATGGGAGAGGCCTTTGCCCTGCAGTGGGCGTAGATAGGCTGGTGGTGATGATGATGATGATGATGATGGATCGGATTAGATTACATTGCATTGTAATTTTATATACTGTGTACATGCTTTGTCACTCCTCTACATGCGCGAGTGGGCAACGCCACGGGTGATTTACTATATGAACGAACCCCAGTGCTTCGCCCACTCGTCATGATTTACTTCTTGGGGATGCGTGAATTCTTTCCACTTGTCGCGCTGTCTCGGTAGTGGCAATGACATCCCTGCTTGGTCGCCAGCCTACGACAATTCATTTGCCCGGCTTCGCAAACGGCTTACAACAACACCTGTAGCCCCTAAGAACTGACCGAACCCCACACAGACGCCATCAGTATCATACTGGGTGCTGTGCTCGCCAAGTATAAACCAGGAATTCATGAACACGTTGTTCCGTATGCCAGCCGCCATCTTACGAAAGGCGAGTGTGCGTGTGTGAGCGGGCGTGTGCGCATGCGTGCGTGCGTGCGCGCCTGCGTGCGCGTGCGTGCTTGTGTGCGTGCATGCGAGTGTGCATGTGTGTGCGCGTGCGTACGTGTGTGTGGTGCTACATTGTGTCGGCGGCGTTTTTCGTCGCTGGCAGTGACGGCAGCTGCGGACGTAGTGGGACACGCCGGTTGCAAGGCTGGGCCAGTAGTACTTCGTCTTGATTTTTTCTATAGTGTGAGCTGTACCGAGATTTCCGAAAGACGCGTGGTCGTAGGACGCTGCCAAAATATCATCACGAAGGTATGCGGAGATGACAAGTCCATAATTTCTTCTTGTTTAATTTTTCTTCACGAGGACGGAGGTTTTGAGGCTGAATGCAGGTAAGTTGCGTTTGAAGGTCCTTGGCACAATGACGTTGCGTCCTTCGATATAGTCGATCATGACGAGTAACTCGGGGTCGGCACGCTTTTGTGCACCGAGGTCGCTTTCCGTAAGGACTCGGAAGAATACGCTGTAGTCGTCGGAATCTTGTGGTGGTAGGTGGATCGGGGGCGAAGCAGGCAGTCGGCGTCAGAGTGTTTCCCTCCAGATTAATAAACTGCTGTGACGTGAAAATCTTGCCAGCGCAAGGTCCACCTACCGAGACGGCCAGAGGGGTCCTTCAAATTTGCGAGCCAACACAGCGCGCAGTATTGAACCTTGAACAGTCTTCCATACACGTACGGGCGAAATTTTGTAATGGCCCATAGAAAAACGAAGCGCTCTTTCTCTGAGGCTTAGTAGTTTTTTTCTTCCTTTGACAGACCACGGCTGGCATAGGCGATTACTTTTGTGCAAACACTTTCCTTTTGGACGAAGACGGCCCCCAAGCCAATATCCGTACGGTCCGTATGCATTTCTGTTTCGGCGTTTTCGTCGAAATGATCAGGCAAAAGCGGACTAAGAAGCAGAAGGAAGGTTCTGCTACTTGAGCTGTCTTGTTTTTTCGCAAGTTTTCCTATCTAACTACTGCTTTCTCGAGGATGGGGGATAAGCGGACTAAGAAGCAGAAAGAAGGTTCTGTTCCTTGAGCTGTCTTGTTTTTTCTCGCGTTTTCCTATCTAGCAACTGCTTTCTCGAGGATGGGTTAATCTTCAAGGATGGGGGATGATGAACCCTCCTGTACCCCTCGACCCTGCACAGCGGTCGTCGTCGTCACCGCTGCCGGGAGCCCACAACTTGGAACCCCTGGCTGCAACGAATCCTCGGAAGGCTCCATGACTGAGGAAATGGGCTCGGATAGTGAATTCACAGTCGTCACAGGGCGTCGTTTGAAGAAGAAACTCCAGCGCACCTGAATGAGACGGGAGACTGGTCCAAAGGCCTTCACGGTTGGTTATGTGCCCGTCACGGGGAACGATAACATAAATACGTTGAACCTTCAGAAACTTACGGGTACTTTTGCCGGGTTGCGGTTAACTAGGTTAAAGAAATCCGGATCAATGCCCGATCGAACGTGCTAACGGTTGATGTGACCACTGACGGCATCATGGACACGTTGCAGGCCATCACAGCGTTAGGAAACATCCAGGTGCCTTCCTTCTTGGTACACGGGAAGGAAACAACGACTGGTGTCATCTCTCATGTAGACCTGGAGATCAACGACAGTGACCTAGTGAAGCTCCTTCGTCAATGGTGCGCATCCTGGACAGTCATCGCATGGGTCGATTACGGTGCGTAAAGATGGTGTTTCTCTGCGATTCGTTGCCAGCGCCTGTGTAGGTAGGTTTACGTGCGACATCGTCTGCGTCCGCATGTGCCACGGCCCCTTCAGTGCCATAAATGTCAAAAGCTAGGTTAGGTCAGTGCTGCTTGTAAGAATGCGGTAGCATGCAAGCGATGTGGCGATGCTCATAACCATGTTAACTGCAAAGGCACGCTGAATTATGAAAACTGTTCGGGTTCTCACGAGGCAACCTGTAATGAACGCCCAAAAATGATGCATGAGAGTGGAGTTCTGCACACTATGGTCAGAGAGAGAGAGAATACAACTTTATTGAAACGCCTGCAGCTTCCCTACCCCAACCTATTCAGGCGGAGGCTTGGATCGACGTGGCATTACGTCGTTCCGGCGGCGAGGCTAGCGTCTTGCGGGCGTCGGCTTCCGGGGACTAGCCCCTTCAGCACTCGGTCCATCCGGTCGCTGCCTCTCGACCGCCGCCAGGATCTGCTGGACATTCTTGTGTTGCTCTTCGTAGTCATTGCATCGCTTGGCCGCCTCGAACGGCGGTGGGAGAGCATCACCTCTGGTTGTATATTCTTCGTTCACGCAGTCTCTCAGGATGTGAGCCAGTGTGGCGCGTTCACTCCCGCACAGTTTGCACACTTCAGTCACGTACACCTCCAGCCACAGGTGTTTCGCGAGCACTGAGGTAATCACTGAATTGGTTTGCAACTGCCTAAACACAACCGCCTCGGCTCGGGTCAGCCCTGGGTGAGGCGGTGCCATCGTTCTCCTGCCTAGTTTGTACCATGAGAGCACCTCGCCGTAGCTTGTCATAGTGTCCTTGTCGGGGAAGTCCACGTCGTCGGCGGCGCTTCCCGTGGCGCGGCCGGCTAGTCCTCGCGCCACGGCGTTGGCCTTCTCGTTGTGGTAGGCGAGCCCCAGCGGGCTCGCTACCCCTTCTCCCGCGTGTGCAGGAAACCACTTAATCACGAAACTGCCATTGTCTCCGTCGGCTTTGGCCTTGCGCAGAATACGCGCGGCCGCACAGCACACCCTGTTCCTCGCGAAGTTGCGCACTGCCGTCCTGGAGTCGCACAGCCCCGTCGTGCATCTTGGGTCCGCGATGGCTAGGGCCACCGCCGCTTCCTCGGCCTGACACCGCGTCTTGACTCTCAGGCTTGCCGTCGATCTGGTCGCGCCAGTTCTGGCTTCGATTACGGTGACGCTGTAGGTGCCGTCGATGTTCTGGTAACTCGCCGCGTCAACGAGCACGGCTCCCTCGTCGTTGGCGTGGGTTGCGATTAGCGCCTTGGCTCTCCTCACCCTCCTGTCCTGGTTGTAGGTGGGATTCACGTTCCGTGGGATCGGGCACACGACGATGCCTCTGCTCGTTCGCTCCGGTACTCGCTCCTCCGTCTCGATTTCCCTTCTTACGCTGAACCCCAGGCGACGCAGTATCGCTCGACCAGTCCTTGTCTCCGATAGCCTCTCCAACTGCGCTGTCTGCTGGGCTTCCGCAATCTCCTCCAGGTTGTTGTGGACGCCAAGGGCTTCCAACTTCTCCGTGCTCGTGCTGCCCAAGAGTCCCAGTGCCACCTTGTAAGCCTTGCGAAGCATCGCGTTGATCTTTCTCCGTTCGCAATGCCTCCAGTTGTGGAAGGCCACGACGTAGGCAACGTGGCTGACGACCAAAGACTGGACGAGTCTTGTGAGCCTCTCCTTCATTCCGCCTCTTCTGTTCGATACCCTGCTGATGAGTCTCACTGCCGCGCCGGTCTCGGCCGCCAGCTTGGCCACCGTTCCACCGTTCACCCGATTTCGCTCAATGAGCATTCCCAGGATCCGGATCTTGTCCATCTCGGGGATGACTCGTCCCCCTTGCGTCCGCACCATGATCTTCTCGCAGTGTCTGGTGCACTGTTTCTTGCGGCTAGTTCTCTTGGGGGAAAGCACCAGCAGTTCCGATTTTGACCGGGAGCATACCAGGCCCGTGCCCATTAGCTGATCTTCTATTGCTTCCACTGCTTCCTGCAGCTTGCTTTCAATGTGGCCGTAGCTGCCGCCCGTGACCCACAGTATGACGTCGTGGGCGTAGATTGTGTGTCACACCCTTCGATTCGCTGTAGCCGGTTGGCAACGCCGATCATCACCATGTTCAAGAGGAGCGGCGATATGACCGCTCCATGTGGCGTCCCCTCGCTGCCTAGCGTCTTCTCCGGCAACTGCAGGTCCCCCGCACAGATTCTGGTCGTCCGGTCCATCAAAAAAATTCCCGCGCCTTCCCGCGAGGGGAACACGAGTAAATGCAGAGCATTGGGGGTCGTTACGCCGTGTAAAGTCGCGTTAAGGTGGGTAGTTGGGTCGTAGTTGTGTTGGCGTTGGTTTGGATTAGAGAGAGGAGAGTAAAGTCGCGTTAGGGTGGAGCGAGCGTCAACCAATGAAGGAAGAAGCAACGCAGTGACTGAAGCACGAGCGACCGATGGCCGCTTTTTAATTGCAGCGCGCGCAGTAGAAGGAGAGCAGTACGGGGGAGAGCACGCATGCACAAGCAGCGCGCGGCCTTCCACGCCCCACCGCGCTGCTATCACGCACCTGTTACGCCGAGACCGCGACGGAGCGAACGGGCTAACTACGACGCATGCGCGCGCCAGCTGCTGTTCAGAGAGAGGAGGGACGGAGGAGAGGCGCACCTGCTGCGGACGCGGAGCTGTGGACGCCGTCCGACGCAGGAAGAGGTGAGGCTAAGAAATGCTCTGCATTTAAAAGTCTCTAATATACTCGTACGATCTTCTGCCTAGGTTAAGGCGCGACGCTTAAGATACGATAGCAGAGTGTCCCACTTTGTCGAAGGCACTCTGCAGGTCCAGGCCCAGCACCACTCTGTTGTCCTTGGTGTTCGTCTCGTCATCCACGATCTCGCGTTCCAACTGGATCATGGCGTCTTGGGTTCCCAGCTTGCCCCTAAACCCGACAAGCGAGTCTGGGTACAGCTCTGCTTCTTCTAGGTACCGCTGCCATCTGTTCATGAGCACGTGCTCCAGGATTTTCCCACGCACGACGTCAGTGAAATCGGTCTGAGGTTCTCGATTACGGGCGGCTTGCCGGGCTTCGGGATCAGGATGGTCTTAGCTTCCTTCCACTGCCGTGGGAGACGTCCGGCCCTCCCACACTTGTCGAAGAAGGCCGTGAGGGCCGCCGTCACCGCGTCGTTCAGGTTCCTTAGCGCCTTGCTGCCGATGCGCTCCGGGCTCACGGCAGATCTTCTGTTGAGGTCTTGCATGGCGTTCCTGACCTCCCACTCCTCGATGTCTAGGTCCAGTTTCACGTTCTCGCCCCCTGGTAGTCCCGGTGTTCTCCCTTGGGGGAGACAGGCAGGTAGTTGTCGTCGAGTCTTGCCTTCTCTCGGCCTCCTCGTGCTCCGTCGTTGCTCTGTGGATGATGTCGCCAGTCTGTGCTGTTGCACACCCTTGGTCTGGGTCTCGTCCAGAAGGTGTCCCAGCAGCCGCCACGTTTTGCCGACGTGGAGCTGCCCGTCCGCCTCTCGGCATGCTTGCTCCCATGGCTGCATGCCGACTTCTCTGCAATAGTCCCCGATGTTCCTGTTGATTTCGGCGATCTTCTTTCCGAGCTTTCTGTTCGTGCGTTGACGGTTCCATCTCATTTCCAGGGCCTTCTTGGCCTCGATGAGGTGGGCCAGTCAGCTGTCCATGTTGTGCAAGTTCTCGTCAGTCTCGATCTCCATCGTCGCCCCGTCGGTCGCCCTCGCGATCGCCTCGGAGCACGATTTGATGTCTTCTATGGCTGTCTGTTGGGCCGGTGGTTTCCTTCAAAACTCCTCCCAGTCCGGGTATTTGTGCTTTCTTTTGCCTCGGTCCGCGCTGCGGCCGAGCGGGATCCGCACCTCCACGATCATGTGGTCGCTTCCTAGGTCGGTCCCGGTGTTCGACAAAACCCCGAACGCGAGGACCGGGGTTGTGTCCCTGGCCACCGACGTCCCCGTTCTCGTGGGAAATGCCGGGTCTGTGATCAGGGCCAGTCTCGCTTCCGTGCCTTCTTGCAGCAGTTCCCTACCCTTCTCGGATGTCTTGTCATATTTCGGGGCGTTAAAGTCCCAGCACAGCACTGTTGTCCCGTTGCCCACGACACTCACTGCTTTCTGTATGAGCGTGCGGAAGCTTTGCTTTCTGTGCATCGGGCTGCTGTACACGTTTACGACGAGCATGCTCTCACTCGCCCTCTCCGGTAATCCCCTCCACCGCGCAGTTGTGAGTCCACCCACCGGTGGCCAACTCGTGCTCGAAAAAGGCAATCTCCTTGCGCACGAAGGTACACACACCTCCGACCGGTCTACGGCTGCCCTTCTTGCGCTCACTGTTACCGCTCGGGACCTTTGCTGCCCTGGCGTGCGTTCGGTAGCCTCGGAGCTTTGGCGTTTCTGCACTGAGAGTCCCTTGTAGTATGAAGACGTCTGGTTTCATTTCTGCGTGTTTTAGGTGCTGGATGATCGTTTCCTTCTTTCCCGCGAAGCCGTTGCAGTAACAGTGCCAGATCAAGAGATCCTTCTCTGGCTTCTGGCGCTTCACTGCTGCTTGGGTTGGCTTGTTGCTTGGTGTTGGGTCCATAGTTTTTGTAGCTTGGCGATTATCTAAACTTCCACGTTCTGCATAACCGACTGTATCTGGGCTGGCAGCTCCACCATGCCGTTCTGTATTCCTTTCATCGACTGTTCCACCGAGGTGAGTCTTCGGTCTAGCTTGTTGAATTTTTCGTTCATTGTGCGCGCAAGCTGCTCGCGCTCCTCGTCCATGTGGTCGAATCTTGCCCGCAGCCTTTTCTCCTTCTTATGGCTGGGCTCCGTCGGGCGGCCGTTGTCACCGTCGGTGCTGCTTCTGGCAGCCTCCTCCACGGTGACCACCTCTCTCTTCTCTTCTCTTGGTTCGTTCGGGGGCGTCGGCTCCCTCCTCGGTTCTTGGTTCTATGGCGGCTTGCTTGGCAGCAGTGCTTCTAGTAGTACCAAATCAAACGGACCAAAGGAACGGCAAGCTAAAAATTTCGGCGCGACACCTTCCGGGCCATCGCCTGCACTCGAGATAGTTGAGTTCGCTTGTGAGTCCTTTGGTAGTTGGTCACTGCATGTCAATTTTCGTAATTTCGGTGGCAGTGCCTCGTCTCGGCGAAATAAAAGACTCGGCGGCACCTTGTGCCGCAGGCTGAGCGAGCGGCGCGATTCCTTGCAGCAGCTAGAAGCCTGCGGTATGTGTCGAAGCCGTGTAAGGGTTCGTGTTCAGATTCGAGATAATCAGTGCGTCAGGAGCTCTGTTATCGTTTCGTTGAGTCTTGAGAAGATTGGCGTGGGAACCGCTAGAAGATTAACCTTCGTGCGTGACTGAATGGTTGCCGGTCAGTATGAAACGGAAGAGACCGATAATATCAAGTATCACTTCGCCGCTTCTTTTCATCAAGGTCTGGTTCCCTTGACAAAAATAGTCCATTGATTCATTTTTGTGGGGGTTAATGCGCCTACGCTACTCAGCTGATGAGGCATGCCGTAGTGGGTGGCTCCCGAATTATTATTATTATAGGCCGTGTCTAGAGTGCCGTCCGATGGTAATATAAGCACTCCACTATATCGACGTCCACCGGCGTTTTGTGGCAAAACTGCCGCACCTGGCTGTACATCGCCCTAGATAACGTAAAGCTAGGCAACCTAACCTAAACATAACATAAGATAACCTAACGCACCTAAAGAAATCATTTAATACACCAAAACTAACCTAAGGCATAAAAATTGCACTTCAATTAATTAATGAAAAAGAAAACCGAGGCAAGAGCCAGTCTCGAACCGCCGACTTTGGGATGAAGAAGCTGAAACGGATCCTCTACACCACAACGACAGCCCTTTTGTCCGGTGCTAGCCTAGTGTTAAATATGCGAATTTCGTCGGACGGCACTCTAGCCATGCCTGGAACGATCAGCTAAAGTGCTGTGGGACGGCACTCAAGAAACTGCGATTATTATAATTCTTTATTCGGAAGGGGAGACTCAAGGTCTAGTCAGGGATGGGGAAGGCGGTAAAGGAGGTGAGAGCGTCTACATTCTCTAGTGTATCCCCGTCGTACAAGCGAAAGTCCATAGGGACATAACAGTCTCTCTTGGGTGAGCCCGGCCCAGAGGAGGCGATGCCCACTCCTGGAGGGTCTTGATGTACGGCGGAAGATGGGCTCTCCTGTCCACCGCGAGCCGCGAGCACTCCCACAGCATGTGCTGCATTGTGGGTTGGCGCGTGACACGAGGAGCAGGTCACGATGGTAGTCTCCCTGGAGTTCTCGAGGCGTTCTCTCAGGTGTCGTGAGCGTCGGAGAACGTATGCCCACCGCGAATAATTATTACCACCGAGGGATCTCTAAGGTGCGCCGACATCAGGAACGCGTGGGTGCTCTTGCTTTTCGCCTCCATCAGAAAAGTCGGCACCCCGGCCGTGTATCGAAACCACGTCCTTCTGCTCAGCTGCACGACGCCGTAGCCACTGAACAAGCGCAGCGGGCAAATATTGTAATATGGTTACATTATTATAACGAGTAAACATTTCAGCTTCGCCCATTTGCATTTTTATGCGTACACCGTGCGTTGCATGGTCGGTGTATTCTCATATGTTTTTTGTTTTTCGGTTTGTTTCTTCAGGGCTTCTTATTTTTGTACTTTTCCTAGAATTGTGGTGCGCATAAGACAATTCTGATCTTGATTCTGATCATTTTTCTTGATAATTTGTTTTAATTTATCTTTTCTGGTTTTAAAAATTTCCTTTTGGATATTGTCTTGATATTTGCTACTAAAACGATTAAATGCGTTAACTACGACAATTATGCGTTTTCGCGCGGATGCAGGGCGTTTAGAGTTGGTGGTGCATGTTACTCGGCAAAGAATGCTTTCCAGCTAAAAGAGCGCTTGACAAAGGTTTCTCAGAGCTAGCACGGTACTTCAGCCTCAGCACATGCAGCGCGCTGCCATGAATCTAGGCCCTCACTCGTCCTTTCGTGTAAGGCGCTGCCGAGCGCTATTTTCGAGAACAAAAAAACGTCGCGGCCGAAATCCGGAAAATTGATAGGCATTGACTAGCGAAGGATCCTCCTTCGTACTCAGCTGTCTCGACAGCAGCCACTATGACGGAAGACGTCGCGCCCATAGTTCTTGCGCGCCCCTAGCTTGGTCTGTTTTATTTTGCGGCCACCTGGCATGCGCAGCGTTTTCCCTTGAAAACTTGATCGTTCGCTCGTACTTTGCTACAATGGGACCATCTTGAAATGGTGAAAGAAACACGGCTCAGTGCCAAAACAGAATCACTAGAAAATAAAACCGGCCCCAAAAAGAAGTCAGGCTACAGTTTTGAAAGCAATCTATTTTCTACTTATCTAATTATCTACTTTCTGCCACTTTCTACTTATCTACTTTATTCTACTTTCTTCGTATTTACTTTCTGCTACTGATTTCGTATTCCAAGTCGATTTGAGACTGCGCTGCGTGTGGGTGATAGCACAAGCCGTACTTTTTACTGAAAAGCACTATATGCCTAACCCCCCCCCTTCCCCCACCCAGTTTTCATTCTGGTCTCATCGATTTAATCGGCGCCGCTCCGGGGCTCCTTCTCACCCCCGCTGACACCTCTATCGCAACTAATTTCCCTCTCGCCTCCACCGATGCCCCTTTGGCAGTTGCGCAATCGGCAGCTAACGGCGGTAGTGCGGTTATCAGATGATTGCGACAAATAAACAAAAGCATGCATGGGCGTAAAAAATGCACTGACGATTTCTACACTCCCTAAAAGGAAATTCGTCTGTAGTGTGAGCTGCAGTCTTCTCGGTCGCGACGCATTTCTGCTGGCTCTCAGGAAGTGTTCGCGTCATCAGAGAACGTACGGCGGCGTGCGCTGCTCTGCTGCTACGCCGTAGTGCGCCGCCGCCGCCGGCCAGCATGTTGCAAATCGTGTTTGAACCTCCCGCGCAAATGTCACGTGGTTCGGATTAGCCCCGCACAAAGGACCAGCGAGCATGATGTGGCATATGTGTTTAAACCTCCCGGACAAACGTCACGTGGTTTGGATTAGCGGAGAATGGAACAGCGTCTGGGGAAAGTGTCAGGGGGAGGGCGCTCCTTGACGGCGACACATGAAACGTGTTACGGAAAGGCAGTGAGAGAGAAGACGCCGTAGCCGCACGTGTCGCACTCCACTTCACCCTTCTCTAGACTGTCCTCTCCATTTTTTTCTTTGCTGACTCGGTTATGCGGGCAAACAGACGCCACTCCCACGAAGCCCAGGTAACAGCTGCCAAACGGCTGCCCCCTAAAACGACCGAAACCCGCCGCCGCCGTTTCCACTCTAATTGACTTCGCCACGTAGCTGCAAATCCCTCCCGGAAGAACAGAAACTTCCCCAGTGGAAACGCCGGCTTGAGCGCATATTTCTTTTTCAGCTTGGAAGGCCTTCCGAGGGACTTTTTCGCCGCTGTGTATCACGCCTAAGTAAGCGCCATCACAGGTTGCCGGTTTTTGGGTGCACGGTTTCAATACACATGGCTCTATGCAGTTAGTCGGCTGTCCTCCTTGATCGAGTGGTTCGGATGTGGGTTGATGTGTTACACAGACACCTTACACCCACAGTAAGATGCATACGAGGGGAATGACAACGGACAGCCACATGTTTGTACGCGAGAATAGAGCTCAAGTGCTTCCAGATTTTAAATCGTTATGAAACGGGTGCATGCCGCTCGTTTGGAGGAAGAACAGCAAGAATAGAAGTGTTGACCCGAACACAAGCGCGAATGGGTGCAAAAACAACGGAAAGCTGCTGGCACCGCCATTACCTCCTCAAGTTTAGCTCGTAGAGTAGCGGCGAATCCCTGACGGATGAACAGCAATTTGCCCGCTGGAACGCCGGCGTGAGCCAATATCACTTCTTTAGAGGGCTTTCCGGGAATATTTTCGACGGCGCCCATCACTACTAATCTTGCGCATATGACCGGCTGCTGGTTTATGCGTGCGCAGGTTTCTAGTGGAGAGTAGTGGGAGGGATGGAGGAGGCGTGCACGCGCAGCTATAAGCTTCATGCCCGTACTGATGACTGCCATGTCCGTTGTGCTGGTGCGAAATTTAAAAGCGGACGTTAAACGGTCCTTAGTGGTAGAGTGGATTGGTTTTGTGTGTTAGGCTATGTTCAGATTACAGACGCAAAACCCCTATCGTGATCTATGCACGTAAAAAAAGCCATGTCAGGCCGTTCGGTTGGCTGAGACGTGAAATGATGTCATTCTTTGAACTTATAACGACAGTTTCGGCAACAGTCTGAACCCGGCCTTGCAAAAACAGTGAGATGCTAACGACGTGAGAGGGAGACAGGCAGTTTCATGTTTTTTGGCAAGAACATAGCTTGGATACGTCAGCGATTCATTCAGCTAATTGGCTATAGGATATCCTCCATCCCAAATGACGATAAACGTGTTTTGTTTCGTGCAATCTTTGGACTGCGTTCAGCTTTGCACATCATCCATCTTCAACAGAGTGAAAGGGCACTAATTTTTTTTTTCAACTGACGCAGCCCCAATAGGGCGAGCTGAATATGCCAAGCTTGGTTCGTGCCGCTGCTGCTTCCCTTCCCCTACCCAATCCCCCTGCCTCCTGGCTCTAAGCACTCGCGCGCTCGGCCGCCCAGTCCCAGTTCGCCCTGGACGACAGGGCTCGGGCCCACAGAGCTGCACTTCCGCGGCTTAACCATACCTACTAAGCCTAGCCAGGAATAAAACGAAGCACCTTATGGCTGAGGCTCGTCCGGCGTCCGGCGTCCGTGCTCACGGCGCAGCACCATGTAAATCGAAACATCTGTGAACAAACTGTTCACGAAAGGCTAACAAGAACAAAATAAAAGGTTCACGAAAGGTTCGAGAGAGAGAATGGGGAAAAGAGAGAGACGCACAGCACCGTCAAAATCTAAACATCTGTGAACAAAAGGTTAACAAGAACAAAATGAAAGGTTCATGAAAGGTTAGAGAGAGAGAGAGAGAGAGAGAGGAGGGGGAGAGAGAGTGCGCCTGGAGAGCCATGCGGCGCATGCGCGAGTAGCATTGGATTGGATTGGATTTGGATTGGATTGATGTGGATTGGAATAAATTCAATTGTACGGGATTGAATTGGATTGGAAATCGTTTTAGTAGCAGTAAGCACTCTCACGGGTGATTTACGGTGAGAACAATACCCAGTGCTTCGTCCACTCGTCATGATTCATTTCGTGGAGATGCATAATTTTTTTCTCTCTCTATCAATTTCCCTGGTTGTCACTGAAAATCAGCGCGGAAAAAACAGCACAAAAAGGAACGAGAAGTAGACTTGACAGCGCTGCTCAATGGACAGCGCTGATTTTCAATGATGAACGTTCACCAGCTCGCCCAAATCACAGTCCTCTTGAACTATATTCCCTCGGTTGCTCCACTATCTACACTTCAACTCAAGCAGCGGGGAACCCGGGAGCAGGCTGATCTCAGGCCTTCTGGAATGCCGCCCCAGAGTAGGTGTGCTTCACGTCAGGATAGGTGCCACACACCTGACACTGCGGGGTGCGCCAGTTCGGGTCGTAATGTGCTAACCAATCAGGGCCAAAGGGAGGGAGATTGCGTCTGGTGATTGTGTGTGCCTTCGCTAGTGTAATTTCAGGAGTCGCAGAGTAATGACGCAGCGGAAAAGGCGGAGCTCCTTTACCTCACTCCGAGTCACGCGTTCGGGGAAGCGTTCCGCTTTCTGACCGTAGTCTGGGGTTGAGGGTCGTTCGGGCAAATTCGCACGAGCGGTAGAATGAGCCTGTAAGGTCCACTTATGAGATTAGCGGCCAGGCGCCCGGGCTGCCCTTGAGAACCCGCCGCTCTGTCTAGCGACGTAGCACCGCCGACACTGCGCTGCAACTGCCGCTTATTCGTCGCGGCGCGCACGGGAGACGAATTGTCTGGCCCACCGCATTCCTCAAGGATAATCCCCCATTGAGAAGGCAGACTGCGGCGCCGGATTCCAGGAATGTCTACTTGGCGCGCGGAGGGGGTGGGATTACCGGCGTCCGGACAAGCGCCGCACGAGTCTCTATTGTTAACACGTCCCGGTCAGCATGACGCACAGTCGCGTCTTTCGCGCTCATCCCTCGAGGTCGTACGCGTTTTCTGGCCCGCGGGCGGTCCGTTGACCTGAGATAGCGGCGCCTCATTGAATATTCCGTGACGTGGTGAGTGCCAGCTGTCTACGTAAATTCGGGCACTCCCATACGCGTGTACGAAGGCTACAGGGGCGTTCCCGAGAGAGGGTGATCTCGAGGTTTTAAAAGGCCGAACTTGGCCGTTGGAAATCGTTCTTGTCTGAGCGCTGAGCTGGCTGTTCGCGGCGAGGCAAGGAGTCTCGACCGTTAACGCTAGGTTGGGAGTTGTGAGCCCCCTAGTCGAGGTTAAGATCGCGTCGGAGGTTTAGGGTGCAGCGCCGCACCGGGAAACTAGACGGATCTTGCGGCGAGACAGGGTCTCGGCCGTTGTTTCTCGAGCGGTTTGTGTACGCTCTGAGAATAGGAGAGTTAGACGAAGTTGAGAAGCTCAAGTGATTTGTGCGCACTTGGAGCTAGCGTCTAGCTGAAGTTTGAAGTTTTTCTTTTCGTTACTCATGTACCCAGTTTTCCTACTGTAAATAGCTGTATATAAACCCTTCGTTTCATTTAATCAACCCCAACGCCTTGAGTCCCTCAATTCGACCGCCGTCTCCCAGAACTTCAACACCATCGCCCAGCCAGCCTCCTGCCAAATCAACCGGAGCCCGGGCGATTGGGTTCCTGATCGACACCGGACTTCGGGGAAACGATCTTTACTGAGCCCTTGCATTCTCTACAATTCCCTGGACTCCGTGGATACCCTTCATGAAGAAGTAGATAAGGGGGGCTGTGTGCTTCTATGTAACATGTCAGATCGGGCTGCATGTGCGTGGGTAGGAAGTTAGTAGCACTAGAAGTCTCTTTAGTAGTCTCGTCTAACCGCAACGGCAAAAATGTGTTATCGATGTCGTTGAAAGCGGCGGATTGTCATAGCTCAGCGTTTACGGCGCCCTGTGAAATTTTCCGGAAGTGTAGGTGTTACTTCACATTCGCCGAACTCACTCATTTCAGCAACCATCGTTGTATTTTATAGGTATTTGTGATCGAATAATTGGACGCTCGTACCAAATGGCAGCATAAAGGAAGGGAAAGTAATGAGAGTGGACAATGAGAACATGGAACATGAGAGATGGCGCTCTTTACTGGGTCAAACAAACAAAACCCGGGAATAAACGAGAAAAAACGAAAATACAGCCGCTAATAATAAACGAATGTCAAAAAGTAACGAGCCTCATAATAGCGATAGTAAAATTGGAAAAGAAACAGTCCCACAGTTTGGACGAGATGTTCGGGATGGCACTGGTCAGTAGCTTGGGTGGAGCTTCGTTGGCACGCTAGCGGTGCATTCTTGGCTGCAGTGGGGCGCTGCTCCATGGTGTCCTCTACTTGGCCGTTGTCTGCTAGGACGTTAGAGATCCACTATGGTCGCGTACCACCTACTGGGAACAGTAGCATCCCGTCGGCAGCGCGAATCTATGGCTGCATCCAGACCACCTTAAATGAACGGTGTAACACCTGGTTTTTTAGCAGCAGTGGTTTAAGCTTTCTGTTCCGCCGTACAGCACCATTAAAAATACCGAAAAAAAATAGCGAACGTACGTGACCGTCCACCTCTTGAGGAATCTCCGCCATCATCCAGGCTGGCGATTGGGCTTGCGCCTCGCGATGGGCTAGCAAAAATTTATAAAAATAGCGAGCGCACGCGAACGAGTGCCCAGTGAGGAGCTCGTGGCGTCGGCCAGCTCGACCTTAGAGAACACTCCAGCTAGCATTCGTTGAGGGACCTCCGGACTGCTGTTCCTCTCGCTAGTTCACGTGCGTTTTCGCCTGAAGTGGAGAGCAAAACGCCGAGCTCGCGAAGCCGGTTGCCGCACGTTCTAGCGCCTGTTAACGCGGTTCGGTGTTGGAGAGTTGTGAAATCCTGTGGACAAAGCTATCCGTGCCTGCCAGTCATGTGGAACTTTCAGCGGCAAGTTCAGGAATTTATGGAGGTACAGCAGCGGGGTCTCTGACGACGGGAGACGGGCCACCAGCTCTGCTGTTTCTCCAGCCTTGCAGCTGGCGTGCATGCTTCGCGAATTTTTTTATGCGGCGAGAATCTTCTCTCTCCAGCCGCTTCTTCACCTTTACATTAGCCCATACCCACACAGTGGTGATTGGTTGTTTTCTCTCGGAAAATGTTCTTCAGTACGCAGTACTACTGGCACTTCATCTCAGTAGGGCATACCACCTGACGTCCAAACAGACAATGGCTTCAGGTTTTGGTTCATGACTGCAGGCTATTGTCCTAGGCGTATGAATTTAAACAAGCTACTTCTAGTCCAAGATATGTGCTTTTGAATTGTTGGTCCGAGAAATGTGCCGAGTTAATTTTAGAGATGTGAAAAACGCACTGGCAAAGCAAGATTTTTACTTTGGTCTGCTTCTTTTAGGACAACGCCACTACAGTGCGGACGAACTACAGAAGAGATACTGCATGTGATAACGCTGTTGAACCCATTGCACAACTCGGAAAATTTGTAGCGCTACCAGACAAACTATCCCGGAAGACTGACTGCGTAGTTTGAAACAGGTTCCACGGTCCGTCTTCATTCAAAAGGGTCCTGGACAACCGAAGGTGGAGTTCTGAGGCTGTACAGTCATCCCAGGTCCTACGACGTGCCCACAGAAGAGTGGCAGCAGCTGCTACAGAATCCTTGACATATGCGGCTACCAGCTAGACCTTCAGACCGGACCTCCCGAAAGCAGGGGACACGAAGCGCAGTCTGAGAAGGCGCAAGCGAGCGTTTCCGGGTTCTATGCCCGCGGCGCCTAGCTAGGGCGCAACCACATCGTCAAGGCCTGTATACCGCAGCGACAATGGAAGCCGCTAAAACGCCTAGCCCAGAATAAAAAGTGCCAAGTGCTTTTGCCAAGTGCTGTGAAATGAATCCTTAACATTTTATTAGTCCACCACTGAAACATTTCGGTTGTTTGTTCTTTGCAAAGCATGCAGCTTGGGTAGAACACGACCCTTAATTTTATGAATACCACGCCAATAATGATGCTCCTCTTCTTGCAATCGCACCTCTGTTTCACGTCACTTTTAGCCACACGGGCAATGGAGGCGCTTTTTGGGTTAGTTCTAGTAACTCGCGTCAGGTGCACTTGGTTTTTCGGTTTGCAAGCAGTCGTGTATACCTAATTTCCCCCAGCACTTACCTGTTAAGTTCACATTAGATTTGGCTCGTGGTAAAGCTAGGCGTCACGAAAGTTATTGAGAACCAGCCGTCGTGGTTGTTTTTGACAATTAAGGATGCTGCTGGCTTTGAGGCACACAGTTCCGTAAACAATAAAGATACAACAGTTTAAAGAAGTACGAAATTTATTTCGCGAAGCGCTATTAATTCTATAAATGTCCTCATGTCCAAAGTCCGCAGGGCTCCAAGCTTTGAAATCCTTGACCACTCATGGTGAGCCGATTGCTAGAGACAGGTATCCAAATCCTAAAAATGAGGAAAATAGTTTAAATCTCCCCCGAAATACGACGTGCACCGTTTAGGCTTAATTTGAGCATCTCCTGACTGCTAAGCCGTCACGGTGGCAGGGGGCTCTGAGCAAATACAACAGTTCTGCTTTATATACATAACTGTTTAAATGTACTCTTGCGGGCAATTGTGACGCCATGGTAAGAGTTGGATTTATGGCTCTGCAACGCGCGGTGTTGGAATTATCTTGTGGCCTGCCACAATGTATCATTCGGGCCTGGTAACTTTGCAGCACATGGGAGAAGTCATAATAGCACACTAAAAAAAAAGGAGTTCGTGGTTTTTTTAATATTTTGGAGCGTTTTGTTGACCGTGAAAAAGTGTTCCCAGTATAGGGTAATTGTTCATCGGGGCACCCGATTTTAAAGACATGCGTTGTTTCTCACATTACGTTTCACATTACATATTCTTCATGATGTCATCTGGTTAATGCCACTCTTTGAACTCCTCTTCATTGCCGACGTCTCTTTATTGAGTCATGTACTCTGCTTTCCACGCGCGGCGTGCAACTCTCTCGTGCCATTGTGCAATGCCGCGTGCTCCTCGCCAAGCAGCTGTGCACCGGACTCGAGCCTGCGCTGTGGTTGGCTCAGCTGCGTTACACAATGCCTTCAATATTACCTAATATGCACGCACGCTCGTACACACGCGCGCGCACGCACGCACGCACGCACGCACGCACGCACACACACACACACACACACACACACACGCACACACACACGCACACGCGCGCGCGCACACACACACACGAGCGCAAGCGCGCACACATACTCTCTCTCTATCTCACACACACATCACACACATCACACACACACACACAAACACCCACACAAACACACACACTCACACGCACGCGCACACGCACGTAGACGCACACACACGCAAACACACACGCACACATATAGACACGCACGCCACACGCGCGCGCACACACACGTGCACACGCACACGGACACGCACGCACACACGCGCGCGCACACACACGTGCACACGCACACGGACACGCACGCCCACGCACACATGCACATACACAAACAGACACACACACACACGCACACGCAGGCGCACGCACACACACACACATGCACCTGCACACATGCACGCGCACACGCGCGCACACACGCACATGCAGACGCACACACACATCCACACGCACAGGCATGTACACACACACAACCACACACACAAACACGTAAACGCCGTAAAACATTAAAACAATGAGTGAACTGTGACCTCCTTATATCAGCGATCCTCCGTGTAACACAGAGAACCTTATTCCTTTGAAGAGAACATTTTTGTTTAGAATGAACATCTGCCTTACTACCTTTATCACTACTTTACTACGCCCTACCTTTCACCCCTTTCACGAGAAGACATCTGACCTCCTTTTCTCGATTAAGTGATTTTCTTTCCGTCCGCCTACCTTCCCGACCGTCATAAATCTCATCCAACAATGGCAGAGTAGCGACCATTACGTTAGTTATCTGGATCCGGGACCCACATCATCAGTCACAATCCCTGAAAGTGAATTCTTCGCACTGAATTTCGGTACGGGCCTAAGCTGCAATTAGTATTCAGAATTCTTCAACAAAATGAACCCAAATTTTCCCGGGTACTTACCTGGACTAGGCCACAGGCTGATCTAGCTGGTACATATTTTGGCCAAAATTCTTTTTTTGAAGAAATAAGATTTAGCGAAGCCAGAGAGGGATGGTGAAAAGGGCGGGACGGGCACCCGTCCCGTTCTTTTCACTTTACGTGTCTTTCGCTGCGCCTAATGTTATTTCTGTAATATGAACCACACGTCCAATAACACCTCTTCATTTATTTTCTGCCTTCTTTGTGGGCGTTTCGTTAGCAAAGCACGCATCTTAGCGTAGCTAAGTTAGTTTTGGCGAACTATTCAGTTATACATCCATGCATGATGTAAGTATAATGGTTTCATTTTTGTCGGTGCTTTTGTGTAACGTTACGGGGCAAGCACGATTTTCTGATAACTTAACAAAGCCAATATAACGTCAAAATTTTGTTGGGAGTCGATATTATGCCACTTCAGGGAACAACGAATCGGTATGGTGGAAGTAATATTTCTCATTCTGTAGTTTCATCATATTTGGTTTTCTTGCAGAACATAAATGGATCACTTTCCCGATTTAAGCATTTTTTGGAAAAATTGCTTTGAGCAGATCTTGTACTCTTAATCTGGAACTACGCGAATTATTTCTCACAAAAGAAGGGATGGATCATTTTTCGTCTAGGACGTCTTACTTAGAATGTCCAGATTATTAATATTACAACAAAACAAACTAAAACAAAAAAAATGCAAAGACCGAAATAAAAAAGTTCTTTTGTGCCTCAAAGAAAAAAAGTGAGTGAAATAAAAAATTTCCCCATCTTCCTGTAGGGGAACCCTAAGTAGTATGCGAAGCAGCCATGGGGACGCGCGCGTCCTTTATACTGCGGAGCTAGAGTGGCGCCCCAAGCGGAGTATGCAGCGGCTACTGTCGCGCCTCTAACCCTAAGCTGCTTCGCATTATTGCAATCAGAGCCGTAGATGTTGCCATTCATTGCGCAATCCTGGAGAGGAGAGGAGAAATGCCAGAGAGAAGAGGAGAATCGGAAAGGAGAAGACGAGGAGGATGCGCATGCGCAGTGGAGGTGTGGACACTGCACAACGGCGGACGCACAACGGCGGAGGGAACAGGCGCGACCATAAGCTGCTTCGCATTTAAAATCACCGCAAACGCCTAAAACACAAACGAAAATAGCCATAGCCCGCCAACTGGATAAAGCGCTGTATTTTCAGGAAACTGCATATGGGGCGGAAAGTTCACGTGTGATCATTATAGTAATGTAAAGGAGATAGCTGATCAAATAGAATTTTAGCACCGATTCAAACATAGATTTGCAAAAATGAATTTACAAAATTATAATAGAAGAAGTACAAACATATTTAGAAAAATGAATTGACAAAATTGGGACTATGAATACTAAGCATCTTCTAAAAATAGCTAAATATAAAAAAAAATTCAGGAAATAAATTTTAGACATCCGCAATAAAGGATATGTGTAAAGATCTTGCCTGTAACGCCCAGTGTTTGCACAAAAGAACATATTGGTAGGTATCGGTAAATAGCGTGAACCGAAAATAAGTGGTTGAATGGACTTTTGAATAACAATACAATTGAATAACAGACACATATTGCCTAAACAATCAGTAGCTCTAATAACCATCTCAGACTAGTTCTTTGAAAAAAGAAGACTAAGAAAAAATGGCTGAAAAAGGAACGAAAACACAAATACAAAAATGAAAACAGGCCAACAGTGCATTGTGGCCTTCATCTGCACTAATATACAAAACAGGCGAAATTAAGGCAGTTAACTCTCTTAAAAGACTGAAGGCACAGACTGCGCTAGAAGAAACGAAGGAAAGCTTCAGACAATGAAAGCGTTCGTTTTATTCGGCCGCTAATAAAAACCACCCATAAAAGCCCTATAAAAACTAACAATTCAGCGGATTTGTAGGCAATTATCTCAATTCTGTAGATTCTGTGTTCCTATCTTGCAAGACAGTCTATCACGTTTTTGTATTCCAAATTATTCTGGAACTCTGTCGTGTGAAGCCGAAAAATCTTTAATCTTAAAATTGCCTCCAAGACATAGGCCTTCTCTGGCAGCGAAGACCTTTAACGCGCAATACAAAGCACCATTAACCGGGTGTGCGGGAAATAAAACGCTGTAGTAGGTAATTTTGAATTGACCTTTCGTTGAAATAATGCGCTAACTTTCTCTTCCACATCACCCAACCCTCTTACTCTTCTCTTACAATCTCGCCACTCAAATAATACGGGAGAGCTTAGTTCAATTCAAATCAATCGTTCCGCGTTTGTACTGTCAACTCAGCGTTGTTGCCACTGCGCGCCATGTTCTGTGTAACCTCAACCCTCCGTAGGAGCTGGTGTGATCCGCTTTAAAAAAAAATTTCCTTCCCTCCTTTATCTTCTCCCGCTTTTCTCCGCTTTAGCAGCTCACACGGTAATAACTGTACGGGCTTGTTCTATTCGATTTTCCCGCGTTTGCATATCCACGCGTCACCTGTTGGGAGAACCGGTAGAGTTTTTGGTAATGACACGCCTTCAGTAGGAGCCTATTCTCTATATTTCAATACTGTGAATGCTGAGGTAAAACTTGCATTATAAATGTAGCCGTTTGAGGGCAGCAACGTCGTGCAATTTTTTTCGGGATAGCTGCATTAACACAAAGGTTCCACCCGCTGTCCACAGGCTCACAGCACCAGTAGGAGCACTATCATATGCAACAGGCAGAAATTCGTAATCGTGCACAACTAAGCAATGGACTAATTATGTGAAGTACTGCATAGTGTAATATAGAATATACCCAATGGTATTTATTCGAAGAAGGGCAACCCGGTGCCCTACCCGTTTCTTACAAGTAACAGAACACAGTGAGGCCTGGGTAGACGGATCATGTGCTTGTATTTCCCCTTCAAAGTATTGTGTCTTTACACCCACTAATCTGGTTTGCAATTGTCCGGGTGCGGCTGCGACGTCGCATGTGCTGCACCACCGGCGACATTCAATGGCGACGAGAAGTATGGAGTGAACATGCAGAGAACGAAAGTCCTTTGGTACGTTTGTGCGTTCCTGACAGTGGACACAGGAGAAATATTTGGTGCAAATTGTTATGAAGCTGCATTCGCTAGGTGTACGTAGTCCTGGGTTCGACGAATATCCATCTGGTAAGGTTGGAAATTCATAACAAAGTCGCTGCTACTGACGAAGTCAAATGAACAAAAATAACGTTTCAGGTATCGTACGCGATGCTTGATCACAGCGAGGCGATTCAAGAGGTCGTCATGGTTTTTTCTATTGTGCGCGGGAAATAGCAAAATCTAGAGGCCCCTTGAAAGCATTCAGACTTGTGCTACGAAAAAATAACAATAGTTTATTTTTTTTGTTTCCTTGAAGGAAGGCGCCTTTCTTGACGAATAAAGTTGTTGTTTATTTGGTTATTCAATCTTGCCACAATCTTTTCATCCCATTTAAAATTTTATGTTATGAATCAGTGTAGTTCTACGTTCTACTTGAATGAATTTTGCACGACTTATGTGGTTCTTACCCAACGCATCCGAAGAATATGGCAGTTTTTGGAGAGTGTTGGAAACACCCTAAAATTTGGTACTATTGCCGTGGCGAGCTTGATATCTGGGCTAAAGGAAGTCCCCACAAGACAGCCGTTGCGAGTCTTCCTCGCAGTAATAACTACGTCTTGGTCTTGCTCCACCTTCAAGGGCGGGAAGCGTGTTTCAAAGTGTTTTCCTTGGTATTGCTCAAACGTCACCACAATGCTGAAAAAAATCAAGTCACATTCAACTAGAAGAACGCCAGAAACGATATGAAACACACTCGAAGTTACATGTCAGGTAACATACTACGTCTAACGTGCTGTGCCCAGATGTTCGGAAGACGGTTCGTTGTGGCGCGCTTCCAAAATTTCGTCACGAAGGGCTGCCGGGATGACAAGAAGATAATTCGTTCCCGTTCTGGGGCTGAAATTCTTCACCAGGACGGAGTTTTTCAGGGTGAATGCTGGTAACTTCCAGTTGAACTCCCTAGGCACGGCGACATATCGTCCTTCGAGGTAGTTGATCACGACGCGGAAGTAGGGGTCGGCACGTTGCTGGGCGGCTAGATCGCTCTCCGGCAAAACTCTCCGTCAAGACTCTCGCCTGAAACGTAATCATTCGCAAACACTAAAGGAAGGCTAATACTAATCAGCACACCCAATCACTACCCGCATTCGTATCAGGACTGCAACCTACATTTCACAGCGCCAAAGCTTTCCCGCCTCCTACGGCGGTCAAATAAGCGTTCGTACGGTTCATAATCGACCAGTCGAACTCCCTTAGCAGCTACAGCACACATCCCAGCAAATGCTTGTTGCAAAACGCTCGCGCCAGCGATTTCGCCTAATAAAATCACACGATAAGATAAACAATTTTAGCCTATTAAGTCCGCACACCCCAGCTACCGCACCGCTACCGTATAATACATTCATCTTGACATCGTATACAGACAGGCCAGGCAGATGTCACCGCGCCATCACTTCAATGTATCTTGGCCTTCTGCTATTACTGATGCCTACCCCCTTTGCGATTTTACACATCCTTACCGCGTTGAACCTCCGTTCTTGCTCTTTCTTTCATTTCCAATGATCATTTCTCGAACACCGTGGTATCGTCCTTCACAGATACTGTTATGGTCACGTACCCAATCTGGGGCTGCTCTAGCAATGCTCATCTCCTACACTCCCACATACACCATGAACGACTCATGCACGTTCGTCAGTACAACATAAATACGCGTGCGAAATGGGCACACGAAAATATGCCACACACATAACCTAAGCTGTGGCAAAATACGAATTTTGCTGCAACCTGGAGAGTTTTTTCGGACATCTGGCCTCACTAGCCATCACAACTTTCAATTTACTCACGTTGTCTCCCATCTTCTCCCCATCCTGGACAATATCCCTCGGCTATGCTATAGTATGTACGCTGATGACATCACCGTTTGGGTAACTGGGGCAGCGATGCGGATACAGAAGGAACACTTCAAGCAGGAGTCTTAGCGGTACAACAGGCAGCCCAGGAAGCAGGTTTAACATGCTCGCCATCAAAATCTGAACTCCTCATGATATCACCACACGCCACCACCCCTAAAACAGCACCCAGCGTGCATTTTTATCTGGATAATGCTCCAATACCAACTGTGAATCCCATAAAAATACTCGGCCTAGTCATACAATCCAATCGCAGCAACACATCGGTTCTACACACCCTTTTCTCACACGTAACCCAAATCATAGGCCTCCTGAGGCGCGTAGCTGCTAGGGGCCACGGCCCGACGGATAAGGACCGCTGCCGATTTATCCAGCCATTTCTACTGAGTCGCATTACCTATTCCCTCCCATATCTGTCCCTTTCTATCCCGGAAGTCACTTAAGTAGATGGACTCATCCGTAAGGACTACAGGGCTGCTCTCGGCTTGCCTCCTCACGCCACCACTGCCAAACAATGGGCCACCGGTACCTACAACTCCCTGAACGAATTAATGGAAGTTCACCGTACGGGCCAGATATAATGTATGGCTAAACACACACCTGGCCGGCTCTTACTTGAGGAGGCAGAAATACATACTCCTCTTACATCAACCCCCACGGCTCGCATTCTTCCCGATTATAGAGATAACATAACAATCCGGCCACTCCCCCGCAATATGAACCCTACTCATCATACTGCCCGAAGAGCTGCTCGAGCGTGTGCCCTCGTTTACAGTTCCCCTCCCTCACCAAACACCTTCTACATAGATGCTGCAGCACACAGGCACAAGCCGACCTTCACTGTAGCTGTCGTCTTCTCGCCGACTACTACTACTCTCACGTCTCTCATTATTTCCACCACAACCCCACATGTTGCGGAAGAGGTGGCCATAGCCCTGGGTCTCGCACACCGGCTTGCCCCTGATGTAATATTACCTAATTAAAAAACGGCCATCAACATTTTGCTAGCTGCAGTATCTCCACGATAGGCTGCAAAATTCTGCTTCAAGATTAAGCCCCCCCTCCTACGGAGCTCCTCGGGTTACCGGCACACACTGGACTAGACTGCGCGGAGTGGGCTCATAACGCGGCACGAGCGCTGGTCACCCGTGCGCCTGACGAGACCACTTCCCGTCAAGGATTTTACTCCGTCAGGGACTCCCTCACCACTTATAGGGAGGTTACAGATTACTACCGCCTCTCCCGCAACAGGCTGTCCCCGTCTCACCCATAGCTAACCCCATCGGAGGAACGGCTGTGGCGCCTCGTCCAAACGAAATCGCTCCCCAAACGAGCCCTCCATCTTCACATTTACCCATCCGCCTACCCCTCTTCGCTCTGCCCGAATTGTGGCGCTAACTCCACAGTGCTACACTACATGTGGGCCTGCCTCTCTGAACCCCACCCCACCAAACTTCCGCTGACCACTCGATGGAGGCCCTGGACCGCTCGGACGAAGACTCCCACGCCCACTGTGACAAGAAGACGGCTCCCTTCAAGGACAACAGGCGGCTTTATTGATCGTCTCGCAGACCACCCTCAGTCCACCTCCATGACCGAACATGAAGAAGACGAAGACGAAGTGCACGAGCCGGGCCCATACCCCAAGCATGCAATGCAGGCCCAGCGCCACCATTGAATGTCAATTCTTTTTCCTCTATCAACAAAGTTCCAACCCACTCGTCATCCGAGCACAAGCCGTGCTGGCGGCCCTTCGGGCAGCCATGGCGGCCCCTTAGGCCAGTGGTGTCAGTAAAAGTTTTTATCTCTCTCTCTCCCTCTGTCTGTAAACAAAAAAACCTGTGTATATTTGTGCCATATGAAACTGCTATCGTGATTGCGACCACCAGAATTAAGTACTGGCCACGGCTGGTGGAACGGCTAGCCGTGGATTGTGCCATCCCAAACCACCGGTACCATTCCAACATACTTTTAAACCTTCCATTAGACCCCAAGCACGCAGCAGGACCTGTAACGCCTGTCCCGATCTCCCTTTCGCACTATGACCCTGCCCATGTTAGAACGTGTAGAAGCACAGGATAAGGCTGGAATCAGTCAAGGCGGGAACTGATACTATATCAAAAACTTCCTAATAGCATTATAAAGATTCGAAAAATAAAGAATACTTAAGAATTGACACTTTTTGATGAACGGATCACTTTTATCAACAATCTACAGTCTAATAATGGAAACACCATCGGTCTCACTAACCTTCGCCCAATTTGGCTCGCTTGGGTCGGGAAGCACTTGTTATGCATGACATTCACGCGTATCCTCTATGTTTATTCGGAGCATTTAGCCCCCTCCCTAAAATCGCGTACGTTTCTGGCCCGTACCTGTGCTGACAATCTATTTTCCATGAGGAAGATATCATTTCTCCGGGTATAAGGTTTGTGTACTATTACTTTTGGCGACCGCAACGCCTCCGATTCCCTTTTTCACCACGTTATCTGCTCCCCACCGGAATGCCAACATTTTCTTTGATCTATGCTGTTGAGTTTAGTCTTACCTTCGCGCTTGAAGGGCCTCATTCCGACATCGGACCACGCTATCACCTTATTTCAAGCTCTTTTAGAGACCACCAAGGCGTCGTTTTTTTCTCAAGCTTTTGTACCCCGAGCTGCTGCCTCTGGTGAGGTAGTTATCTGATGCCCTAGATTTCACTCTTACAATCGCTGCTTTACACCGATTATATTCCGTTCTTCTGCAATCTCAGCTCACTGGGAGAGGTGGAAATTAGTTGAGATCCCGTCCATTTCATTCCTCTCAGCAAGCAATACCTCAGAAAGCAAAATAGATTCCTGTCTACTGGAGGGAACTTAATTTTTAAAGATAAAGTTACTCTGGGAAAATAGCGCAGTTTGGTAATTTTATCGGGGAATCATTATTATTAGACGTTACTATAGGCCGGTCACTAGTTTCCGTAATGCTGTTAGCTGGGCGCCTTTGCATATACGCTAACACGGAGTGTCTCGCTGGCGCTTCTTGGAGAAACATTTCGATTGAAGTACCTATAAGTGCTCAACCACGGCCATAGGTTATCATACTCACTCTTGGGAGATGTCAACAACACGGCACTCGATGACTACAAAAACCCCCGTGTCAAACTGAAAGTTAATCTGCGTTCCGCTTGGTTCCTGAAAAAGAAGAGATAAGCAAGTCAGTCGTGGCGCATGGAAATTTTACGTCGCTGAAAATGACATTGCTTTACGTGAACATCTCCATGAAATAATAAAGTAATGTCGGTATTGATGCGTGAGAGGTGCAATATTGGGCGTGCTACCAATACTTTGATGTTAACGCAGTGACTCGGCGTGATGCAACATGCAAACATCCATGAGTCGGTAGGGCGTGCTGGGGACCCATCGATGTATTAGAACAATCATACAGATAACCTTCCATGCCGTGTGTCATCAAAGTCGTTCGTTGACCATGTTTGCAAATAGTTTGTCGCACAGCTTGCAAATGAACATGTCAGCCAACAGGCGGCCCGAAAGTGCACCATGGTTTCACATAAGATGCCTTTCTTTCTCGCACTGAGTCGGCACAGCGGAAATAACAGCATCCTCTCGGCTCGCCATTCTTTGCTGTTCTTTACACACGTCCTATCAGAAAGCCATACTTCCAGCCGCTAAAGTGACGCCGTCGCACTGGTCATGCGAAGCAACGATTGTGTTTCACGTCCACATGTCTCGATGTCTGCCATCATGTCGCGCACCCGGCGCGGTGGCTCAGTGGCTAAGGCGTTGTGCTGCTGAGCAGAAGGATGCGGGTTCGATTTCCGGCCACGGTGGCCGTTTTTATGATGGAGGCAAAAAGCAAAAACGCCCGTGTGTTCGACGTTTCGGCGCACATAAAGATCCCCAGGTGGCCAAAATTAATCCGGCGGAGCCCTCCAGTACGGCGGGCCTCATCACCTGCGTTGCGTCGGCGAGTTAAACACTAAAATCAATCACGCCGCTGTGAACAAAATTTATAATAGTGTTGGGAGAAGATACTGAAACAACTCCTGATCCAGAAATGGCGGAAGCTCGCAAGCACGCACAAGAAGTGGCTTTCTGTAATAACGAATAAATGTAACGTGATTGGTGAATCTAGAAAAAAAAATTTGCATACTTTAACACGACTTGAAGAAAATGTTGAGCCTAATCATAAACTTGCGACCACCTTGAATGGTCTTATCTAATTTTAAACACATGAATTATTTATTTGAAGCTTAAGAACAGGTAATTAAATTTAACTGTTTACGCTATAGGAGTCGTTGAGGAGAATAGCGATATGTTTGTGTATGCTGTAAACAATGACATTCAAAGTCCTCTGAAACTGAAGCCAGTCCTATTGGAGTGGATCCGTCGTAAAAGTTTTAGGCCCAGTCGTGTCACGAGGTATTCTTTAATTAATGTTACGTGGATTGCCTGCGTCGGAAATGGCTCTGAGATGGGACGTGTAGTTGGACCCCACAATACAGAAATAAAGGGTCTGTAAATTCACGGCCTCGTCAAATTGGTAGCTTGTAACGGCAGTGGACTACGCACATTTTTCTTTCGTTGTATTCATGCATCAGCAATGATTGTGTCTTGCTTCTCCCGTATCATCGATTGAAAAAATCCGGATCGCAAATTCTTGAACCATGCCCGCCTTTGCATGTCGCGCATTCCAACTTCCTAAAAGACTCCTTTGCAAGGTGGCACCTCATATTGCATAGGAAGGATCGCCATGCTCGGGCTAACCGTTTCCTTTTCTCTGTTGTTGTCAAAGTTGCGCCGTGTGCCTGGTGCTTATATTTTCTAGATTTGCAAAACAAACAAACGTTGTGGTTGTTCTTCTGTTCTTGCGAAGTATGCACAATCTGGGATGACGACACGTGCTTTATTCGGTAACCATTGCCGTTGGAAGAGGACATCGACATAACATACTGCTATCCTGCTTTGAGCTCTGTCCTTACATACTGCCTGAGCTTTTGGGAATCTGGCAGGACGTTGTGGTGGTTGCTTCCACTGAAGCAGGTCGTGATTAGGAATTGCACTGGACACGTCCAATGCGGTATAACGCCTTGATGATTGATATCGACAATGCCTCCAGGAATGCATCATACGGAACGTCAAGCATGCTGAGGAGGCTGATATTTAGCTGGAAGCAGTCGTAAAGCCTGCGCCGCTCCTATGCAATCTATGCAGACGTGCAGCTGAAGCTCAAGGAGGGATGTAAAATGCTGCTGTACAGAATTGCTTTTTTGGCCGAACCTCTTCCTAAGCAGCTAAATAGCGCCCTCGTAGCACGCCACATTGTTGGGAGTCCGGTGATGGCAGTAGCCATTTCAAGTACCAGGTAGGTTTGAAGGTAGGGAATCGTCTCCGTGATGGAGGGCGTCTGGTGTTTATAAACTGCCCTGTAGAACTGCTCCTGGAACGGCGTCTATAGACAAACCCTCTCATGAAAAGGTTTGATGGGAAGCGCTGTGAGATGAGGTGCAGAGATTTGTGACGGAGCCACCATTGGGCCATTTGGCGTATCAATCGCTGTCGATGAGGCAGACGTCCCCATAAAAGGAGGAGGAATAAACTTTATGCGAGCCTCAGGTGCTGCTGTCTTGGCACCCGCCTGGTGGGGGGTTTCCTTTAGTCCGGGATACCCTGGCCTGCGCTGCCCACGCGGGCCCTCTCTACCAGGCCACGCTGGGAGGAGAGGTCGGAGCTGGTCAGTTGTGCCACCCACTGCTCGTAAGTAGGTTGGGGATTGGGAGTAACGGACGGGGTTTGTTGACACCCCCATTCCAGATGGTATAGGGTGCCAGGAGGGGGGCAGTATTTGCAAGATGCGGGGTAGAGGGTGGGGTACATTGCATGGAGTAGGGTATTGTGGGGGTAAGAGTTTGTTTGTAGTCACCGGAGTATTGTACCTTCGGTTCTAGATAGGTGTGGGTGGGGTTCAGGGTATTGTTGGTGCCCGCATTGGTAGTGGGCGAGTATATCGGCGTATTTTCTAAGGGGCGTGGGCTTGAGGATGTCGCCATCTTAAAGTTTGTCACCCTCTCGGAAAACGGCCCGGTGTGTATGCTCGCGGGCGGCGGCGTGTGCCGACTCATTTCCTTTGAGGGTTTCGTGGCCAGGTGACCAGACAATCTGTAGTTCAGGACGTCGCTTAATTTGTTTTAGTATAGCCAATGCTGGTAGGGATATTCGTCCGATCAAGAAATTGCGGCATGCAGCTTGGGAGTCTGTCAGTATAACTGTGTAGTTTTCGCAAGTGGTGGGAGCTAGGGCGATAGCAACTTCTTCGGCTGTTTCTATAGATTTTGTAATGGTCGTGACTGCGTTTAACTTTTTTCCGTTGGCGTCGGTCACACTGGCAGCGTGCGCAGATTTGTGGGGGTGTGGAGAGGCGTCTGCATAGCGACTGAAGGGGAGGTGGTCATACTGTACATGGATTGCTCGTGCTCTTGCTGCTCGTTGTGCCTTGTTATAGTTCGGATGCATATTACGTGGGATTGGAGCCACTCTGATGTGTTGTCGAATTGGTCCGGGGATGCGTGTCTTCTCGTCTTGTTGTTGTGGGGTCGAATTCCCTAGCCGGAGGAGGGTCGCTCTTCCCGTGGTGGGGAGTTGGAGGCGTGTGAATTGAGAAATTCGGTACGCTTCTTGGATTTCTTCCCACTTATTGTGGACGCCCAGTTGTAGTAACTTGCTTGTTGCCGTTTTACGTGGCAATCCTAGTGCGGTTTTGTAGGCTTGCCGTATCGCGGCGTTCAGTTTGTTTTGTTCGGAGGGTTTCAGGGCTAGGTAAGGAGCACTGTATGCAATCCGGCTGATAAGAATGGCTTGGATTATGCGCAGAGTATCTGATTCTTGGAGGCGAAATCTTCGGTGAGAAACTCGATAGATAAGATGCATTAATTGGGAGAGAGTACGTTGGAGTGGCAAAATTGTTTGGGCACCCGACCAGTCTTTGGGAATAAGCCCCAGAATTCGGAGGTGGGGGATGTTAAGAACGGGTCGATTATTGATGCTGAGTTCCGGATCCGGTATAGAGCTGGCATAAAAAAGTTCAATTTTTGCATTGGTCCCATTCCATGGGAGTGACTTTCCGTACAAGCCGGGTCAACTTCCCAAGCGTTGTAGTGCCGCAAAAGGGCCGAGTGTGAGGCCGGGGAGTCGCTTGTTCCTATTCTACCAGTAGATGCCGGAGCCATCAGGACTCACGAACGCACGCGGTGACTTCCACAGCCATATTTGACGTTCAAATCGTAACCCCTGTGGCCGTGAAAAAGTTACGACCCCTTCCATTGGGGAAGTTCCCGACCAAGTCGGGTAACTTTCAAAGTTCCAGATCTCCTGGGAGACACTGTTGACCAGCTGTCAACCGCAAGACCAGACTCTCCTGGTGACACGGGCAAAGACGGCGAGGGCAACGCATGGATTCCCGGACTAAGGTTCCACTCCCACATTTGAGCTTACTAAATGTTTTCTCTCTCTCTCTTTCTCTCCTGGGCAGGGGGTGCATGCGACAGTTTTTCAAGAGGGAGCACCTGAGGGCTCGGCCTGTCGTCATCTGATGTCGCCGTATACGGGTGTTGTGTCGTATTAAAATACCGGGACACTGGTTTTCCAATGCCTCGCGATACAACGTTTAATGTACGTGGGCAAAAACGCATACTAAAAGAACACACCGGGACACTCGTTTTTCGTTCGCGCTTGCTTGCTTCTATTTCGCTCTGTACCAGCTTGAACTTTAATATTTGCAGTTTTCCGTTGCGAAGTTCACTTCTGCTCGATCAGTGTAATTGGGATGTCTCGCATACCATCCCACCTCCGCAGCTGTCACATGAGTGGACATGGCCTGTTTGTTTGTAAAACATTTACTGAGTGAAAAAAGGTTGAAAAACGACCGTTTTTCACAGGTTGGGGCCAAGCGGCGCCGAAGTACACACAACTTTCTTGTATCTCATGATATAGTCACATGTGGCGGAACGGTTTCAGGATCGCCCGCATGTTGGGCGCCTGTACATATTTTTGTTCTAGAGGGTGCCCAGCGGCTTCAAGTCGGGAAGCAGGAGCTTCCCACTTCCGCCGCAGTGGTGAAGCAATTCCAAGCCCTTTTTTCCCGCCAATACAGGGGGCGTTTGAACTCTTTTGAGTGGTGGGTGGGCAGGTGCCATGGACTCGCCAGATTGCGTTTGATGGACTTCCCACACGGTCTCCCATGGGTGGCTGCGGTCTAGCTCCAAGCCTCTATTCCCACGGAAAAGGCGCCCAGGCACACCGGGGACGCTTGTACCCCCTGGAAAAACAGGTGGGTATCCGGCGGGCCAGAATTCGAACCTTGTAACTCCTGCTTACGAGACGAGTGTATTTTCACTCGACAATCACTATCGATTTAGGTTACGGCCGTTTCCACCGTTGCATTTCCCGAGAAAGCCGGGTTAATTTTTATGCCCGATATACACTTCCGGGGTGAGTGAACCAATTTTACTGGTTGGTGTCCAGTGGTACCGAATTACCTAGAACGTTCGAATAACCAAGGTCTGCGTCAGTGGTGGTGCGTGTCCAAGCCCTTAATCACCTGTAGAGACCTGTCGAGTGGTTTTCTTATGACCTTACCAGTCGATTGTCTGGCGCCCAGCCACGAAATGTCGTGCAGAGTAAGTGCCAATCATCATAAACATTTGCCAAGAAACTTTAGAACATCACGCACTGCCCGACATGATGATGCGGATTGTGAATGGTGTAGCACCGGTACGCATTCCAAGTGCGGAGCTTAAAGCGAGGCAATGATCCCAAGGATAAACTTCTATAGCTGGCTCCGCGCTCACGCAAACACTGGCCCAACAATAACGCAAGTGACGCATCGTAGGCGCCTAACAACAAAAAAACGCAAAAACCTAATCATTACACCGTCTACTGTAACACAAGCGTATCGCGCAGGAAAGAAGAGCTGGACGGCTTCAGAAAAATTGAATCCAAGCAACGTAATTCACAAAATATGTTCTGCATTACACTCACTGTTTTGGATCATGGCAGCGTTACTCAATATCAATCCACTGCTAGATATCTCTAGGTTGTGAATGATAGCATGCCTTTTCTATTAGTCACAACGGCATTCCGGGACACATAATATCTTGTGGCGGGCAGTGGCTTTATTCACTTGAAATAGACAAAATAAGCAGCTAGTCATTGCCTATGTAACAACCTGATTCGCCCATTTGAACAGATTGATTTGTTAGCCTATATACCCATCCTATATCCACACCCGTGTCCTATGTACACACTAGAGCAAAATCACTAACTTCCAGCCCTACTCGAATACCAGCTCGCTTTCCATGCCCTACAAGGATTTATTGCCACCCAGTCTCAAATGGTGTCATGCAGTTTTATTCGGACCCAGACTGATTCGGGCTCCATCTCACTCGGTATCACTGCACTCATGCTCATTCTCTCTCAGCATAACTAGGGCTAAAATGCACTTGTGCTCAGGTGAATTTCAAACTAACTCGTTTGACACACTCTCGAACTCACTTGTGTTCATTCGGGTTCAAACTGGATCGGGCTAGTTTAACAGTTGTTTTACGTTCACTCAAATTCATACTCACACGTGCGTTCAAGCACAAATGAAGCGGAGGTAGTGCACCCGTGAGATAGTCCACCGACATCTGCTCTTATATACATTGGACAAACCATAAACACTGTGGTCGTTCTCAGCAAGGCAAAGGTTCACCCGCTCAAGCCACAACGACCCAGACTCACATAAATCATGACGACCGCCAAGAAACTTCCGCACCGCACAAAAAGTCGAAGCGGCACATGACGGCCAATCACTCGTAGAGCGCAATGCATTCTTTAGTTTCGATGACGGGGCTCCGAAAATGAAAAACACCAACACAATCTCCTAGTCCCCTGCCAGCAAACTGGGGTCGCACGTGGTGAATGCAGCTGGTTAGAAAGGGGTTCTACAATAGAGAGGGCGACAGCGGGAGATAAATAAGAGTCCTCCTTTCTGTATGCACGTCAGCAAGTCACGTGGTGCCGCCGCTACGTGCGTCATGCCCCGCCAGTGAGGAAGCTGGAACGCATGTTCCCATGACACTGGCCAAGATGACCGCATGCACAACTAGCGAAACCCAATCACGTGTGCAGAACGAATATGGGGGCCACTGAGGCCCCCCCCCCCAAAAGTACTGTGTGTGAGTCATGACACTAAAAAAACTGGGGTACCTCATGATATTCAAAGGTTTATTTTATTTATGCGCGCTGACTGACTGAATTTTTTGGCGTTATATATTGCTTTGATGTCAGGGGAACATAGTTTTTGTCTCTTGCTGACTTGAAGATTTCCCTGGTTGTACACATGATCCATAAGTAAGCAAAACAGAAAAAAACTCACTCAAACTCAATCACAATTTTTTCATTATAGCTGTACTCAATCAAACTCAGACTAAAAAAGCTCGCCTGTTCTCAAAATCCCTCATACTCACTCATCGCACATTCCTTTGAAATCGTACTCACTTGTACTCAACCTCATTTGTCCTCAAGAGTATTCATACTCAATCTGTACTCATGAGTGCTCAATCCGTAATGAGTACTCATTCGATGCTCACAAGTACTCAATCTTCTCTAAACATGAGTACCCAATCTATACTCATGAGTACTCAATATGTAATGAGTACTCATTCGATACTCACAAATACTCAATCTTCTATAATCATGAGTACCCAATCTATACTCATAATTACTCAATCTCTACTCATGAGTACTCATGAGTACTCAATTTGTACTACTCACAAATACACAACTCAACGCTCAATACCCCCCGGCACAATTAGGTGTCCGCGTAGATTGACTTCCGTTCGTATCCAGATCACTATATCCATATTCGCAGTTGCTCAATGCTGGCGTTTGTTTGAAATGCAGAGCATTTCTTTAAAGGGGTCCTGAAATACCTTCCGCTGATGCGTGGATGTACACGTAACCAAATAAAGCAATGTATTAACAATCTCCTCCCGCAAGAATTTTGTTAAAGCGATGAGTATTAGCTGAGAAATCGTAAATCAAAAACCGCGCATTATCGTCGTGCCGCGTTTCCTCCTCCTTTCAACTTACTCTCCGCTGTTGACGGCGAGCAAGCCTTCCCTCCCATGATGCTGCGCTCCTCGGCGGTGACCTACTTCCGCTATTGCGCTGCTCACACTGCCTCTGCTACGGGCAAGCTTTGTTGACACGATGTATCCCGCACTCCGCTCAAGGCTTGAAAAGCGAACAAAAAATCTGGCCGCATGTGTGTGGCGGCCTGGCCTTGCCCTTTCGCGGTGTACGTTGCGCAGTTGCTATCGGCGGCACGTGACTTTTTATCGGAGTTTGCCGCCGCACGGGGGGATCGTGCGCTCGCTCCCTTGGATGCACAGCGCACTGTTTATCCAAAAAGCGCCGTATCAGATGTGGACCCGCTGATGCCGGGACTTATTTTGTGGCGGTGGTTTTCCTGCCGGCGGCATGTGAAAAAGACATTTTAAACCGATACAGAACCCGTGCACAAAACGCCAGTTCAGCTTGGGGCGACGCGTCGTGGAGAGCGGCAACGTTGGCAAAACATGCTCCGCCGCGCCTCTGAGCTTTCTAGCGCTGGAGCGAGCGCCATTTCTTTGACAATATTAAACATCGGTTGCCCTGGCAACAAGGCACGAACCGCTCAAGAAGTCAGTTGCGGTTGCGTGATCCCGGTTTCAGCTTGGGGCCCCACCTTATGGCATATGGGTACTGCAGGCATACTACTCACTCCCATTTGGAAGTGCGAGATGCGTTTGGCGGTTTGGCATTACAGGAGGCGATGGTGTGTGTGTTGTGGACGCCTTTGTTTCGCGATGAAATGCGACGTTGTGCTTCTGCGGGTGGATAGTGCTTCCCATGGTCTGGATTATCTTTCTCGAGTGGCGTACGACTCAACCTCACATGGGGTATGTGCAGTGTGCGTGGCTAAAAGCTGTGCGCCAGAAGTAAGTGACTTGCTGTTCGTCCCCGCAAACCGCGCGCGAGGTGAGTGCCCAATTTAAGAGGGGCTGGAGGAGGCAAACCATCGTCTGTCAATCGATGTTCGGACTTGCAACGCATGTTGTGACGTTGTGTTCATTCGAAACGAATCTCTGGATTGTTTGGAAGTTGAATAAAATGTATGCATCAAACATGGGAATTCGGCTCAGGGCGTTCTCTGCGATTGCACGAAAGAAGTGTCACGGGGCTTCAACGCTTTCTTTATGGAACGTGCTCAGGTAAGAGAATGTGCATGTCGTGTTATGGCCGTGTTGCATTCTATACAAACGGTTAAGCGTTTGTTTACACTTGTTTCGTTTGTCGTAAAATGTCCAAGCATTCCGGCACTCCGCTGGCAGATCAGCCGGTGAGCCGACGCTGAGCAGACGGCTCTTCTCTTCGCGGGAAGTGCGTGAAAAAGCCGCCCAATAGCAGGATGTCTAGCTCATGACGAACATTGGGGAATCGATGACGTAGACATGTGAAGATGGCGGCATCCAAAAACACGAAGGGAATGGTGAGAAAAAAGCGACAAACTTTGGAACAAAAGTGTGAGCTTTCGGCTGCGCGTAAAAGAGTAATACTTGGCACAGATTATGTTGACGACCCAATCTAACGATTGCGCTAGTCAGTTTAGTGTGCTTAAAACGCCTTTCAGGGCCCCTTTAACTCACGATGTCACCGGGCGTTGGCGTGCCTCGGCGTCCGCAACAGCCGTTCCAGGTGCGCCCTCTCCCCCACTCCTCCTCTCCCGCATCACGCTACCCTCCTCGCTCTCAACAACAGGTCCGCACCTATCCCCCTACACTATATAAAAAAATAATACTTACCGGCGCCTGGTTTCGATCCCATGACCCTGCAGGCGGAACACAAGGTACATGGTGCTGTACCAACTAGGCCACAAAGCCGACACAGAATGGAAGGCTACGAACGCGCCTTATATTTTTGACTCATTCAAACTACGTCAAGAAGCCGCTGATACAACGCATTCCTGTGGGCGGAACGCGAGGTACATGGTGCTCTTCCCACTGCGCCACAAAACCGACAGAGAATGAAAGGCTACGAACGCGCCTTATATATTTGACTCATTCAAACTACGCCAAGAAGCTGCTGGTGCGACGCATTCACTACCACCAACTCCCCAAACACTAAACGTTAACGCAATACACCCACCCCATATGCGACGCATTTACTCGAGTCCCCCTCGCGGGGAGATGGTTTTTTATGTTGTTGTTCCGGATATCAGAAACTTTGTTACAGGGCGTTTGTCTCGATGAGGATCGGTGAATATCAAATAGGCTTGTTTTATAAAGTGTGTGCCGTGGTATTCTCCGCGTCAGACCTGAGCTTCACAGCGTTTACGGCATTGGGTTAGTCGCGTCGCTTGCGTCGGCGACCGTGTTCCTGTAACTCCTTGCGTGCTTGATGCATGTGGGAGCGTAGACTCTTTCTTGGGCTACTTAAACCCACACATTTTGGTCTGTCTGTATTGTTTGTCTGTGACTCTATTCAGCAGCCCGGCCAGAGTAAAATTGATATTGCGCAATAGTCTTATATACTCACAGCCACATGTAAACGTCTAAGCCCGGTTTATACGTTCATACTTGTCAAGTCTGTTGAACAAGAACAAGACATTACGCAAATATAAGACAGGAAGTTAGTACACAAGGGATATTTACAGTGTTCCTTTATTAAAAATTTCATGTATGCTTGGTTTTTTGATAGCAAATGATATTCAACATGTACTGCAGAAAACCGCTGCCTCTGGCGGCATATGAAAAATCATGCGGAAACAGCAACGAAAGGTACCACTCGCTAGGTTCCACGTTCTGCTTGGAACGCACGTGGAGCATGGCCACGCGGATTTATAAACCTTCTGGTCGGTCGCCTCCATTCACTCGCGTCTCCGCCGTACTGCAGCGCTGGCATCGAGAAACCCGGCCTGTAGGAGTGGAACGCAGTAAATTCAAATCGCCGTGCGCAAACCTTTAAAGTGTTTACCTTGAGATGAGCGCGACGGTACAGGAACAGCATGAGAGGTGAGCGGGAAAGCAAAGGGGGGCATTTCCTTGGCAAATGTCTACAAAGACTATCGCCTTTTGACGACATTTGCAACGAAACGAGAAGATACGCGGCCAATTTTTTTCCAATGGCGAGCGGCGGTGTGCAGGGATGGCATAGTTCGGCACGTTGAGGACGTTGCTTCGATTGAGGTGTGCGTTGCGTATGGTGCGGGAGCCGGTTGGCTTTTCGTTTAGCGTGCGGTGGCGTGGTGTTGTCGTAGGGTGGCTTGGCGCATGGGTCAAAATCGTTGCGGTTCCGTGCTCGCTTTCACCGTGGTTGCTTCGAAGGAAAAACCGATGTTGCGGGAAAGGGGGCGCAGTTCGTCTCGTTTATTCGGCCCGCGTTTCTTCGCGTCATAAGCGTTACTTCATCGGTAGGGTGTTCGATGCCTTCATCTGGACCTGGATATTTTGTTGGCGTTCTTGCCGTGTCCGTGTCATCGCTCAAGCTCTCCTCCTTTGCCCGTTGTTTCGAGAATGCTAAAATCGCTACCTCTCCCGTACAAGCATGCTCGAAAGCGTTCCGTTCGTCCCCAGTCGGCTTTCTCGCGGTTTGTCGGGTTGGTCGTGTGAGTCTCGATCGGAGCAGCGGGTGCCGGTGGCCTTGTACCTTCCAGTTAGGACGTGCCGCAAGCGGTGGCCGTGTCGTTGCTCATTGGCGGACCTACCTGCACGATTGTAATGTCGTTCGTTCGCTGGACTCTGGTTAGAGCAGCGGGTGCCAAAGAGCTCGTACGTTACGGTAGGGTTGAATCGCTTACGCTGGGTTGCTTGTTGCTTGTGGCAAGTTTGATTTCTGCGGCTGTGACATTCGATGGCCAAGTCCAGATAGCAGCACTGGGAGCGGAGGATGTCGCAAATAGCGGTCTCCTACGTGTGTGCTGGATTGGTCGCGTTCCATGCGGTTTGCATTTCGTTCGCCGTGGTCAGCTCCACCGGTCCAAGTTGGATGTCGTTCGTCATCTCTGGTGCGTTTCGTGTGCTGTGCGTATAGTTTTTCCTGGAAAACTCCCATAACATTGGTGTGCGGTCATTCGCCACGTATTGTGCGTTCCGTGCGCCTAATTTCCGCTCGTCGTGGCCTATCCACCAATCCGGACGCGATGTCGTTGGTTGCGCGGACCGGGGTCGGGACAGGACGTGCAGAAAATGTACGTACTGGCCCCGTTGCGTTCCGCGCTTTCAGCGTTTCGTTCCTGTATGGCTGGACCGGAAGAGCGTGTGCCAGGCACCTGGTGCTTTCTGGCTCGGTGCGAGCTACATACGTTGCGCGCCTCGTTGCTCGTTGCTGGAATGACCTGTGCTCGGGCGATGTAGCTCGTCGATTGGCCCGGTGTCAGAGCGGCGTGTGTTCGTGATTTAGCCATTACCTGGGAGAGGTCCGGGAAGCAGGCAATCACAGTTTTGCATGCGTCTTCACGTTCGTGTGCGGGCCGTCGTGCATGCTGCCTGTGTCCGGATCTCGTGCAGTTCAGGCACTGTGGCAAAAGTGTGGCTAACTCTCACCCGTTGTATCAGACAACTTTCTCGTTCTCCACGCAGCATCCTCCTCACAAACAGCGCCGTTTTCAAATTCCTCTGCCGTTTGTCGTCGTAAGCAGCCTGAAGTATCACTGGCACATTCCTTTCTTTGGAGAGCTGGCGACGTTGCTCGTTGTCCACTAGAAGACGCGAGACGATGTCGTCCATTCGGCTAGAGCAGGGCAGCCCTCGTAATTGTCGTGCGCTCATGAACTGCTGTTTCTTCGTTGAGTATAAGACCAAGCGTTCCGTTCAAGTCAGCAGTGGGTCGACCACCGTTGAAGCGGCCTCCGTCGGTGCTCCACGTATGCGTGCCGCACTCTCGTAGTCGTGGTGTGGTTCGTCCGTTTCGTTCGTCTGTTCATCCGCTCGTCCTCCCATGATTTCAAACCTAATCCTATCCACTGCGCCATGTTAGCTAGGTCGTGGCTCGAAGGAAAGCTAAACAGGAAACGTTTATAAATGTTTAAATATTTCGAAATACTGAGGTTACATATACATTAGGACAGGTAGCACGGGAACAAAACGTCTTACGCGGTGTCCTGTCGTAGGGCGAAAGCACTACGCGAAGGCGCGTACCCGGGAGCGAGTGAAAGGAAAAGTAAACACTCGCGTTGCGTCTGGCGTCTCCTCGTGTGCTCAGGAATAAATCACCGGAGTCTGGGGCGCGTCGTGCTCTTGTGGGAATCGGGGCTTCTCGGCTCTGCCGAGGTCGTAAAGTGCGCTTTTCTGCTTGTCTTTCTGCGGCAGCTTTCCTCGTTCGTTTTCGTTTCTCGGTACGCTGAAATTCTCCGAATCATCGGATGTGGTAGCCGTCGCTTCCTGGATCGAAAATGCTCTATGGTTTTGGCGAAAGACATCAGGCTATCGGGTACGTAATCCACGGCTTCGTCTTGATTGAAATTGATGTTTTTAGAACAGGGCGGAGGAGGGCGAGTTTCAGAAGCTCGAAGCTTGTGTGCCAGGTTGGTTAGAGCACTGGCCACCGTATGAGCTCGGTCATTGCCCCTGGTGCCTGAGGGTGCCGGTATAGTACTTGTGTTGCGGTGCCTTGATAAAGGAGCGAGCAGAATCTCCTGGTTTTTGACATGACCCCGGAGGTGAAGTTTCTGCATGCCTCTGCCGATTCTGAGACTAGGTAGAGCCTGGAGGACATTGCTCATGCCTGGGGAATCGCCAAGGCGATTGCCGTGTCTTCAGCTTAGAGGACTGAAACATGTGGCAAAATGTTCACTGCGAAGACGGCATTTCCATTCCCATCAACCACGACTGCAACCAAAGGTCTTTGATTGCAGCTGGCGCCCCCAATGGGCAGGGCTGCAGCATCTGTGTAGAGAACCGCTTGTGGAGGGATGCACGATAGGTTAGCTTCGATGGGAGCAGCTCTTTTCCACCTGCGGTCAGGATGTTGCATCGGACGCATATTTCAGGGGATGGGATCGACATGTATTCAGGAACATCAAGTTGTGGGGTAGGAGTGCGTTACTGGATTCTCGGAACTGCCATGCGTGAGGAGGCCCGGCTGTCGGAGTACGTGGGCCCTCGGCCCCGTTTTTTACCCTTGTGTATAGGCACGGCAGATGGGCTGTGATTGGTTCATCGTAGTGTTATAGAGACCTAGTTCTTCAATTCTGTCGGTATTGGTCCATTGTGGTAGGTTCAGCGCCTGTTTATAGCATTTTCGTCTAATATTTATCTCGTCAGTTTCACGAGCCTAAAGACGGAGGCACGCTGTACTGTTAGCACTTCAGGTAATTATGAACGTCTGGACAATTCTTGTTATCCCCGCCTCTGTCGTACCACAGTTTCTACTTTTGATTTCTTTGATTAAGTTAATTACTTGTCGGCATGTCGACGTAAGTTTTGAATGGTATTACTTCCTAATGGTATTAGTTCCTGATTTTCGAAGGCGCAGCCCGAGGATCGGAATGTTGGTAACTTCATGAATCGGAAGACTGCTTGCGTGGATGGGTGGTCTCATAGAGCTGTGAACCTTACTTAGGCGTTTGTGGCCGTCCAGTAGAACCAACTCCATTTTCGGTGAGGACCACTTTAGCCCGCAGCTACGGGCGATGCTGGATGCTACAAGGGATGCTGCATCTTGTAGTTTTTGGGTTATGGTGATTATGCTTGATTGCTTCCCGATGGTTCAGAATGTTGTGTCATCAGCGTAGAGCGCATGCTCCACGCCTCCTACTGTCTGTGCGAGGGCGGGCAGTTTGATGAGTGCCAGGTTACACAACAGGGGCGACAGCTCTGCTCCCTGAGGTGTCCCTCTATCATCGAGCTGGATTTCGTTGGATGTGGTGTATCCGATATTATTATTGCCTATTCTGCTCATTAGGAAGTCCTTCACGTACTTGTAAACTTGTGCACCACACCCGGTTTCATTTAGGTTCGCAACGATCTCGCTGTGTAGGACATTGCCGAAGGCTCCTTTCAGGTGTTAGGTAAGTATTGCATGTTGGTTGTCCTTACTTTACACATCATGCATTTCACGCTTTAGCTGTAACAAGACGTCTTGGGTATAAGATGTTTCCGGAAGCCAAAAATAATGTTGGGGAGCTGTCCTGCAGCTTCGAGGAAATGTTCTAGCCTTTTTATCCCGGTCCTCTCCATGAGTTTGCCTATGCAGGATATGAGGGAGGAGTGCCTAAGGTTAATAATAAGCGGTTTGGTCAATCTAGGAATAAACCTCACTTCAGCTTCCTTCCATTCAGTCGGATGTTTGCGTGATTGCCCATATTCCTTTAATTGGCACAGAACGATTTCCAGAGAGCTGTCATCCAAATTAAATAGCATGCTGCACGTAAATTGATAGCGGCCGGGAGCACTTCCATTCTGTCTGTCATTAAGCTGGCCCTACTCTCGTGAATACCTCTAACGGCGTCCAATTTGGTGTTATGTTTGCCGGTATAAGAAGGGTAGAATGTGCCCCTAGTCGTTTTTAGATAGAGTGATGTTAGCTCAGCAAAGAGGTCTTGCTGAGGGCCAGTGTACATGTTTAAAATTCTGGCTATGTTGCCATCTGTGACCGCTTTACCTGAGCTGTGATCGATGAGGTACTTTACAAGGCTCATGTTTTGCAGCGAACGAGGCTTCCTTTAATGTTTTCGCATACATTGTAGCATCGGTCACGGTGGAATTTGATCGCATGATCCTCCGCTAGCCTCGTGATGTTTCGCATCCTCATTCTAAGTCGGGCATTCTTCCTGTATTTTTTCCATCTTAATATTTTATACGCATACTCCGTAGGCGAATTAGCCTAATGTCGGCTTCCGGTCTCATCGAACTGAGATGGGATGGTTTCCGTACATTTCTGGACGTCGTCCAGAATGCCCTCCTGTCCTAAATTCGTACGTCTTCTGAATCATCTCACTTTCGAGGATGGTCTTGACTCCTTTACGGTGTTCTCGAAAACGATCCCGGTCTATCACTCGAGCAATGCCATGGATCGCCTCGTAGCTGTTTTGTCGCCCAATTGATTGATGGTAGAGGTAATGCGCCGACGCATTGCAGGCGATTAGGCGCGCCGTAGTGGAGGGCTCCGGATTAATTGTGACCACCTGGGGATCTTTAACATGCGCCGAAATCTTGCACACGGGCATTTTTGCTTTTCGCCTCCGTCAGAAAATCGGCCGCCATAGCCGGCAATCGAACCCGTGACCTCGTGCTCAGCAGCACAACTCCTTATCCACTGAGCCACCGCGGCGGGTTTTGTCGCCCAATTATGAAAATGATGGGGCTGTGCTCCGACCCTCGTGTTTCTTCTACGACAGACCACCGACACAATAATGGGGCTTGCTATAGTCCTGTCCAGGTTTGTATCTCGAGTTCGCAAGCCCCCATCTCTTGTGGGCGTTGCCGGATCATTGAGTACGCAAGTTCTTGGTCTTCAATAGTCTTCATGAGGTTGGCTCCACGGAGAGATTCCCTGTCGTATCCAAGTCAAGGGTGTGGTGAGTTGACGCCGCTGAGCATGGGAAGCGTGCTTCGAACTGGGATGGTCTTGATTATGTCATAGAAAGTTTTTTACATGTCAGTCGAGGCCTTCGACCTGGAGTACCTGTTCACGGTAAAGAGGTTCTGCGATCGGACTGCGATATTTCTGGAGTGAAGCTCGGTGCCAACGTGTTTTGCATCCCCTTTTCAAGCAGTTAATCTGGGTGGAAGCTTTGTCTGTTTAGTGAGGGGTGCCGTGCTCTTTGTAGTCGGGTCTGTGTGAACATTGTATCGAGGCAAGGAGGGCCTGCAGCGAGTCTCTTGTATTGCAATGACGTATGGTTTACACGCCATGAGGGCAATCGAATTGACGAGAGTTTCTAACTTTTGTTGCAGTCCTCGACAGTTTCATTGCATGATTTTTACTGGGGTGTTAGTTTTAATATTTGATGTCATGGTAGTTGTTGGAGGGGTGGATACGCTATAAATTGAGTGTCAAATTCATTTCTTAAAGCCTCTATCTGCTGTTGCATAACATGTTGCATTTGTGCAAGTTGTTGATATATCCTAAAGATATTTTCGAGTGTTTTCTTCACAGCGTTCTTAGGATCATATTCGGTTTGTTTTAGATGCGACTGCATCTCATTCACTCCCCTTGTCCCTCCATACGGCTTTGTTGCTGTCCGTGCACACCCCTCCCCCATTCTCCTCGCCGCGCGAGCTGCGCTCTCTGCCGCTCACCCCCTCTCCTCTCCGATAGCGAACACTCTCTCGCGAGGGGCATTGGATTGGATTCGATTAGGTTAGCTTGGCTTGGCTTGGCTTGAATTGGATTGGATTTGGATTGGATTGGATTGAAGCGGATTGTGTTGCGTCATAGTGGCGCCACGTTGCGTCATAGCCGCGATCGTTCTAGCACTGGCGTTCCGATTTCCATCGATGCGTTGAATGGAGCCTAACAATTCTGCTATCGCCCGCGCAACCGTAACAAGCACCGATCACTGTGATAACAGGAATGCTAGCACCACTGAAGACAAGGCTGCGAAGCGGCGTGAACGTGATGCTGAACGCAAACGATTGAAGCGAGCAGCCGATTCCGAACTTCGTCAACGTGATCCGAACGCAAACTTTTGAAGCGAGAAGCCGATGCTGAAATTCGTCAACGTGAAGCCGCTGCCGTACGCGAGAAGCGAGCGGCCGATGCTGAACTTCGTCAGCGTGAACCCCCAAGATGCGTTGCATCTCCACAGGGTTCCCCTCGCGGGACGGTGGGGTAATTTTTTTGAACGGTTTCTTGCATGGTCGAGCAGTGTCTGTATCTTCAATCAATGGTGCAGTCGCTTCCTCGTTTATGACAGAAGTGTCATTGTTTTATTCGGGATTTGGTCGTGTAAGCGGGAACGCGGTTCTTTTTTTCTTAAGGAAGGGGCTGTTCATTTTGTCGCCTGGACGGCTTTTCTCGAAGGTTGCCATTAGTGCAGCAAATTCTTTCTTGGGGTCATTATTAAACTGTCTTTGTCTCCGAGTTTTTGCGTGAGAAGAGTGAATTGTCTGTTTGCTTCTTCGACTAGTTGAGTCAAAATCCGCTTTTTGTTTTGTGGCGCGCAATATCCGGTAACAACGGTACCCCAATTAGGTATTTTGGGTATCGAAATATCTGAGCAGTTGCAACTGCGGAAATGGTGGTCGTTAGCATATGTGCTTGCAGTTGAGCTCTGCCGCTGTTATGACTCGATGTTCCGTGTTTGATTGACTCCTTTTTCTGGTTGGCTGACTGTTTTCGAGAATCCGTATCTTTTCTTTATCTGAGGAGTAATGATCCTGTTCTTTTTGTTATTCATTAGCATGATAGCATATGGGGTAATGTACGTCTGCCGGCACATTTTCGATGACGATAGGTGTGGACTCTCTACCGTAGGATTCCATTTACCTAACAAAGAGCAGGCCTTTGCACCTCGGTTCGGACAGTATGAGGCGCGATGGCCGAGTTTTTCCACACATCACTTAGGGGCACAGTTTTCCTGTAGGGCCGGCATTCATAGTTACATCCCGTAATCCTGAAACATCGTGGCATGGTTTGACCAACAAAAGGTAGGACAACCGATTGGGTGTGAAGAGGGAAAAAGGCGTATAAGAAGAAAGAGGGTGTTGGGAGGAGATTACACCCTTTTTCGTGAATCTCCACACACTGATTGGTAGTTGCACATTTATTTTATGTGGAAAAACTGGTGTTGACCAACCTCAAGAACCTTTGGTTTTAGTAGGTTCCTGACGGGGTGTGGAGAACGTGTTTAAGCTGTTAACTGATTAAAGCCACGTATGCATGTATAATTGCACTTCGAAGTACAAGACATGCCCTCATACCCTCCTCCCCAGCTATTAAGAAATGTTCAAAAGGGAAAACATTGTTCGTTTTTTTCCCTCTTTCTCTACCTCTGTCTCTGTATCTCGTTTGCAATGACCGCTCGTTTCGATATACGGTGAGCCAACTGGCCCAGGTTTAGTTTTTGCGCATGAAAAGTCAATTTGAACGGATAAAATTAAAAGACTAGAAATACACACTAACCTTTTTACACCCTTGTTGCCTAAATTGAAATATGGGCGTTGGGAAGCAATTACACCCTTTTTCGTAGAATCTAATACCCTAATTTGCATCTTTACACTCTTTTTTGTAGCGAAAATGTTATTGACCTACTGCAACACCCTTAGTTTTCTATAGGGTATTGAAAGGATGCCAATTAGGTGTCATCGTCATCATAAACAGCTTACTAAGGTCCTGTGCAGAACGTAGCCCTCTCCCATTCACTTCAAATAAGTGCTGTCCAGCGCTGCTCGAGACCACTATTGGTTCGCGAATATCGCTATTTCATCCCTCCATCGTTTGAGGCTCGACCTAGCTTCTGCCGGTTTTGCTGTGTTTTCCAACGTTTTGCTAGATTTTGATAAGCTTTGTCAGGTTTTTCAATGTTCTTAATAGGCTACGCTACGTGCTGTAGGGTTACGCCAAGCTTAGCCGGATTCTAAAACACTGCTCAAGTGTGTTTCCCACACTGGCAGTGGATCCAAAGGGGAAACAAGCAAGGACGACTCCAGCTCCGATGTTTTATTTACATTTACCCTCAACGCCAGAAGTGTTACGGAGGGGAGTGGTTCCAAAGATACAGGTCAAATGCAAAATTGTTTGAATGAATACAAGCTGGTTAGTTATCTAGGTATACAATATTAGCTAGTGCAGTACGAAAAAACTGGTGGTCGGCAATGGTGCCTGTTGGTTCGGGAAGCTGGTTTCATTCTTGTGAAGTGCAGGGTACGAAGGTCTGAAGACAAGCTCTTGTTCGGCAGGGCTGAATTCCAACTTTATGAACGTGATCATCTCGTGGGGAAATATACATTGGTATGATTTCGGTGTGTAAATGATAACTAGGACTGAGTATTTTTGAGATTGGCATCGCGAGAAGATAGACCACGGGATGCAAAGGAAGGTTGAAGCAATGTGTTTTTCACGGACGTTATGCCAGGAGAACGGTTGTAGTTGTGCAATCTGAAATGAACGGAGTTATTCTTTCCTTATTCTAAGGAGCTAATTAGGTTTGCAGTGTTGGATCCCATATAGAGGAGGCGTATTCTAGTTTACTAAGGACTAGTGTTTCATATGACGTTAGGTCAAATCAAATAGGCGCGGAAGAAAAATCACGGAAAAGATACCCAAGCGTTGTGTTAGCACTGCAGATAACTGTGTTAATATGAAGTGACAAGGTGAGGCAGGAAGTAATGTACCAAGAAAGCGGTAAGAAGTGA